>NC_082676.1:44685769-45324423 GCF_025265405.1 Mesoplodon densirostris
AGTTTCAACTGAGATCATTTATATCAATTTCAACCATGCCATTTTAAAAAATAAACTTATATTTTTATTTTTGGCTGCATTGGGTCTTCGTTGCTGTGTGTGGGCTTTCTCTAGTTGTGGCAAGCGGGGGCTACTCTTTGTTGCGGTCTGTGGGCTTCTCATTGCGGTGGCTTCTCTTGTTGCGGAGCACGGGCTCTAGGTGCACAGGCTTCAGTAGTTGTGGCACGCGGGCCCAGTAGTTGTGGCTCGCGGGCTCTAGAGCACAGGCTCAGTAGTTGTGGTGCACGAGCTTAGTTGCTCTGCAGCATGTGGGATCTTCCCGGACCAGGGCTCGAATCCGTGTCCCCTGCATTGGCAGCTGGATTCTTAACCACTGCACCACCAGGGAAGTACCTCAACCATGCCATTTTAAGTCTTCTGTCACTTATAGACATTGTTTTACTCTGATGCTTTTATAAAATGAAGATCTTCAAGGAGATTCATAAAAAGGACTTTTTGACAAATAAGACTTTTGATGACTTTTAGATCTTACCACTGAACTGGATAAAAAATTACAAAACTCTAACAGGAAACCTGATGGCTTCTTCCAGATTAACAGGAATTAATTACATGGGACTGAATGAACTGATAAATATGATTTATAATTTTATGACTTTTTGTCTAAAATATTACTGGCTTTTTTTTTTTTTTTTTTTTTTTTTGCGGTATGCGGGCCTCTCACTGCTGTGGCCTCCCCCGTTGCGGAGCACAGGCTCCGGACGCACAGGCTCCGGACGCGCAGGCCCAGCGGCCATGGCTCACGGGCCCAGCCGCTCCGCGGCATATGGGATCCTCCCAGACCGGGGCACGAACCCGTATCCCCTGCATCGGCAGGCGGACTCTCAACCACTTGCGCCACCAGGGAGGCCCTACTGGCTGGCTTTTAATCTCTGTTTTCCAGAAAACCTTTCCTCTTATGCTATGACCTACAACAAGTTGATAAAGTATACCTCTGTATTGTAAATGAAGATGAAACATTGCTCTTTTTCTCTCTGCCTGATCCCTCCAGGATTTGGCTTCCCTAGCTAGCTCCCCTCTGGACTTGATGGCTTCTTGTGACCAGGTTACAACTAGTTATACTAGTCGTTGAAATTTGTTCTCTTTTTGTTGTTCTCAAATTGCTTATGCTTTGTGTCTCTCTCTGCTGTACTATGACCTTATTAATGTTACTAGCTATATTACTTATATCCTGTCTATTTTATAAGATTGTTACCTCTTGCATTACCTAATGTATCATCAGGCCTCCAACAAAATTAATGATGGCTAAATGTCTTGAGGCAATTGATCATATATATAACTCTATGTAAAATAATTTTAACAGTGAGACTCTAGATATGGAGAAGCAACAAGGGAAAACATTTCCTGGATTATAGGAATAGACTAGTAAAACACACGATCCAGAGAATTTTAGGTTATTAACAGAGCCTAATCCAAAAATAATACATTGGGGGACCTCCCTGGTGGCACAGTGGTTAAGACTCTGTGTTCCCAATGCAGGGAGCCTGGGTTCAACCCCTGGTCAGGGAACTAAGATCCCACATGCATGCCGCAACTAAGAGTTCGCATGCCACAACTAAGGAGCCGGTGAGCCGCAACTAAGGAGCACATCTGCCCCAACTGGCACAACCAAATAAAATTTTTTAAAATTAAAAAAAAAATAAACAGAAACAGCACATTGGGTGGCTGATCAATGAAATCTTCCTCTGACCTAGGAATGAGAATTCCATGACAAATTGACCATGAAATGCCTCCCAAACCTTGGTCGAATTTATGACCAAGAGGGGCCCCTGTGTGGGAGCTCCCTGGTGGCCTAGTGGTTAGGATTCCGGGCTTTCACTGCCATGGCTTGGGTTCAGTCCTTGGTCAGGGAACTGAGATCACACAAGCCGCTGGGCGTGGCCAAAAAAAAAAAAAAAAAAATAGAGGGGGCCCTGTGGAAAGGGAACCTTGCCTGACATTTGGTAAACAACAAATGCTGCCGGCCATCAAGTTATCAGCCACTGCAGCCACCAGGCCCTCCTACTCCCTACCAAGGTGTGCCTTGAGGGAAATTCAAGATGGAAAAATTCAGGAAACATTCTGTGCTCTGGATACTGGCTAGATAGTTAAGTTGCATATATAAAGAACAATTTCAACAAGCCCAGACTCTTGCATCTTCCCATATATAGAAAAGCCCTAAAATCATTAATTTGAAATGTCTGTTTTTTTGTAATTAGCAATAATGTTTTGATGTTCAAATATATATATATATATATATATATATTTTTTTTTTTTTCCAGCAAAAACTGCTATATATCCTGGCTCCTCCCTTACCTCTTTGGAGCAGTTCCTCAGAGCTGAGAGGATAGTCCTCAGTAAGGTCCTGGAATAAAACTCAACTCGCAACTTTTAGGTTGTACGTTTTCTTCCGTTGGACAAAATGTTTGTTCTTCTCCTTACTAGCAAGTACCCTCTGAGATTTTCCTCATCAGTAGAACCAGGATGATAATCATCATTTCACACATGGTAGCAAAAAATAAATACGTTGAACGTGTAATATGTTGGGCATGGTACCTGCGCACAGGAAACGCTAACGTTAATTCCCTTCCCCAAAGTGCAAGGAGGGAGTTACCCACTATCGCAAGCGAAGGCTCCTCTGAGAAAGCCAGGAAAGGAGACCCAGGGATATTCCAGCCCCGGGTTGGCCAGAGTGGCTCCGTCGCTCAAATCCTTCCCTCCCTCGGCTAGGCTGCGCCTCCAAGAAACAGAGGATCATTACTCATCCCAGGCGGGGTCGTCCCTTCCCGCCTCCAGACTCCCGGGCAGTCACCCGACACCGAGGGTCCAGTTTTCTGCCCTTACGCTTCCGTTGGCTTCGTTCAAACAGGCCGCTTTTGGCAACACCCAATCAGAATACTCGATCTTAGGCCACCGCCCAATGACCGCGTGGAATAGGGGGGAAAAGGGCGTGAAGCCCAATCGCAGCGCCATCACACTTGAGGGCAAAGAGGTTAGGGAGCCGGCATGGCGCTCCGGTCAATAAAATCGATAGCTGGAAGCTGCCTGTGTTTCAGGCAAAGGCGGTGCAGTAGCGGCGCCGCCATTTTCCCCGAAGGCATCTTCCGGTGCCTTTCACCCAAGTTCGGGCAGGAGTTTCCTGAATAACAGCGAAAGGTTTCCGTTAGCCCCGCCGGCGGCCGATTCCTGTTCCCTCCTGATCTCCCCAGGCACGCTCCGCCCGGTTCCGGCTTGGGCTCCCAAATCCCGGGGCCCGCCAGCGCCCAGCGGCCAAGGCCGGGACCGGGAAAGCCGTGGCGCCGGCTTGTCGGGTCCAATGGCGCGGCCTTCGGCTCCGCTCCCTGCGCGGGGACCAGGAGAGGCCGGACCCGGCCGGAGAAGGGGAAGGAGGCCGAGGGCGGTGAAGTTCGGGGACGTGGCCGTGTACTTCTCCCCGGAGGAGTGGGAGTGTCTGCGGCCCGCGCAGAGGGCCCTGTACCGGGACGTGATGCAGGAGACCTACGGCCACCTGGGCGCGCTCGGTGAGGCCCGCCCCAATCCGCTTCCGCGGGACCCGAAGGGATGGAGGAACTGGGGGTGGGAGTCCAGAGCGTCCAGAGTCCTGGCCTGCGAAGAGGTTGTGTCGGGCGGGAGGACAGGGGCTTGGCAGGAGATGCCACCGGGTAGATAAGTCTACCCAGCGTTATGTACGAGCTGGGCCTCTGACTGATTCTCCTTCCCCAGGGTGCGCAGGTCCCAAACCAGCCCTCATCTCCTGGTTGGAACGAAATACCAATGATTGGGAACCGGCTGCTCTGGATCCACAGGAGTGCCCAAGGGGGGTAACAGTCCAAAGAAGTAAGTGAAAAATGCCTCGGAGGGCTTGCAGCCTCTAATGACTCAGTCCAGAGTTTCCGTGGCTAGGGGTACCTATGACCCACGCTCCATTTACCATGTTCGTTTTTACAACTTCAGGGTTCCTGTCTCTTTCATGGTGTCGAGTCCCTCTACCAAAGATTCACTTGTCAGTTTGTAAACTGACCACCTGCAGTTGTCTGTTGTGTAAATGGATCAGTGAGCTTTTCAAAAGAGCTACAACCCTCCTTCCTCCTTCCCAGGACTCTGTCTCCAGCATGCTTTGCATTGGGTTCTGACTGAGAGAGCCTATACCTCTGAGTTTTCCAGGTTTTGGTTGAAGGGATCTTATGGGGAACAGTGGCCTGGGGTGCAGTGGCCTCTTAATTGCCCTTCTGGCAGAATGACCCCGATCAGTGCAGGAATCTGCAGGTCTCCTCAGAATCAAGCAAGGCTCTGATTAAGGCCCGAGGGGCCCCCCAGATCCACCTACAGGGGCAGATGCAACTGTCTGGGTTGGAGTTTCTGTGCCAGATTCTCTAAGAGCAGGGCTATCTTTCTAAGATTCAGATCGGACATGATATTTCCTTGCTTAAAACCTTTCAGTTTTTGCCAAGGCGGGTTGTCAAATGGCTGTCAGTTATATCTAAGACACTTGGGGAACTTGGTGAAAATACAGATTCCTGGACCCCATCCCAGAACGACTCATTTACTCTTATGGATGTCTATGAACATATACATATTTTAATAGCCTCAGTTGATTCGGATGTACGTTTAGGTTTGGTTCTCACAGTGTGGTCCTCAGACCAGCAGCAGCAGCAGCAGCAGCATCACTCAGGAATGTATTAGAAAATGCAAATTCCTGGACCCCATCCTAGACATGTTGAATCTAAAACTGGGGGTAGGGCCCGGCAATCTGTTTCATTAAACCCTCCAAATGATTCGGATAACAATAAAATTTGAGAAGCATTGGCTTAAAGGGCCTTATGACCTAGTCAATGCCAAATCATACCTCATTTGTTTCCACTTCCTGCCTTATACTTACCTCTTCAAAAACTTTAAAAAAAATTTTTTTAATTTTAATTTTTTTATTTTATTCATTTGTTTATTTTTGGCCACATTATGCGGCATGTGGGATCTTAGTTCCTGGACCAGGGATCGAATCCATACCCCCTGCAGTGGAAGTGCTGACCTCCAGGGAAGTCCCCAAAACTTTTTTTTTAATTAATTAATTTATTTGTTTTTGGCTGAGTTGGGTCTTTTGCTGCACGCAGGCTTTCTCTAGTTGTGGCGAGCGGGGCTACTCTTCCTTGCAGTGCATGGGCTTCTCACTGCAGTGGCTTCTTTTGTTGCAGAGCTGGGGCACTAGACGTGCGGGCTTCAGTAGTTGAGGCTCACGGGCTCTAGAACACAGGCTCAGTAGTTGTGGCGCACGGGCTTAGTTGCTCCGCAGCATGTGGGATCTTCCCGGTCCAGGACTCGAATCCGTGTCCCCTGCATTGGCAGGAGGATTCTTAACCACTGCGCCACCAGGGAAGCCCCCAAAACCTTTTTAAAGTCAGCTTAATCTCCTCCAAGAAACCTTCCCTGATTTCTCCAAGCTGGATTAGGGGCTCCTGTAATACCCTCCATATTTCCATAGCTGTATGTCACACCTGGTTGGCTGTCTTTGTCACTAACATTCCTTGAAGACGGGCCGAGTCTGTTTTATAACCTGTAACACTGTAATAGGAAAGAGTAGGAGCCCAGTGTTTGTTAAATTAATTTCTCCTTTGTGTTCCTGTAGAAACCAGAACCAGAAAGAAGAATGAAGAGAAGGAAGTATTCCCGCCTAAGGAGGCACCCCGAAAGGGGAAGCGAGGCCGCCGGCCCAGCAAACCCCGCCTGATCCCCAGGCAGACATCCGGAGGTCCCATCTGCCCTGACTGTGGTTGTACCTTTCCCGATCACCCGGCCCTGCAGAGCCACAAGTGTGCCCAGAATCTGAAAAAGCCTTACCCTTGCCCAGACTGTGGGCGCCGCTTTTCCTACCCGTCCCTGCTGGTCAGTCACCGGCGGGCACACTCTGGGGAGTGTCCCTACGTTTGTGACCAGTGTGGCAAGCGGTTCTCCCAGCGCAAGAATCTCTCCCAGCACCAGGTTATCCACACAGGCGAGAAGCCCTACCATTGTCCTGACTGTGGCCGCTGCTTCCGGAGGAGCAGGTCCTTGGCCAATCACCGGACCACACACACGGGTGAAAAACCCCACCAGTGCCCCAGCTGCGGGCGTCGCTTCGCCTACCCCTCCCTGCTCGCCATCCACCAGCGCACACACACCGGAGAGAAGCCCTATACCTGCCTGGAATGCAGCCGGCGCTTCCGCCAGCGCACTGCCCTGGTCATCCACCAGCGCATCCACACGGGCGAGAAGCCCTACCCGTGCCCGGACTGCGAGCGGCGCTTCTCTTCCTCCTCTCGCCTGGTCAGTCACCGGCGGGTGCACTCCGGAGAGCGTCCCTATGCCTGCGAGCACTGCGAGGCCCGCTTCTCCCAGCGCAGCACGCTGCTCCAGCACCAGCTCTTGCACACGGGAGAGAAGCCCTATCCCTGCCCGGACTGCGGACGTGCCTTCCGGCGGAGCGGTTCCCTCGCCATACACCGCAGCACACACACCGAGGAGAAACTGCACGCGTGTGATGACTGTGGCCGCCGCTTTGCCTACCCCTCACTGCTGGCCAGTCACCGGCGCGTCCACTCGGGTGAGCGGCCCTATGCCTGCGACCTGTGCTCCAAGCGGTTCGCCCAGTGGAGCCACCTGGCTCAGCACCAGCTCCTGCACACTGGGGAGAAGCCCTTCCCCTGCCTCGAGTGTGGCCGTTGCTTCCGCCAGAGGTGGTCTCTGGCCGTCCACAAGTGTAGCCCCAGGGTCCAGAACTGTAGCCCTAGATCTGCTATAGGGGCGCCTAGCCAGAAAGGCAACGCCCTTTAGAATGGGAAGCACTGTGTAAGTTCTTTTCGCGGAGGGGCCCAGAAAAGGGAAGGAGCCCCCGGTCATACAGGGCAGAGTAAGAACTAAAACCCAGGTCTCTTGCTACACAGAGCTGAACTTTATTCTTCCACGCTGGCTGCCTTAATACACGTGTCTAGAACAGACAGTCCCAGTAGGAGAAGTGACATTATTTGGTTAAAGTTTTCCAAGCTACCCTATCCTAAAAGAATTTCTGTGTGTGGATATTGGGCTAAAAGTTCTCCCCATCTAATTTACGGGCTTTGTGTTTTCTAGTTTGTGCATGCAGGGATTACCTGTCCCCTTGCATGCAGTCAGGAGGATCCCGTTTATGGGGAGCACTCCTCCTCTGCCTCTTCCTCCATGCCAGGTTTAAACAAACCTGGTTTAGCCCCCTTTTGATGATATTCCTGCCAAGTGGTCTTCTACCCTTTAAAACCTCCCTTGACAGGGAGCTCACTACCTCACAAGGCAGGTCATTTCACTGGGGGACAGCTCTGACAATTAGAAGGCCCTTAAGAACAACATTCTCCTTCCCTGGAAGCCTTGCCCAGAATATGTTTAAAACTTGATCTACATGGCAGCCTTTCAGAAAACTTAACCACAAATACTCTGCCCCCATGTTTTCAGGTTAATTAGCATTAATTTGGTCAGTCATTCCTTAAAGATAGGTTTTCAAGTCCCACACATGATCTCTCCCCAAACAGGTGCTGGTTTTTCAATGTCCTTTTTAAAGGATCATACAAAATAAGCCAGCATCACAGTATACACTGTACCTCCTTGGTCTGTACTTGTTTTAACAGCTCTAGGTTGCATTGGATTTGGGGGTGGTAGCAGTGTACCAGGAATTTATTGGGTTTCAGACACCTAAATACCTAAGCTTTTTCTTTTGTTCTAAAACCACATGCTGTGAAGTAAGTCATCTGCATCCTGTGTTTGGAAAGTTGGTTCAAGATGGGTCTGGGACATAAGCGCAGTGAGCTTTGGGAGATTAATTTTAAGGAAAAACAGGGGAGCTGTGGTCTAGGCAGCAAGAAGTAGAACCAGGACCAGCTTGTACTTTATCTGGTGGATTTGGATTAGTTCCAGGCAGCCAGTAGCTGGAAAATTCTTGAGAACTGGGTCTCACTCCTCCCTGAGTCTCATCAGAATCAGGAGACACTAGGACAGAACCTTCCATGCGTCCTCTGTGAACGTTTTTCATGAAATGAAGTGAGGCCATTCAAGGAGGTTAAAGAGTTAGGTAACTGAATACAAAGCAGGAAGAGTCTGCAGTCATCAGGTTGTGTTCATGCCTTGCCTCCTGAATAAAAGCTCCAGACAGCAGCAGCAGCAGCAGCAATGTGTTTTAATTTTGCTATGCCTCCATGGCACCCATTCCTAAGTAGGTGTGCAGTAAAGCTTTACGGAATTAAGTAAACAAGGCCTACCACTTTGCCTTGGGTAGCTGTACCAAATTGGAATTTCTAAACGTGACATATCGCATATTCCAACAGCTGGTGTGGGTCATCCTCCTACCCCTGTTGCTTCTTCCCTCAGTCTGCCTGATATCAGCCCCAGGGGGGTGTAGCTGGGGCACAGGGTATTTGTAATTACCTGTTCTGGTATTTTGCAAGTTGCATTGTAACTGTTTGTTTCTCCTTGGATTCATGGGCTACCCCAAAAGCAGGGGTCATACCAGATTGGGTTTCATTAAAATGTCTGATGAATGATTGTGTTCTGTGTGGAATTACTGTTTATAAAATGTAAATCTAGTTCCTTGACTAAGTAGACATTTTTACAGTTCTGATGGAAACCTGCCCTTTCCTAGCAGAAACCTATTAGAATTCTGCCTAACCTCCTGTTTTAGAACTGCCTCTTTCCCCTACCTCTATCACCAGGCTGACCCAACTACTTCCTTACCTAGGAATTTTAGAAATTTCTTTGGGCCTGGATTGTAACTCATAAACTTGGGAGCCGTTGGTAGGCAAGTCCCAGTATGTGGTCTGTGGAGGGCCGAGATGACAGACAAGTTCTTAAGTTTCCTAATGCACTTCAGTCCCAGGATCCCTTTGACAATTAACTGTAGTCAGTGGGAGATCCCAGTATTCTTCCAAGTAATTCTCCCTTCTGCTTCAGGTAGTTTAAGGTGAGTTTCTGTTACTTGCAACCAAAAGAATTAACTAATCCACAGCCCCAACATGGGTATATCTCCCATCTGTCTTCATGCCTATATGTGAGCTATGAAGAAAAAAAAATCACAGTGCTGCTGAGAGGGGCCAGCCTTTCCACTCCATCCTCAGCTGAACCTTCAACATTGTTTATGTCTTTTATAGCCCCGAACCAGTGACTGCCTTCCCCTTCACCAAGAAAACACAGGATGTCAAATAGGACTCCCTTAACATTCCACTCCCTGCTGTGACTCCATATTTACCAGTGTGACCACTCACTCGTACTTGCTTCCCCACCTCATGGGAAGTCCCTCATACGCAGAGCTTGTCAGTATAGGTGTGCCTGGATTTCATCTACTTATGCCCTCTCAGGGACTTTGCTCCATCTATTATTCTCTCTTAGTTTTATGGTTTCAGAGTCCCTCTCTTGCCTGGAATATATACATGCCAACCTATAAACATGGTAAAATCTGTCTTTGAAAACAAATTTCCCTTTGGCTTCTGTCCCCATCTCCTATTTTCAGCTAAGTTTTTTAAAACAACAGTAGCCTACATTCACTACATCCACTCTGTTTATTCTTTGGCCTACTGCAATAGTATTCTAGCTATTTTGTTGATCATTTATGATGTGCCATGTACCGTGGCATTAAGCATTTTATATACATGCCAATCTATAGTTGGTACGAGAACCCCATAAAGTCAATGTTAGGAGATGCTCCTCAATGGGTCTCTCATGTTGCTACACACCTTGCTGAGTATGCCAAAAAACACAAGGCTCTGCCCTCAGCAAATTCTCAGACTTGAGCCAATTCCAGACCTAGAGACCCTTGACTGAGGGAAGGTTGGGTCCCCTTGATGAAGGACCATGTTACATTGGCAAAACACTGTAAAACTTCTTCCTACCCTTTTCCAAATGTACCGACAGCCATCTACCAGGGTGGCTGGGCATGGGAGAAGGGAAGTAACTAGAGTTTTCAGGGATTCTAATTCTTAGAGATCCAAATGAGAGAAATGTATTAAATAAGACAAAATGTTCTTCCAGAAATAAACCCTTGTATTTATGATCAACTGATTTGCAACAAAGGTGCCAAGACACTACAAGGAAAGAAAGTCTTTTCAACAAGTGGTTCTGCGACATGAAAAAGAATGAAGCTGGGGACTTCCCTGGTGGCCCAGTCTGAACCTGCCTTAAGAATCTGCCTTCCAGTGCAGGGGGCGTGGGTTTGATCCCTGCTTGGGGAACTAAGATCTCACATGCCGCGCGGCCAAAAAAAAAAAGTAAAAAAAAGTAAAATAACTCAGGAAGGACATAAGAAACTGGTAACAGAAATTGCCTCTAGGGAGGGGAAAGGGACTAGAGGAGAGACTTTTTGTAAAAACTTGAAGCATAATACACAAATAAGTTCACATATCACAAGTGTATGGCTCAATTTTCACAAACTGAACACATCTGAGTAACCAGCACCTAGAACAGGAATCAGAATCTCATCAGCACCCTAGAAGCAAAAACGGTAACCCTCTATCCCGCTTCTTAATAGCTTGCATTAGTTTTGCCTGTTTTTATACATTATATGAATAGAATCATGTATACTATTTTGTGTCTGGCTTCTTTTGCTCAACATTTGTCTATAAGATTCATCCATATTATGCATGTGGTTGTAGATGATTCATTCTCATTCCTGAATGGTATTCCATTTAGTGAATATCCCACTTTGATTATTCATTCTACTGTTGTGGATAGTTTCCAGTTTTGAACTATTGAAACTCGTGTTGCTGTGAGCATATGTCTTTCAGTAAACATACATATTCATTTCTGTTGGGTATACACCTAGGAATGAAATTACTAGGTCATAGGGTATGGCATATTTTCAGCTTTAGTATATACTGCCAGCTTTCCAGAGTGACTGTACCAAGTGACACTCCACCAGTAGTATGAGTTCAACACTTGTGAAACTTACTTTTGACTATATATTCCTTTGCATTTGGTTATATTATGAAATAAAATGCAGGGACTTCCCTGGTGGTGCAGTGGTTAAGAATCCACCTGCCAATGCAGGGGACATGGGTTCGAGCCCTGGTCCAGGAAGATGGCACATGCCGTGGAGCAACTAAGCCCGTGCACCACAACTACTGAGCTTACGTTCTAGAGCCTGCGAGCCACAACTACTGAGCCTGCATGCCGCAACTACTGAAGCCCATGCTCCTAGAGTCCGTGCTCCGCAACGAGAAGCCACCGCAATGAGAAGCCCGCGCGCTGCAAGGAAGAGTAGCCCCTGCTCGCTACAACTAGATAAAGGCCGCGTGCAGCAGCGAAGACCCAAAGCAGCCAAAAAATAAATTAAATAAAAATTTAAAAATTCATGTGAATTTGCATTTTCTTTCTTTTTTAAAAAAATTTATTTATTTTTTGGCTGCTCGTGGCCTTTCTCTAGTTGCAGCGAGCAGGGGCTACTATTCCTTGTGGTGCACGGGCTTCTCATTGCAGTGGCTTCTCTTGTTGCGGAGCACAGGCTCTAGGAGCGCGGGCTTCAGTAGTTGTGGCCCACAAGCTCTAGAGCGCAGGCTCACTAGTTGTGGTGCACGGGCTTAGTTGCTCCGCGGCATGTGGGAACACTGTGCCACCAGGGAAGCCCCACGTGAATTTTAAAGGTAGATTTTCAAAGTGGTTTCACTGTGGGGATGGAGAGCTTTTTGTTACATCTCTAGAACTTTCCTTCCTTGATTTGTATGAATATTTTGTTGGAAAAGTTTGAAAATAGTCTTTAACTTTTGACATTTTAATTATGTGTCTTTGGTGTGGGTCTCTTTGGGTACATCTTTTTTGGGACTCAGTGCTTCCTGGACTTGGCTGTCTGGTTCCTTTGCCAGGTTAAGGAACTTTTCAGCCATTATTTCTTCAAATAGGTTTTCTGTTCCTTTCTCCCTCTCCTCCTTCTGGGACCCTACAATGCAAATGTTAGTTTGCTTGATGTCCTCTCAGTGGCCCCTTAAACTATCTTCATTTTTGTTTTGTTTTCTTTTCTTTCATAATTGAGATTTTATTGGTTGTTTTGAGGATCAGTACACAGGCATTTCAATTTGTACACAATTCATTTTTTAAAATAAATTAATTTTATTTATTTGTTTTTGGCTGTGTTGGGTCTTCGTTGCTGCGCGCGGGCTTTCTCTAGTTGCGGCAAGCGGGGGCTACTCTTCGTTGCAGTGCACGGGCTTCTCACTGCAGAGGCTTCTCTCATTGTGGAGCACGGGCTCCAGGTGCGCAGGCTTCAGTAGTTGCAGCACATGGGCTCAGTAGTTGTGGCTCATGGGCTCTAGAGCACAGGCTCAGTAGTTGTGGTGCACGGGCTTAGTTGCTCCACGGCATGTGGGATCTTCCTGGACCACGAACCCATGTGGGATCAAACCCATGTCCCCTGCATTGGCAGGCGGATTCTCAACCACTGCGCCACCAGGGAAGCTCTGTACACAATTCTTAACATACATACCAAAAACCTAAAAAATTATGTAGATGTGATTCTTTTTTTTTTTTTTTTTTTTTTGGCTGCGCTGTGCAGCTTGTGGGATCTTAGTTCCCCAGCCAGGGATCGAACCTGTGCCCCCTACAGTGGAAGGACAGAGTCCTAACCGACTGGACAGCCAGGAAATTCCCATGATTCTTTTCTTTTCTTTTTTTAAGTTTATTAATTAATTTACTTAGGCTGCACCAGGGCTTAGTTGTGACATGTGGGATCTTTAGTTGAAGCATGAGGGCTTCTTAGTTGAGGCATGTGGACTCTTAGTTGTGGCATGAGGACTTCTTAGTTGCAGCATGTATGCAGGATCTAGTTCCCTCCCCAGGAATCGAACCCAGGCCCCCTGCATTGGGAGCGCAGTCTTACCCACT
This sequence comes from Mesoplodon densirostris, assembly GCF_025265405.1. Taxonomy (NCBI): domain Eukaryota; kingdom Metazoa; phylum Chordata; class Mammalia; order Artiodactyla; family Ziphiidae; genus Mesoplodon; species Mesoplodon densirostris. The sequence goes on from NC_082676.1 coordinate 44,698,661, forward strand.
GGACCACCAGGGAAGTCCCCCATGATTCTTTTCTGAACAGTTATTCCAGTGCCTTTCCAGCTTAAAATTTGGAGGCAAATTTTCCTTAACAGGATATCAAGTACCCATATCTTCAAATGTTGATATGCTGTTACATCCTAAGTCCCACTAAATTCACAATTTAATATCGTATACACTACATACTCAAGTTTTCAATCATTCACAGCACATTAACAAGGTTATTAGGAAAACTGGACTACCAGGACCAAAGATGTTACAGAGTGCACAAAATTCTGACCAGGAGAGCCAAGATCAAGGAGTGGTTTACTTTAGGAAACAATTCTACCAAAAACAACAAGGGAAGAGAAGTAATTTAAAGTGTTCAAGCGACCTCTCTGGTGGTCCAGTGGTAAATAATCCGCCTTCCAACGCAGGGGATGTGGGATAGATTCCTGGTCGGGGAACTAAGATCCCACATGCCATGGGGCAAATAATCCCACATGCCACAACTACTGAGCTCTTGCACCTCAACTAGAGAGCCTGCGTGCCACAAACTACGGGGCCCACATGCCCTGGAGCCCACTCTCCACAACTAGAGAGAGAAAACCCACATGCCACAACTAGAGAGAAGCCTAAGTAGACCACACGCTGTAACGAGAAAGATCCTGCATGCTTCAACAAAGATCCCGTGTGCCACAACTAAGACCCAACGCAGCCAACAAAAAAGGTAAATAAAATAAAATAAATATTTAAAAGAAAGTGTTCAAGACATTAAATGTACAACTGACTCCAAATTGCCATTTAGTATGCTTTGTATTATAGGATAGAAAAGCTACCCCATATGGAATGTTAAGCTGACACCCAAGACAATCAGAACCTCCCATATTCAATATCCCACTACTTTCTGGTTGTACCAAAAAATAAACAACCAGCAAATGACTTCACCTCTTTAAAAAAAGCATTTACAGGGCTTCCCTGGTGGTGCAGTGGTGGAGAGTCCGCCTGCCGATGCAGGGGACGTGGGTTTGTGCCCCGGTCCGGGAGGATCCCGCATGCCGCGGAGCGGCTGGGCCCGTGAGCCATGGCCGCTGAGCCTGCGCGTCCAGATCCTGTGCTCCACAACGGGAGAGGCCACAGCAGTGAGAGGCCCGCGTACAGCAAAAAAAAAAAAAAAAAAATTTACAGCAGCAACATGGATGGACCTACAGACTATCATACTGAGTGAAGTAAATCAGACAGAGACATAAATATCATATGATAGCACTTATATATGGAATCTAAAAAAATGGTACAAATGAACTTATTTACAAAACAGAAATAGAGTCACAGATGTAGAAAACAAACTTATGGTTACCAGGGGGAATGGGGGGGAGGGATAAATTGGGAGATTGGGATGGACATATACACACTATTATATATAAAATAGATAACTAATAAGGACCTACTCTATAGCACAGGGAACTCTACTCAATACTCTGTAATGGCCTATATGGGAAAAGGATCTAAAAAAGAGTAAATAGGGACTTCCCTGGTGTGCCAGCCAGACTGCCAAGAGCCTTCTTGAAGCTGGGCTGCCTGGCTGCTGTCACTCTCCCCTGCACTGGAGCTGCTGGGACCTGCGGTGGGGAACCTATTCTTGTTTTTTGGGGATTCTTTTTTTTTTTTTTAATATTTATTTATTTATTTATTTGGCTGCTCCGGGTCTTAGTTGCAGCATGCAGGATCCAGCTCCCTGACCAGGGATTGAACCTGGGCCCCCTACATTGGGAGCGCAGAGTCTTAACCAGCGAAGTCCCCCTTTTTGCTGCTCTGATCGGGCAACTTCCATTTGTCTTCCGGATCACTGGTCTGTTTTGGTTTTTTTGCATTCTCTGATTTCCTGCTGCTTTCCACTAGTGTATTTTTCATTTCAGTTAATAAATTCAAAAGTTCTAAATCTTTGTTTTTCATATCTTCTAGCCCTTTGATGATTTCCTCACAGATTACCTCTCCGGATTCATCCACTTTTCTCCTGAGTTTGATGAGCATTTTTATGACTGTTACTTTGAATTCTTTATCTGATAAACTGCTTGTCTCCACTTTGTTTAGTTCTTTTTCTGAGGTTTTGTCTTGTTCTTCCCTTCTGAAGATATTCTGTAGTTTCTTCATTTTGCCTAACCCTCTGTGTTCATTTCCACGTAAATCAGCTTCATCTCCCAGTCTTGAAAGAGTGGCCTTACGTAGGAGGTGTCCTGTGGGCTCAGTAGTGCAATCTCCCCTGATCAACAGAGCCAGGTGCTCCAGGGGTATCCCCTGTGTGGGCTGTATGTGCCCTCCTGTTGCGGTTGGGCAGCAAATGTTGCAGGTGTGCTGGTGGGTGCGGTTGGTCCCCTGGGTCCTCAGGGGAAAGCAGGGGCAGGGTGCGTGGTGTTAGCTAGGCTGATGGAGAGTGATAGAAATAGTGCTCACCAGCACCAGGCCAGCTACGTGGAAAGAAAGTAAAAACAAATGACGTCTGCCAGTGCTTCCATCCCCAGAGAAAATTCCACCAGACCCCTGCCCCTCCAGTGCATGCCCTGAAGTTAGTCAATGATCTCCTTCTTGTATGACCCAGGCGCTTTTCAAGCTGCTGCCTCTGTGCTAGGACTTGGAGCAAGTGAGTTTCTGCGAGAGTCCTTTAATAATTGAGTGTCTTCCCTTTCCCACGGCCCTCGGGCTCTCCCAGATGTAAGCCCTGCTGGTTTTCAAAGCCAGATGTTTTGGGGGCTTGGCTTCCCGGTGCAGGTCTCCCAGGTTGAGGAGCCTGATGTGGGACTTGGACCCCTTGCTCCTCAGGGGGAACCTTTGCGGTTGTGATATCCCTCCTGCTTGTGGGTTGCCCCAGGGGAGTCGGGGAGGTTCTCACTAGACCAGGACTCTGCCCTTCCTACCTTTCTCGATGTGGCCTTTTCCTTATATCCTTAGTTGTAGAAAAACTGTTGTGCTAGTCTTCAGGTCAGTTCTCAGAGATAGTTGTTCTATATGTAGTTGTAGTTTTGGTGTGTCCTGGAAGGAGGTGAGCTCAGGATCTTCCCACTCCACCACCTTGATCCAGAATTGAAAAAAATCTTAAGAGATGATCTGACTCATTCCTCAGTGTTATTACTCATTTATGAGCTGTAATTTGAACACAGGTTTTCTGATTGAGGCAGGGTCCAGATAGTGTTATAATTACAATAACAACTATAAGCTCCTATTTATTGAGTACTTTGTGCAAGGCGCTACCCTAAGCACTTAGCTGAACCTAACTAAGTTCAACCGAAACGGGAGCCAGAAGATGACTCTGAATCCGGCTCTGCTACCCCGTGAGCAGTCACCTGCCCCGTCACTCAGTTTCAGCGTCTGTAAAAGGGGAGACATCTGTGACCTTGGAGCACGGGCCAGATCAAATACTGGGTAGGAACCCATTTCCACAGCCCACGGGGCTAGCCCTGCCCGAGTACCAGAGATCACTCCCTTACCTCCAGAACCCGCCTCAGTCTTGCCCTTGGGCTTTTTACTCACCTCCAAGCCCCGGACCTGCCCATAAGAGGTCTCATGTGAGTAGCAGAAATGAGTACCTTTACTCCGTTAGAACCTCTCTCTTAGATGCCAGACCCAGAAAAGCCAGATCAAGAGAAATCCTACACCGCCGGCCACCTTCGGATATGCAGCTACTTCACTCTCGGCCTTTCAAACAGACCGCTCCGTAAAGACCAATCAGAGCCTTCCTTCTTCCCCCAGCGACCGGCGCTGTCCAATCAACGCACGCTATCTCTCCACGGTTACGCCGTGGAGTCCAACCTCCCTTCCGGTTTGCCCCTTGGCATGGAAGGACAGATAAGAAAGGCGAGGGATGTTGAGGCCGGAGGGGCACCATCTTAGTTAAGGGCAGGACTGTGGGCCTTCAGGACGTTTTCCAAGGAAGGGCGGAAACAGGTAATTGCGTTTCCACATTTTCCGGAAGCCTCTCTGCTTAGCACAGAAGGGTTTCCCACGGCGTCGCCCCCGGTCCGGTTCCCGGTGGCGGATGTGCCCGGGGAGGCCGGGACCGGGCGGACGAGGGAAAGCAGCTAAGGCGCCGTGAGGTTCGTCGGATGTGGCCGTGTACTTCTCCCCGGAGGAGTGGGTGTGTCTGCGGCCCGCGCAGAGGGCCCTGAACCGGGACGTGACGCGGGAGACCTATGGCTTCCTCGGCGCGCTCGGTGAGGCCCGGCGGCCCAGCCAGGACCCAGTAATCTGTGGGAAGCGGGGACTGATGCGCCCAGCGGCGATGGGCTGGAAGTGTGGAGCATCGAGCAAGCGCCCTCAGTTCTCTTCTCGGGTTCTCAGCCGAGTCCAGTGTTTTCCTTTGTGAGGATTTTCAGGCCCCAAACCCGCGTTAATCTTTTAGGTGGAAAGAGAGGTGGAGGCGTGGAGCCCAGAGGCCCAGGATCCAGATCTCTGCAGCTGTGAGCAGAAACGAGGGAAAGGTCCTTCACTTCAAACCCCAGGTTGTGACCTTTGAGAACCTCCTCACCCACTCGGAGCCTCAGCACACACTGCCCACTCCAGAGCCCCTCCGTGTCTCCCTGCACCTCATCTGCAGAAAGGGCTCAACAGAACAGCTCAATTGAGACTGGTAGCACTCTTGGGGCCGCGTTGCCACCATCTCTTAGGAAGGCATGTACCAGTTCTGGTTCTGGTGCACCTTCAGCCACCCTCAACTAGTGTTCAGTTCTCGGGCTGAGGCTCCTGGTCCCTCTTCCAAGTCCCACTTGAGGTTACTTCACTGAAAACCATTCACCTAACTGGCTTTTCTTTCTGGATTATTTTCTCCCTTAGTGCATTCTGTTTTCTGGACTGTATCTCTCCCGCTCCTCAAAGATGGAGTACCCTCGATGCAAGAGCCTATTAAAGGAGCTGGTGCTCCCTGGAATAGAGGGCACGCTTTGGGCCTGTCCACACTGGGGAAGCTCATCCAAGGATTGTCTTTTAGCCAGAGCAGGTCAAGTAGCTAGCAGGGACACACATGTGGTGTCAAGCCTCTGTTGGCATTGTTTGGTCTTGAAGACTAAGAGGTGGCCTTAAAGAGGACAGTGGCTTCAGGTGAGGAACTCTCCTGCCCCACACTTGCTCTGCACATAGTACACAAAGGTATCAAACTTAGTGAGCTTAAAGGGTTTTTTCTCCAAATTTTTATGAACTAGTAATTGCAGTGTGCTTTTTTTCCTTCCAGATATTTGCATGTTTCCTGGATTTTGCATTTTTTTTTTTTTTTTTTTTTTTTTTTGCAGTACGCGGGCCTCTCACTGTTGTGGCCTCTCCCGTTGCGGAGCACAGGCTCTGGACGTGCAGGCTCAGCGGCGATGGCTCACGGGCCGAGCCGCTCCGCGGCATGTGGGATCTTCCCGGACTGGGGCACAAACCCGTGTCCCCTGCATCGGCAGGCGGACTCTCCACCACTGCGCCACCAGGGAAGCCCTGGATTTTGTATCTTTTGAGTAAAGATGTATTCTTGGGCCACAGCAGCTGGAAATATGATGCTGGGGAATTTTTTTTTTTTTTAAAGAAGGAGTATACTACTTGTGATTAGAGTCGAAATCAAGGCATAGTTATCTTCCGTCTTAATTTTTACTGTAATGTTTGTATGTGTCAACAGTTGAGAGGTCTTTCTGACCTATTTAGATTTGCTAGCCCTACTTTAGAACAGGAAACTCTTGAAGTAATAAAAGCAAGGAGGTGGGGGGGACTAAGCATATCTGCATGTCAGGAGTGGTGCTAGGTGGCTCAAATATCTCTTGACCAAAAGACTGCTTCTTCAAATACCTGGATTCCAAAGATGATTATTAATGGGAACTGAGGATTATTTTTACTTCACCACATAGCCTCTCCTGAATTGGTAGACCTGGATTCCAGGTTCAGCTCAGTCCCCACTAACTGTGTGGCCTTAAGCATATTATATTATTACATTATTCAGATGTAAACTGAGAAGTAAAATTTATGAACTATAATGACCTCCTGCGTGTTTCCTAACTTCTCATAATTATCTGATCAAGATTCTTCAACAAACATTTACAGTTTGGTGGGCAATAAAACAATTTGAAAGCATTTTTGTATTTTTATAACGATTGGCAGGAAAAACATGACACCAACCACTTACGAGCAAACAGGTTTAGTCTTGAACGTTGCAATCTGATGGTTAACAGCTAAGTGTACTGTACTTAGCTCCATCTTCTTAAGTTTTCTCCATCCCTAGTGCAAAGAGAAATGATTTACAACATAGTACCTGAATAAACAGAAGTATTTTTTTGGTCCAAGTGAAATGCTTTACCGCTTCTCTTTACATAAAGTTGATTCCCTGTTTTGTTTTTTTTTAAATAAATTTATTTATTTTTGGCTGCATTGGGTCTTTGTTGCTGTGCACGGGCTTTCTCTCATTGCGGCGAGCAGGGGCTACTCTTCATTGCAGTGCACGGGCTTCCCATTGTGGTGGCCTCTCTTGTTGCAGAGCACAGGCTCTAGGCACGCGAGCTTCAGTAGTTGTGGCACACGGGCTTAGTTGCTCCACGGCATGTGGGATCTTCCCCGACCAGGGCTCAAACCCGTGTGCCCTGCATTGACAGGCAGATTCTTAACCACTGCACCACCAGGGAAGCCCCTGATTCCCTGTTTAAAAGGAGACTTATTTCTGAGGATCTGTTTTTTTCCTTACTCCATTTCTACACTGTTCACACAGTGAAGTACCTCCAGAACTCAAAAAGTTTTTAAATTAGCACATAATTGTTGAGGCAAAATCAGCAGAAGTCAGACTTAAAGCCAGAAAGTATTTCTGGTGAAAAACAGCAAGGACAAGGCCAGAAAATATAAAGACCGAAAAGGCACTAGCATGATCAGCAAAGAACATTTCTGAACACAAAGGGGAGATTCGGCATGTAGGGCAGGCAGGAGGGCAAGCAAGGAATTGTTCCAAGACCAGACTGGGGGCTGCTGCCAACAGAGACCTGGTAGGTCTCATCCGTCTGTTATCTCCAGTGACCGGCCCCACGCTTAGCAACTAGAGTCTGCATCCTACCTGACTGCAGAAATATTCCAAAGGTGGGAGTGAAAACATCTAGCACCTGTAGTCAGTCCAATGCAAGCCATTAAGATGACCCGTCTCAACTCAAAAATAGGAAGACACTGAGTCTAGGAAGCAGAGGATACAACCCAAGGGCAGGAGGGAAGACCCTGGATGACAGCTGAGGCCCAGTCTGTTTTGGAGAGAGGGCTGAGGGCCCAAGGAGGGAGATTTCCCAGGAAAAAAAAAAATGGGGATTTGAGATTTGATGCTCTTCTTGGTAATTTGCAACAACTTAAAGAAGAGCAGATAACACAAGGAGAAAAGACAATTATAAAATTGAAGAAAAGCAAACAGTTGACAAGAAAGGAAGTATAATAATAGCACATATAGGAAATGTTATTTACAATAATTTATTGCAATGGGCTTCCCTGGTGGCGCAGTGGTTAAGAATCCGCCTGCCAATGCAGGGAACACGGGTTCGAGCCCTGGTCTGGGAAGATTCCTACATGCCGCGGAGTAACTAAGCCTGTGTGCCACAACCACTGAAACTGTGCTCTAGAGCCTGCGAGCCACAACTACTGAGCCCACGTGCCACAACTACTGAAGCCCGCGCGCCTAGAGCCCGTGCTCCGCAACAAAAGCAGCCACTGCAATGAGAAGCCCACGCACCACAATGAAGAGTAGCACCTGCTCGCCACAACTAGAGAAAGCCCGCATGCAGCAACAAAGACCCAACACAGCCATAAATAAATAAATAAATAAATAAATAAATATTTTATTGCATTAAGTATGTTGGGAAAAGAGGTCAAGGGAATGGGGCTAGAAATTAAGTATCAAGTATCACAGCAGGATGCCCATAGTGTCTAAAATGAGTATACCAAGAAAAAGCAAATTTTTTAAAAAAGTGTATTTTTAAATGAAAGCTCCAGAAGAAATGGCTAAGACTGAAGTGTATTGAATCAGTTTAGGAAGATGAAAAATTTCCGGAATGGATGGTGGTGATGGTTGCATAACACTGTGAATGTACTTAATACCACTGAACTTAAAAATGGTTAAAATATTTTTTAAAAGAGATTAAAATAACTTTTATGTTATGTATATTTTATCACAATTTTTAAGAAAAGGGGGCTTCCCTGGTGGCGCAGTGGTTGAGAGTCCGCCTGCCGATGCAGGGGACACGGGTTCGTGCCCCGGTCCGGGAAGATCCCACATGCCGCGGAGCGGCTCGGCCCGTGAGCCATGGGCGCTGGGCCTGCGCGTCCGGAGCCTGTGCTCCGCAACGGGAGAGGCCACAACAGTGAGAGGCCCGCGTACCGCAAAAAAAAAAAGAAAAAAAAAAAGAAAAGGAATGATGTTCAGATACACATTACAACATGGATGAACCTTGGAAACATTATGTTAAGTGAAATAAGCCAAACACAAAAAGAGGAATAATTGTATGATTGATTCCACTTTTATGAGGTACCAAGAATAGTAAATTCCAAGAGAAAATGTAGATTGGAAGTTACCAGGGGTGGGGAGGGGGCTGGGGGTTGGGGTTGGGGGGGGAGGAAAGGAATGGGGAAGGACTGTTTAACGGGTTCCAGGTTTTCTTTTGTGAGGATGAAAATCATGTTTTGGAAAATGACACTGGTGATGGTCGCACAACATTGTGAATGTAATTAACGCTACTGAATTGAAAACTTTAAAATGGTTAAAATTTTGCCATATATCACAATAACAAAGTATGTATTGATTGGAAAGGAAACATTCAGGAAACATTGTCCTGCATCTTGTTTTGGGTGATAGCGTACATTTGTCAAAGCTCGACGGATTTCACACGGAAGATCTGTGCATTTTACTGTATGTACAACATAATTAAAGCTAATAAAAAGTTTAAAGTAGTTGCCTCTAGGGAACATGGGGAATGGGTAGGGAGGCTGCCTTTTTCATTACAAACCTTTTGTATTACTTTTTAAAAACCACGTACGTTAATTATTTTGGAAAAACTTAAAAAGTAATTTAAAACTTCTCCACTCCAATTCCAGCCTCACCAAGCACCTTCCTTCGCCGGCGGCTCCAGTCCAGAAAATGAGCGAGCGGAACAGCCGGTGCAAGGAGTCGGGTCGGCTCAGTAGCTGTGCACCCCAGTGTAAACGTGTACCTGATCTCTACCTCGGCTGCCCCCAGGGTTTGGCCAGGTGTGTGCATCTTCCCGCAGGGGCCAGAGACCGGCTTGCGGATCCCGCTGCCGGGAGGCGGAGAGGCAGACCATCGAGTTCGAAGTCCCGAGCTCCACAAACGCCGAGATCGTTGGTGAGTTCCAGATCCCGCCTACAGAGACTTCCGGGCGAAAACGCCCCGCCAGTCCCGCCTCGCGGCACAGCCGCTTCCTGCTGTCGCGGCCAATCACCGGCGTGCAACGCGGCCTGCGGGAGTGCTGGAAGCCGCGGGACGTCCATCTTTCTTGATGGCAGGAAAGCTCCCCTAAACTCCCACCCGTTAAAACTCACCTGCACGGCCATTGTATTTAAGGGCAAGTGGACAATGAGAAGCCAGACCGGCGCCATCTTTGATACGGTCAAGGGACGGCGCCCTTAAGAGCAGCCAGTAACAACTGAAGCCCGGATGTCGCCATATTTTCTGAAGGCACCTTACGTGGGGCGGGGGGTGGTGGGGGTGGGGGTGGTCCCTTAACCCGGAAGTGACTAAACGCCGAGGGTGTTTATTTGTCCCCATCAGAATCCCGAATCCCAAACAGCCAACCCTGCTACTTCGGTTCCCTCGGCTGAGTTCGGAGGCCAAGACTGGGCGGGGCCCCGGGCTCGGGAGCCCTTCCTGTGAACGACTAGTGCTGAGGCCAGACGAGGGGAGCATGCGGCCGCTGCTCCGGGCTGAAGGCCCCATGGCGCCGCCCTCGGCCCCGCTCCTGGTGCTGAGACCGGGGGAGACTGCACCTGGTTGCGAGAAGCCTACGGCCGTGAGCTTCGCGGATGTGGCCGTGTACTTCTCCCCGGAGGAGTGGGGGTGTCTGCGGCCCGCGCAGAGGGCCCTGTACCGGGACGTGATGCGGGAGACCTACGGCCACCTGGACGCTCTCGGTGAGGCCCCGGGTCAGAGTCCGCCTGCTCCTTCACTGGGGTTCACAGGGGAGATGACATAAGGACCCAGAGGATTGTGAGGCCTAATCCCGCACTATTCCACCAAGGACACCAGCCACCTCCCATCCCCAGCGCTTAAGGTACCCTCTCGGGAGTCCTTCCATCTCGCATCCGCTTCCTTCAGGCAGGAGTACTGCAGACGCTGTCCAGGTTGAGCCTAAATTCTGAGGAGGTGACCTCACCCTGACAGGGGGATGCCATCTTCCCAGGGCAGCCTCTCAGGCCAGCACTGTGATCCCTGTTCTCTCCCAGGATTCCCAGGCCCCAAACCAGCCCTCATCTCTTGGATGGAACAGGAGAGTGAGGCTTGGAGCCCCGCCGCCCAGGATCCTGAGGAGGGGGAAAGCCTGGGAGGAGCTCTGAGAGGTGAGGGATGGTCCCAAGTTTCCTCCAACCCCAGTATTCCAGGGCTTCCTGTCTAGCAGTGTTTTCTTTCAGATCGCCACCTCCAGCATCCCTAAAGGAATGAAAGAGTCAACAGATGTTGGATACGGGAGAAGGAAAAGAGGCAGACCTGATACAAATTTTTCAGAATTTGGTACAGTAGTCAAGTTGAGACCAGAGTAAGATAATCAGGAGCCCAAGTCTGAGACTCCCTCTGGTAGAAGCGTTGTTCATTCTCCCCTTTTCAGGAACAACTAAAATCCCCTAAGAATGAAAGCAGCTTCAGGTCTGCCTTTCACATTCTCAAACACGGCAAAGCAGTAATTGGCCAGTAATTGACAACTTGGTTCTTCTCCTTTCACCATCCCTCAGCAGAGTGATCTTGAGCAAATACCTTTACTCCTCTGCAAATGTCTTAACCCTGCAAAAAATTGAGAAACCACAATAATAATAGCTACTGCTTATTTATTTATTTATTTATTTAGGCTGCATTGGGTTTTAATTGCTGCGCGCGGGCTTTCTCTAGTTGCAGCCAGCGGGGGCTACTTTTGCTTGCGGTGCGTGGGCTTCTCATTGCTGTGGCTTCTCTTGTTGCGGAGCAGGGGCTCTAGGTGTGCAGGGTTCAGTAGCTGGGCCACGTGGGCTCAGTAGTTGCAGCACGCGGGCTCAGTAGTTGCGGCGTGCGGGCTCTAGAGCGCAGGCTTGGTAGTTGTAGTGCACAGGCTTAGTTGCTCCGGCATGTGGGATCTTCCCGGACCAGGGATGGAACCCGTGTCCCCTGCATTGACAGGCGGATTCTTAACCACTGCGCCACCAGGGAACTCCTGCTATTGCTTACTGAGCATTTACTAAGTACTCAAGATGCTTTTACTCATTTAATCCTCCAAACAAACTTGTGAACTAAAGAAACCATTATGATTCCCATTTGACACATGAGGAAGCAAGGCCCAGATAAGTCACTCTTAAGAGATTTGAACCCTGTTTACCATCCTTTAGAGCCTGTGTGTTAATCACTGGGCAGTACTTTTCTGGCACTTCCTTAAGTAAAAGCATCCTATAACCTGAAATGATATAAGCGAATGTGTTTTAAAATGTAACTTGATTCCTGTTTCCTAGGAGATGCCCCAAACAAAAAGGAAGAGGAACCCGAGACAGGGCCAGGAGCCAAAGGATCCCAAAAGACTCCTACAAAGGAGAGGCCTGAAGAGCTGGTTAAAAACAACCTTGACTCAACCATCAGCAAAACCTCGGCAAGTGCAGAGCCACCCAGGAAAGCTGCCTGTGACCAGAGCGCAGGTGCGCAGCCCCCGGTCCTGGTGCCCAGCGTAGATGCTCAGGCCAGCCAGCGGCGCCACGTGTGTGCAGACTGCGGCCGCCGCTTCACCTATCCCTCGCTGCTGGTCAGCCACCGGCGCATGCATTCGGGTGAGCGGCCCTTCCCCTGCCCCGAGTGTGGCATGCGTTTCAAGAGGAAGTTTGCCGTGGAAGCGCACCAGTGGATCCACCGCTCCTGCTCTGGGGGCCGGCGGGGCCGGAGGCCCGGAATCCGGGCTGTGCCTCGGGCCCCAGTCCGAGGTGACCGGGACCCGCCGGTGCTGTTCCGGCACTACCCGGACATCTTTAAAGAGTGCGGGTGAGCGGCTCTCATTGGCTGGGCTTGAGCCTGACCTCAGCGCTAAGGACAAACTGGGCCCTGAGGGAGGCTCCTGAGTCAGGGATTTGGGACCCAAAATTCATCCCTTGGTTTTCCCTCAAGGATCCCTCGAGTTTCCAAACTTGTAAAAATAAAAGTGCCTGTAAAGATTTAAAGAGATTAAACTTGACACCTCCTCTCCCTAGTTTTTCTAAAAAAATGAAGAGAGTGAGATGCTGGACTTTTCTCAAAGTGTTATCTCAGTAGCAGGTACAACCAAGATCATGTGCAAACAGTGTCTCCAAAAAAAATCCCCACTGCTTATCTGCAGCAGAGGTAAATGCTATGGGGGACTAAGGCCGAGGAGGAGGCCTCAGATGTAGGGCATGGTCTAGCCCCGGGTAAATGACACCAACAGGAGGCTCAGGCAGTGAAGTGGGTGGAAAGAATACAGAAGCACCGGGTGCAGACCTAGTCTCTGCAACTTGCCCCCAAGGCGTAGCTGGTAAGTCACATGCTTTCCCTGAGCCTCAGCTCCTTCATCTGTAAAATGAGGATCAATAATATCTACCTCAAAGGGTTAGTGTGAAGACTGAAATTGTAACAAGATAATCTGTATGACACAGTAAATGTGCAATAAACATTTGTTGAAACACAATTGAAAATGATAGTCGATATTTTACACTTCAGACCATGAAAAGAAGTCTGCTAAGGAGGCAGGGATGGATAGCAACAGCTGTGTTTCACAGATGAGTAAACTGAGGATCAAAGTTTCACCACTACAAAGCAGCAAAGCTGGAAACTGGCACTGTGCCCACACATTATCTACCACTTTTATGAGCAGTCAGATCTGGGCAGATCTGGGTTGGGCTCAGGTGAGGGTGAAGTGAGGGAGCCAGTCTCTCCTGTCTGGGGGAGTCTCAACAGGAAAATGAGAGCCCCGCCACGGCCAGAGACCTTTGGCAGTCAACATTCAATAACCATATATTGAGTGGCTTCTGTTGGAGAGAATGCCAGGTGATAAGGGAATCCCAAGATGAGGAATGCTAATTTCCTTTATTCAGCAAACACCGTCTGAAGACTCTGGGGTTTTGTGCAGGGCACCAGGGACACACTGACTTAAGTCCAATGTTCAAGACAGTGATTTGGGCTGTGATGGAGGAAGTCCAGAGGCACCACTTAAACCCATCCTGGTTGGTGACATGCCAGGAAGTTTAGCTTGGAGAAGGAGGTGGTTGTGCTTCCCATAGCATTAAGAGGAATTGGTATGTAGTGAGATTTTCAGGCACAGGAAGCAGCGAAGGAGCCTTATTTCCTAAAAAGGATAAAAGGGACACAGCATGGAGTAAACGTTAAGGGCATGGGTTCTGGAGTCAAGACTGTCTGGGTTCAGATCCTGACTCAATTGCTTTATAGTCGTGGGCAAATCACTTCTTGCTCCAAGTTACCTCTTTCTGCCTTAGTTTCTTCATCTATAAAACCCGAATATTAATAGCACCTACCTCATAAGACTGACATAACGATTAAATGAGATAACACAGAAGATAACAGAATGGTGCCTTGCATATTAGTGTTTAATAAACATTGGTTATTGTTATTATTCAAATACAACACAAAATAATATGTGAGGAGGACCAAGAGGAGACTGAGGAAGGTTTTCTGGAGGAGGTGGTTCAAACTAGCCTTGAAGGATGAGAAAGATTTCAGCCAGGATGGGCATGTATAGGGAATGGTTGGCAGTTCCACTTTATTGAAACATAAAGATTGAAAGTAAAGAATAATGGATGACAGATGCAGCCAGAGAAGTGGGACCAATCTGGGAGGACCAAAGATCCCAGCGGGGTCCTTGAAGTTCACCCTGTAGGCACTGAGGAGCCATAGAAAATCCCCGAGCAGTAGTAAGGCTGTTTGACAGGTCCCATCAGATGTCTTTGCCAGGACTTCCCTGGTGGTCCAGTGGTTAAGAATCCATCTTGCAATGCAGGGGACGCCGGTTTGATCCCTGGCCAGGGAACTAAGCTCCCGCGTGCTGTGGGGCAACTAAGCCCACGCGCCACAACTAGAGAGCCTGTGTACCACAAGGAAGAGCCTGCGTGCCGCAACTAAGACCCAATGAAGCCAATAAGTAAATATTTAAAAAAAGAAAGATTCTTAAAAAAAAAAAAAAAAAAAAGATTCTTAAAAAAAAAAAAAATGATGTCTTTGTCAAACAGTGTGGAGTGTGTTCCGTGGGAAGAGCCTGGACATGAGAGATCTGTTTGGCGTTTGCCTCCAGGTAGAAGCGATCAGGAGTGGGACAAAGCTAGAAAGCAAGATTCTTTCTTGCAGTTGCTCTTGTTTGCTGACCTTGGAATTGGGAAGAAAGATACTCCTGAGACGCTTCTGCCATAGAATTTGCATGGCTCAGTGAATGAACAACATGAGCTGTGAACAGGTAAGCAAGGGCCCTGGGCACTGGGCAAGGGGCAATCAGGAGTGGGAGGGTGTGATGGTCCAGGGCTGACCAGTACTGGAGGGGGCGGGTCAAAGAGGAGGGGGAGCTGGACAGTGGAGGAGCCACCAAGGAGCGGGGAGCAGAACCAGGCACAGTGTGTCAAGCAGAGCTGTCTCAGCACAGGGTAAGCGCTGTCTGCTCTTTCTCGTTTATCCAGTTAACAAATATATACAGGGACTTCCCTGGTGGCACAGTGGTTAAGAATCCGCCTGCCAATGCAGGGGACACGGGTTCCATCCTGGTTCAGGAAGATCCCACATGCCGTGGAGCAACTAAGCCCGTGCGCCACAACTACTGAAGCTGGTGTGCCCTAGAGCCCGTGCACCGCAGCTACTGAACCTACATGCTGCAGCTACTGAAGCCCGCGTGCCTAGAGCCTGTGCTCCGCGACGAAGAGTAGCCCCTGCTCACCACAACTAGAGAAAGCCCACACCCAGCAACGAAGACCCAACGCAGCCAAAAAGAAAAAAGAAAAAAGAAAAACCAACCAAACAAACAAAACAACAACAACAAAAAAATATCTACTAAGCATTTACCATGTACTAGGTACTATTCTAAGTGCCAAGGTATAGCAAGGAAAACAGACATAGGCATCCTCTTGGACTTTACATTCGGGTAGGGTGGGGAGAGACAAGTGATAAGCCAGAACATAAATAAGACAAGGTACTGTAATTGCAAATAACAAGCACTACAAAGGAACTAAAACAGAGGACATACTGGAAGTGCCTGTTGCGGGGGGATACCTAGGTCGGGCCTTGGTGAGGAGACGCTTGAGCTGAGATCCAAAGGATGAGAAGGAACCAAAGGGCCACTCAGCGTGGCCAGGAAAAAAAGAAAAAAAAAAGCCAAGGGGAACCCGGTAGGGTCACAGGATGTGGGAGTGGGGGAGGGCAAGGTTTCAGAGGCGGGGGTGGGTGAGTGCTGGGGCAGGGGGGCTGCTGGGGGCAGGGTGTGGGAGAGAGGGGTTTCTAAACGGACCAGCAGGTGCCAAGTTCTGAGGTAGGGATGAGTTTGGGTGAGGTGCCGAAAATGAGTTTGGAGGCAGGGGAAGGAGGGTGGGGAGTGGGAAAGGGGCAGGTCACAGAGCTCTTGCTTGCCATGATGCGAAGTTTGGATCTGATTCTAAATATACTGGGAAGCCACTGGATCATTTCTGTTTTTGTTTTGTGGTAAAATATATGTAACAAAATTTACCATTTTAAATATTTTTAAGTGTACAGTTTAGTGGCATTAACATTGCCCAACACTGCTCAACATTCATGATGTTGGGCAACCATCACCCCTGTCCCTCTCCAGAACTTTTTCATCTTCCCCAACTGAAACTCTGTACCCCTTAAACAATAATGCTCTATTCCCCCTTCCCCCAGCAACCACCATTCTACTTTCTGTCTTTGTGAATTTGACTACTTTAGGCACCTCATATAAACCACTCGGGGCTTTTAAGCAGAGTGTCAAGGGTCAAGGTAATCCGGTTTGCATTTTAAAAACCCACTCTGGGCTTCCCTGGTGGCGCAGCGGTTGAGAGTCCGCCTGCCAATGCAGGGGACGCGGGTTCGTGCCCCGGTCCGGGCGGATTCCACATGCCGCGGAGCAGCTGGTCCCGTGAGCTATGGCCGCTGAGCCTGCGCGTCCGGAGGCTGTGCTCCGCAACGGGAGAGGCCACAACAGTGAGGCCCGCGTACCGCAAACAAAACAAAACAAAACAAAAAAAAAAGCACTTAGAGTCTGGCATGCAGTAAGTGATCGATCAAGATAAGCTAATATTATTAATGTCTTAGTCACATCACAGAACCAACTGCAGCTCTTGCATAGTCAGCCAGTGTTCTGTTAGGGGAGCTTGGAAATGGAAGCACATTCAGATGGAGCATGAAAGCAAACGAGTCCTGTCATCCAGTAACTCATCTAACTTTTTTCTTTTTTTTAACATTTTTTTTTTGGCTACGCCCAACAGCATGTGGAACTTCCCCAACCAGGAATTGAACCTGTGCCCCCTGAATTGGAAGGTGAAGTCTTAACCACTGGACCATGAGGGAAGTCCCTAACCTTTTTTTTTTTTTAAATAAGTTTATTTTAAAATTTTTATTTAGTTTTGGCTGCATTGGGTCTTCGTTGCTGTGCGTGGGTTTTTCTCTAGTTGTGGCGAGCTGGGGCTACGCTTTGTTGCGGTACGCGGGCTTCTCATTGTCGTGGCTTCTCTTGTTGCAGAGCACAGGCTCCAGGCACCCGGGCTTCAGTAGTTGTGGCACGTGGGCTCGAAAGTTGTGGCTCGTGGGCTCTAGAGCGCAGGCTCAGTAGTTGTGGCACACGGGCTTAGTTGCTCCGCGGCATGTGGGATCTTCCCGGACCAGGGATCGAACCCGTGTTCCCTGCATTGGCAGGCGGATTCTTAAGCACTGCACCACCAGGGAAGTCCCTCGTCTAACTTTTTATACTACAATAATGACTTAATAACGAGAATCCAGTTTGTTTCACAATGTCAGCAGGGGCCAGTAAATTTGAAGCGTTCATGTTACTTTTCTGGGAGCCTGGAGGAGGCAGCGCCAGGAGGTGGTGGAAAGGCTCGCATTAGGAGTCTGAAAACCCCGAGTCACTAATGGGCTGCCTGACCTTGGGTCATAACTGGGTTTCAGTTCCCTTCTGTAAAATGACTGAACTCTAAGGGACTGAGAGGCATTCGGCCCAGTGTCCTCAGTGAGAGCTAGTAAATGTGTGGAAGTACTATAGACAAACAGACTGACTATAAGGCACAATCACTGTAGGGATATTTAAGAAACTATTAGAGGAATGGTGGGGGGCTGGGGGAGAGGACATTCACTGGATATTCTTATGTACCTTGTAAATGAAAACACAAAAAACCAAAAACCTGAGGAATGAATTAGTTTGCCAATAATAGAAACATATATTTTAATGACCGGGTCACTGAGTGGGCCTTCTTGCGGGGATTGGGAAGAAGACATTTGGCCGGACAGCCCCTCACTCCAAGCCCGGCGTCCCCGTCTCCCCAACCCCTCGCCGCCGCCAGCCCTCCCTCACCCGCGCCCGCACCCGCGCCTCACCTTTCACCCACCCGACCTGAGCGCGGACGCCGAAGCGGCTGCGGCCATCTTAACTACGGGCAGGAGGCCCTTGCAAGGCCACTAGCGGAACAGCAAGAGAAGACAACTCGAGGGGGGAATATACCAGATCATCAATGCCAGGCCGACACAGAAGCTGTTACATGCCTTTCGCTAAAGTAGAAGGACGGTAGAGTGTCACCATCTCTTCTGAGGGCTTCTTCATTTCCCGGCCCTGGGACCAACGAGTTCGCGTAACAGGCCGTCTCCCGCCATCCTAGAGTGGCCCCACCCAAAGCTACTTCCGGTCGTCTGGGCCCGGAGGGACCCACCCCCACCCAGCACCGCAGGCTGAATCACCAGCGTCCCGACCCGAGGATATGGGGGTGAGCCCAAGACTCCGACCCCGGCCCTGCTCTGGGATCCCTGCGCAGGTGCCGGTGAAGGCCGGGCGGGAAGGAGCTGGAAGAAGGCCGAGGGCCACGGGCTTCGTGAAGGTGGCCCTGTATTTCTTCCCCGAGGAGTGGGGATGTCTGCGGTGGCATACCTTAACCTGGCCGTGCTCGGTGAGATCCAGCGTCCCGGATCTCTGAAAAGGGAAGGGGGTGGGTGGGACGAACAGGGCCAGGTGCCTGAATCCACTGAGCCTGACTCCAACAGAGTCAGGGTGACTCTCTTTCCCGGCATCCTCGCCAGATCAGCCTAAATTCATAAGTGACCCTCTCCGGTCAGATTTCAACACTGCAAAAACTTCTAAAAAAAAAGTTCAGGGCCTCCCTGGTGGCGCAAGTGGTTGAGAGTCCGCCTGCCGATGCAGGGGATACGGGTTCGTGCCCCGGTCTGGGAGGATCCCATATGCCGCGGAGCGGCTGGGCCCGTGAGCCATGGCCGCTGAGCCTGCGCGTCCGGAGCCTGTGCTCCGCAACGGGGGAGGCCACAACAGTGAGAGGCCCGCATACCGCAAAAAAAATAAAAAATAAAAAAAAAGTTCAGAACCTGTACCGGCCTTAAAGGCGCATGGCACACTAACCTCCACGGACTCAAACCAGATCTTTCCCTACAGGCAAGCCATCTCCTTGACTCCAGCTAAGTAGAATCTTTGTTCTTTGGACATGCTTCTAGCTTAATGAGCCTTTGTTCTTGCTATTCTGCTGTGTTATATATTGACCTCCAACTCTAACACCCTTCAATGGCCTTCTCAAATGCCATCTTCAAGAAATGGGGGGGGGGGAGGGATAAATTGGGAAATTGAGATTGACATATATACACTACTATATATAAAATAGATAACTAATAAGGACCCGGTATATAGCAAAGGGAACTCTACTCAATACTCTGTAATGGCCTATATGGGAGAAGAATCTAAAAAAGAGTGGATATATGTATGTGTGTAACTGATTCACTGTACACCTGAAACTAACACAACACTGGAAATCAACTATACTCTAATAAAAATTAGAAAGAAAGAAAAGAGAGAGAGGGAGGGAGGGAGGAAGGAAGAAAAAGAAAGAAAGAAAAAGAAAGAAAAAAAGAAAAGAAATGAAATTCCTCCTGGAGCTCTTCTGCCCTGTGCTGGAAGTCTCCTCTAAACTGCAGCTCTGTGTCCATCTCTATAGCCCTGAGCACAATCTGCCCAAAGGTCCTCTCTGCACCTGTGCCAGCAAAGCTCCTACCTGGTATCTCTCTTAGAGCAGGTACTTTATCTTGGTTCACCAATGTCTCCAATACCTGGAACATCTAGAACAATGCCTGGCACACATGAGGTGCCCAGTACATTTTCATTAAATGAATGCGTAGGTAGTCTTAAGAACTGTTTATTGGATGATTAGGGTTCTTCTCCAGTTTTGCCAGACCCCAAACCAGCCCTCATCAAATGGGTGGAGCAGGAGACCCAACTGTGGGGTACAGGTGCTCAGGATCCCCTGGAGGAGGAAGCCTGAGAGAAAGCCAGAAAGATGGGAAGTGGAGGTGATGTCCCAGTGTCAGCTGTAAGGGAAAACGTTTGTTGAGCAAGAGACACCACCTATGTGCTCTTTACTGCTAGCGTTACTAATTTTCGCTGACCTGAACTTATGACACCCACTGGAGATTGCAATCTTGACCTTCTCTTTCTCACTTAATTGGCTTTGAGGTATCCAAGTGGTCACATGATTAGGTCACACTGTATGAATCATCCAGACCATAGGTCAGTGGCAGTGTGTGAATTCAAGTTTAGGATGGAGGCAGTTCATCTGTCTTCCAGGTCCCTGGTTCCTATAACAGCTGCCCTTCTGGTTGAGAGTATCTCTTCTGGTTGGCCCTGGAGTGGGTGGGAATGTCCCTGGCTTGGGAGCCCTCAACTGGCCAATTCAGTCTAGAAGGGGGCTTCCAGGGCTGGGTACCCATCTGAATGCTTCTGTCATTGTGAAGGTTGATTCTATCACCTGAACATATGTAGGCCTTGGAGAGTTAACAGGAAAAAAGGTAAGTTTTGAATCTGCTATGTTTCCCAGCACTCACTCAGAAAAATGATACGTTTGGAAGGGGTGAGCAGAAGTCTATCTGGGAGTTGTCATGAGGCTCTGGGGCCAGAGACACTGACGTGGCCTTGGAGCCTGTGGCCAAGGCTCCCTGTAGTCAGGACTTTCCTAGGCCCTCAGTGTGTGCCCAGCTTCAACACCTGGTACTCACACTACACCTCATCCCCACCCCAAGTGCAGTCATGTTTACCTTTACCTTCAACTTGGCCCAGTGCGCTCTGTTTTGTGTTTTTTTCTTTTTTCTTTTTTGACCACACCATGCAGCATGCAGGATCCTAGTTCCCCAACCAGGGATCAAACCTGTACCCCCTGCAGTGGAAGCACAGAGTCCCAATCACTGGACCTCCAGGGAAGTCCTGGCCCAGTGCACTCTGGAGAGGGACCCTTTACTTGCAGCTTGTGCAGTACCTCTCATGCTACTTGCTGACTCACACAGGCAAGCAGGCCTACTACTGTCCCCACAGTGGGAGGTGCTTCAGCCAGAGGCCACTAGTAGACCCACCAGATTGGTACCATGGCCCTCAGGGTCTGACCCAGGGGTGCAGACTCTGCCCAAGGTTCTTCTCCAGGAGAGTCCAGACCCCCCTGCCAGCTTTCAGCACTACCCAGGGCTCTTCCAGTGTGTGATAGGGATGGGCACTGACAGGTGACAAAAAGCCATCACTCTTAATGGAAATTTTCTAGTTTCTTTTGTGTCCTTCAGGGGGCCTGAGAGGCTAAAAGAACTTGCTGGGTTTGAGCCCCTGGGCAACTCTGCACCCTTAGTCCTTACCCTCCACGGACCACCCTACAACAAGCCTCTCTCCTTGGCCAGGCTAACCCCTCCCAAGTTTATGTCTTCCCCTTCCCTCCTGCTGAGATCAACTCTTTACTTGCCCAGCTCCCCTAGGGAGAAGCAGCCACTGGATACAGGGTGTCAGGCGGAAGCCTCAGGGGGGCCTTTGGAAGGAGGCAAACAGACAAGAGCTCCAGAGTAAACCCCAGAGCTGCTGAAGATGTGAAGTGCATGTCCATGAAGTGTGTGAAATGCTGTGACTGATTTAAGTGGCCAAAGGAAAAATATCAAGGCTTCTTAGGGCAGGGTATTTATGAAGGCTTGTGGGAAGCACAGACTAGACAGTCAATAAATGTGTCCGGTGAGAGAGAGGGTTTGGAGGTAGAAATGATGGAGAGAGTTGGTGCCATTTGCTAAGACAAAGACCCCAGGAGGGGCAGGTTACGGTAAGAAAGGGATGAGTTCAGTTTGAGCCATGCAGAGTCCGAGGTGCTTGTGGGCCATCCATGCCGGGGCAAGGTGGCAGGTGGCTCTGTGATCAGGAGCTCAGGAGGTAAATAGATGTTCGGGAGACGTCCTGTAGGGCATGTCGGGGGAGCGTAAGCTTACAGAAAGAGGGTCCTTCCGACCTTTCTCAGACCTCACCCTACTCTTCCCCAGTCGCCCCTACGATCTCCTGAAACAGAAGCTCCCATAATTTCAGGCTCTATCAAGCTTCCAGTAGAGAAGGTTCTTTTACCCGCTCCATTTTTTTTACCCTCAACATTGGGGGAAGCCTGCTGTCACCCAGTGATGGCCAGCGACGAAACTGAACGTCTGAATTAACAGCGCGGAGCGGCCTGGGGTCTGGACTGGAGGTCGCTGTTCCAAACCTGGGCGGGGCCGCGGCTGCGCCTCCAGCGCGACGGGCGCGGGGACCCGGCGGGGAAGCCGGGCCGCAGCGCCTCCGGGGCCGGGCGCCAAGCTCTGGGGAACGCCGCCTTCGGGCTGGTGGCAGCGCCTCCTCGGGCGCCTGTAGCCGCCGCGGCCATGTTGGCTGAGGGCTCGAAGACAAAGCCACCTGGAGACACCGGGGCGGCGTCATCTGGGCACGATGGCGCGGGAGCGAAGTCCGTGGGGCCGCGTTGCCGCCATCTCTTAGGAAGGCATCTTCCAGTTCTGGTTCTCGGTGCACCTTCAGTCACCCGCTCTTAGTGTTCAGCCAACCCCGTGGGCCCTCGAGGGGCCATACCTGGTCTCCCGGCCTCACGACGGCGACCCGACCCTCGGGCCCGGCCACGGAGCGTTCTGGATCGCGGAGGCTCCGCGGACCCCGGCGGGTAGGGGTGGCGCTGGCCCGCTGCCGGGGTGGCACTTACGATGGCGCCGCCCACGGCCCCGCTCCCCGCGCGGGGACCTAACGGGGCCGGGCGCCAGGGGGGGACACCCGAGCCCCTGAGCTTCGCGGACGTGGCCGTGTACTTCTCCCCGGAGGAGTGGGGGTGTCTGCGGCCCGCGCAGAGGGCCCTGTACCGGGACGTGATGCGGGAGACCTACGGCCACCTGCGCGCGCTCGGTGAGGCTCCACCTGCTCGCCTGCGCCCACAACCCCGTCCACCCCGCCCAACCTCTGGGTCCTGCACGTGGAGTGGGAGGCCCCAGAAAGTCGCGACCCTGGGCGGCGGCCTCCCCCGCAGCGTGGGCTTTGCGTTCTTCTCCCCCAGGCTTCCGAGGCACCAAGCCAGCCCTCATCTCCTGGGTGGAGGAAGAGGCCGAACTGTGGGGTCCAGATGCCCGGGATCCTGAGACGGGAGAGTGTCTTAGAGAAGCAGACACAGGTGAAGTAGTGGGTACTTTGTCCCATGGGGACTTCCTCTGGGTCTGACCCATCCTGCTACCCTCTGCCAACTCCTTACCTGCTCATCAGTTTCCCCCCTGAATTGCTTTCCCAGCTAAGGTTGTTATGCCTGGTCCCTGCCTAGCTCTGGTTTCAGCCTAGAAAGGGGCTGTGAGTGTAACCCAGGCATACCTGCCTCACCACTTCCAGGTCCGCGGTATCTGAGCCCCTCACATCTAGTTGGTCTCTAAGCTCCTTGGAGCTCCGCATCACCCCGTCTGCTGTTTGCCTGCTCTCTAGCTCCTCTGCCACCTCCTCTGTGTTAGTTTACTTTCTTTTTGTTGTATTTTTGTAGCAGCCTCCTTTCTCTTGGCTTGCACGGTTTTCTTCCTCCACTTCATCCTGTCCACCTGTTGCACAGTGCCCAGCCCCTCTGAACTTGTCAATGCCAGTCACCTTCATGCCTCTCTTTGTGCTGCATCCTTACCATCCACTCATCCTCTGTGATCCAGCTAAATTGTTATCCCTCTGACCCCCATTTCCTCAGCCCGGAGGTAGAATGTACTGTGCCCCTGTTCCTTCCCTCTCTCTCTGTCTCTGCAGCTTTTCTTACCATCCTCTGCAGCTGAGGAAAAGGTGTCACTCCTAGCTTCCCTGCCTGTACCAAGCTGAGTGCCAGAGGCAGCTGTGGGTCCAGAAGGTGCTCGTATCTAAGAGGCTTCTCTGTCCCCATATGGGCTGTGGGTATCAGGGACCAGGATAAGCCAGGGTCTGAGCTCTCCCCTTATCTCCCAGCAGGTTCCAGAGACAAGGAAGAGAAAGGACAAAGAGAAGGGACCGAGGCACTGGGGAAGATCCTTTCCGTGGACGCTCAGCCTCCCGGACTGACGGCTCTCAAACCCTTTTCTGCTGGGTTTTCTTATGGCTGGGAGCAGCCATCGAAGGTGCCTCGCCGGGGTCGCCCACCACTCTGTGCCCATCCCCCGGTCCCCAGGGCAGACCAGAGGCACGGTTGCTACATGTGCGGGAAGAGTTTCGCTTGGCGCTCCACCCTGGTGGAGCATCTGTACACCCACACGGGTGAGAAGCCCTTCAGTTGCCCTGACTGTGGCAAGGGCTTCAGCCAGGCCTCCTCTCTGAGCAAGCACCGGGCCATCCACCGAGGGGAGCGGCCCCACCGCTGCCCGGACTGTGGCCGGGCCTTCACCCAGCGCTCCGCCCTCACCACCCACCTCCGGGTCCACACGGGCGAGAAGCCCTACAGCTGTGCTGACTGCGGCCGCTGCTTCAGCCAGAGCTCCGCCCTCTACCAGCACCAGCGGGTCCACAGCGGCGAGACCCCCTTCCCGTGCCCAGACTGTGGCCGTGCCTTCGCCCACGCCTCAGACCTCCGGCGCCACGTGCGCACTCACACGGGCGAGAAGCCCTATCCATGCCCAGATTGCGGGCGCTGCTTCCGGCAGAGCTCCGAGATGGCAGCCCACCGGCGCACCCACAGCGGCGAGCGCCCCTACGCCTGTCCGCAATGCGGCAGGTGCTTCGGCCAGAAGTCAGCCATGGCCAAGCACCAGTGGGTCCATCGGCCCGGGGCAGGGCGGCACAGGGGCCGGGGTGCCAGTGGGTTGCCTGTGCCCCTGGCCTCTGGCCGAGGGGACCTGGACCCACCCGTGGGCTTCCAGCACTACCCAGAGATATTCCAGGAGTGTGGGTGATGGCCTCAACGGTGACAAGGCAAAGGGTGAAGATCTAGACATTGTCTGAGGCCCAGGGTGGCCTCAGGGGCCTGAAACTCTGGCAGCTCTGGGGAAGCCACAGAATTCCCAGCCAGAGCTGGACCTGGGGGAGGAAGACTGTTTCATCTTAGGCCCTCATGAGCTTCATCTGCTGATAACTTGTTCCCTACTGTCCCAGACTCTAGAAGACCCCTTTGCTGAGTTAGGGCTGAGGTTAGAACCCCCACTAGACTTTCACTGTGGGGAAGAAAAGGCTGTTTCTAAGAGGATTGAGGTGGAGAACTTTGTTTTACCCACTGACTTTACTGCAGAAGTTAAAAACTGATGGCCGGGTACTGAATGTGGTCTGTAGCAGCCTTTAAATTTTTTTTTTTTTTTAGCCCAGCCAGCATTTTTAAATGTTACGAATTATTGGTTAAGATTTAAAAATCAGGATATTTCACACAAAAAACCAGGTTTCCGGTCTCTCTTGAAAAATCCGAAGATTTGGCCACTCCACCTGAGCTCCCACAAAGCCACAGTTGGTGGGAGCTGAGGGGCAGTTGCCCCATCGGATGGAGACCAGGCTCTCCAGTTCAGCATGCCCGCCACTCCTTATCACCTCCTGACCAGTGTCAGCTGGCACTCATCATGGCTCGCCAACATCTCTGGCAAAGCAGGCCCTCTCCATCTGGCATTTTTCTACTCATTTACATGACCTGTTGGGATTCTGTAGTCATTTGAGTTTGCAAACTAGTCTACAGCATTCAATTGTTCTTGAACAGGGATTCAGGTAGAGAGCATATTTGTATAACGGTGGCAGGAGAGAAGTAAAAGGAGGCTTTACGTTAGATCTTGGCTCGTATTGCATTTTATGGTTTACAAAATACTGTCTTGTCCATCAACTCATTTCACCCTCATAATTGCATATGGAAGGAAGCATCTTGCTTGGAGAGGACAGCCCATCAGGAAGAGGCAGTCAGGACTGAATTTTTTGCCCCAAATGGAGTGGTGTCTCCACCTCAGCACCACTCAGCTGACCTGCACTTCCTGTTTTTGAAGGGCAGGGGCCTGAGAGACCCCTCTAGTACTCCTTGGGCCTCCCTGGGAGAGCCCTATGGCTCAGGCTTTGCTATTCTAGGCCCAGCCAGGAGGGCCTCATCACATTTTTGAACTGGAAGAGATCTTAGCTTTTCCATCCTTTTGCATTTGGGGACACTGAGACTGGGGAAAGCTGAGCAACCTGTCCAAGGTCACACACGGAGTGAGATGCTAGGATTCTTTGTTTCCTGCTGTCTTTACCATACCACTCCTGAGTTCCTTGCCAGTGTCTCAGCCAGGGTTCTGGAAGCATCTTCCCACTCCCTGAGATGACACCCAGGCACTGACCTAGACTAGGGACAGAGCAGCCCAGTGTTAGTGAAGCCCAGGTACAAGATGACTGACAAAACAGCCACATAGCCAACAAGGTAAGGGAGAAACCAGCCTTAGATGAGAGTTCCAGGGCCAACAAAATCAAAGCTTGCATCTTCACTCTCTTTAGGACCTCCATCACCAACAAAAGGGGACAAGGCCAGGAACATTTGGGGTTAGTAGCCAGAGGGAACTGTACTATTCTATATTCCCAAGCTCTGCACAGAATCCTTCCCCCATCACCCTGTGACTCCATCATCCATCTACCACTCATTCCTTTGTGGTCAGAGTCCAGCCTTGTCCAGGTGATGGAAGCAGCCAGCCATGTGCAGACCCTTTCTTGCCTCTGGTCAGGATGACCCTTCCCCTCAAGTAGGAGTAGCAAGGACTTATGTCCTCAGTGGCCTGTGTGCACTTCCCTTCTGAGAACTCAGCCCTATGTCTGGCCTTAGGAAGAAACCAGATTTGTCAACCTAAAGAAACTTCTAAAGGAAGAGGTACAAAAC
Source organism: Mesoplodon densirostris (assembly GCF_025265405.1). Classification (NCBI taxonomy): domain Eukaryota; kingdom Metazoa; phylum Chordata; class Mammalia; order Artiodactyla; family Ziphiidae; genus Mesoplodon; species Mesoplodon densirostris. Next base: position 44,725,124 of record NC_082676.1, read on the forward strand.
TTGGGGAAAAGACACTGTTCAGGTAAAGTGATGGACTGACTTGATTCCAACCTAATCTTCCAATCTGACCCCACCAAGATCTCTCTTAGACTAAACTTCACCAGGAAGATTGGCTCATATGCCACCTGTCACAGGGGGAATGTGGGAGTGAGGAGAGGCACCTTGGCAGTAGTAGCTACCTTTGTACCAGCTTTTATTCCCCTAGAGAAGCCAGTGTCCAACCCATCCTTCCCCTGCCCCTCAGCACTGCCTGGGGAAAGCACAGCCTGCGATACCACTTCTCAGGTCAGCCTCAAAGCCAGGTCTGGGCCCTGTCTGAGCTTGCCAATTAAAGGTATAATCACTACTGTCTCTGAGTGCTCTGAGGTTTGCAAGACTTGCGTAGGTCCCCCAAACCAGAACCAACTCCTCTGCTTCCTGCCCTCGTGACCCAATTTTCCCCCCACTTAATATTTGAGTATCATGGAACGCTTAAGCCTCAGCCTCAGCCCCTTTTTAGCTCCTCACTCCTTGGCACGGATACTTCCCCTAACGGTAAGGCTCCCTTTTCTCTCCACTACCACAGGTTTTTGAGGCTCAGCCCCTGAAGCAATTTAAGCCAGGAAGGGGGTTTTCCTAGGGCTTCATTGGTGCATCAGGAGAAATGCTTGTCTGCACCAGTGAAAACATGAGCCCCATCCACATGGCCAGAGTGAGAGGTCAAGGCCATGACCATGTACATGGCCCCTTCCTAGTTTGTCCAAGCCATGTAAAGGATAAGTATTGATTTGAGCTCCAAAGACCCCTAAATTTGGGGGGAGTATTTGTTTATGTGTATCTTTCTAGGAACAGTACGTGCAAAGACGTTTATGACTCAGAAGCTCAAACCTGCTCTAGGCCAATATTTTTCAAAGTAAGGCCTTTCTGCCACAGAATCACATGCAGTTATCTCTTCAAAATGCAGCTAGCTCCCTGGGCCCTGTCCCTAGTCTATTGTATCTCCAGTGATGGAATCTTATGGCTGCTAAAGTTTGAGAGAACCACTGCTCTGAACATAAAAATGTTATTTTCTAGCTGCTCTTAGCGTTGCAAGAGTAGGGGTTGGTGTCAGGGCCTGTTCTAAATGTGTCAGGCCAGCTGATAACTTCGCCATACACAAAGACTCCCATTTCCTTTGTTCTTCACAAAGGGGCCTGTGTCATGATTGGTCTCTTTCTGGGTACCTCAAAGCTTCTTGAATTTACCTGGGCATCTCTCATAGCATCTGACAGAAGCCCACTTAGAGGGCTTGTCCTTTGCATGCAGGGAAGAAGCAGATCACACAGAAGCCCCTCTCACACAGAACCTTCGTCAGGACTCTCTTGGGTGTGGGCCAAGTTGGTTGGACCATAAACTGTGGCTGCACACTGAATAGCTCTGCCCCGGTGCTGCTGCACACCGAGGGATGATGCTGTGGACAAAGTGGCTGCCCAACTCAGGACATGCACTTGGTCAAGTTGGAACCCTCATCAGAGTCTTCCCTGTGCTTAGAGCCTATCCCTGCTATGGGCATGTGGCCAGCAGAGGCTGGCTGCCTCTCGAAGGTCCATTGCATAGAGAGGACAGGTGCTGGAGGAGGCTGCCTGGAAGTCGGCCAGGTACTAGTGAGACTGAATTTCCACACGGAAATACTGGTGCCAGAGCAGACTGAAGCCCTGGCCCAACTTCTGCTAGTCGTGGGGCTTGTGGCCCATGCTATGATGAGTGCCGGCAGGGACCATGTCAGAGCTGGGGCTAGAGGACTCACCACATACTTTGCAGGGGACGGCTGCTCTCCTGTGGGAATTTTCTGGTGGGTAAGCAGGTTGGAGGTCAGAGAAAAGTGGCTCATGAAGGAGACTTTTATCTCTCATTTGTGTGCTTTGGGGATGACCAGGAGGTGGCCCAGGTCCAGCTCTTCCCATAATCACTGCACTTGTAGGGTGTTCTGCCTGTGTGGGCCCTCTAGTGCTGGACCCTGTGAGCCATTCTTCATGAGGGTTTTAGGACAGACAGTGGGATGGGAGAGAGGCATGGAGCTGGAAGCTGATCCTCTGGAGGGCAGAAAAGGACTCCTGCTTTATTTGTAGGATGGTATCTCTATCTGTGATTCTGTCTGTAAGCCTCTACTGAGAACTGAGATCGCGTCTCTCCAGCCTTCTCTCATTTGGAATTCTCCAAATTCTTGTTCTCATCTCCTTTCAGGAGAATGGAATATGCCATCTTTCCTCCTAAGCAGTTTCCTCCTTTCCTTTGTCTGCTAAGGCAACAAGAAAACACAATCTATGGCTCCTGCATCACTCCCACAGAGAGAATTTGGTTCATTAATTGTCAAGAACACTACCAACTAGTTTCAGCAGCAAGGGTAGAAGAAGGACAAGAACTGGATCCTATTAAATTGTCTTTCCAGGGTCACTTTTCCTTTGATTCAAAGCTGCATCTAGGGCAGTGTTTCTCAGGTTCCCTTCCTCTACAAGCCTCTATCCAAGTCAGACAGGACTGGAGAGTGGTTCTCTCCTATCCACTTCCACTCCTGAGAAAATCCAGGAACCAGGGACAAAGGCTCCAAGGGATTGAGTTAAACTCAGTCTTTGGGGAAGGTGGAGGGGAGAGGCAGGGTAACAGAAAAGGAAACAACCTTCTTCCTGCGGCAGGATCCCCCGCGACTGGCCACTTCGGCACCTGGAACCTGTGGGAAGAAGGAAAGTGCTGGGAAAGAGAGTGTGAGAAGAGACCGGGGAGTCAAGGGTGTCTGTCCTCAGATGCCTTGTCTTTCATTCTTCAGAAAGATAAAACCTAATGAAGGGTAAATGGGGGCGGGAAAATGTCTGAAAGCACTGGCTCGACAAGAAGGGAGACGCCAGGGACCTCCTTCCCACTCCTCCCGCTAGCACTTCTGAAGCACAGAAGAGGTGGAACCGGCCTGCGCACCCTGCAACCAATCAGAAAGGTGCCTCGCGTTCCCTGGCGACCATTAACGCCTAGCAGTTGGTGTAGTGGGAGGAGGCGGGACGGTGAAAGCACGCGCTGCACCGACCAATCGGTGAGCTCCCTGGGAGGGAGGGGCGGTGCCTCTGGAAACTGGAGGCAGGCCTGTTTCCTTGGCAACGATCCTAGCCCTCCCTGAAGGGTGAAGGGTGGAGATTAGGAGAAGCAGCGAGCGGAGGGGGCCAGGAGGACTAGGGGTGGGCGCACCGGTGTGGGGGAGTGGAGTTCGAGGAGGGGGGTTCCAGACTCAGGAGCCTCGATGAGCCTAAGTGGCGGGGTGGGGTCCCGAGGCGCGGCCAGAGCTGACCCCAAGGCCCGGGAGGGGAGGGGAGCTAGACACCGCCCCCGCTGGCACCGGGAAGCGTCGCTCCTTCTCGCTGACCTTGGTCTCGCTTGTTGCCTCGCCCTTGGCCACAGGCACTGACGGACGCAGGGCCGGGAGACGGACATATAGGCCCCCGGGCGGACAGGACCTAGGACATAGGCACACAAACTGCCCCAGCTTCTCCCGCCGGCTCCAGGGCGCCCAGTCCTCGCCTACCTCGACGCCGGGGCCATCCAGCCCAGGGTTAATGCCAACGAGTTTCCACCTCCAGTCGCTCCTAGAGAGGCCGCGGCGCTAGCCAGCGGGGGAAACTGGCCGCGGACGGACACTTCCTGTGCGGAGGGGAGGGGTACGGCCAGCCGCAGCCCACCCGGGGACTGGGAGGCCAGACGTCGGGGTCTCGGGCGGGGAGCGGTATCCGGGGGCGGCAAGGCGAGTCGTGAAGCCTCTCATCTCCGAGGTCACGACGTGTGGGGGCCTGTGAGGACCCCAGGGCAAGCCGAGACCTTGTGGGTGGGGGCGGGGCCGCGGATAGGGGAGGGGCCCAGCGGGCCGGAGAGGCCCAGGGTCAAGACGTCCGGCCTCAGGGGCCGGGGCTGGACAGCCGGGTCCCCTGGGTGGCGCTAAGCGGGCGGGCGGCGAGGGCCCGGGTCTCGGGGCACTCAGACCGGGTCGCAAGATCGTCCGCCATCGCCGCTGCCGCCGCACTGGGAGCCGGCGGGGATGGAACGGGAGGCGTCGCCGTGGGGCCTCGAGCCCCGGGATGTGCAAAGTCCTGACGAAATGGGGAGCCCCGAAGGGTCACTCAAAGGTGAGGGAGGGAGCGCCCCTCCGAGGAGCGTGACTGGGAGCGGGAGAGGGGGCTGTAGTGGGTGGGAAGGGAAGAGAGCCGGGGGATTGGACACCTGGGACTTGGAGGAGGCGGGGGCGGGGACCCGGTGTCCTGGGTTTGCTGAGGGGGAGGTGGGAATTTCAGCACTTGCCCGAGGGCCAGCGACCCTGCTTGAGGAGGAGGGAAAGATTTGTGGCAACTAATGGTGGGACCCAGTGACCTTCCAGGCCCCACACAATCTGGGTTTTCTGTAATTCTCTGATCCTGCAGGCAACATGAGTGAGAATGAGGAAGAGGAAATTTCTCAGCAAGAAGGCACTGGGGACTATGAGGTGGAAGAGATACCTTTTGGGCTTGAACCCCAGAGCCCTGGGTTTGGGCCACAAAGCCCAGAGTTTGAACCCCAAAGCCCCAGGTTTGAGCCTGAGAGTCCAGGTTTTGAGTCCCGAAGCCCTGGTTTTGTGCCCCCAAGCCCTGAGTTTGCACCCAGAAGCCCTGAATCAGATTCTCAGAGCCCTGAGTTTGAGCCCCAAAGCCCTAGGTATGAGCCCCAAAGCCCTGGGTATGAACCCAAGAGCCCTGGATATGAACCCCGGAGCCCTGGGTATGAACCCCGGAGCCCTGGATATGAATCTCAGAGCTCCAGGTATGAATCCCAGAGCCCGGGGTATGAACCGCAGAACCCTGGATTTGAACCCCAGAATCCTGAGTTCAAAACCCAGAGCCCTGAATTTGAAGCTCAAAGTTCCAAATTCCAGGAAGGTGCAGAGATTGTTCTGAATCCTGAGGAAAAGAATCCCTTGAGCATCCCCTTGGGAGTCCACCCTTTGGACTCTTTCACCCAGGGGTTTGGGGAGCAGCCCACTGGGGGCCTGCCCCTAGGGCCCCCTTTTGAGATGCCCACAGGGACCCTGCTGGCTACACCCCAGTTTGAGATGCTCCAGAATCCCCTGGGCCTGACGGGGACCCTTCGTGGTCCAGGCCGACGGGGTGGCCGGGCCAGGGGTGGGCAGGGCCCGAGGCCTAACATCTGCGGCATCTGTGGGAAGAGTTTTGGGCGGGGCTCCACTCTGATCCAGCACCAGCGCATCCACACAGGTGAAAAACCCTATAAATGTGAGGTCTGTAGCAAGGCCTTCTCCCAGAGCTCTGACCTCATCAAACACCAGCGCACGCACACGGGCGAGCGGCCCTACAAGTGTCCCCGTTGCGGCAAGGCCTTCGCTGACAGCTCTTACCTGCTTCGCCACCAGCGCACGCACTCTGGTCAGAAGCCCTACAAGTGCCCACACTGCGGCAAGGCCTTTGGCGACAGCTCCTACCTCCTGCGGCACCAGCGCACCCACAGCCATGAGCGGCCCTACAGCTGCCCCGAGTGTGGCAAGTGCTACAGCCAGAACTCATCCTTGCGTAGTCACCAGAGGGTGCACACCGGGCAGAGGCCCTTCAGCTGTGGCATCTGTGGCAAGAGCTTCTCCCAGCGCTCGGCACTTATCCCCCACGCCCGCAGCCATGCCCGCGAGAAGCCCTTCAAGTGCCCTGAGTGCGGCAAGCGCTTTGGCCAGAGCTCGGTGCTGGCCATCCACGCCCGTACCCACCTGCCGGGTCGCACCTACAGCTGCCCCGACTGCGGCAAGACCTTCAATCGCTCCTCCACGCTGATTCAGCACCAGCGCTCCCACACGGGCGAGCGGCCCTACAGGTGCGCCGTGTGTGGCAAGGGCTTCTGCCGCTCCTCCACGCTGCTGCAGCATCACCGGGTCCACAGCGGGGAGCGGCCCTACAAGTGCGATGACTGTGGAAAGGCCTTCTCTCAGAGCTCCGACCTCATCCGCCACCAGCGGACCCACGCGGCCGGCCGGCGCTGACCTGGGGCCCCGTTGGGGTGGGGAGGTGGTGGGCAGAAGAGAAGGGGACAGGGAGCTAGAGAAACCTTGAGAGAGAATAGGGGAAACGCTGGAGGAAGGAGGAGTCGAGGGTTCTAGGAGGAGAGGGGGCCGGGATGGAGGAAGCGACATGGCACGGAGACTTATGGGAAATGGGCTATGGAGGGGTTGGAGGGAGGCCAAGCTGGCAGCCGGAGGCTCTGGGAGAGATCCAGAAAGAGGTCAGCAGAGAGCTGGCCTCAGCAGCAACATGCCCCTTGGTGGAAGCCTGGCTTGGCAAAGTGCTAGGTGGGGGTGGGGGGAGGGGGGTTGGGTTACTTAATTAGAGTGGGTAGCTTAGATTGGTAGCTACTGAGACCCTCGTTGAGTCAGGAAGGGGTGAGGGTAGGCGGGGCGGGGAGTGGGGCCCCGAAGCTTGGCCTGGCTTCTGAGTGCAAACCCCAGCCTCCCTTGTCTTCCTCAGGCTTTGGAGCCCTTGAATTTGAGTTCAATAAAAACCTTTATGTGGTAAAAGAGACTTGTCCTTGAAATGTGTGCATGGATAGTGCCCTGGACTACAGCCAGTGAAGCTGTAAGCCCTTGTCTGGGAAGTGCTTTTATATTAAGTGTTTCACTGGAATCTTATAAACTGAGGCTCAGGAGACATGACTTGCCCATATCTGCGCAAGTTCACGTCCTGTGCTTTGAATGCTGCACAAACACAAAGGGGGTCCAGTGTAGGTGTGAGAAAACCTCAGCCTTGTGGAGGTCCCTATTCCCAAACACGGAGGATCTGTCCTTGGGCCAGAAAACAGACCCTGATTCTCATATCCAGGCCTAGTGCCTGCGTTCCAGCTCTCTCAGGCTCCCAGCAGCCAGCTGGGCTGTCCCCTCCCCGCTGCCAGCTGGAACCTGTAGCCACCCCTCTGTGCACACTGTGACTGACCGGAATTACAGAGATTGTCTGCAGTTCCAACCCCACCCATAGGGGGAGCATACTGGACCCAGTACGAAGGTTGGACAACATCAGCCTTTAAGACCCACTAGGCTGGTCCTTTTTAGGACCATGTTGTTACCACCCCATCTCTATCCTACTTTCCTTTCACATCTGAGCCTCAGCCTCCTAACACTTGGCTCCTCAGGAAATGATGGGGAGTTGGTGCCATCAGTGAGTCGGGGGAAATTCTGGAGTGTGGCCTGTCGTGAACTTAGCTAAGGAGGACAGGCCACACCTCAGGGAATTACTCAGCTGCAGGGCACGTCTTGAGATGAACATCTGCTAAGCTCCCTATGAAGGAGACGTTAAGACCATGTCTGCCTGGCTCCACCTGCCCCCAGCAGTTCAGCCTCACAGGTGGGTGGGGAGTCATCGCTCCATAAGGCCTCTTGGGCCTAAGGATCCTGACATCACCCTCGGCCCCACGCCCATCCTCAGACCTTATAAATTGTCAAGGGCAAATAACCTCTCTAAGCACATTTCAATCCAACCTCTCATGATCTACCAACTCCGGAAAGGGGCCCTAGAGATCATGTAGTTCAGTACGGTTTGGTGTGTTTAGTGGTTTTCAAAGATTAAATTATTTTGAATGTAGAACATTACTTTTCAAGGGAAATCTCACAGCCTTTTATTAAAGACCTTTGTAAACTTTATGCACATTTTTGTACAGTCACCCAGCACACATAATTTCAAATAGTAAAATACTCCAACTCCCACATTTAATATAGTTCATATATGTAACTATATATGTTGAACAGAACTGCATTTGACTACCTGACATATTACATTTGTAGACATTTACTACAACATTTATTTCAATTATACAATTTAATCTCCTTATTTTGTTTTTTAGAATTTATTTTATTTATTTATTTTTGGCTGTGTTGGGTCTTCACTGCTGTGTGTGGGCTTTTTTAGTTGCAGTGAGCAGGGGCTAGTCTTCCTTGCAGTGCCTGGGCTTCTCATTGCGGTGGCTTCTCTTGTTGCAGAGCACAGGCTCTAGGTGCGTGGGCTTCAGTAGTTGTGGCTCTTGGGCTCTAGATCACAGACTCAGTAGTTGCGGTGCATGGGCTTAGTTGCTCCGAGGCATGTGGGATCTTCCCGGACCAGGGCTCGAACCCGTGTCCCCTGCATTGGCAGACGGAGTCTTAACCACTGGGCCACCGGGGAAGTCCTAATCTCCTTATTTTGGAGTTGAAATTTTCTTCGGCTTCCAACTGTAGGCACTTGAAAGCTAGAAGGACCTGGGTACAGTGCCTGTGGTGCTTAATTGATAAAGTAGCCTTGGTATTTGGGTTTTTTTGGCCACACCATGTGGCTTGCAGGATCTTAGTTCCCTGACCAGGGATTGAACCCACGTTCTCAGCAGCGAAAGCACAGAGTCCTAACTACTGGACCGCCAGGGAATTCCCAATAGTCTTGGTATTTAATATTGGTTCAAATGAGGGTGGGAACTTAGCTGCTCAGCCTCTACCCCTCTCTTCATGACAGCTCCTGAGGTACCTTCAGATGCCAGGTGGAGCAGACCAAACCCAGAAAGGACATGTGTGTTCCCCAAGGTCAAGGTGGAAGGGCTAATGGAAGAGCTCCAGCACCAAGCCTCTTGACTTGTGGTCAGCCTGCTGCTTTTGCTACACCCTCCTCCTGCACAATAGACCAACCATTTCTGTCCACCACCATTAGCGCTTATACGCTAGGAAGAATGCTAAGCAGTTTACACGTGTTATTTAACGCTCAGAGCAGCTCTGAGGTATAGACTGCTATTATTCCTGTTTAACAGATGAAGAAATGAAACCCAGAGAGGATAAAGAAATTGCCCCACATGACACAGCTAGGAAGCAGCAGAGCCTGGATTCCATCCTAAGGCTGACTGGGTTTTGACCATTTTCCTAACGATACTAAGATGTTATTTACTTTTTTTCACTCTGTTTCTCCCATAAAGAACTGTTTTCTAGAAGCTGCATGACATGTGATGACATATGTCATCACTCTGATGGCTTGCGTGGAATGTAGGCATGGATGTTCTTATGTTTTAAGTTTTTCTCCAGTTTAATTTCTAATTGGATAAAACCAATAGATTTAAAACATATACATTTAGGGCCACTGAATCAAACATTTATTGAACAATACCTTTGTGCCAGCCCTGGTGAGGGGTCGGTGTTGGTAATGCACGTGAGGCCTGAGGCCTGCCTTCCAGAATCTCCTAGTCTTGAGAGAGGGGCCTACAGAGTCAGCGTCACATGCCTCAATGAGCCATAAACAAAGTGGTGATGAATTGGGTCCTTTGTCCAGGAACCAAGGGGATGAGAAAAGCTTTGAAGTATCAATACTTTGAAGTAGAAAGATTTTAAAGGATAGAAAACAGGTGGAAACAACAAGGACCTACTATATAGCATAGGGAACTATATTTGATATCCTGTAGTAAACCATAATGGAGAAGAGTTCAAAAGAAAAGAAAACAGGTGGAGTTGGACAGGCTGGCAAGGGGAACAGCACGTGTGAAGGCACAGAGGCAGGAAGGATACCTAGGTGTTTGCAGACAGTGCTCTTGTTTTTTTCTTCTTCTCTTTTTTCTTTTTTTGGCTGCACTGTGCGGCATGCAGGATCTTAGTTCCCCGACCAGGATTGAACCTGTGCCCCCTGCAGTGGAAGCGTGGAGTCCTAACCACTGGACCACGAGGGAACTACCACAAAGACAGTACTCTTGAGCGAGTTGGAGAGAGATTCCTTGACGTGATGACAGCAGGTCTGTTCCTGAAATGGACCTCCCAGATTTTCTGTGTTTTGTTGCCAGCCTTGATGAAAATATTCACTTTTTCCTCGTGTCACAGAATCTCGCTTCCTCAGAGAGACTTTCCCGACCACCTATGCAAAAGGGCCCTCTCCATCACCCCCTACCCCTTGTCTCGCTTCACTTTCTTTACAGCCCTATCACTACCTGGAATCACATTTCTACTTTTTCACTCTGTTTTCCCACTGAAGTGAAGCTTCCCGAGGCCAGGGACTTGTCTGTCATGTTCACAAGCAGGTCCTCAGACTCAGCACAGGGCCTGACACAGAGTACTCAAGAAATCCTGCAGGAATGAATAGAACCCAACTTATGCTTCATGAGGCTTACAGATCATTTCATGTACTTTTAGCAGTCCAGTGATACTCCTGATGGTCAAAACACTTTTTTCCCCTCTCTAGGAAAATAAGCCTCTCTTCTTCCTTCCTGATGTCTTGCTTTGGAGCCAGCCCCATGGTTCCTTGGAGGCTGGACCAGAAGGGGGTGATGAGGTTGGAGAGGCCGGTAGGCTTTGAAAGCCTGTGTGCCCAGCTCAGGGATGTCCACTTACTCCGCTGTAGGCAGAAGGGAGCCATCAAAGGTCACTGCTTGGGGGACCAAATGTTGCTTCTCACCTCCCACTGCTGGACAGGAGCTGACCTTAGAGTTACTCAATATTCCCCCGGTGTCCTACTGACCACAAGAGGGCAGCAGTGACTAGTCCCCTCTGTCCCTTCTAAGGCAGGGGCAGGGGGGAAAGCGGTTTCAGGGTCAAGGCCCAACAACCATTTCTTTAAAAAAAGGGGGAGGGCATATATCGACTATACCTCAATTAAAAAAAAAATTTAAAGCGGGGGTATCAGAGAAGGTCTATTCTCACAGCTTAATAAATTGTCAATGCCTCCCTAACGTTTCCTCACTTTCTGTGCCTCTCTCACTGCTTCTTTTGAATGAACTGACAACGTCCTGCACATGTCAGTTTCCGAGGGTCATCACAGCAAATAAAAAAAGGAGAAGAAGGGCTTCCCTGGTGGTGCAGTGGTTGAGAGTCCGCCTGCCGATGCAGAGGACACGGGTTTGTGCCCTGGTCCAGGAAGATCCCACATGCCGCGGAGCAGCTGGGCCCGTGAGCCATGGCCGCTGAGCCTGCACGTCCGGAGCCTGTGCTCCACAAAGGGAGAGGCCACAACAGTGAGAGGCCCGAAGAAGAAGGGAGAAAGGAAAGAAAAAAAGATTTGACTGTTTTGGTCCCACTTAGTGGGAGGGTTGAGAAGGAAATGTTCTTTCTTTTTTGGACATGCCACGTGGCTTGTGGGATCTTAGCTCCCCGATCAGGGATCGAACCCGGATCCTTGGCAGTGAAAGCTCCAATTTCTAACCACTGGAATTCCCATTTAATTCCAGGAAATTTTCATTTAATTGAGCCAGGCTGGAATGTTGCACCAGCACAAAAACATCACAAAATTGGGCAGAATTTCACATTTATTTGGTAAATATGTACAGGCGCTGTGCTTGGCACTGGGAGCCAGGTAAACGGACATAGTTTCCATCTGTGAGCTCACAATCTCATGGTGGGGGCCACAGTGGGATGTGATGGAGTCCCAGGGTGGGGCTGTGGAGGGAGGGGGCAGACGCCTGGTGCAGACTGAGACTTATCAGATGGGGTTGCCATGGGGCCCATCCAAACTTTTTTCTCTATCTTCCCACAAGCACCCTCACAATTCAGAGAAATTGTCTCAAGCACCTACTATGTGTCTGGCTCTGTGATACCATCAGGGGTCCCAAGGTGAACAAGAAAGGTATGATCCTTAGGCCCCTGGAGTCCACTGTTTAATTTAAGTAGATCACTTAACAATTAATGAATATGATCAGTGCTATGCAGGATAAGTGCAGGCTAGTGTAAGCGTGTATAATATGGGAACCAAACTGAGTTGGGGTTGGGGAGTTGCCCTGCGGAAGTTATGTGTGAACTGAGATCGGGTTAGGCAGGAAAAGGAGGCAGGAGGAATGTTCCAGGAAGTGAGAAGAGTCTGGGTGAAGGCAGTAAGCCAGGAAGGAGCTGGGCAAGTGAAAAGGCTGATTAACTGGCGCTTAGAAAGGGAGGCGGGATGTCTCTAGAAGAGGCTGTGAAGGAAACAGCCCAGTTTTGCAGATTTTGGAAGGTCTATTAAGGAATCTGACTGTTAGCCAAAGGGCAAGGGGTTTGCAGGAGCAATGTAGTGACACAGATGAGATTTGCTCTCTGGTAGGAGAATTGAAAGCTGACTGGATTCCAGGCAGGAGAGGATGCAAGGCGAGGTTCTGGGAGCTTGAGGCCTCTGTGGACATCCAAGGGCAGGTGGGTATGAGGGCCTCGAGTGTCGCTAGGTCCTGAGATTACCGTTTCTCCAAATTTAGATCAGATGTTCTCTTCCAGGGAAGGAAACTAACAGGGGCTGGTGGGAGCCAGGACCACGTGATAATTACAAGGCTTCACTTCTGTGGCCTTCCTGGCCCATCCCTCAAAGGATCCTCACCATAAGCCTGCAAAGGAGGCAAGCAGGAATGGGCCCATGTTCAAGATAGGGAAACTGAGGCTCACAGAGGGGCAGTGACTTGCCCAAGGACACATGGTGAAATTCAGGTAGAGGCAGGCTGGCACCAGGCATCCCGAGTCCAGTCCTGGGCCTTCTGCATCCAGCCTGCACCTCAGTCCCTGCCACCTCCGTCCCGGGCCTCCTCCTCTTGGAGGGGCTCCAGGCAGCCCAGGTCCTTGGCTTCTTCCCCAGACACCGGCTGCCCAGCGTCTTCTCCAGTGATTTCATTTGAAGCATCTTCGGTCGCGTCCATCCTCTCCTTCAGGTTCCGTTTGAAGAAACCAACCTGTAGGAAGACAAGACTTGAGTAAACAAGGAGTCCACAGAGCCCTTTGGACCCTTCGGCTCCGGCAAAATATGAAAGTACCGTTTATAGGGATAAGTCACACATGACACAGACAGGTGGCATCTGCTCTGGGGAAGGGGCAAGGGGATCTGCCATACCTGCTTCTTGGCAATATGTTAAAAAGCTGTACGTTTAATAGTTAATTCCTGAGGCTCCTCAAAATGTCATGTACCATTGTTGCGGGTGGGTGATTTGACAATATTTAGTAATACTAACAGCAAGAGCCTGCACTTATATAGGGCTTATTAGTAGGGGGCATGCACTCTCTGGTGAAAGCTCAAAAGATACATATTCTTTGGCTCAGTAATACCAGCTCTAGGAATTGATTCTAAAACACATCTGGACAAGTGTGCAAAGATGTTGGTAACAAGAGCCTTTTGGGACTTCCCTGGTGGCATAGTGCTTAAGAATCCGCCTGTCAATGCAGGGGACACGGGTTCGAGCCCTGGTCCGGGAAGATCCCACATGCCACGGAGCAACTAAGCCCGTGCGCCACAACTACTGAGCCCGCGTGCCACAACTACTGAAGCCCGTGTGCCTAGAGCCCGTGGTCCACAACAAGAGAAGCCACCACAATAAGCAGCCCGTGCACCGCAACGGAGAGTAGCCCCTGCTCGCCGCAACTAGAGAAAGCCAGTGCACAGCAACGAAGACACAACGCAGCCAAATAATAATAATAATAATAATAATAATAATAATAATAATAATAATAATAATAATAATTTAAAAAGCGCCTTTTGGCACACAGTTTGAAAAAAAAATGTCAATTCCAAACAATCTAAACGTTCGTCAGTAAGGATCTTGTTAAATAAAAGGTGAGGCATCCAGACAGTAGAAAACCACCCGGGTTAAAAAGCAAGAGGCAGGGACTTCCCTGGTGGTGCAGTGGTTAAGAATCTGTCTGCCAGTGCAGGGGACATGGGTTTGAGCCCTGGTCCAGGAAGATTCCACATGCCGTGGTGCAACTAAGCCCATGGGCCACAACTACTGAGCCTGAGCGCCTAGAGCCCGTGCTCCGCAACAAGAGAAGCCACTGCAATGAGAAGCACGCGCACCGCAGCAGAGTAACCCCAGCTCTCTGCAACTAGAGAAAGCCCATGCGCAGCAATGAAGACCCAACGCAGCCAAAAAAATAAATAAGTTTTTTAAAAAATTAAAAAAACAAAACTAAAGAGCAAGAGGCAAATCTGATTGTGCTCAGACAGAAAGACATCAAGATATAATATCCAGGGGGAAATACAAGCTCCCAAGCAGTATATACAGTAATGTTTTGTACACATACACACATCCACTGGCTTTTCTCTTTCTCTCTCTCATGCTCACACATTCACATATACTTTAACAATAAAATTGGAACATGGAGGAACATAAACAAAGTGGTTGTTAATGACAACCCTCTGGGGTTGCAATAGGGAGAAACTTTGATTTTCTATGTTTTCTTTTCTGGAATATTTGAGTTTTTCACGTGGAACAGCTGCCCTCCAGCACTCTTCATCTGGCTAACTTCTACTCATCCTTCAAATCCCAACTCAAAGGCCACCTCTCTTGAGAGGCCTTCCTGGACTCCCCCCAACCTCAGTTAGGTCCCTGTGTCATAGGCCCAGAGCACATAGTACAGCCCCCATCATGTTGGCGTCTGTCTCCCCCATGGACTGTGAGCATCTCAAAGGCATGGACTGTGTGTGTGTTCTGTGCCTCCGTATCCCAGTGCCCGGCCCTCGATATGTGGGACATTCCTTCTCCTTCCTCTCCCTGGGTACCCAGGTCTGGCTCTGCCAGTGCTTGTTGAGGGATGCGGGTAAAGTCTTGCTTGCCCTTTGGGCCTCAGTAGCCTTATCTGTAGAAGGAGGAGTAGGCTGAGGCCCCTTCTAGCTTTAAAGCCCCCTCATCTTGGTATTCTGCTCCCTGACTCCTGCCAGTTCCACTCTCCCCAGCCTGGCTGGATGCCCGCTCCTCGCAGAAGCTCCTACCTTGTACAGAGCTAAGAAAATCAGTAGCAGCAACAAGAGTCCCCCGATACTGCTCAGCACGTAGAGATAGATCATTTCCTTCTCATATACAACGTCGACCTTCATGATGACCTGGGGGGAGAGGAGAGGTGGGGAGTGCAGGGAAGAAGCCGTTCCCACCCCTGACATTTCTTGTGAATCTGGCCTCAATCCCTAGGTCTCCGCATTTCCCATCTGGACTGTGTCACGCATGGCATGGGGCTTGGGCCAGACCCCCTCTCCAGTACACCTTGCACTGCAGCCACCATAATGAACAGGCAAATATGCACCACGGCCCCCTTAAACCCTTAAGAGGCTTCCCTTAGCCCCAGGATGAAATGCCAGAACCCCAGCTCAGCACACAATGCCTTTCAGAATCTGGCTTCTGCTTACTTTTTCAGCTGCCCCTTCCCTTCTCCTGCTCTGAGCTCCCTGCTCTTAAACCCGTCTCGCCCACTCTCTCAACGCCGGGCTCTGCACGTGCTGGGCCCCTCCTGTCATGCCCTGCGTGTGGGGTGGGGGCCCCTTGGCTGAGTTGCCATCAAACCCATTTTGACCTTGTGGTCTGCTTGTGCCAAGGCTGATGGCTCTGGCTGTGGGGAGGTTCTTTTTTCTTTCCTTCTTTTTTTTAAAAATTTTTTTCTTTATTTATTTATGGCTGCATTGGCTCTTTGTTTCTGTGTGAGGGCTTTCTCTAGTTGCGTCAAGTGGGGGCCACTCCTCATCGCGGTGCGTGGGCCTCTCACTATTGCGGCCTCTCTTGTTGCGGAGCACAGGCTCCAGACGCGCAGGCTCAGTAATTGTGACTCACGGGACTAGTTGCTCTGCGGCATGTGGGCTCTTCCCAGACCGGGGCTCGAACCCGTGTCCCCTGCATTGGCAGGCAGATTCTCAACCACTGCGCCACCAGGGAAGCCCCTTTCCTTCTTTTTAATTAATTTATTTTTGGCTGCACTGTGCCTTCGTGGCTGCACGTGGGCTTTCTCTAGTTGCAACCAGCGGGGGCTACTCTTCATTGCGGTGTGCGGGCTTCTCATTGTGGTGGCTTCTCTTGTGGCGGAGCACGGGCTCTAGGTGCACGGGCTTCAGTAGTTGTGGCTCGCGGGCTCTAGAGCGCAGGCTCAGTAGTCGTGGCGCACGGGCTTAGCTGCTCTGCGGCATGTGGGATCTTCCCGGACCAGGGCTCGAACCCATGTGCCCTGCATTGGCAGGCGGATTCTTAACCACTGCGCCGCCAGGGAAGCCCTGTGGGGAGGTTCTTACTGCACTAAAGCCCAAACCTTCTCCTCTGTGGCTGCCCACCCTCCCAGCTCCAGCTCTCCTAGCTCTGCCCTGGGTTCCTCCTGTTCCTCTGCTGCCCTCTGTTCCCGGGTCTTCTGAGGAGGTAGAGAGATACCTGGGCCAGGGAGGCATTGCTGCCATAGAGGTGAAAGTGCTTGCTGCTGTTGAAGGAGATGGAGAGGGAGCTGCAGAGGCTGAACATGGAGGAGGCCTGTGGGAGGGAGGGGTGGGGGTGGGGCATCAGGCCAGAGGGAACAAGGACCCAGAACCCACTGACTTCTGCCCCCCAGTGCAACTCAAGGGGCAGAGGCAGAGGAAAATGGGTCCTAGTGGGTGCGCCATCTCTACCCCATTCTCTCCTGGAGCATTAGCATTCTAACGTGCCGTTTGCCATTGTTGGGAGGACACTTTTCCTATAAAGAACACCTAGGAATTATCTGTAGGCCCCTGAAAACAGTCCTTCAAATTTTAAACAAATCATGGTCCTCTTTCATCTGCAACTGTGTAAACGTTGGGGCTATTTCCTCAAAACAGAACAAAAAATTCAGGGAGGCTCTCTGTGGGGAGAGCCTCCACCCCTCGAGGCCCCCCCAGCACCACTTGGAGTCTGTTGCCAGCTACCTTGATCTCCCCCACCAGCTCCACCGTTCCAATCACTTGGACGAGGATCTCCTGCCTGAAGACCACTGGGCAGCGGAACTCGGCTCCAAGTGAGCAAGGCTGCGGGAAGAAGGAGAGCCGGGGGTCAGGGAGGTCTCCTCCCACCTGCCCTCTGGCCAGCCCCCACCCCAGTTTCTGAGGTCACGGGCCCACACCTCAGCCACATCAGATGGACTCTCCAGATCCTCACGGTGGCAGGTGACAGGAGGCTCCTGGGAAGGATGAGGCGAGGTCTTCAGTTAGTCCAGAGCTGAGAGGGGATGCCAGCCCCTTGAGGCCAGACCTGGCATTCTTCCCCACTCTCAGATACCACCTTGCATCCCAGTTCTCCCCCACTGGCCCCTGGCAGATTCAATCCTGCTCATTCCTGTCCCCACACATCTCCCCCCAACCCCACGTCATGCTCACCCCCAGAGACCTGCGCGCCCTTCCCTCCGCGGCCCACACTCACCATCTGCACGCTCCACTTGTGCATGATGGGCCCCTCACCGTGAGGCTGTGGTACCCTAACCAAGGCCTCCAGGGCGGGCACATTGTGGTCATAGACAGAAGGCTGGATCCTCACCTGGTACGGAGGACAAGGGGCTGCAGAGCCCTGAATGCCACCCCAATGGCCACCCCAGATCCAATCCTCCTTGGCTGGGACCCAAGGGCCCGCTCTTCGTTAGGCAGCGGGCAATGGTCAACCATACCCTTACAGCATATGGGTTCCACGCACTTCTCTGCTTCCTCCATGTGGCTAACCCTTGCCCATCCTGCAAGGTACTGCTCAAACATCATCCCTGAAGGTTTGGCTGACTCTCCCACAGCACCCTCGTTTCCCAGCAAGATGGCAAAGCATCTGCTTGTGTGCGTTTATCCCCCCTAGACTGTGAGCTGTGAGAGGGCAGGAGCTGTGGCCCATTTCACCTGCAATTCCCTACGGCCTTGACACACTACCCAGCACATAACCAGCCTCGCAAAAGTAGTTTTTTGAATGAGTGAAAGAAGGAAGGACATTTAACAAGGATAGATGCAAAAATTATTTGGGAAAAATATTTTGGCAAGTGCACTGAATTTATTTAAGAGACATTTCCTGGGGGTTCCCTGGTAGCTTACTGGTTAGGATTCTGGGCTTTCACTGCTGTGGCCTGGGTTCAATCCCTGGTCGTGGAACTGAAATCACACAAGCTGTGCGGTGCAGCCAAGATTTTTTTAAAAAAAGCATTTCCTAAGTGCCTTTTATAAAAAAGATCTGTCTGTGCTAGGGCTGGAAGACCCAGAAATGTAGAAGAAAGTGACACAGGAGTAGCACCAATGAATTGCAGGGAGGTCAAGCAGGGAAATACATATCCAGTTTGTGGGGTTCTATCATTTATTCATTCAACAAACATTTGTGGACACTTTAAAAGTGTCAGTGAAGTTAAATTTAAATGGCCTAATGTTAAAGGCAGCATTTGAATTTAGCTGTAAAAGGTAGAGAGGGGATTAACAGATAAAGATGGGGGAAGCCAGCGAGAAGAGAAAATGCAGGGAATTAGGAGAGCACCAGGTGAGTGTGATGTGGCCAGAGGGTAGGGTGCCTGGGAAGGAGAGATAGGAGATAAAACTGTAAAGGAGACTTGGGATGAGATTCTGGTGTCCAGAGGCTGGAGGGCCAGAAGTCAGGGGACCAACGACTAAGCAATGGGCAGTCCTGGAAGGCAGCCAAGGGGAAGATGACTCCAGGGGGTTGCACCCACTGCAGGCATGGAATGGAAAGAAGTTGGGAGCCTGTGCCATAGTCCAGCTGCAAGAAGATGAGGAACTCAGTCTGAGCAGTAGTGAGGTCAGAAGAGAGAAGAGGATATAGACAACAGGACCTGAGGAGGCAGTGGAACCAAGTACAGAGGAAGGAGACATTCACCCAGACTTGGAAGTTTTGCTTGAGGAAAAGGTGGTGCTTTTAAAGGATTCTAAGCAAACCAAAGGAGATGCTGGCTTACAGGAAGATGATAAATTTGGTTTTGAACATCCTGAGACCAAAGCTTCAAGAGGAGAAACTGTACTCCTAGTTATATATCCAGGAGAAACAAAACATATGTCCACACAAAAACCTGTACAGGAATGTTTTAGCAGCATTATCCATAATAGCCCAAAATGGAAATAACCCAAATGTCCATAGACTGAAGAATGGATAAATCAAGTATGGCCTGTCTTACAAAGGAATATTATTTCGCAAAAAAAAAAAAAAAAAAGAATGAAATACTGACCCATGCTACAACATGGATGAACACTGAAAATACTATGCTAAGTGAAAGAATCCAGTAACAAAAGACCACATGTTGTATGATTCCTTTTATATGTAATGTCCAGGATAGGCAAATCTATAGAGACAAAAGTAGTGGCTGCCAGGTGCTGGGGGAGGGAGGAAGGGGGTGTGACTGCAAATAGGTACTGGGTTTCTTTTTGGAGTAATAAAAATGTTCTAAGATTAGATATGGTGATGGTTGCACAACTTTGTGAATATACTAAAAGCCATTGAATTGTACACTTTAAATGGGTAAATTGTTATGTGAATTCTATCTCAATAAAGCCATTAAAAGACAACAACAACAACAAAAGATGCTAGGAAGACATCCCAGGGGAGATCAGTGACCAGCTGCAGGCACAGGTGCACTGGAGGAGCAAGAGGGACACAATTGAGAGTTGTCACTTGGAAGAGGGACACTGACCCTGGAAGTGAGACACACCTAGTGGAAACAGACACAACAGAACAATCAGCGCAAAGCCCAGAGCCCCGAATCTGCTGGGAGGCCATGGCAATGGTGATAAAGCAGAGGGCGGAGGGTTAGAACACGTAGGTGGTAACAATCCCCGCTTGATGAACACTTAGCATGCTAGGCCTCATCTGAGTCTCACTAAATGCATGATCTCATTTAGTTCTTTCAATATTCCTATGTGGTGGGCAGTACTATCATCCCCATTTTACAGATGAGAGAACTGAGGCTCAGGGAGCTTCACTAATTTGTCTGAAGCTATCAAATAGTAGAGCTGGCATTTTAACCCAGGCTGTGACTCCAGAGACTGGAACCACTCTGTTCTATCACCTTCCTTGGATGATGGGGAAAATAACAATGCTAAAAACAGCCAATGTTGACTGGTACCGTTTGTGTCAGCACTGTGCTAAGTTCTTAAACTGCATTTTCTGGGAATTCCCTGGTGGTCCATTGGTTAGGACTCTGCGCTTTCACTGTCGAGGGCACAGGTGCATGGCCAAAAAAAAAAAAAAAAAATTAAATTAAATTGCATTTTCTCATTTGTGCCTCCTGACAACCCCATAAGGTAGGTGTTATTATCCCCGTTTTACCGAGGCTCAGAGAGGTTAAGTAAGCTGCCTAAGGTCACACAGCTTTAAGTGGCAGAGCTTCAAAAAGATCTCGGGTCTGGCTGAAGCCTATGTTCCTAACCAGCCAGGGGAGCAGAAGACCACGAGGAAGGAGATCCGGTGGCCCAGCTGGCCAGCTCTCACTGGGTTTCCATGCCTGTTTAGCCCACAGTAAACCTTAGTTATTAGAGCTGACCTCCTTGAGGCAAACAGGGCCTGACTAATGGGACAGTTTCAGGAAGGAGGGACAGGATCACCCATGACCCATGCCGTGTTGGGTTTAGCTAAAACGGAGACCATTAGGGTCTTTAGCAAGAGTGGCTGCTTGGCAAGCCAGGCAGTAGCGAGGCAAATGCATGGCTGTAGATGCTGGAGGCATCTAGCTCTGGTGACTAATCAGAGGCGGAGAGAGAGAGAGAGAGACAGCGTGCTTAGGGGTTGAGCTGGTTCCAGGCCGAGTGAGGCAAGAATGTAAGGTTTCCAAGTAGCTGGGAGGGCCAGGGCTGCAGCACGACACCCACCTCACCCCTGTAGCGACCTCCACGTCCCCAGGCACTGCGCCAAGCGCTCTAGAGGAAGCAGGTGACCCATTTAAACCTCACGACCACCTGTGAAGTTCTTATCCCAAACCTCACTTGTCACAGTGGGGAACTGAGGCATGAACAGGTGAATCCTTGGCCCAAGGTCATACAGAGCGCAAGCGACAGAGTTGGGGTTTGTCGGACTCTTTCCCGCTCTTCTGGTGGTAAAAGGACTGGCCTGGTCGACCCCCGTAGGGAGCCCAGAGCCATCCCAGTGAAAGACACTGGAAGCCAACTCCACTGGTCACTCAGAATGTTCTATTTCAATGCAAATGGGCATCTGACCTTCCCAAAGTCCCCTCCTCTCCTGACATCGAGGTGTCAAGGTGAGATGTCTCCCACCTTTGTTCCGAAGGGGCTTGAACTGCCCGGGGTCCTTCCCTGCTGGCTACTGCCCAGTCGGCCCTGACTTCAGTGCAGCCTCGGGGAAGATGGCGCCTCTTTGGGGCCTCAGTTTCCCCCACGGTAAAATGAAAATGCTCTTGGCTTGTTCAGAGCCTGCTCCTCTCTGAGGTTACCTCAAGAAAGCCCTAGACGCCTCAAGGTTTAGACTCAGGGGGCGGCCTCCCTCTTCTGAGTTCCCATAATGAAGACTCTACTACAGCACCGAGCATTGCAGGAGAAATGAGGACCACTAACTTAAACACATGGATTTTGTATACAAGTAAGTGCTTGAATCTGACCTGTTCCCCTTACTAGCTGGGTAACCAGGGCAAGTTACTTGACCTGTCTATGCCTCAGATTTTTCATCTGTAAAATGGGAATGACACTGCCTGTCTTACAAGCTCTCATGGTTGGGTGTGAATTACAGGGCTTGCATGTATAGAGGTCCAGGCTCCGAACTTGGGTTTGGTGAGTGGTCGTGGACCCTGTTTTATTTATTGATGCCCCACCACCTAGAAAAGTACCTAAACTAGAATGGTAGCTCATTAAATGTTTGAATAAAAACTAGGTTCTCAGGAATGCCCTGGCAGTCCAGTAGTTAGGACTTGGCACTTTCACTGCTGGCCCGAGTTCGATCCTTGGTTGGGGAACTAAGATCCTAAAAGCCTCACAGTACAGAAAAAAAAAACCAAACTAGGTTCTCTCCAGAAAACATGAATCTGATTCTGTACCTAACTGAGAACGCAATTAGGATATCAAATGTCTGTATAATTGAATCCTAAAATAAATGGGAACTTTCTACTTCAAAAAACAAAAACAACCCACGACACTGTAAATCAACTACACTTCAATAAAATAAAACAACAACAACCCCAAAACTATGTTCTCTCTCAGAGCCCTTCTGGCTCTCAAGTTCTGTGATTCCAGAAATAATTTATCCAGAGTTGGAAAGGAGCCGGTGAATATGCACCCCTGGGAGCATTTCAGGGTAAGGATCACAGAACGAGGTGGAGGGCTGGGCCCGTTGAGGATGGGACTGGGTCTAGTTGGTCTCTGCATCCTTGGTCTTCAGGATGGGGCTGAACGTGAAACCTCTAAGGACCTCTTCACATTGAGGTTCATACCTGGTAGATGTGCTTGACATGGTGGATCTTGGGACCATTGGGGATGAAACTGATATAGAGCGTGGAGTTTTCCTGGCTGTGGAGAGAGAGGAGCAGCTGAAGAAGCTGGAGAAGACAGCAACCCAGTCACCCAGGGGGGCCTGGGCCAGGGGAAGCCTCGGAGTTGCCCGCCACTGTGCTAGAGATGGCACAGGCATGATCTCATATCATCCTGACATCGCTCTGCCCTTGCCCTTTGGAAACTAGGGCTCACTGAAGGGGTCAGTCTTGCCCAGAGTCCTGCAGTGGGGGACAAGGACTGGAACACAAGTGGATGGCTTTTGGAGCTGTGTTCTCCCCACTAGACGCCACCTCACCGGGGCCTCCACTGTCCTTGGTCCCCACTGCTCATCTCCTCGGGAAGTGCACCAGCCTCTGGCTCACTCTCCCACCCATCCGTCTAATGACCTTCCTAATATCACTCTCTGATCCTGCCACGCTCCTCCTCCGAATCCATCAATGGCTCCCTGCTGCCCTCAAGGGTCAGGTCCAAAGCTCCCCCATATCCAGACCTGCCCGCTTCCGAGCCTGCCTGCCCACTGCTCCCCACAAACACCTACCATCTTCTGGGCCTGCCCACTCCCTGCTCCCTGGATCTGCCCCACTGTTTGCCGCCCCCATGCCTTCCCCTTTGCTAGTCTCTCTGATGAGAATGGCTGCCTTCCTTCCTAGCCCTTATCTGAACCTCCTCATCCTCGAGACCCCAGTTCAAGCCCCTATTCTGCATGACTCCTTTCAAGTCTCCTCCAACTCACATCATCTTTCCTGGCTCTAATTTCATATCACACCTCAGACAATATTGTGTTTGGCATTTATGTTCAAAAGCACCGGGGACCCTGGCTCAGACACGGTCCCGCCCTTATCTCACTGAGCCGACTTAAAAATGCCACTTCCCTTTTCTGGCTTCATCCTCTTTTCTGTAAATGAGAAAACCCAACTAGTGATCTCCATGGGTCCTTCCTGCCACAGCATTCTGAGACACTCACTCTGTGTGTTTGGGTTCTCCAACCTGACCACAAACTGTCTGTGGGCAAGGGTCATTGTGAAAACTTCTCTATCTCTTCCGGCACTCTTGGTCCCAGGGAAGAGGGAATCTAGCACGGCTGGAAATGTTCAAGAGCTTGGCTGGAGTTTGGAGTCAGACAGACTTAAGTTCAGATCCTGGTGTCAGTACTTCCTAGCTGTACTACTCTGGGCAGATTCCTCCCTTCTCTGAGCCTCGTTGTTCATCAGTAAATCAGAGAGAGGCAAGGTGCCTCGCGAGGTGTCGAAAGCTCCAGGGGAAGCCCTCAGCTGCGCAGTGCAGCTGGAGCAGAAGCTCACATCAGGTCAGCATTCAGTCACATTTTCTTCTGTCAGTAAGTATTGATCTGACTCAGAGCTCTTCCAGGGCCTCCACTCTACTGAGTGTTGAAAACTGCTGAGATTGTAGCTAGAATCAGTTCTAATCACCCTGGGGCTCTAAGAAAGAGGTGAGGGGGGCTTTGAGGGGTAGCCCTGGGAGGAAGGCTGGGGCCCTGGGTGGGGAGGCTGAGGTGGGAGGAGACGGGGGACGGCTGCTCAGGACTCACTCCTTGGTGAGGATGTTGATGGGGTACATGACTGGGATGCTGGTGGTGGCCGAGTTGTCCTCCAGGAGGCCTGAGTCCTCATTGTTGCTGCAGGGGGCAAGGTAGAGGGCAGTGTTAGGAGACGGCTTGGCCAGGACTGTGTGACAGTCTGAGGCCAGGGCAGGCGGGGATGCTGGCAGGGGCCTGCATGGGGCCTGCTCGGGGCCTGCTCACCAGCTCACATTGGCGTGCACCTCGACAAAGTCCCCCCAGGAGCCGTTCAGCAGCGTATGAAACATCACCTGGATGTCAACCTGTCAGGGGAGGAGAGGGGAATGAAGAAGGAAGGTGCCTGGCCCTCAGGGGGCCACCTTAGCCCCTCACAGCCCCCATGCCCCCACTGCCACAGTCACAGTGACAGCTTATCTCAAGCCCTGGGCTGGGTGTTTTATCCCCATTGTAGAGATGAGGATACTGAGGTTCTGAGTAGTTAAGTCATGTGTGTAAGGTCACAAAATGAATGACCTAACCCTGGGTTTCTCTGATTCCAAAGTCCAGGCTCTCAAACACGACACAGGACACCTCTGCACACATTCTCTTGGGGTAGGGATAAGCCCTGCCTCTCCAATCACCTTCACCTTCCCCAGAGCCAGGAGCTCCCTCCCCTCCTGAGCTTACAGCCCCTTGGCTGCTTGACTCCTGGGGGCTGGAAGCACTCACCAAGCTGCCTGCTTTGAAGATGGGAGAGCTCACGTTGCAAGAGAGGGCCCTGTTCTGAAGCTTGTTCTCCTCAGGAAGCTCCTCGCAGCTCACAGGTATCTGGCTGTGGGGCTGGGGGTGAGAAGAGAGAGAAGGAGCGTTTTAGTGGGCAAGGCTAAGGGCTCCCCAGAGGCCACCAACCCTCAGGCCCCCTCCCCCCGGCCAGGGCACATTTGCAGAAAGGTGGGGCCGAAGAGTCAGGGGTTCAGCCAGGGGTTCAGTACAAAGATGTTCACTGCAATCCTGTTTATCACAGGGAAAAACTGGAAGTGATCAAACAATCCAAAGAGGTGGGAATGGTTCAGTGAATCGTGGTACAATCACAGGAGAGAGTTAAAATGCTGCTACACCCACACATTCAGCAACCATTTACAAAATAAACTTGATCCTGGGCTAAAGAGGACAAAACCCTTCATCTTCATCACTGTCTGGAAGTGACAGATTTCAGTTCAGATTGGGAAGAAAGTTAGGTAAGGAAATAGAGGCTCAGAGCAGTCGAGAGACTTCCCCCCAGTCTCACAACTGGGTAACCCGGCAGGGATCTGGTAGGAACTTGAAATACAGGTCTGTTTGACCCCAGATCTCAAGTTCTCAATCACTCTACTAGATGCCCCTTAAGAAAGCATTTAGTGTTGCTGTATAAGAATAATTCAAGGATCCATCGACAGATGAATGAATAAGCAAAATGTGGTATATCCATGTGATGGAATACTAGCCTTAAAAAGGAATGAAATTCATACCTGCTATCACAGGGATGAACCTCAAAAACATAACGCTAAGGGTGAAGAACATCATGCTAAGTGATGTAAGACAGACACAAAAAGACAAATATTGTATGGCTCAACATTTTTTTTTTAAGTTCAAAATTAAAAAAAAAACATGGAGGAAAAATAACCATATGGAGAGCAAAATGCCAATTAGTTAAAATAGAGAATAAATATACAATGTATCAATAATTTATACCTATGTGTATAGATAAACAGAAGGATAAACACCAAAATATTAAAAGTCATAATTGTGGGTTGTATAAGTACGGGTGTTTGTCATCTTTAAACTTCTCTGTAATTTCCGAGTTTCTGCGGTGATCATGTATCACATGCGCTGCACAGCTTGTGTGATTTTGTAACAATAATTTAAAAAATAAAAGTTGTACTTAAAATAACCCAGCTCAAGAGAGTAAATCCTAGGAGTTCTCATCACACACAAAAATGTTTTTTCTGTTTCTTTAATTTTGTATCCGTATGAGATGATGCATATGCATTAAACTTACTGTGATGATCATTTCATGATATATGTAAGTTAAATCATTATGCTGTACACCTTCCACTTACACAGTGCTGTATGTCAATTATATCCAATAAAATTAGAAGAAAAAATAAAATAAAATAATAAAACAACGCAGGCCATCCCTCAAAGACAAGTTGGTCACCTTTAGGAGGAAGGTAGCTCAGTCTCCCTGAACCTGTGCACACCTTCTTGGTCACCAGGTCTATGAGCCTCTGTCACACTCTCCATTTCATGCGACCCTCTAACCCTGTGATGTCCCCAGCCTCAGTTCTTGGTCGCGAATCCAAGGCTCACAGAGGATGAACCTTGTATCTCAGCTCACACAGCTCGAGCGTGGCCATCAGGCTGAGAACCCAGAGGTGGTCCGAAGACTTCCACCCACATCTTCAGGCTGTCCTGACCTCCTGGGGCTCCAAGAGGCAGGACAAGCCTGGCACGTGGTCTGCGGGCAGACCCCACCCTCTCGCTCACCTTGAGTGTCTCCACTTTGCGGAAGGAGAGTCCTCGAGGGAAGCTCAGGCTGAGGTGGACCCAGTAAGCATCTTCTCCCAAGTTACTCAGTGTCAGCCCCACAGAGAGGCTGGTGGAGGGGGTCAGATGCAGGACTCTGGGTCTGGGGGGAGGATCAGGGCAAAGTTATGGAGGCTAACAGAGGAAGCAGGATCAGAGGTGGGGACTTTCAGAACTGAGGGATCCAGTAGGCCAGAAAAAAGAAATACACAAAAATAAGCTCCTATGCACAGGCTTTAAGTTTTGCGATCTCATCTATTCCTGATAGGAGAGCTGCAAGGCACCAGCATTTCTCAGAGCGGGAAACTAAAGGCCCAGACGACAAACGGAGTCAGTGACCGTGGGGGTCTTCCGACCTAAAGTCCTATGTTCTTTCTATACACAGGAGCTGCCTCGGGAAAACATCAAGTGAAATAGGAGGCCTTACAGACCTTGCAGTGGAGGTCAGCCCCAGGTCAGCCTCACACTTCTTGTCCTCTCCGCAGTTCTTCTCAAAAGGGATCTGAAAGGCCAAGAAGAAAGGACCAGGAGGCTCAGATCCCCACACCCAGGAGGACTGGACCTTGGTCTCTCTGTCTGCCTCTCTTCCCCTCTTACCTCCTTGGTCTCCGAGTGTGGTGAGGGTCTCAGGATGGGCTGGATGTCCTTGCCCTGCTGAGCACGGAGGAGAGGGAGACAGGGGAGAATAGTTGAGGCAGCAGAACTGATGGAGGAGAGCTGGAGGGGCTCAGAGCTTGGTGCTCAGCTGGGCTGGCTGTGGTCAGGGCCCTCTCAGGAGCCAACGCCTTCCCGGGGCAGGCCCCAACCTCCCGACTCAGCCCAAGGCTGTCTGTGCCACACTCCTCTGGTGGCAGTTCCTTGAGGGAGGCTCAGGGTGTCCACTTCCTGTCCTGGCCACGAGATCTGGGCCTTGACCGAGCAGCTCCCCCAGGTTCTCCCAGCCTCTGCTGGGAGCAACACCTGGCCGCACAGCCTCTAGACTCACCTGCCTGGGACTAGCTCCTCCTGTGGTTCTCCTCTGTGAACCCCAGCTCTCCATCTCTTATCAGATCAAGGCCAGTTTTTTCAACATTTGCAGAATTTCTGCTCTGGGCCAGACCCCTCCCAACCAGAGATCAAAACAGACACACTGCCCGTCCTCCCAGGCTGGTGGGAGAAACGGCCCGGCATCCTCAAGTGTGAGGATGGGACAAGTACAGGGTATGTTTAGAGGATGTAGAAGGGGATCCTATCCTACGCTTGGAGATCAGGGAAGCTTCCTGAAGGGATGGCATCTCAACTGAAATCCACAGGGTGAGAAGGAGGGAGCCAGGTGAAGAGAATGGAAAGAGACGAAGAAAGAACAGTTTACGGGAAGGCCAAGGCAAGAGAGATTGTGCCTGTGTAAGGAGCAGGAAGATGCTCAGACTGGCAGGAGTGCCGCGTGTCAGGAGGGGCAGGAGGGGGAAGCAGGGTCCAGATTCCCCCCGGCCTTGCAAGCCATATTAGGCAGTTGAGGGTAATGGTGACACAGGATTGTTTTATGGGTGATCAACTGTATGTTCTCGAGAGACTCCAGCCTCCTCCACTTCCAGGCCATCTGCCAAGCAGCCTCCAGACCCTCCCCTAAGGGTGGGGCTCCGGGCAGCTCCTGCTGACTGCTCGCAGCCACCCCAACATTCCCACACAGATTTCCCACCACCCATCAGACCACAGCCTGTCCCTAAAGGGGCATCCCGGGCCTCTGTCTTGCTCAGTTGTCCTGCCAGACGCTAATCCCACCTCCCCATTTCCCCCAAACTTAAAATCGTGCCTCCTCTCTCAACCTACCCAAAATCTACTCATTCTGCGAGATCTGGAACCAGTGACACTTCCCCCAGGAAGACTTTTTGACAACTGTGACCTCAGGTCTCTCTCTTTCTTTTTTTAAATTAGCCTTTAATTGGTTTATTATTATTATTATTTTTTGGCCGGGCGACACACCTTGCGGGATCTTAGCTCCCCATACAGGGATCGAATTCATGCCCCTTGTAGTGGAAGCTTGGAGTCCTAACCACTGGACCACCAGGGAATTCCCAGGTCTCTTTTTAAGCCTGAGTTGCTGCACCACACAGTTTGACTTTTTTTTTTTTTTTTTTAAATTAGTGCCAATGGGAGAAACTGCTGGTTGTCCCTATACATCCTGAGTGGGTGGCAGGTTGCGGGGCAGGGCACTCAGTGCAAGCTGCCAAAAACCACAAGAAGGAGTGTGCTTATCAGTCACCATGCTCTGGCTCCGAAAGGGGCCTCAGAACGTTGCGACTCATTTCAGAGATGCAGAAACAGTCCCAAAGAAATACAGACCTGCTTGTGCCAGAAAAAAAAAAAATCTACATCTTCAGGGCTAGAAAAAAAAAATCTACATCTTCAGGCTTCCAGGCCCAGGTTCTTTCCATCAGACCCTGCTGCCTTACGACAGAAGCCAAACCACCAGCTGAGTGTCAAGGATTTCAGAAGAGGAAATTAGGCTTTTGGCACTGGGTAGGGAGCGTGTGATCCAGGAAACTAGGATAGAGAGTGTTTTTCTCTTCTTTTACGTAACAAGGGCACCCCAATTAGGCTTTGAGGGAACTACCTGCCCTCAACGGAACACCCTTGGGTGAGAAGGCTAGCTAAGATACCCTGTCCTTCCACAGATAAGCGACGGTCCTAGGCTTTCTGGTGTTCTCTGTCTGTAATTTGCATCTGTTAGTATTCGCCCCAGGTTAGAAGCCTAATGAGGTCTGAAGCTGATGCACAGAGGGACGCACGGAAGGGGCCGTGCCCTGGGCAGTCCATCCATTATTTCTTCCTCTTGAGAGCCCCCAGAGCCTCCACCCACCCTGGTCCTCCATCTTCCCAATCCCAGTTTTCCAAATTTCTCTTAAATACAAACTCCCATAGACTCCTTTCTGCTTAAGTAAGCATATTTCGTTTCTATTGTTTGAAGCCAATGTAATACAGTCCTGCTAAATTGAATTTCTATTCTCCCTTATTTCTTATCAGTTTCTCCAGCTGATCTCTTCTTACCGCCCTTTGGTCCCTCGGTGTCCCTTCTTCCTCCCAGAGAGAGTAATTTAGGGAGACATTGATGGGAGAGATGAGGTCTTGAGTGCACACCTGAGGGCAATAAGAATACACCCTATGTCATGAGTTTAACCTTTACCACACTTCCAATTAAAGGCACAACTTGTCCATACTTTATAAAGGATGAAATTCCAGTAGCTAGTTGTCTGAGACCTTACCAGGAGGGGAAATATGTTTACTATACATCAGGTGTTTATAATATGCCCAGCTTGCTTCTCAGTACGAGTGCTCATCCCTCAGCCCCAATCCCAAGGCAGACATCAGTCATCAACCATGGCACTTTTCCCCACTGAGTCCTAACAGAAGTCCCTGAATCTCTGTCAAACTTCTCTAGGCAACCATTATCAAAGTTTGCACAAGAAAAGAATACTCTAGAATAAGTAGAATATCCCAGTTCCTTGAGAAGAGGGGTGGGTCTCAGTCTTTTATGTTATTACCAGCGCCGGACACTTTGGAGACGCTCACTTTGGAGGACTTTTTGTCCTCACCTAAAGTTTCCCCCAATTCGAAGAGGTAGGCATTATTACCCCCACATTAGAGATGAGGAAAGTGAGGTGTAAAAAGGTGACACAATTTTCCTAAGGACTAGAACTAGGAAGTGAACCCAGACCTGTCCAACTCCCAAGTCTAAAGTCTTTCCATCACGTCACAGTGCCTCTTCTCTGGCAAATTTATGTTTAATATTTCCAAATCTTGTAATGCGGGTTACGGGTGTGAGGAGGCAGAGAGTCTCTGAATGAAATGAGATCGTGAGCTGATAATTGTTGAAAATGGGTGATGGCTGTTTGGCGGTTCATTAAACTCTTTTTCTACTTTTGTATGTCTGAAATTCCCCATAATAAAAACTTGAAAACAAACTTCAAAATCTTATACTGAGTACACCAATCACATATTCAGTCTCTTATGAAATATTTGAGGCCAGAATAAAATTTAGTATCAATCTTATTTCATACAGAACAGGTATAAGCAAACGGAATTTGGGTATTTTGGCAGTTATCTAAACTAAAAAGAACTTTAAAAACTTCTTTCTGGGATGGATTTTTTAAAAATACATTTATTTATTTATTTCTGGCTGCGTTGGGTCCCCGTGGCTGCGTGCAGGCTTTCTCTAGGTGTGGCGAGCGGGGGGCTACTCTTTGTGTGGTGCGTGGGCTTCTCATTGCGGTGGCTTCTCTTGTTGCAGAGCACAGGCTCTAGGCACTCGGGCTTCAGCAGTTGTGGCACTCGGGCTCAGTAGTTGCTCCGCGGCATGTGGGATCTTCCTGGACCAGGGCTCGAACCCATGTCCCCTGCATTGGCAGGTGGATTCTTAACCATGCACCACCAGGGAAGCCCTGGGATGGATGTTAATAATAAAACACCCACACGGCAAACGAAGATACCGAGTGCCGCAACTAAGACCTGGTGCAGCCAAATAAATAAATAAATATTTTAATAATAATAATAATAATAATAATAATAATAAGTGACCACATGTACCTGGCAAATAGTGACACACCACCGTGCCTGAATATTCCATAGGACCGAATATTCTGTGGCCATTAAAAATAATCTGAAAGCTGAGCTGCAGCATTAATATATGATGCGTGAAAAGAGTAGGGAAAAAATGGTAAGCACTTTACAATTGTAATCATGTTTAAAACGCCTATGGATGTGGATTAAGGACTAGAAGAAAATATGCTGAAGGTATTGTTACTACTGTGATACAGAAGAGGAAACGGTAGGACCAGGAGATCAAGGTGACCTGTGACCTGTGCTGGACAGCGATGGAGCCGAGCCTGGCACTGGGGCTGCCTCCCGCTGCGGTCAGCTCGTCCACCCCTTCCCTCCCCTGAGCAGCCTTGCTGGCTCCTTACCGGGAAGTGGAACCAGAACCCAGTGCAGGACTTGACTGAGGTGACAGCTGTGTTCCTGTTGAGCTCATGTTTCCCTTCTGGGAACAACCCCCGGCTTCTGGTCCGATGGCCATCCAGCTGCAGAGTGTAAGTGAGGTTGGCAACCAGGTGCCCTGGGCAGGGTGGAAAGGCAAGAGTTGAATGATGGCGGATCCTGGGGCCATGAGCCTGGATTTGGGGCAGGCAGCTGCGCTGGGAAGCAGGAAGACAGCACTGACCTTTGAACTGGGAGATGAGAGACTTGACCTGGAAACAGACTGTGATGTTAACGCCTTCCTTCTTCTTGTCGCTGGTGGAATACGAGCACTCGACTTCATGCACTGGGATCTCGGCCGGGGAGAAGGACATGGTTGTGATGATATCCACCACAGGCCGGGAGCTTCAGGGAAGGAAACAACCAACGCTCTCCCTCGGCCTCAACTGCCATCCCCAGCCAGACCTGGGGCTCCAGCTAGCAGAGTCCAGAGGACTCCCCTTCCCTAAAGCAGACCTCAATGTCACTGCCTCTTTGCAACAAAAATAATAATGATAATTCATTAGGGCTCCCCATAATGATAATTCTTCCTAGCAGCCTTCTGACCCATTTCTCACACAGAAGAATGAGCTTTTAAAAAGGGAAGTCGGGACTTCCCTGGTGGTGCAGTGGTTAAGAATCCGTCTGCCAATGCAGGGGACACGGGTTCGAGCCCTGGTCTGGGAAGATCCCACATGCTGCGGAGCAACTAGGCCCGTGTGCCACAACTACTGAGCCCACGTGCCACAACTACTGAGCCCGCATGCCTAGAGCCTGTGCTCCGCAACAAGAGAAGCCACTGCAATGAGAAGCCCGTGTGCCTCAACGAAGAGTAGCCTCCGCTCGTCACAACTAAAGACAGCTGGCACGCAGCAACGAAGACACAACGCAGCTAAAAATAAAAATGAATGAATGAATGAATGAATAAATTTATAAAAAGAAAAGTCAGGGAATTCCCTGGTGGTCTAGTGGTTAGGTCTCCAAGCTTTCATTGCCGATGGCCCAGGTTCGATCCCTGGTCAGGGAACAAAGATATTGAGCTTCCATGCCAGTAACCTTTCAAGGATGTCCCATCGTATTCAGAATAAAATCTAAACTTTTCACTGTCTGTGCCATACCACCTGCCTCTCCAGTCTTTTTTTTTTTTTGGCTGCGCTGCTTCTTAGTTGTGGCACGTGGGATCTTTGGTGCCACATGCGGGGGTATCTTTAGCTGCGGCTTGTGGGATCTAGTTCCCCTCCAGGGACTGAACCCGGGCCCCCTGCATTGGGAGCACAGAGTCTTACCCACTGGACCACCAGGGAAGTCCCTCCTCTCCAGTCTCACCTCCTACCACACTGATCCTATTTCCGTGCCTTGAACAAGTCACACTTTGGCCTGCCTTACCGCCTTGGCACCTCCTGGGATTTCGACATAGAAAGCTCTTACCCCAGATTTCTGCAAGCCTGGCTCTTTCTCATCTTTCAAGTCCCAGTTCCTCAGAAAGGTCTTTCTTGGCCACCCAGTCTATAGTAGTCTCCCCTGCTATTCTGTCTCACAGAACCCTGTTCATGCCCCTCATGGCACTTATCACAATTGTAATGATCTATTTATTTGTTTTACTTCTTTATTATATGTTTCCCCACATATACACTGTAGCCAATGCCTTGTTCCATATTGAAGACAGTATCTAGTCACTAGATGATGTTACATGAGTCTTCCAGTGACTCTAAGATCTGGGTCAGGCAGGAAATGCCATCACCATTTCAAAGATGAAGAAACTGAGGTCTTGAGAAGCGAAGTGACTGGGGTAAGATCACCCAAGAAGTCAACGGCAGAGCTTCGACTTGAATCCAGGTCACCAGGTTCTAAAGACATCCCTCGTCTCTCTAGGAGGTTTTAGTGTTAGATAGGCCTGGGTTCAAATCCCAGTCTGTCACTGAATAGCAGCTGTTTAACCTGGAGCCAGACACAAAGCCATGCAAAAGGAAAACCAAACTTCACGGGGTTGAGCCGAGGACCAAATGCGCCCATGTCAATAAGCATTTAGCACGATGCCTAGTACATCGTAACTGCTGAAAGGATGAGGACTGAAATCATCCCCAGGTAGGACTCAGGAGTCCCATCTTACCTCAGCATGATCACCTGGCTCTCAGCCCCTACAGCCACATCTACCAGGCCGTCCCCGCCAAGGTCCTTCACCCCATGGATGGAGCGTCCAAACCATCGAATTCCTGGGAGCATCCGGGTCCCTTCTATCCGCTGAGACCAAGAGAGAAATTCATGCTAAGCTGGGGAGAGGACAGGCGGAAGGGCGGGAAGAGTCGGGCTGAGGAGTGGGGTTGGGGCTTGGTGGCTGCCAGGTGCCTGGGAATGGGTTCTGACTGGCAGGCGGGGTACCTCACCTGACTGGGCCAGGGGCTCAGCCCCGCTTGCTGCCCATTGAAGATGTACACAGCCCCCTGTTCTTCCAGAGGGGCTCCCACGGCCACGTCCGTCAGCTCATCCCCATTGATGTCCGTCAGGGCAGCGATGACTGCTCCAAATCGCCCAAGGGGGTAGCCAGGATCCCCGTGCAGCTCTGAGACCATGTCGAACCCCAGCTAGGAAGCAGCAAGGCGACAGGTCCCAGCTCAGTCACTCAGCACTAACCACTGGACTGCCAGGGAATTCCCCACCTTTGTTATCTGTGTGACTTTGTGCCTTTGGAAAGTTGCCCAACCTTGCTGAGCTGCGACGTTCCCATTTATAAAATAAAGCTCATAGTATCCCAGAAGGTGATTATGAGAATCAAACGAGGTATCCTATATATAAAAAGTTTGGCACTGGGCCTTGCACACATTTTACCCACCTCCACATATTTGCTATTGTTTGTCGTTGTTCTAAAGGTCTGATTAACACAGGATCAGGCAGGGAAAGGCTTTCAGAATAACTGAGACCTGAGAAGGCACGGAAGTCTCCTTCTCCCACATTCTCCATGCATTGTCCTGGTCCCCACCTTTTTTCTCTGGTAGATGAACACCCGGCCTCCTCTCTGCTCGCCATAGAACAGGGGGGCTCCAACCAGCAGCAGCTCTGTCTCCCCATCTTGGTCCATGTCAACGCCACACAGCTCGCCACCAAAATAAGAGCCAACCTGCAGGGAGAGGAAGACGTTTGAGGAAGAAACCTAGAGCAGGACACCTCCCTCCCCATCAAGTGCACCATATCCATCCTACTCTAAGCCTTCAAATGAAGGTCCAAGTCCTGGATCCCACTTAGAGCCCGTATGAATTCAGACGAGTGGGGATCTTAAGTTGGCAAGTGGGGATGACAAGGCTAACCTCAGAGGCTTTGCAGGGGAACAAATGTGACAGTGCTCGGCACAGGGCGTATGCTCAGCAAGTGGATGCATGTTCGGAAGACAGCAGGAAGCATAACTAGTGTCACTCCAACCCCCTCTTGGGCGGACGCCCCTGCAATCACGCTCACCTGGATCCCATCTATTTTCTGGATTTGGCTCCAAGGTTCTCCGCCCTTTGGCTCTTGGAACAGCAACACCCGCCCCACGTGCTGGTATCGGGGGGCTCCAGCTGCCAGCAGCGACGTGGTCCGTCGGGAGGGCAGCCAGGTCACCGTGTAGCCTGAGGAGAGAGCGAGCGCGGGGCTTGGAGTTAGGAACACAATGGCTGCTGAACGAAGGTAAAACCCAGGGGAAAAGGCGGCAGAGACGGTGGGGAGCTGGGTTAGCAGCAAAGATGCATGGAGACGGCCAGAAGACCTTCTCCCGAGAAGAGCAGCCATGTGCTCCGAGGAGTACAAATCCTGCCGTCAGGGTCCAAGACTGCATTTCTCGAACTGTGGACAACACGCATGCGCAGGACGAAGCAGCCGCGTACTGAAGGGTAAACATCTTCCTGAGGCTCAGTTCACCTAAGGGTTTATAAAGGAGACTACCTTCTTTTTTTTTTTTTTTTTTTTTTTTTGCGGTATGC
The DNA here is from genome assembly GCF_025265405.1 of Mesoplodon densirostris. Classification (NCBI taxonomy): domain Eukaryota; kingdom Metazoa; phylum Chordata; class Mammalia; order Artiodactyla; family Ziphiidae; genus Mesoplodon; species Mesoplodon densirostris. The sequence goes on from NC_082676.1 coordinate 44,760,271, forward strand.
GGGCCTCTCACTGTTGTGGCCTCCCCCGTTGCGGAGCACAGGCTCCGGACGCGCAGGCTCCGGATGCGCAGGCCCAGCGGCCATGGCTCACGGGCCCAGCCGCTCCGCGGCATATGGGATCCTCCCAGACCGGGGCACGAACCCGTATCCCCTGCATCGGCAGGCGGACTCTCAACCACTTGCGCCACCAGGGAGGCCCGAGACTACCTTCTTTTTAAAGAGTAAAATGAAATTGAATATATTAGTAAGAAGAAGGCAAAGTTTGCACGAAGATTAAAAATAAAGCAGCAGATGCCTCAAGACTGCCAGCCTGCCCTGTTTCAGACTTGGCAGCCCCTACATTGCATGACCCAACTTCTTAAAACCAATCTCTTTATAGATGATAGCTAGCTACCTAGGTAGATAGATAGGAAAAGAGAGAAAAAGAATTATGTATCTATATAGAGATACAGATACAGATATACATATAGATATATCCTATGGGCTTTGTTTCTCTGGAGAATCCTTACTGATAAAATAATATATACATACGTATGTTATTCTTTACATATATATGTGTATATATATATAAAGAGAGATAAGCAAATATGGCAAATGTTAACAACTGATAAATCTAGGTGAAGGGTATATGGATATTCATTGTACTATTAACTTTTCTCAAAGTGTGAAAATTTTTGCAGAAAAATTTGGTAGAAAAGATTAAAGATACGTTTCAATGGAAAAGTTTGGTAAGGTAGTACAACTCAGTCAGCATGGAGACACAGCCTAATAAAAATACTGAAATTTAAACATGAGGAGTGGTGGACTTCCCTGGTGGCGCGGTGGTTAAGAATCCGCCTGCCAATGTAGGCAACACGGACGGGTTCGAGCCCTGGTCCAGGAAGATCCCACATGCTGAGGAGTAACTAAGCCCATGCACCACAACTACTGAGCCCACATGCCACAACTACTGAGCCTGTGCACCTGGAGCCTGTGCACCTGGAGCCCATGCTCTGCAACAAGGGAAGCCACCGCAATGAGAAGCCCGCACACCACAATGAAGAGTAGACCCCGCTCGCCGCAACTAGAGAAAGCCCATGCGCAGCAACGAAGACCCAACGCAGCCAGAAATTAATTAATTAAATAAAAAACCCATAAGGAGTGGTGATTGTACAGCACAGAGAATATAGCCAATATTTTATAATAACTATAAATGGAGCATAATATATAAAACTTTTGAACCACTATCTTGTACACCTGAAACAAATATGTTATTGTAAATCTACTATACCTCAAGAAAAAAAAAAAGCAGGAGACTTGAAAACATCTCTGCTTCAAGATATCACTGAGGTTATCTACATACTTCACAACTCCTGTGGTTGAGGTTCCCTGCCCTCTGTTCCTACACTGATGAAACGCTGGAGGAAATGCTGCAGGAAATTGGACCAGGGATTGGGTGGGAGCCAGGAGCCACCTCGCAGGAATGCTCTGAAGATGACTCATTGACCCAATTTGACCTTTTTGTTTATTTTTTTTGAATTAATTTTTATTGGAGTACAGTTGATTTGCAATGTTAGGTTAGTTTGTACTGTACAGCAAAATGAATCAGTTATACATATACATATATCCACTTTTTTAGATTCTTTTCCCATATAGGTCATTACAGAGTACTGAGTAGAGTTCCCTGTGCTATACAATAGGTTTTTATTCGTTACCTATTTTATGTATGGTAGTGTGTATATGTCGGTCCCAATCTCCCAATTTATCCCTCCTCCACATGACCTTCTTTGCTCAGAGCAGTTGAAAGTGAATGAGCAAAACAGATGTCCAAGACTCTATAGCCCATGAGAGGAAGGATGAAGAGGCTGAATCACTCTCCTGTTTCTTCATGTATATTCCTGAAGTACAAGGGTTAAGAAATTGCCCTTTGAAATCAGAGAGACAAGGTTTTAATCCGAGTATTACTTCTTCCTGGCTGCGTAATCTTGAGTAAATTACTTCATGTGTCTGAGCCTCAGTCTTCTCGTCTAAAAAAAAAAAACTGGGACAATACCAACCTTATAGGGGAGTTTTGAGGATTAAATAAGACCGTGGATGTAAAATGCTTAGCACCATGTTAGTGAGATCTAAACTAAGATCTGAATGATAGTAGCATAGTAGGCAATCAAGATTATATTTACTTCTACATGTACACAACACACACATACATCTGTGTGTGTGTATATAGTGGTATGGGTGCCTAACTAGAGATTCAGCTTTGGGTTATTTCTTCTTATTCAGTGAGCAAATTTGCCAGCTATTTTGCAGTACAGTCATCATCTCTACATATCCGCAGGGGATTGGTTCCAGGACCTGCCCTGATACCAAAATCCACCACAGACGCTCAAAGTCCCACAATTGGCCCTTGGTATCCCTGGCTTCCAAATCTGGGGATTCAACCAACCATGGATCGTAAACGTGGAACCCGCAGCTGCAGAGGGCCAACTGATACTGAAGAACAGAAAACTACGTTGAAGGCAGTAGTGTAGGTGCTGCAGTGTAAGTGCAGTGGTTACTAAGCACAGATTTGGGGCTGGACTACCTGGGTTCCACCTACTAGTCTGTGACCCTGGGGGAAGTTATTTAAAGTCTCCTGGGCTCAGTTTCTTCATCTGTAAAATAGAGATGATAAAAATACCTACTTACAGGGTTGTTGGGAGGATAAAATGAGATAAAAATAAGTTAATATGTGCCATGCACTTAGAACAGTGCCTGGCACATAATACTTGCTCAGTAAAGAAAAAGAAAAGGAAAACAAGGAAAAAAATCAGAAGGCAGTCTCCCTTAGAAGGGTAAGGGTAGATGCACGATGAATAGCACCCATTTTCCCGAGGAAAGCATTTAATAAGATCTTGTGTTTTGAAAGTTTAATAATAATCTTTGTGTACTGAGCCCACCCCCAGCCAAGGGTCATGGGTGAGGCAGGGTGGAGGGTGGTGGTTCTAGATCTATGAGGAGGTAGAACCTGGAAGCACTCCTATCCCAGGGCTCTTGGAGTCAGTTCGTGCCTTGAGACAGGCTGACTCTTTGAATGTGAACTAGAAGAGCTATAACCCCAAGCGCAAGGGTGAGGCCATTCTGCTCCTGAGACTGGCATCGGCTTGGATGGACAGCATCCCCAGGACTGCGCAGGACAAGACACCACGAGGCAGAGAGAAGCAACAGCAGTTGTAGATTGACCAGCCTCATTTCCTCTGTGCTTGGTATCTGAGAACTCTTGAGACTGAATCAACCCTGGAGTTCCTGGACAATTCAAGGGGATGAAGCCTCACGGAGGAGGGGCTGGTCCTTCCACCGATGAGGCAGGTTGTTTTAAAATGGACTCGGGATTTAATTTATAGGTATAACTGAGTAACAACACAGAGAAGTCACTGCCATTGAAAAAAGTTTATCACTCACAGCTCCCCAAAGCAGGCGCCATAGCAGGCCATGCAGGGCCAGATGGGAGAAGCCCCAGGGTGGAAGGAGCAAGGGGAGAATGGCCCAGAGCCGTTACTGCAGTTTCGGTGGGAAGGAATGAGGGAGGCAAGGCAAGTTGGAGCAAGCTTAGGACTGGACGGTTTGAATAATGTTGGCAGGTTCTGGGCTATAGAGGTGGTCTTCAGTTATCTAGTACCTGGGCCTGGGGAGATTTACGTCAGGGTGGATACTGGCCTGGTGTGTGAAAGTTAGATAAAAGCGTGGTTGGGATGCAGTATCTGGATTGGCCAGTTGGCCTATGGAAGGCCTGCTCCCAGGCAAGTTGTTTCCTACCTGTAGGAATTAGCTGGCCCTGGGAGAAGCAGTCTCTCCAGGGTTAGCAAGGCCACAAGATGTCAAAGCATCATAAGGTACAGAAAATAAAAACATGATTAATACACAGGTGAAGGGTTAGTAAGGGGAAAATGAAGACTATTATAACCATATTTAAACTGAGTTTGTTCACATTGTTGCTTAATTGCTTTCATTATTATTTTGAAAGTCAATCTGAGTGACTCCCTGGTTCCCCAAAGCTGAAAGAACCCAGCAGAAAAGAGAAGTACTCACCCAAATATCCTGCCCTCACTTCTGGTGTCAGTGGTTCATTCCCAACAAATGTATCACCCCGCAGGTCTGTCTTCAGATCGAGAAAGCCCCCAGCCCAGTCCTTGGCTCCAGCGGCCCCTACAATGCCATGGCCCTGCCCAGGGAGGGAGATGAGTGCGGGTCAGCTGCGTTCCCACCACATCCCTCAGCCGGTAGTGTCCGGCCCGCCACTCACCCTGATGAGATCCGCACTGATCCCGCTGGAGGACAGCTCCATGTTGAAGGATGTCAGGTCCTGTTTGCTTGTGCCTGAGGGCCGAGGTAGGGAGAATGAGCCGAGACTCAAGGAGCAGTGAAAACAGTGATGCTCAAGAAAGGACTGAGGAAAAAAACACAGCATCTATCCGTAGGCAAGGTAGAAAGAGCATGAACTTTTTTTTGTTTTTGGCAGCTCTGTGCAGCTTATGGGATTTTAGTTCCCCGACCAGGGATCGAACCCGGGGCCCTGGCAGCGAGAGTGCCAAGTCCTAACAACTGGACTGCCAGGGACTTCCCAAGAGCATGAACCTTAGCGTTAGACGGGGAAGCAACTTATGCCCTGAGTCTCCCGTGACTCTCCACGCGCCCCAGGTGTGGCTATTCCCTTCCCCGACTCAGCTCGTCTAAGAGGCAGCTCCTGATTTCTGCTCCTACTCAGGCTTCCCCTCTTCAATGAATAGCACCCCACACCCACCTAGTGACTCACGCTAAAAGCGCCGGAAACAACCTTGATTCTTCCCTTTTCCCTCCATTCTACCTCCAACATATGACCAAATCATGATAGTTCTACCTACAAAACACATCTGCCCACTTCTGTGAATCGTCTGTATCACTGCCACACTGGCCCAAGCCATCCTCCTCTTGTGCCTGACTAAGGCAGGAGCTTGCTAATTTGGTCTCTTTGACTTCATTCTTTTCTTTTTTTTTTAATTAAATTTATTATTTTTTTGGCCGTGCTACACAGCACATGGGTTATTAGTTCCCTGACCAGGGATCAAACCCGTGCCCGCTACAGTGGAAGTGCAGAGTCCTAACCACTGGACCGCCAGGGAAGCCCCTTTGACTTCATTCTTCCTCTTTCTATGCCATTTTTAACAGAGCAAGTTGTGTACTCTTTTTTAAAAATGTACATCAGACCTCATCTTTCCCTTTCTTAAAACCCTTCATAACTTCTCATTGGTCTGAAGACTAAAATCCAAACTCATGAGGAGCTGGGAGGCCCCTGCTTTCCTCTCCAAACTTCTGTCTCCCTTACTCCCCACACTGCTATTACACTGACCTTTTTTCCTGTTCCTCCAGCACACTGAGCCCTGCCCCATCTCCTAGCCTTTGCACTTGATCTTCTCTCTGACTATAATGCCCTTTGCCCACACTTCTCCCATGGCTGTCTGATTCTCATCTTTCATGCCTCAGCTCAAAAGTTATCTCAGTGAATTTTACCTCACTTTAAAAAAAAGCACCTCATGGGATTTCCCTGGTGGTCTAGTGGTTAGGATTCTGGGCTTTCACTGCTGGCTCAGGTTCAATCCCTGGTCAGGGAACTGAGATCCCACAAGCTGCGCAGCGTGGCCAAAAAAAATTGCATCTCAGAAAGGCCTTCCTTGAAAAGCTTATTTAAAGTGGCTTCTTCCAATTAAATCTGTCATCACTTTACTCATTTTCTTTATAGCACTTACCACAATCTTGAATCATCCTGTTTGTTTACTGTCTTTCTTTATCCAACCTGAATATGAGTTCTATGTTGACAATATCCCTGAGAGTCTGAGTCACAGTGCCTGCTCCATGGTTGTTGCCAGCATGAATAAATAAAATGAAAATAATACCACCAGCCTTGCAAGGATACTGAGAAGAACGGATTCAATGATATAGATAAAGTGCCTGTTACCTGTAAGCTTTCAAGAACCGTAGCAATTATTATGAAGATTTGTTCATTCACTGAAGAAACATTTAGAGTCACTAAGTATTTGGTGTCAGGGATACAGGGGTGGGAAAGCAGGCACAATACTTGTCACTAAACCTCTCAGTTTAGTGTGGGAGACAGACATCTAATAGAGAGCTCTTTTTTTTTTTTTGACTGCGTCAGGTCTTAGCTGTGGCATGTGGGATCTTCCAAGCTCGGGCTTAGGTGCCCCGCAGCATGTGGGATCTTAGTTCCCTGACCAGGGATCGAAACCGCGTCCCCTGCATTGGAAGGCGGATTCTTAACCACTGGACCACCAGGGAAGTCCCCTAATAGAGAGTTCTAATACAATGTATGTCACAGGGGCTGTGAGAGGGAATGTACAGTGGTTAAAGCAGCACATGGGAACCCAGACTTGGGATCAGCGAGAACTTATCAGAGGGAATGACATCTAAACTACGATCTGAAGGATGAGTAAGGGCAGGGAAGGATAGAGGATAAGAGCTATGATTTATCAAGTGTCTACAAGGTACCAAGCACTTTGCTAAGCAGTCATTAGGCCTTGAATTGTGTTCCCTGAAGAAAAGATGTCTAAGTCCTAACCCCTAGTACTTCAGAATGTGACCTTATTTGGAAATAGGGTCTTTTCAGAGGTAATCAAGTTAAAATGAGGTCATTAGGGTGGGCCCTGATCCAATCTGACTGGTGTCCTTATTAAAAGGGGCAATTTGGACACAGAGGGACAGACACAGAGAGAAGATGATGGGTAAACACACAGGGAGAAGACGGCCAGGCGACCAGAGTGATGCAGCTACAAGTCAAGGAACACCAAGGACTGTTAGCAAACACCAGAAGTTAGAAGAGGCAGGGAAGGATTCTCTCCGAAACCATCACAAGGAGCATGGCCCTGTCAAACCTTTGATTTCTGACTTCTAGCTTCCAGAACTGCAAGACAACACATTTCTCTTGCTTTTTTATTTTATTTTATTTTTTTCATTTCTCTTGCTTTAAGCCACCTAGTTTTTGGTACTTTGTTACAGCAGCCCTACGAAATGAATACAGCAGTTAAACCTTACAACCCTCTGAGACTGGTATCACTATCCCCCTTTAACAGAGAACGATGAGGCTCGGAGAGGGAAAGTGACCTGGCTGAGGTCACATAGCACAAGCAGAGTGAATTCTTGAGCAGATCTGCCTGGTCCCATTAAATATAATCCATTGCCTCTTCAAGTGAACTGAACACCAAGGCTGTGTCCTAGTGAAGGGGCTTCCTGGGGGAATCAGGTACCTTTCAGCAGACTAAGCTACCTGGGAAAATACTCTCCCATAGGCAGTCCTCCATCTGGCGACTACAATCAAACCTTCTCTTATTCTGGGCCAAAGGAGAGGGCCTGTGGGCTCCTTGCACTTGGCCCCTGCCTGCTTGCCTGTCTTAAATAATTTGAGGCCCAGGACAAGTGACAATGAGGGAGCTGAGTGAGGAGAGGAAGGGATTATGGTCATTCTACAGGGCTCAGCTGATGTCTACAAGATATAGGTCAGCTCGGGGACCCATCCTGGACCAAGCTGAGCTTCAAGAGGAAGACAGACTTTCAGAGGGAAATAGAGGCTGCTCCTAAATCACCCTCCCCTAAGTTCCTACCGGAGAGCTCTTAACACAGTGGCAGATGCTCTGTAAGCTCCCGTGATTATTATTCCTCGTGTCCTTAGTCTAATGTCCCAGGTGAGGTTCTGTGTACATCCCCTTGAACCCTCTCTTCCAGGGTCTGCCACTAACCTTCAATGACATAGATCTTTTTTTGCAGCTCGGTGAATAGATCTTTCAGCTTCTCAAATGTGTCCAGAATCTTTACAAACTCCTCCGCAGGTTTTGAGGCAAATTCATGGAGTGTCTCCTGACTTTCCTTGGTCTTAAAATACTTTCCAATCTGGAAGAAATGAAGAGTGAAGAGCTAGCATCCCCAGAATGGCAGACCCATTTTCTGTTATTTTCACAAGACCCTGGACCCAGGGAGAAAGGGAGTGGGGTTCAGGAATAGAAGAGGGAAGCTGGGTCATAAGAAGAAGCAGGGACCTGGAGCCCGTACCCCAATGATGTAGCGGATGATGTCTTTGGCCACGTCAATGTTGGCTTTGTCAGTGGCTTCCCCATCAGTGATGATGATAAGCACTTTGGTGGCATCTGGCCGGGCCCCCAGCTCTTGCCGGAACACCTTGGTCCTGTGTCCAGGAGGGGGGAATGTGAGAGACTCCCCGCAAATCACCTGAGGTCTCTCCCTTACCCTGCTCATTAAGTCACTGTCCTGCTGATTATGCCAAATCCCTTCTCACAATTCCCAGACAGCTATTCCCAGCCTTCAAAGCTCTCTTCTGAACCTCCTTCGTCACCCTGGTGGCCATATCCCTCCTTCTGGACCAGTGGTCTTCAACTGAATCCTGGGCAGCCACGAGGTTGTCCCAGAGTCTGTGGGCAGTGAGGGGAAACTCTGGGCTTCCTACTCTTCATTTCAACCACTTGGCAACTGCCCTTTAATCAGTTAGATATGCTGGTGATCTAGGTGAGATTCCAGTGGAAGGATGGGCTCCACAGCAGAAGAAAATTGGAAAGCCACCCTTCTAGAGAAAGCTCATATAACACCTCCTTCTGCCTCCCCTACCATTGCCAGGCTACCTGTACATCTCTGCTGCAGCAAATCTCCTAGGTAATCAAAGAGACTTGTTTCTGTGTCAATTGTTCCCCAAACCAGATTTGCTGCTGCATCTCTGGCTCCTGACTCAGAGTAGGTGCTCAGTACACGTGATAGAAGAGAAAGAAGGAAGGACTGAATTCTGGACAGGCTGAGGCTCCAAATTCCTGCCCTGCCCACAGCCTCCTTCTGAAGCAAGACAGGCTGCCCACAGCTTCCACTGGGACAGCCGCTCTATTTGAACATCCTCCCCTCCTCACCCCACAGCTAACCAAAGATAGACAAGTAATCCAAGAGCAGCCAGTCCACAACCCCTGACTTATGGCATGACCTGTACTGGGAACAGAAGCTGAAAGTCACCTGAAGAGGCCACAGTGGAGGTGAAGAGATACAGAGAGGAGGGTGGGAGAGCTACTTGGAAGCTGCCAAAGACAGAGGAACCTGATGGGCGGGGTCAAAACCACATCTTGTTCTATCTCGGATGCAAATGTTTCCCCAACTTCCATCCACCTGGACATGGCCTATCATGGATCCTGTTTATGGATTTCCACCCTGGTTTAAACCAGTATCATCTCTCATCTGGATTTTTCAGTGTCTGCGAACTGGCATCCCTGTTTCCACCCTTGCCCCTTCCACAGTCTAATATCAACCCTGTAGCCAGGGGGATCCTTTTAAAAACATAAATCAGATTATCACTCCTTTGATCAAAACCACCAATGATTCTCATCTCACTCAGAGGAAAAGCCAAAGTCCTCACTAGGGCCTCATCCAGAATTCGATGATCTCTCTGACTTCATCTCCTACTACTTGAACTCATCACTTACTTCCTTCCAGCCACACTGGTGTCCTGGTTCTTCTGTGAACATCCCAAGCATGGGATCAGGGCCTCTTCTGTTCCCTCTACCTGGAACGGTCTTCCTTCAGGTATCCACATGGCCTGCTTCCTCACCTCCAACAAGTCTTTGCTCAGATGTAATCTTCCCTGATCTTCCCACTGAACATTGCTTTATTTTTCTTTGTAAAACTTACATCTTCTACTATATGATCCAATTTACTTATTTATCCTATTTATTACATTTCTCTCCCCTACTAGAATGTTAAGCTCCAGGAGGGCAGAGACTTTTCTTTGTTTCGTTCATTGTTAATTCCTAGCACCTAGAAAATGGCAAACAAAAACCTGTAGACCAGAGCCAGCCCACAGCTTGTTTTTGTATGGCCTCTGGGCTAAAAATGATTTTTATATTTTTGTTTTTAAAGAGTTACAAAAACAAAGAAGAATATGCAACAGATAACTGTTATGTGGCCACAGAAGTCTAAAATAGTACTATCTGGCCCTTTATAAAAAAAAATCTGCCAAGTCCTGACCTGGAACACTGCCTGGCACACAGCCAGATGGTCAAGAATTATTTATGAAATACATTTCCATGACCGCTTCTTTTTGTTCCCACAGCTGACACCTTTTGGGGTATCTTCCCATCCTGTGGGGACCCAGTTCTCTAAGAACTGCCCCCTTCCCAGTGGAGGTGGGACCCCTGAATCCATGTGACTCTACGCCATGAAGTAGAGCAAGGCCTTAGCTGGGTTGACCCATGGACACACAATCTAGGCTCAGCCAATCAGATTTCCTCTCCTGGAGGCTAGAATTCAGGTTGTTCACCTGAATTGAGGAACTGAGGCTGCCATTTTTTCAATGGACATTGTTTGATCATGCACTCACCAGAGCCATCTACAGAGAGAAGAATGAAGTAGACATGACAGGTCAAGTAAGCCCCAGAAGAAAAGAGCTGGAAACACATGCAGAGTTTTGAGATACGTCACATGCATGTTTAACTTATGCAAATCCAACTATACATGCTTGGCAAAGAAATATAAATGAAAAATACAAGTGTAATAGTACAGGAGATCCTTTCTGCTATTTCACTCAATCTGAGCATATGCCTCGGTGGAGCATGAGATAGAAGATGTAATTCTCTTATTCCCCAAAGTGGTCTCAGTTTCCATGACCACTCTAACGTTTAAATACAGGTATTTAAAAAATACACAATATGGCCCTTTAACACAGTCCAACTACATTCATCTAGGCCTCAATTTAAACACAATTTAATCTGATCCAACTCTGGGTTAGTAGGTTTAGAAAATCAGGATATGCTAGTTTCCAATATGGGACTTGGATATATTGACTCTGATGAACAATTCAAAGAATAATTCAAAAATATTTTGACTCTTTGAGATCTGTATTCATACAGTGACTTCAAAAGCTGATCCCCAACTAAGATGTGACTCTACCGTGGCTGTCATCATTCACAATCTCTTTTCAAGTTCTGGTTCTAATCCCTCATGAGGCCTGGAAATATTCTCTGTCCCAAAGGTTCATGAACTATCCCTGCATCCTCTCATGAATTCCCCTTTGGGATTTAGTTGGTGTAGAGTCCTGTTATAATCAAAAGAACTCCGGAATTCCCTAGCGCTCCAGTGGTTAGGAGTCTGTGCTTTCCCTGCCCAGGGCCCGGCTTCAATCCCTGGTCGGGGAACTAAGAGCCCACAAGCCACGTGGTGTGGCCAAAAATAAATAAATAAATAAAAATAAAAAATAATCAAACGAACCTGGACTATAACACAATATTGTAAATCAACTATATACTTCAATAATAATAATAATAAAGAACCTGGAATAAAATTGCTCCACTAGAATGTTTACAATAACCTGCCCCTTGCTGAACCCACCTGTTGAGTTCCTACACCTTGCAACTTGAAGAAGCTAGTACACAGACAACAACCGACGGATGGGCTCTCTCACAAAAGGGAACTCACGCAACATAGTTGATGGCGCCAAAGGTGTTGGTCAACAGGCTCATGTGTTTGACTTTGGCAAGCAGAATATCAGGGTCCTTCCGTTTAACATAATCCAAGAAAGTAAATTCTGTTTTGTAGGTTGAGGAAAACTGAACAGCCGCAAACTAGAAAAAGGAAAGAAGATATAAAATGTCGTTACATAGTCCTTCCCACTCGTTTGCTCCAATCTCTACTTTTTTTTTATAAGTTTATTTTATTTTATAAATTTATTTATTTATTTTTGGCTGCGTTGGGTCTTCATTGCTGTGCTCAGACTTTCTCTACTTGTGGCTAGTAGGGGCTACTCTTGGTTGTGGTATGTGGGCTTCTCATTGTGGTGGCTTCTCCTGTTGCAGAGCACGGGCTCTAGGCATGCAGGCTTCAGTAGTTGTGGCATGCGGGCTCAGTAGTTGTGGCTTGTGGGCTCTAGAGCGCAGGCTCAGTAGTTGTGGTGCACGGACTTAGTTGCTCCACAGCATGTGGGATCCTCCCGGACTGGGGCACGAACCCGTGTCCCCTGCATTGGCAGGTGGATTCTCAACCACTGCGCCACCAGGGAAGCCCTCTACTTCTTATCCAGGACCTGGGCAACCCAACTCCACATTCCTGCCTTGAATCATTCTTTTGTTTTGTTTTGTTTTGTTTTTTCAGCCACACCTCTCAGCATGTGAGATCTTGGTTCCCTGACCAAGGATGGGACCCATGCCCCCTGCAGTGGAAGCATGGATTCACCAGGGAAGTCCCTCGAATCATTCTTTTGAAAATGAAGCTGTATATAAACAAACACAGAAATAAATCAACCTGGAACCCCTTATGGAGTGCTGTCTGCTGGGCTACGGTTCTCTGGGTTCTGCCTACCTCATCAATAGAGATGGTTCCCAGCAACCATATTTCTGCTGAGTGACCTTGCTAAACAGGATACAGTTGGCTGAGACTGAGGTGAGGCCAGTCAGAATCCCTTCTATGAGAAACTGGAATTTGCATAGGGAGGGGTTGCTTGAGAGGAAGATTGGAAAAAAACAAAAACAAAAAAACCTGCTGAAACTTTAACATGTGAACTTGGGAGCTTTCCACAGGCCCAGGTGATCCAAAGAAGCTGAGAACCAGTCTACAGAGAGAAAGAGAAAGAGAGAAGGAAGCAAGAGCCAAAAAGAAACAGAAATGAGAATTAGGGAGAATCCTGGAAGCGGAGGTCCAGTAATAGCCATGCCCTTAGGTTCTAGAGACACCTTGTACTAAATTTTCCCTTTATGCCCTTAGCTAGCTCAGACAGGCATCTATTGCCTACAGCCAGGAATCCTAACTAATATATTTACCTGGTAGGAAGAGTTGCTGAGTTTCTTCATCACATCCTTCATGAAGTCCAGAATTTTCTGAAATTCATCTTGCTGCAAGCTCCTTGAGCCATCAAACAGAAATACCAAGTCTACGTTGCCCTTTATACATTCTACAGAGGCCAGACACAGAAGAACTTGGTAAAGGGTCTCTGGGGGTTGGCCTGCCCATGCCAGTTTCCATGTATGGGCAACCACTTGGAGGTATTTTTACCCACTGGATCCCCCATTCCTTACCCTGATAACCAGGGTGCCCTTGCAGCACCGGACCCCTCAGATTCTGGCGGAAGAGGTAACACAGGCCACTTAGATAGATGTTCTGGTCACATGTCCGAGACAGCCCAGGGTCACAGGCCTGAAGGAATCAAAGATTTTTAAAAAGGTTGGGGTTTCCTCTTGCTATGTGTCTTTAGGGCATCATCAACCAAGAACAAGAACCTTCAGGGTCATCATCCCCCGACCTCATTCCCATCATCCAACTGGTTACTAAGGCAAGGTAATTCGGCCTCCAGGTATCTTGTATCTGTCTCTCCATCCCCACTACCAATGTTATATGCCAACGGATGCTCGCTGCCTATAGGACGAAGTCTAAACTCCTTAGTTTGGCATTCATATAGTTTACAGTAGGCACTATCCTACATTTCCAAACCCATCCCCTTCTATTTCCAATTACACGTTCTGTGTTTAAGTCAAATCAAATGACTCCCTATTCCCAGAATATACAATGATGTTTCTTTCATTTATGACTATCTTTCCTGCCAGACTGTAGTTTCTTGAAAGTCAGGGCTCATGTTATGGTCATCTTTGCATCTCACTCCCCTTCCCCCATCAGAACCCAGCACAATGCCAGGCATGTAAGAGTAGCTAAATAATCAAGCTCCAATTAAATACTGGATAAATATTTCACTCGCTTAGCCTTCTATTTTTTATATACCTGTGTCAGAAGGATGCTGCTGGGATGAACTGTAAAGAGTAATGGACTTGTAATCAAATAGGAATTATATTCAAATCCTGGCTCTACCTCTTTAAAACCATGTGACCTTGACCAAGTCTCTTAACACCTTTGATCCTGTTTCCTCCTGTGTAAAATCTATATACTGATCCCTATCTCACCTGAGTGTCTTGAGGATTAAAAGAGATAAGGCAGTGTTTCCCAAACTTTAGGTGTTTGTGTACCAGTTCACAATTTCTGTCGTATGGGCATATCATCCACATTATTATTTACTTAATATTTTATTTAACTAAAATTTACTTTTTAAAAAAAATTGAAGTATGGTTGATTTACAATGTTGTGTTAGTTTTTGGAGTACAGCCAAGTGATTCAGCTATATATATACATATATATATATATATATATATACATTCTTTTTCATATTTTCTTTTCCATTATGGTTTACGACAGGATATTAAATATAGTTCCCTGTGCTATACTATAGGACCTTATTGGGGGAGAGAGGATGGAGAAGGGAAGGATTGGGAGTTTGGGATTAGCAGATGCAAACTATTATATATAGGATGGATAAACAACAAGGTCCTACTGTATGGCACAGGGAACTATATTCAATATCCTGTGATAAACCATAATGCAAAAGAATGTGAAAAAGAACATATGTATAACTGAGTCACTATGCTGTACAGCAGAAATTGACACAACGTTGTAAATCAAGTATACTTCAATAAAATTAAAAACAAAAACAAAAAACAAAACCCAAGAGGAACTTGTTTAAAATTTACTGTTTTAAACTTTAGCCTCATCCTATGCAATGCAAGCCAAGAAATCATGAATTTAATGTACCTGTTGAATATTTTTTCTAATAAGCCATTAAATAAATATACGACTATTAAAACATTAAAACTTGTGTACCACCACAAATCACCTTGTATATTAACGGTCACAGATGTTGTACATTTGGAAAAAACACTGAGATAACTAAGGTCTCAAAAATAGCTGACTGATAGATGGTTCTCAGTAAACATTGACTGAATCTGAATCTTCTGATGCCTATAATCTTCTGTAGCACGGGTCCCCACCCCCACGCTCCGCTACTCTTCTGGGGCCTGTTAGGAACTGGGCCTCACAGTAGGAGGCGAGCAGCAGGGAGCAAGCAAGCAAACCTTCATCTGCTTCTCCCCATGGCTTCCCTTCACCGCCTGTACCATCCCCCACCCCACCCCCCCACCGCCCAGTCCGGTCAGTGGCAAAACTGTCTTCCACGAAACCAGTCCCTGGTGCCAAAAAGTTGGGGACTGCTGTTCTATAGGATGTTTAATCCATTTTTTTCCTTCCTTTGTCTCCCTTTCCTAGCATCAATCTTCACAGGCACTGATATCACACTGTACAGAACTCTTACCAAAAGGCTGTCACTTGTGGGGTCTGTCGCCAAGGTCATTCCCAAGTACTTGGAGGTATAGTTGGAACCTGCAGGCACCAGAAGTTTGGTCTGGAGGAACTTAGGCAATCCAGGTGTGATGGGGTCAGCCTCGATTTCCTGATACCATTCCTCCCAGCTCCCAAATCAGTTACTCACTACTCAGTCTGACTGGCAGGCAGTGTCCAGTGCCTGGCTGGCACTCATAGAGGTTTCCCATGTTGTTCCCCTCACCTGGAGCTCCCACGACAACCCTGATGAGAAATCGCATCTGTGAGATGGAGTTGCCCAGGCCTTTACCCACCCACTCCTACCTATTAAGGGGGTTTGGACCCCCCACAAGATATCTCAAAGAAATTCAGCCACTCCTCTTCTGGGTGACTCCTCAGCCCCCATCTCGTCCCTATTGAATCTCAGATAAATAATCCAATATGACAGAATTCTAGAAAGTTAAGGATCTTTTCCATTTACAGTCCAGAAAAACAGAGGCCCAGAGAATGATCTGCTTGAACGTCACATTATGAGTTCATTTAATCAGCCAACAATTCAAAAGTCATTTATGGCTTACCTGCTATGTGCTAGGTTGTGGTATGTACTGGGGGGGGGGGTTGGGGATTAGAGAGAAAAACCAAATCTCTGCCATCAAGGAGCTCACTGTCTAGTCTGGGAAAGAGTCTGGAATCTAGGAAGTGTGGCAAAGTGTTTTAGGGATTGTGAAACATATCCCCTTCTATTAGGCACTTATAAGGTGCTTTAATGATGGATGGTCCTCATCCTACTATCTGATGGCCTTGCTCCTGTTGCTTGGGTCCCACCACGGACTCCTCAAAACAGGAAGGTCCTGGCCAGGGCAGGGAGGACCTGCGGCGACAGCTCACCCGTTTCCAACCTGCAAGACGCGGTACCCAAAATGCCTCCCGGCGTGTGGGATGGAGAAGTTTTGCACGTGTCGCACATCCAGGTTGTAGCTCCAGGCTGGGGCTGAGGGAGACCAGGACCAGGTCAGCCACTTCCGACCAGGGACCCCCCACGACCACCCCAGAGCGGCGGGCGTTGATTGGCCGCAACCCACGTGCCCCCAGTGGGCAGGCTCACCCCCAGAGACCTCGCTTCCTTCTCCCCAGGCCACCCACACCCGGGGCAGGGCTGGCAGCCCATTTCCTGGACTCCAGGAAATGTGGAAGCAATTCCCTACTACCCAGAGCTCTGGCAGCGCCAGGGCCTGGGGAGGACACACAACTTCCCGATTGGCCCATCAGCAAAGAAGGAAGGATGAGAAGGCGGAGGCCCCTAAGAGAGGAGCAGTCCGAAGGGCCCCCCCAACCCGAGGCGGTGGGGATGCCCCAAGGCAGGGTGCATCTCCCCCCACACACCCACTTCTCCCTTGGGCTTGGGGCCCCGTCGCCCTGAAAAATCAAATAATTAGCCTCAGGCTCCCTCCTCGTGAAAGTTCAAGATCCCCTGATCCTGTGAAGCTGCCTCCTCACTCATGTAATGCTCCCTCCCTCCCCACCCCACCATGGACCAGTCTCTGCCATAACCATTAGATCTCAAATTCCCCCATCACATCCCCCACCTAAGCCCCAAACTGTCCTTTTTGGCCTTGCTTTCCTTCCAGGCCTCGGGCTCATTTCATCTTAAGATGTCAGAGATGCTGGCCCTGCCATTTGTTCAGATGAAGAGACTGAGGCCCAGAAAGGGGGAAGGGACTTGCCTAAGATGGCAAAGAGAGGTCGAACCATGGGTAGGACCAGACCCTAGACCAGCTGTCCATACCCATTAACCATCCCCCCTTTTTAAGGGCCCACTGCCCCGTCTCTCACTGCTGCCACCTTTGTCTCCCTTTTCTGTCTTTTCCTTCAGACCTTGCCTATACTTTGGACTCTGACTTTCTTTCTTTCCCCCCTTCTGCCTCCAGAATTCCTGGGCCCCACGTTACCTGTGGCCAATCCCACACTTAAAACAGCTGCTCATTTACTCTGGTTCCACAAAGCCCAGCAGTTTCCCTGGTCACAGACACATGTCCCCTCCCCTCCCCACCTCTCTTGCCTACCAAAGAGAAAAGGCCCAGACAGCAGCAGCCTCATCACCATGATGCAGGAATTCATCTTTCAAGGGGCTGGAGGGACCCAACCCAGGTGCAGTCTCAGAGGGCTCTTGGGATTTACTGGCAACCTAGACAGGGTGAAAGAGGGAAATGATAATGTCCGGGGGCCTCTTGCAGTGGAACTTTCTCACAGAGGCGCCAGGCTGGTGACACTGCACTGGGGAAGAGACGGCTGTGCCTGGAGGGGTTGTGAAACCGCATGGGTTCAGAGAGGAAGTGTAAGCAGGTTAAAGACACTTCCTGTGCCTGCTTGCATTTTCTTATCATCCAGGGGCAGGCAGCACAGTAGTACTGCCCGAGAGCTGCTGTGTCTCAGTCCTTCACCAGCACACAAACTTAAGATTCGTTAAAGCTCAGTGGAGGATTGGTCAGATGAACTGTGGTACAACTGTAATGGAATGCTACGTAGCTACAAAAAAGAAGGAGGATTGAAAAAAAATAAGACGGAGGGGAAGAATGATATAGCTTTCTCTTGACGTTGAAAGATGCCCATGATACACTCACCATCGAAGAAAAAAAACAAGTTACAGACAGTATATTTAATAATTCGTTTTGAGTCTAAAACACAAAAAATAATAATTTCCACAGAATGGGAGATATATGATTTGCAAGTCATCTGATACAGGACTTGTAACCAGAATATATAAAGAACTCTTGTGGGACTTCCCTGGTGGTCCCGTGGTTAAGACTCTGCACTTCCCTATAGGGGTCCCGGGTTCCATCCCTGGTCAGGAACCTAAGATCCCACATGCCATGCAGCACTGCCAAAAAAGGAAAAAAACAACAATGACAAAACAAAACAGAATATATAAAGAACTCCTGTAACTCAATGGTAAAAAGAGAACCCAGTTTTCAAGTGGGCAAAGAATTTGAATAGGGCTTCCCTGGTGGCACAGTGGTTGAGAGTCCGCCTGCTGATGCAGGGGACACGGGTTCGTGCCCCGGTCCGGGAGGGTCCCACATTCCTCGGAGCAGCTGGGCCCATGAGCCATGGCCGCTGGGCCTATGTGTCCGGAGCCTCTGCTCTGCAACGGAAGAGGCCACAACAGTGAGAGACCCACATACGGCAAAAAAAAAAAAAAAAAAAAAAAAGAATTTGAATAGACATTTCTCCAAAGACAGTATATAAAATGGCCACTCAATACACGAAAATGTTCAACATTATTAGTCATTAGAGAAATACAAATCAAAACCAAAAGATACCACTTCCCACCCACGAGGATGGCTAGAAAAAAAAAGAAAGAAACTAAGTGTTCGTGAGAATGTGGAGAAATGGGAACTCTTGTACTTTGCCAGTGGGAATTTAATCTGGTGCAGCTACTGTGGAAAACAGTTTGACAGTTCCTCAAAAAAGTTAAACGTAGTTTCCATGTGACCTAGCGATTCCTAAGTCTAGAACCAAAAGAATTGAAAATATGTTCACAAAAAAACTTATACACGAGTGCTCATAACAGAATTATTCATATTAGCCAAAAACTGGAAACAATGCAAATGTCTACCAACTGATGAATGGATAAACAAAATGTGGTCTATTCATACAGTGGAATATTATTCAGTCATTAAAAAAAGAATGGAGTATTGGTACATTCTACAATGTTTGTCCATGGACAAACCTTGAAAACCATGATAAGTGAAACAAGTCAGGCACAAAAGGTCAGATATTGTATGATTGCATTTACATGAAATGTCCAGAATAGGCAAATCTATAGAGACAGAAAATTGATGAGTGGTTGTCAGGATGGGGGGAGTGGAGAATGTGGAGTGACTGCTCTTGGGTATAGAGATTTTTTTTGGAGTGATGAAATGTTCTGCACAACTTTCTGAATATATTTTTAAAAAACACTAAATGGTATGTGATTTATATCTGGAAAAAAAAGAAAGAAAAATGGAAGTTGAAATTATGGGTGTGTTTGTAAAAAAAAAAATCTGAAAGGACACACAACCAAACTCCAAACAGTGATTACCTCTGCAGAATACGAATTACACATTTCTGCATTATCTGGAAGAGGGTGTATAACTTGGGTAATTAAAAAAAATAAAAATATTAAAAATACAACAGAATAGAGGAAGTGTATTTGTTTATGGGAAAGCAATACTGATACACTTCATATTCTCTCTGTTGTGAGGAAATCCTGCTCAACCTGCAAGGCCACTTCCAGTGTCACCGCCCTGGAGAAGGCTTTTGCAGTCAGATTACCCATAATCTACTGCCAGGCAGTTACAACTTGACAAGCTGACTCTTGATAATTAGATGATATTAAACAGTCTTTTTCAAATTCAGTTAAAATCAGGTAAGTCAGACTGATTTCTTTGATTCTCCGTACAGCAGTTTCAATTTAGAGCTAACCAAATTCTTTTGTTTTGTTCTAAAATTTAAAAAAGAATATACATTTTTTAAAATTTAATTTAATTTTTTTATTAGTTTCTGCTTTATAACAAAGTGAATCCGTTATACATAAACATCTGTTCCCTTCCCTCTAAAAGAATATACATTTTAAAATTCAAACATCACAGAAGTGTATAAAGTAAAAGGATAAAAACTCTAGAATAACCACGGTTACCAGTTTGGAGCCATACGTTCTTCATGACAAAAAATTATTAGTTCTAGTAGTTAACCATACAGGTTTTATCTGTTTGGAAAAATTATAATTCTCCTCTCACCACGGAACATCTAATCCAGAATTAATAGTCAAATTAGCCACCTCCAGTGTGAAGGTTTTCCTTTACACCAGCTTCAAATTTTAGATGCTTGAGTTAGGGCTTAAGTTTATAGGAACTTTAAGTGTATCAGTAGCAACGAATAGAACACCTGGGATGAAAGGATTCAGGAAACAATCTCAGAGTCTCCATTGCTTGCATTATATTAGTTTATGTGTATGTTTCAGCAGGTGGGTATACTCATTTGTGTATTTATCATGTTCTGGTTTTCAGTTTAAAAAAACAAAAGAATTATACATATATATAATATATATATATATATTTTTCCCCACTTCTTTTCAAGGTTTATAAGGCTGAGGAACTATAAAGTACAAGTAAGCTCCAAAGAGTCTAGGAAGTCAGGGGCCCAATGCAGGAGAGAGCAGGTGATTCTCCTGAAGAGCTGGGCTGCAAAGATCTCAGGCTGGGACCACATGGGGAAGGCCTGAGGGGCAGGATGCACCTTACACACACATACACACACACACACACCCCTTCTTCCCTAGTCATGTTCGCCAGCTGCCTTCATCATAACTGAGACTGTCAGTTCTCTGAGGGCCCAGATCCTCTGAACTGTCTCTCCATTCCATCCCTTCTGTTAGAACCTCCATCAGTTTTCACCTGAACAATTTATTGCCACTGCAGCTCTTCTTTCCCTCAGTCCCCTCCCCCTAGAGAACCCTCAGTCCCCTCCCCCTAGAGAAGGTTCTACCTCCCAGGTACTACCACAGTAGCCTTGAGAAACCTGAGCACGTCTCTCTCACGCTTTTAAACCTCTGAGGATTCCCCTTTTGCACACACAAGATCGAGTCCGAGTTCCTTGGTATGGCTTTCAGGGGCCTTGTTGCCTCTCTGTGCCCCATGGTCTAACCTACCGAATGTCTCCTCAGTGGGCAAACAGAACAAGCATCTAGAGAAAAGTTTATGAAACACAAAGTGCTGGCCATACTCACACCCCTTTCTGAGGAAAGCAGCTTCAGTAGGTGGTTTTTGTATGATGTCGTATTGGCTGCATCAGATGAACAGTGTGAAACAGATTCTGTTGGCGTGGTGATGGCTGACTGGACCTGAGGTGATGCCTGGGGCAAAGATGGCCACGGATAGACTGGCCCCAACAGATGCAGCTCTCTCCAGGATGGCTTGGTTGTTCCATTTATGAATTATTCCACACAGGGTCATGAAAATGGACTCAAACATATCACGTCACAGAGGAGTGACAAATGAGATCTCAGATTGGGAAGTTCCAGATTACACACAACCCATGCAACTAAGACTGAGCCAGTGGGCTGGATGCCTCAAGTCTGTGTGTCCTCTGTGGGGTAAAATGATCTTAATGATGTCTTATTTTTCCGTAGGTTCATCTGAAAACGACGAGAGAGAATTTTCTCTTGCTCCACTCAAGAGAGCAAACAGGACTTTGTATCACACTTTTTGGTATCTTCATCACTGCTCATTCCATGGTCCAAGCCATCACCATCTTGTGCCCAGATTTTTTTTTTTGCATCAGATTATTTTATATTTTTTATAAATATATCAATGCAAATAATACTGTAATCCATGTTCCCTTCTCCTCGTGCCCTAGAAGCAATAATTACAATTGTTTGAGTGTAATGATGTTTTTATATTTTAGTATGTATAAGTATCACAATATATATATCTATATATGTGTGATATTTATGACTTTTAATTGACATAAAATGATTTCAAAACTGTATAAAATGTTCTGCACTTTGGTAACTCAATATTATGTCTATGAGATCAATCAAAGTGAATATATATAATTCTGGTTTATTCATTTTGATAGCTGTATAATATTCCATTGTTTGGATATGCTCATATGCAGTCTTCCTTTTCTGATAGATGTTGAGTTGCAATGTTTCAGTAAAAATCCCAGTATATGTCTTTTTGTATATTCTTTATAAATTCCCTTATGGTATACCTCCAAGGATAAATTTTAAGTCATAAGGCATACACATCTTCAAAGACAATATATAATAATACCTGATAATAAATTGTCTTTCAGAGTAGTTATGGCAATTCTACCAATTCTCCTTTTCTTTATTTGTCAATATCTCACTTTTTTTTCCCTTGATGATGTTGTTGACTGAAAAAACACTGCACACAGTAAAAGCAGTGAGTTTTAGTTTTTGGGGTTTTAAAAATTTATTTATTTATTTATTTATTTATTTATTTAGGCTGTGTTGGTCTTCGTTTCTGTGTGTGGGCTTTCTCTAGTTGCGGCGAGTGGGGTTACTCTTCATCGCGGTGCGTGGGCCTCTCACTGTCACGGCCTCTCTTGTTGCGGAGCACAGGCTCCAGACGCGCAGCCTCAGTAGTTGTGGCACACGGGCCTAGTTACTCCGCGGCATGTGGGATCTTCCCAGACCAGGGCTCGAACCCGTGTCCCCTGCATTGGCAGGCAGATTCTCAACCACTGTGCCACCAGGGAAGCCCAAGTTTCAGTTTTATTGGCGGATCTTATTGAGAACTATGGCCCAGGAGACAGTCTTTCAGATTGCTCTGAAGAGGTAGGGGAGGAGCCAGTATATATGTGATTTTTTTGCCTGGGAAAGACATGTAGTCAAGCATACATCTTGGTAAAAGATTACTAATCTAATCATAAAACCCAGATATCTCAAGTTAATGATCTTAGTATTTTCTATGTCTGGGAAGATGCAAGAATCTGGGGTCACTGACATTCTCCCTTAGATATGCATCTTAATTATCTATATCCAAAACACAGAAAGCTCCACCTTACTTTTCTCCTTCTGGAATTCCCTTCCAGGTGCACTGTCTGTGGGCAACTGCAGTGGGTTGCAACTTAACCCTTATAGAACTGGAATGGTGGGGGGCAACATTCTTTGTTTACCTTGTAATGTCCAGTTTTGTCTATTAAGCCATATATGTAAATATATATATATATATATGTCTTATTAACTTAATTTCCCTTCTCTGATAGACCTAGTGGCAGGGCAGGAATAAAGATGCAGATGTAGAGAATGGACTTGAGGACAAGGTGGGGGAAGGGGAGGCTGGGACGTAGTGAGAGAGCGGCATGGACATATACACACTACCAAATGTAAAATAGATAGCTAGTGGGAAGCTGCTGCAAAGCACAGAGAGATCAGCTCGATGTATTGTGACCACCTAGAGGGGTGGGATAGGGAGGGTGGGAGGGAGGCTCAAGAAGGAGAGGATATGGGGATATATGTATACATATAGCTGATTCACTTTGTTGTACAGCAGAAACTAACACAACATTGTAAAGCAATTATACTCCAATAAAGATGTATAAAAAATTTCCCTTCTTTTACAAAGTTATAACAGATGATAAAGTAGGAGATTTAGATCACTGGCTTATTATAAAAAGCTATAGTTCAGGAACAGTCAGATGGAAAAATTGCACAGGGGAGGGTATGAGGAGAGAGTTTCCCTGCCCTCTCCAGGCACCTCCACATGTTCACCAAACCAGAAGCCCCTTGTGCCCAGATTTTGTGGCAGTTTCCTAACTAATGGGTCCTGCTTCCAACCTTGCCTCTGCTACAGTCAGAGGGGTCCTTTAAAAATATGTCAGATCACGTCACTTTCTTGCTCAAAACCTTCCAGTGGTTCTTCATGTCACTCAGAATACCAGCCAAAGTTCTCACCATGTCCCACAAAGGCTTAACTCATCAGACATCTCATCATCTGTTTGAGCTCATCTCCCTCCAGCTTACTCCTTTCCTGGCCTCACTGCTGTCCCGGCCCTTTGATCATCCATCACTCCTTTGCCTCAGGGCACTTGTTCTCCTGCAGGCTCCTTCCCTCATCTCCTTTGCACTTATAAACTGCTTCTACTATCTAATTTCCTTATTCATCCAGTTTATTGTCCATCTTCCCTACTGGAATGTAAACTCCACTTAGGCTGTTGTTGTTTACTGCTGTACGCCCAGTACCTAGAACAGTGCTTGGAGCAGAGTGGATAAATATTGAATCAGTAAATGTTTACTGAATGAATGAATGCTCGGGGCTGCCCTTGTCCCTAAGGATAGTTAAGAGGCTTTTGCTTTCCAAGGTCTAGGCTCTCAGAAGCAAAAAGCTGTATCATCCAAAACAGAGAGGTTGAAGGAGTTGAAAGAAGAGGGCTGGGGGCTTCCCTGGTGGCACAGTGGTTAAGAATCTGCCTGCCAATGAAGGGGACATAGGTTCGAGCCCTGGTCCGGGAAGATCCCACATGCCACGGAGCAACTAGGCCCGTGTGCCACAACTACTGAGCTTGTGCTCTAGAGCCCAAGAGCCACAACTACTGAGCCCCCACGCTTAGAGCCCATGCTCTGCAACAAGAGAAGCCACCGCAATGAGAAGCCTGCACACTGCAGCAAGAGTAGCCCCCGCTCACTACAACTAGAGAAAGCCCGTGGACAGCAACGGAAAACCAACACAGCCAAAAATAAATAAATAAAATAAATAAATAGGTTTCAAAAAATCTATTTGTTTTCATTTCAGGATGTTAATATCTATTTTTAAAAAAGAAAGAAGACGGCTTCCCTGGTGGCGCAGTGGTTGAGAGTCCGCCTGCCGATGCAGGGGACACAGGTTCGTGCCCCGGTCTGGGAAGATCCCACATGCCACGGAGCGGCTGGGCCCGTGAGCCATGGCCACTGAGCCTGCGCGTTCGGAGCCTGTGCTCCACAACGGGAGGGGCCACAGCAGTGAGAAGCCCGTGTACCACCACCACCACAACAACAACAACAAAAAACCAAACAAACAAAAAAAAAGAGGGCTGAGTTCCCAGAGCCAGGAATTTATTTAATGACTATATAGAATGACATAATACACTGGGGGCAGGTAAGCAATCTGTTGGCTCCTTCCAAACTGTGAACTGGAGAATAGAGAGAGAATTGGCCAGTTATAAGAGAGGGGAGGGCAGTTCAGACATTCATAGAAATATGTGTCATGAGAGATATAAATATGAGCTCCGTGAATGAGGAACAACAATAACTTGGAGGGCGGCATCCATTCCTAATGGCCTCTCTAGCCCCAGTCCACATGGACTCTCACGCTGAAACTTTTCTCTCCTGTGGCTCTTGGATGAATAAAATATTGACTAGGCAAGGGTGTGGCAGCAGGAAGCTTCTGGGCGCTCAGGGACCAGCGGGCCTCTGGCTGATGTAATTGGCATCAGGAAATACAGGCTGGGGCCTCCCAGCCTCCCACATGAATCCACCAGGCCCAACTGCCTCGAAACCCAAGACAAATCAGGGCAAAGTTCTCTTTTCAGATTCACACAGAAGATCCACTGGTGCAAATGCTGCTGGCTGCCATCAGCTGCTGTCTCCCGGCCCAGGCTCCTCACCCACGACTTCCTCTTGGGTGTATCAACACAAGCTGCTTTGGTCAGGATGGTTCTGACACAAGTATCTGGGTCACCGCAGGGCTCTTTCCCCTTCTTCCCACCTGCCAGGAGGTTAGGAGGAGAAACTCTCCAGAGGACGAGTTGAAGCCTCAGGGGAGAGGAGGTCACTAAGGCCACCACCCTATTCCAAGGCCCTTATGATCTCATGGCTAGGTGGGAAGGCCACCACCCTATTCCAAGGCCCTTATGATCTCATGGCTAACCTCATTCTAAGGTTCTAGAAACTCTACCTGGGTTTTCCCTTTACCTGGAGGGAGGGTTGAGCTGAACACACCACAGGTAGGGATCTTCTAAGGATGGCACCCCTTGGACATTCACCTGTAGTCCATGGGGCCCCCCATTGTCCCTGATTGACCTCACTTCGAGGGCTCCATTTCCAGCATCTGGGTGTGGGGTTCATTTTTGTGGCCAACAGAGCATGCAGTTCAGGGCCAGCAATCTGGGAATCAGTTCTGGGCCGTATTGTCTTGCTACGTTGTGCCAGTGAATCTCTTCACCTCTCTGGGCCTTGGTTCCTTCTTCTGTACATCGCCCAGACTTCCATGGGACTCACCAATCTGTGAGCTCAAATAGGATCATATTCATCTTCATACCCCCATGTTGTTGCTCTATGACCCCCACCTGCTAGTACAAGATCTCCAGCTTCCTGCAAATCTTCTGTGCTATTTCAGAAAGTCTCATTCCCTGGCGTGTAAGCTGCTCCAGGCTTCATACCTTGGCTGCTATAACCTAGATAATAGCCACTGTGTATAAGAAGGATCTCTACTCCCCTCTGACAGCTAAGACTTCATTCCTGGGTCAAGCTCATTGGCGTATGAGTCTCCCTCCACCTTCAGGAAGCTCCTCTGTTCCCTCTTGAAAAGGTCTTCTATAGGGTCACCTCAGAAGTTTTCCAGGCATGCCCGGTCATTCTTGAACTTCCAAAGTGGCCACAACCCAAGTTTGGCCTGTTTTGTGTACAATGAAGATATCAGTAACGCCTGCCTGATAAAATTTTTTCCAACAAGGAAAAATTTGTTAAAACAAGGAAAATGACTCCCTGCCATCACTATACCTCAGTGGGAAAAAAGAAAACATTTCCCATCTTCTCACTGGGTAGCTTGAGTCCATCTAGAAAATAGGTCAAGAGAATTCCCTGGTGGTACAGTGGTTAGGACTCCGCGCCTTCACTCCTGGGGGTCCAGGTTTGATCTCTGGTCGGGGAACTAAGATCCCACAAGCCGTGCCGCATGGCCAAAAAAAAAGAAAAAAGAGAAACAGAACCTGGAAGACTGGTTATTGTAGGATGTGTTTGCACTGTCTGAAGTGTTTGGGGGAATATCTAAATCATCAGGAAGGCCTCCTCCTAGGTCTCACGACCAATCAGACTCTCCTCAACCCCTTCTGCCGCCCCTCCTCCAGCTGAATATTCCTGAACCTCCTTCAGAAACTATGGGCGACTCCCTTCAAGGCTTCGGATGACTCCTTATGAATTTGGAGGGTCTTGGCCAAATCTCACATTGTGGTAAGTAATAGGAGCCCACTTGAACTGGCTAAAATTAAAAGAATAAATTTGTTTAAAGAATATCACAAAACCCTTAGGGGAACCCCCCAAAACAACTGGGTCTTCTGGGTAGCTGGAGAGGGCACCCCATCTTCCCCCATTCTTCCCTTCCTCTCTGCAGGCCACCATTCTCCGCATCTTCAACAAAGCTCGAAAAAGTTTGCCCTTTATTGACCAGCTCATCCCAACTTTATATATAGTTAATCGAAAAGACCATGGGGGCTAAGATCTCTGAATTTCCACGCTTTTAGGAGGGTGAATCTGATTGACCCAGCTAGAGTCAAATGTCAACCCCACAGTAACCAGCTGAGGCCAAGGGAACAGAGTCACATCCTAAATATAAACCAGCATCTGGCCACCTCCTCCTCAATCCCTGGGTGGGGAAGTAGTCCTCAAGCAGAGGTTGTGGGGCTAGGGTGAGGGAGAAACGCCGAAAGTTCTTTGTTTCTTGGGGTAAATTTCAGTCTTACAACATAATTGGCTCAAACTTTCTTTAGCCTCATGTCCCACTTTTTCTTCCTCTATCTCTCATCAGCCTATCCCACTTGCCTGAAATGTGCATTCCCCATCACCACGTGTCAAAATCTGCCCAAGATCTTCTCTAAGCCTTTAAAATAAATAAATAAATAAATTTGGGCTTCTCTGGTGCAGCGTTTGAGAGTCCGCCTGCCGATGCAGGGGACACGGGTTCATGCCCCGGTCCGGGAAGATCCCACATGCCGTGGAGCGGCTAGGCCCGTGAACCGTGGCCGCTGAGCTTGCGCGTCCGGAGCCTGTGCTCCGCAACGGGAGAGGCCACAACAATGAGAGGCCCGCGTACCGCAAAATAAATAAATAAATAAATTTATTTATTTATTTTTGGCTGTGTTGGGTCTTCGTTGCTGCGCACAGGTTTTCTCTAGTTGCGGCGAGCGGAGGCTACTCTTCATCGTGGTGCGCGGGCTTCTCATTGCGGTGGCTTCTCTTTGTTGTGGAGCACGGGCTCTAGGCGTGCGGGTTTCAGTAGTTGTGGCTCGCAGTCTCTAGAGCGCAGGCTCAGTAGTTGTGGCGCATGACAGGTTTAGTTGCTCTGCAGCATGTGGGATCTTCCCAGATCAGGGCTCAAACCTGTGTCCCCTGCATTGGCAGGCAGATTCTTACCCACTGCACCACCAGGGAAGCCTTTCTCTAAGGCTTTATGCCAACTTCTCCATGCCATACTTTATGATAGTTTCCACTAGAAGTGTAGTAAAAACAATTTCAGATTTGAAAGATCTCCTGAATATCACCTAATTCAACCCTCCCTCGCCTCACACAAGTCCCTTATGTATTACCTCCCACTAAATCTTCAACCAGGCCCCGCTCACACACCTCCAGAGCTGGGGTGCTCACGACTTCTCAAAGAGATCCATTGTGTCTCCGGCGTCTCTGCCTGTAGGAAAACGCTTTCTTGTATTACATGCCAATTTGCCTTCCTGTGACTTCCATGCTTTAGACTTGGTTCTGCCCTGTGGAAATGCCTAGGACTAATCTTTTCACCTTTCCACCCGGAAAGCCCTCAGAAATTTGGATATGGCTCATGTCAACCCTTAGTCTTCTCTCTTCCAGGCTGAACATCCTCAGTTATGTCCAATATTCCCCATAAAACAGTCTCAAGTCCTCTGACCATTCCAGGAGGAGCACATTTCAACTACCCTCCTAAAATCTGGTGCCTCAAAATAAATACAACAGGGATATTCAAGGAAATCTTTAAATTAAAAAAGAAGGAAGAAAATAAATTAAATCTCCAACATAATAAGAATTTGGTTATATCGATTAAACAAATCGATTTTAAACAATACTATGCAGCCTTTATCAAAATATGGTAGATTTACATATACTAGCATAGAAAGATTGTCATGGTAGGAAAAAAGCAAGTTATAGAGCAGTGTGTGTTACATCTTATTTGTCTGCTAGGCAGGAAGTCTGTCTTTCTCAGCTTCTCTCTCCCCCATCTCTCTGCCTCTTAAACATTTCTTTTTTTCGTGTATATATAAAACAAATTGGGGGGAAGATAATGACTGAACTCTGCATAGTTATTTCTAAATTCTAGAGATGTCTTGAGTTATTTCTAGAATATAGAGGATAAGGGATCTTTCATGCTATGATTGTTATGTCTGTAATGTTTTTTTGTTTTTCTTTTTGTAAAGAACACATATTACTTTCATAACCAGAAAACAACAACAACACTAATAAAGGATCTGCAATGCTTTGGTGAGCTCTGAATATCAGGGTGTTGATCTATTTCCTCCTTCACATTCTTTTCATTTATTCATTCAACCAACGCTCTCTAAGGCCT
This sequence comes from Mesoplodon densirostris, assembly GCF_025265405.1. Taxonomy (NCBI): domain Eukaryota; kingdom Metazoa; phylum Chordata; class Mammalia; order Artiodactyla; family Ziphiidae; genus Mesoplodon; species Mesoplodon densirostris. The sequence goes on from NC_082676.1 coordinate 44,789,514, forward strand.
TCTCTGTGCCAGACCTGGTGCTGGGCCTTGGGCTCTTAGAGGCTAGTGATGTGTAATTCCACCTGTGAGAAGCTCATAGATGTCAGAGAAAACCTAGCATGATAAATGCTAGAACAGAGGAAATCACAGAGCTGAGGGATCAGAGTGGGGGGACTTCCTGGAGTCTTGAAGATAATAGTGTTTGTTGGCCATAAAGGGCTTTTGGGTGATTGAGAGCAGCCTTGCAAAGGCCTGGAGGCAGGGAGAGCTGTGCTGTCGTCCGTCCACCCCCTCCACCTTCTTCCCTCTAGTCCAAGCCACCACCATCCCTCACCATCCTCTGCAGCATTCTTCCCCTCCAGTCTATTCAACCTAGCAGCCAGAGTAATCTTTCAAAAACACAAAGGCAACCATGTCATCCCCCTGCTCAAAACTAATCTTGTGGCTTCCTCTTTCTATTAGGAGAAAAAGTCCAAAAATCCTCCACATGACCCATGACCCAGATCTTGCACTCAAGCCATCAGGAAATCTGTTGGTTTCAAAACATACCTTGACTCTGACTGCCTCTTACCATCTTCACTGTAGCCACTGGTGCAAACCACCATTGTCTCTCTCCTGGGAATGACCTGCAGGAGCCTTCTCACTGTCCCTCTGATTCCACCTCCCGAGCCCATCTGCCCTCACCTTAGGCAGAGTCATCATGTCAGTCCTCCAGTCTAAACCTTCCAGTGGCTCCTATCTCACCCAGAGCCAAAGCTAAAGGCCTTATAGTGGCCCACAGGCCCTGCATATCAGGCGTTTCATTGCCCCTCTGACATCACCTCTTCCAGCCCTTCTCTCGCCCAGCCACTGGCCTCCTTACTCTTTCGCCATCACATCAGGCGTGCTGTGTCTTGGGGCCTTTGCTCTGGGTGTTTCTCTGTTTGGAATGCTGTTCCCCCAGATGATCACATGACTCCCTCCCTCCTCATCTTCAAAACAGCTCTGGTGATCTCTATCTCTGCCTCAGAATCCTCCATTCCCCAAGTTCTGCCCTCACCCCGAGTCTCTTTCTCTCTCTGGGTCTTACGGCAGGAGTTCACTCACTAGGGTTTCTCACATTTGCCCCAGATACAAAGATGAAACTTCCTGGCATTTGGGATGGTGAAAGGTGGTTAAGAGTGTGAGAGCTGTGGCCATGAGTGTCATTTCTGAAGTCTTCTGAGGCAGAGCCTGTTGCTAGAAATCCCATGAGGCAAGTCCAGGAGAGGTGGGAGTTGGGAACTAGGGCTGAACCTGGCCTGGGTCAGGTCCAAGGCAGGGACCACCAATGGGGACACTGACCTGGGTGTCAGGCCAGAGCGGTGGGGACTCAGGCCGACAGGAAAAGTTTTGGACCTTTGGGGTTTGACTGCAGACTCAAAACCATAACAAAGTTAGATTATGTCAATCCTACAATGACCTGTGAAGCACTATGTCCTGTGCTACCTCCTCCTTACCCTGTGCCACATCTGTCTGACTTCATTACCTTTAACACTCCCTACTCACTATGCAGCAGTCACCCTGACCGCCTTGTTGTTCCTAGACCACCCCAGGTACACTCCTTCCTGCCCCAGGACCTTTGAACTTGCCAGTCTCTCTGTCTGAAACACTCTTTCCCAAATATCTGAATCCTTATTCCTATCTTCAGTCAGGCCTTTATTTCAAAGTCACCTTCTCAGTGAGGCCTTCCCTGACCACAATCACACAATACACACTCACATACAAGAATTCTTACCTCCTTCTCTCCAGACTTTATTTTTTCTCCTTAATATCTATCCCTAACCAACAAAGGATTGCTCTTATCTAGTGCTATCTCTCTCTTCATTAACATGTCAGCTCCACGAGGACAGGGATTGCTGTCTGTTGTGTCCACTGATATAGCTCCAATATCCAGTGCAGTGGCTACCACAAAGGAGGTCTTCTATACATATTTGTGAATGAACCCAGGGAGAGTCTCCAGCATCTATTACATGCCAGATATTTTTCAGCCATTATTTTATTTCTTACTAGAAATAAATGGGATGATCCCATTTTTGTTAAAAAAAAAAAAAAGTGTATATAATACACAGAGCACACACTATGTCGCTCCATACAGCCTGGAGGGAATGGCTGGGCGCCCCCTGGGGCCCATTGTGAGGTGGTGGCCCTCCATATAGCATGGGAAGAAAAATGTCTGAACTTAGCCCTGCTCCACTAAGGTGTCAGTAGCAATTCTCTCCGGGAGGAGGGATTTCAAGTGATTTTAACTTTTTTCCTTTTTACGAAGTTGCATTTTGTGATTTTTCTACAATGACAAGACAATGATTTTGTAACAAGTAAAATTTTTAATGGAGAGTGTACTGAGACTACTGAAGTATTTTCAGTGTACTGAAAATGCACTAAATGTATATTTTCAGGAATTCTCTGGTGGTCCAGTTGTTAGGACTCCGTGCTTCCACTGCAGGGGGCGCAGGTTCTGTTCCTGGTCGGGGAACTAAGATCCCACATGCCTGGAGGTGCGGGGCAGGCCCCCTCCCCAAAAAAGTGTACTGAACCCTAAAGTGTAGTGTTATAATTCTGAATGATTATCATAATGGAAAAAAGCCCCAAGGCTTTTGTTGTATGTGAAAATCAAATGGGGGTGGGTGAGGGGTGAGATAGGAGTAGGTGATTAAGAGGTACAAACTACTATGTATAAAATAAGTAAGCTACAGGATGTATTGTACAGCACAGGGAATATAGCCAATATTTTATAATAACTTTATTTTTTAAATTATTTATTTATTTATTTATTTATTTATTTTCGCTGCACCGGGTCTTAGTTGTGGCACACTGGATATTTGTAGCGGCGTGCAGGATCTTTAGTTGCGGCATGTGGACTCTTAGTTGCAGCATGCGTGAAGTATCTAGTTCCTTGACCAGGGATTGAACCTGGGTCCCCTGCATTGGGAGCACCGAGTCTTAGCCACTGCACCACCAAGGAAGTCCCCAAAATAACTTTAAATGGAGTAAATCTATGAAAGTTTTGAATCACAATGCTGTACACTTGAAACTAATATATTGTAAATCAACTATACCTCAGATTCTCTTATTCTTTCTCCCGTTGCGGAGCACAGGCTCCGGACGCGCAGGCTCAGAGGCCATGGCTCATGGGCCCAGCTGCTCTGTGGCATCTTCCCGGACCGGGGCACGAACCCGCGTCCCCTGCATCGGCAGGTGGACTCTCAGCCACTGCGCCACCAGGGAAGCCCTCTCTTATTCTTTAAAACCCTCTTTCTTCCCCTTTGCCTGCTCTCCCAACCCCACCTCCAGGCTTTTACCTTTGCAATCTTTGACCCAAATGGTAAATGTAGTTCAATGAATCTCTCAGTGAAAAAATAAGAAAAAGATAAAAAGGATGCTTTCGAAAGCTCATGATGCGGTCACAAGGATCCACCCAGGTGGATGGCCTGCACAAAGGCAGTTGAACTTGTCTTTCTGGCCCAGTAGGTTGGTCACTGGCCAAGGAAAATTCATGACTTTTTTTGCACTGGCCCAGGTGAACATTGCTCCCAGGTAGAAGTGACAGGGAGGGATATGGATGCAAATCTTCCCCCAAAAGAGTCCTGCTTCCTTGAGGGGCGTGGTAAGGGTTGTTAGTATTATCAAGGGGACCCCCGGAATGAGGGGTAGAGCACCAGCCTTCAGGTCAGACAGACTTGGGTTTGCAGTTCTCACTAGGTTGATTCCCAGCTGGTGCAAGACTCCTAACCTATCAGGGACCTCAGTTTCTGCATCTGTAAAATGCAGATAAGAAAACCAATTTCCTGGGGCTGCTCTGAGGAGGAAATGAGGAGATAAATAAATGCAAAATGCTCAGCACCATCATATGGCTCATCATATGTGCTCAGCAAACTGTATTGTATAAAATGATGTATTCATTCAACAAATGTTATTGCCATGTAAAGTGCTAGGGTGGATGAAACAGAGCAGCCCCTGCTCTGTGGAGCTTACAGACTAGTGGAACAGATAGTCATGGTGTAATCACACGAATAAAGAATTACAATTGCGCTAAATACTGAGAAGGAAAAGTCCAAAGAACTAAGAGAGCATATAACCAGGGGCAACTGATCTAGCCACTTTTTAACCCAGAAGAGGTGACTACAGACAAACTAGAATGTTTTTGTTTTTCCCTTAATGATAAGAGAATCCTTCACATATACAGTATGCTGAACGTTTTGCAAAGAACTTTTCGTAGATGAGATTTTCATATGATCCAAAGCAGAGATGATGACCCTCATTTTACAGAAGTGGAAACTAAGGTGTAGAGAGGTTATATAACTTCCTTAAGGCCAGACAGCTTATTGATAGCACACCCAGAGATCAGACAAAACCCAGAAGTCCTTTGCTTCCACATCTGTTGCTTTTTCAGTATATCATTTTTTTTAAATTCTGAAATACAGCATACTTTCTTCTTTTTAAAATGTTGAAATATAGTTTACTTACAAAAAGCATGGGGAAGTATATGTGTATGGTTTAAGGAATACCTATGTAACTACCACCCAGCCCAAGGAACAGAATTTAACATAGCTCAGAAGTCCCCTTATATACCCTTCCCCAGAAGTAACCCCTATGCTAAATTTTGTTAATCATTCATTCTCTTACCTTTTAAAAGAGTTTTTATCGGGGCTTCCCTGGTGGCGCAGTGGTTGGGAGTCCGCCTGCCGATGCAAGGGACGCGGGTTCGTGCCCGGGAGGGTCCCACCTGCTGCGGAGCGGCTGGGCCCCTGAGCCATGGCCACTGAGCCTGCGTGTCCAGAACCTGTGCTCCGTAGCGGGAGAGGCCACAGCGGCGGAAGGCCCACGTACCACAAAAAAAAAAAAAAAAAGGAGTTTTTATCATTTATGCATCTCAGTGATATATTATTGCTATTTATAAATGGCATCTTAGTTTATGTTTTCTATAGCTCTCTTCTTACTCCCAATGTTTTGTTTTTGAGATTATTCATGTTGATGATGCCTATATCTCATTTTTACAAATAAATAATATTCCATTGTGTGATTACACCACAATTTATTTGTGCACTCCCCTGCTAACAGACATTTGGATCATTTCCAGTGTTTTACCATTATAGATAGCTCTTCTTTTTCCTTTGGGAGATAAATGAATTTGTTTTTATAAAAAACTTTTGAAGATGTTATACGTTTTGTGAATTTAAAGTCCAGTCCCTACACCCACATTATCAGTACTGTATGATAGTAGGTTCTATCATTTATTTTGAGTTTACCATCAGCCAGGAACTGTGTTAGGAGATTTACACACATTTTAAAAATTTAATTCTCTTAACATTCTTATTTGATATGTATTATTATCTTCAGGTGAAAGGACTGTTTGTTTTTTGTTTTTTTGCAGTACACGGGCCTCTCACTGTTGTGGCCTCTCCCGTTGCGGAGCACAGGCTCCGGACGCACAGGCTCAGCGGCCATGGCTCACGGGCCCAGCTGCTCCGTGGCATGTGGGATCTTCCTGGACCGGGACACGAACCCGTGTCCCCTGCATCGGCAGGCGGACTCTCAACCACTGCGCCACCAGGGAAGCCCTAAAAAAATTATTTTAAGTTCCAATGTTAAAAGAACAAAAAGACAATACAGTGAAAAAATCTCCTGTCCCCTAACCACCTCATTCTCTCCCCAGAGGCAATCAAAATTACCTATTACTTATATAATAATTATTATAAGGTCTTTATGAGAATTAAATTAGTTAATATATGTAAAGTATTTAGAATCCTGCCTATTAGAACTGTAACTACTATCAGGATAATCACATCGATGTTTTCTCATTCTTTTTTACAGTTGCCTGATAGTCTATTATATAAATGTATCACTATTTTAATCATAGTTGATAAACATTTAAGTTGTTCCTGTATGTTTATAGCACAGCAGTAAATAACTATTATTTCCCACTCACATAGGTGAGTACATCTAAAGGATAAAGTTCTGCAACTGGAACTGCTGGGTCAAAGGTATTTAACACAGTTATAATTTTAATAGATATTGGCAAACTGCCCTTCATGAATACATCACAGATTCTCATATATATTAACTTAAAGAGATAGAAACTTTGGAATAGAATAAACCTAGGTAAGCTACTTTGTTGTTCAGATGAGTCAGCTGATGCACGGGAGAGGGAAAATGACTGGCACAGGCAGTTAGTAGTGGAAACAGCACCAGAACCCATGCAGATGTCTGGACTTCGGGTCTTAAATGCTTTAAAGTCCATGTTAACATTTCATTATTATTATTATTATTTTTAACATTTCATTATTTTGATGCTGCAGCTTGCTTATATAATAGTAGTAACTTAATAATTAATTTCTCACTATTCTTTCCGATTTTTCCCTGGGCTATTTTCCTACCCTGGATTGATCATGCGCGCTGTCTTGGACAATTCTGACCGGCTTGAGGTTTGCCAAGTGACCCATCTGCCCTCGTCTTCGAAAATGCTGGATTTGGTAAACTGCGTCTAGGGAAACAGAGCTCCGCCAGCCACTCCCAAGAGATCATTTAAATTACATCAAGGGAAATGAACCAAGGTATTTGTTCTGTAATGTCTCAGAGGTCAATTTCCCAAGCTGGTGGTTGATTAGTAATACATCTTTTAGACCAAAGGAAGCCCGCCTCTCGAGGGCAAAGTCATCATTGGTTGGTACGGCTGTCAATCACCAGGGGTATAAATAGGGGTTGCCGGCGGCTCCTCCTCCCGGACGGCCAGGAGCGCGTGGAGTGACGGCAGTCAGGCTGCGCGAGTCGTGCCGGGGAGGCGCTTTGCGGTAATATCTGACTGTTACTACTTAATAACTGGAGTGGAAAGTAAAAAGGACCTCTGCTCCTCTCTCCTCTTTTCCCCTCCCTGCCGGGCAGGCGTGATGGCGGAAGCCGCGGCGACGGTTGCCGGCGGAGAGGCGATGGCGGCGGTGGCGGCGGGGGAAGGCTCCTCGGGCCCGACAGGCTTGCCTCTAGGCCGGGGCTTCTCGAGCTACCGGCCCTTCGAGCCCCAGGCGTTGGGCCTCAGCCCGAGCTGGCGGCTGACCGGCTTCTCCGGCATGAAGGGCTGAGGCTGCAAGGTCCCGCAGGAGACGCTGCTCAAACTCCTGGCGGGACTGACGCGGCTGGAGGTGCGGCCTCCGCCGGGCCGGGGCCTGGTCGGAGGCCGTGAAGAGACGGCCCAGGAACCCGGCCTGCCGGTTAGGGCGGAACCCAGCCCAACCTTACCAACCCTCGGCATTGGGATGGACTCCTGCGTCATACCCCTGAGGCACGGAGGCTTGTCCCTGGTGCAGACCACCGACTTCTTTTACCCCTTGGTGGAAGATCCCTACATGACGGGGCGCATAGCTTGTGCCAATGTGCTGAGTGATCTGTACGCCATGGGCATTACTGAATGTGACAACATGTTGATGCTACTCAGCGTCAGCCAGAGTATGACTGAGGAGGAACGAGAAAAGATAACACCACTCATGATCAAAGGCTTTCGGGATGCTGCAGAGGAAGGAGGGACTGCAGTGACTGGTGGGCAAACAGTGGTAAACCCTTGGATTATCGTCGGTGGAGTTGCCACCGTGGTGTGTCAACCAAATGAATTCATAATGCCTGACAGTGCCGTTGTTGGGGATGTGCTTGTGTTAACCAAACCCTTAGGAACCCAAGTTGCTGTCAATGCCCACCAATGGCTGGATAATCCTGAAAGATGGAATAAAATAAAGATGGTGGTCTCCAGAGAAGAGGTAGAGCTGGCCTATCAGGAAGCCATGTTCAACATGGCTACCCTAAATAGAATTGCTGCTGGATTAATGCACACGTTTAATGCCCATGCAGCCACAGATATCACAGGCTTTGGCATTCTGGGTCACTCTCAGAACCTTGCAAAACAACAAAGAAATGAGGTGTCCTTTGTCATTCATAATCTGCCAATCATTGCCAAGATGGCTGCCATCAGCAAGGCCAGCGGGCGCTTCGGGCTCCTTCAAGGAACCTCAGCAGAAACTTCTGGGGGGTTACTGATTTGTCTGCCAAGAGAACAGGCAGCTCGCTTTTGTTCGGAAATCAAATCTTCAAAGTATGGAGAGGGCCACCAAGCCTGGATTGTTGGCATTGTGGAAAAGGGAAACCGGACAGCCCGGATCATTGACAAGCCTCGAGTTATTGAGGTCCTGCCTCGAGGATCCTCTGCTACCGCTCTTGCTCCTGAGAATTCCAGTACCTCCTCTGAGCCTAGCTTGTGAGATGGAATAGGGGAAGTTGTTTGGACTGTAGAGCCTTTGTACAGAATCATGGACAATTCTCAAGAGTTGATTTTAGGAAATTTCCAAAGAAGGCTGCCTGCATAATAGTTCCAGCTGCCCTTTGTAGGTGATTTGAATCAGCCCATCAAAAGCTTCACATTCCAAGGCCAGAAGTAACATTTTGGACTTTTGGGGGGTAGGTTTGTTAATCTCTTGAGTGGAAAAAGAGCAGAAAACCCTCTGTTTCCTCTTTCCAAGAGCAAGATGAGGCTACTCAGGTTTGAGAGATTTTTCTCAGCACAGGGTTCATTGATTTCTGCCCAGGGAGTGAGATTATTTAAAATTACATAGACACCAAAAATAAGTTGCAAGAAGAAAAACATTTAGATCAGAAGCAAATAAGTTTGGACCAGTACTGTTGATAAATCTAAATTGTTAAGGGAGATGAAAATGCAATGTCAAATTCTTTTTAGATTACTCTGAAATACTGGCTCTTTCCTACTCTGGACAAGAATTGAGCAGCTTGTCCAATGACTGGGAAAGGAGGACCTCCAACCACCTTACTTGGTCTCTGTTAATGACGTCTCTCCCTCTAAACCCCTTTAAGGACTGGGAGAGGCAGAGCAAGCCCCAGAGCCCAGGCCTTGGTGGACATTAAGATGTTAAATTCTTGTGCTGAAAATTCCTGGTGATTTAATCAATAAAGTGATTTCTAGTGAAATAAAGAGGATTTGGTTGAAAAATTCTTCTGGCTAATGTTTGTATCCTTGGAATTCTGAATGTTTTACAGTCTTATAAAATGAACCAACTGATACATTTAGCGTTGACAGTAAAGGACTCAAGAACAGGCATAAATCCCAAGGACTAGAGGGTGGGAAAGGAAATAGGTAAAGAAAGGTGTCAACAAATCTTGGAACATGGAAAGTAGGTGGAAGAGGGGTAACTGACTTAGAAGAACAGAGGAAGCCGAAGTATAAATGCCTTCAGAGTTGGGGAACACTAACAGGAAGCAAGGAGATAAGCTCTGAATGTACTAAGGAAGGTGGGGTCAAAGGGTGGGGATGAAAACGGAGATACTGGTTAAAAATTAATGCACAGGGCAATTAGATCTTTGCAGTTCTCAATCTTCTCCCCTGTGTCATACAACCAGGTGACTGCCTCTCACCTGTGTAGGTAAACGGAGGTTTGTTTTCTGGAAAATGTGAATTTAAAAAATACTGTAGGGCCTCCCTGGTGGCGCAGTGGTTAAGAGTCCGCCTGCCAATGCAGGGGATACGGGTTCGTGCCCCGGTCTGGGAGGATCCCATATGCCGCGGAGCGGCTGGGCCCGTGAGCCATGGCCGCTGGGCCTGCGCATCCGGAGCCTGTGCTCCGCAACGGGAGAGGCCACAACAGTGAGAGGCCCGCATACCGCAAAAAGAAAAAAAAAAAAAAATACTGTAAAGTCAGGGGCACCAGGCAGAGCAGAGGACAGGGAACCTCACCAAAAACAAGAATAAAGACAAAAATGAGATTGCCCAGCCCCCTCCCTCAGCTTAGCTATTAGAAACACTGTCCAGGAAGCTTATACCGCCCCTGCCTGGAGCAGGTGGAATATACTCCTCTGGAGAATATAAACCTGCCCAGAAAAAAGACCTATAAATACAAACATTTAGGGAGTCCCCGGTGAAAATTCCTGTACTGGGAAGCCTCCCAGTTGAAAAGCTTCACTCAAGCACATTCTTTTTAATGCCTCATTCTCAAATATGAGCAGGCAAGGATCACCAGATATTTGAGGCAAGCCTCCAACTTGAAAGGAGTCAAAGCAAACAAACTCAAGAAAGAGACAATACAGGGAGCAAAAGAATAAAAAGAGCAGAAATAAAAGAAGATAAAGTATCCATTAAAAGATAATAAGAGAGCAAAGCACTTAGAATATAAAAATTAGCTACGATCTTAAAATTCAGTAGATTTAGAAGGTAAAGTTGACATTTATCAGAAAGGAGACAAACAAAAAGATGCACGATAGGGAAAAAAAGTAGGAAAATCAGAGATGAACCAGGAGGTTCAACATCTGAGAAGAGTCCCAGAAAGAGGTAATAAAGCAGATGGAAGAAAGAAAACGATCAAAAAATAATACAAGAAAGTTTTCTAAAGTTTAAAATTGAGACTGTCACATGCCTTTTGAATTCCCAGCATTGTGAGTGGAAAAAGGCCTACACTCATTTTATTGTTAAATTTTAAAATGCCAGGGATAAAGAGACCCTAATAATAACAATAGCAAATTCTTACCTGGTACATAGTCTTTGCCAGGCACTGTTCTAAGTGCTTTTATATGTATTAACTCCTGTAAATTTCCAACCACCCCATTTTGCAAATGAGGAAGCTGAGGTGCACAGGAGATTGAGAAATTTATCCAAGGTTTCCCTGGCAGTCTCCTAAACAGCCTGGTTCCAAAGTCCATGCTTCTAATCATTGTGCTCTCCTAAATCTTCTGGGGGGAGGGGGAGATCACAAACAAAGGTTTGGTATCAGACTTCTCAACAGTGAATTGGAGGCTAAAAGACAATAAAGCGATGCTTTCAAAATTTTGAGGGTAAATGATCTTCTCTGTGTAATTCTATATTTAGCTACATTTTTCAAACAAATAGTATAAGGATATTTTTTAGACATGGAAGGTATCAAAGTGGTTTCATCCCATTCACTCTTTCTCAAGAAACTACTGGAAGATGTGCTCCAGAAAAACAAGGGAGCAAACGGAGAAAGAGAAAAACATGGGGTCCAGGAAACCCAACCCAGCACAGGTGGAAGGTGAAGGGAGCTCTCAAGGTAATAGCGGTCCAGCAGGCATAGGGAAGAACCAGCCCATGCTGGAGCAGAAGCCTGGAAGGCTTCCAGGAAAAGGAAAATGGAACTGATAGAGGACTGGTATGTTTAATTGTGTGATAAACTGTATTGGAAGGTTATCAGAAGATGTAAATAGAATTAGTGATAATTACATAGAAAATTAGCCCCCAAAAAAGAATGAGGCAGTTATCGACTCCAGCCAAAAATAAAACCTTGAAAAATAAACAAAATGTAATCTAACGACAACAACAAATAAATAATAAATAGATAAATTCAATCGGGTTTTCTCCTGCTCAGAGCTCAAAGCTCTCAAATAGCTTTCTACAAAATCCCTGCTTCGTCTTGTGACACTTCATCTCACGCACTCTCCCTACCTCTCTCACTAAACTCTAGCCCATTAGCCTTTCCATGGTGCTTCAAACAAATCAAGATCCTTTGTTCTCCGCCTGGAACCTCACCTCTATGCAGCTGGCTCACTCTTAGTCCTAATTCAGCTCAAATAAAACCTCTTCATAAAAGCCCTCTCTGACCTCAGCCAACACCCAGCTACTCTCCCAACTCATCATCGTATTTACTGGCTTCATAGCTTTTATCCTAATCTGTAATTATCTTGAAATTTTCTTAGTTTACTTTATAATTGTCCCTTTCTGCTTGTATGTAAGCTCCAGGATGGAAGAGGATGTTCTATATCCTAGCACTGGAACAGTGTCTGGCCCCCAGTTAGTGTTCAGAATATACTGAATCAGTGATTGAGTGAGGTATACACTGGGGACCCCAGCACCCTCTGTTTTCACACTTTCCTTGCTCTTGGTGTCTCCTAGTGGTGGAAGTTGGTACCACCAATCTCTTAAGACAAGGCTTTGGAGAAGAAATTTGGGCCTTGGTTCTGCTTATCAATTTACACAGCTCTCTAACTGGTTTATTTTCTTGCTTGGGGTGGGCAGTAGAAAAGGGCAGGAAAATGACTGGATGCTTCCCTGGCCTGGGTCCTCTTAGTTAACCTAGAAAGGGTTAGGGGTTGGAAGCAAGGTAGGCAACAAACTATTCCTTGGGGAGGGGCTGGGCAGCAAAATGGAGGTAGCAGGTAGTGGAGGTGACAGGCCACGGGTGGAAATCAGAACAGAATCACAGGTATAAACAGAGGTAAGAAAGGTGATGGAGGAAAAGAAAGAGGAAGAAAAGGAAAAGGGAGCCAAAGGAAGAAAAGAAAAAGGAGAGGAAATTGAAGGTAGAGAAAGAGAGAGAGGAGGATGAAAAGAAAGGACAGAAAGGCAGAAGGAAAGGCAGTGGCAAGGTGACCTCAGCAGATACCCAAGCACATGTGAGCTGCCTCCTTTACTCCTTTGTGGGGAGACATCTTTCAGTTGCTGAAAAGCACTGGGGAGTGCTGGTGAGCTTCAGCCTTCGCCTTTCTGGGTGATCTCAGACAAATCTCCTGACCTCTCTGGGTCTCAGTTTCCTCATCTGTAAAATAGGTGCAGCCATACCCACCTATGGCAGGCAAGTCATGGAGAGGATCCCATGAGACCTGCTCCTCTAAATTAATATTTATTAGATCGACTCAAGTACCAGGTCCCGAGGAAACAAAAGCCGGACACTGCTTTTGTTCTCCAGGAGACCCGGTCTAGGGGGAGATCTAGAACAGGAACACCAATCAGCCCCAAATTAAGGCAAGAAGTGGTAAGTGCCACGAGAGTGAGAGTGAATGAAGTGCTTTATAAAACCAAATTATGTCCTGGGAATTCCCTGGCGGTCCAGTGGTTAGGACTCTGTGCTTTCACTGACGAGGGAGCGGGTTCAATCCCTGGTCGGGAACTAACGTGGCCAAAAATAAATAAATAATAAAATAAAATAAAACCAAATTATGTCTTTTTGGAGGAAGTTTAGGAAGGCTTCCCGGAGAAGGTGGCTTTGAAGCAGGGCTCTACAGGATGGGTGGAATTTGGATTTGGCTATGCAGAGAAGGGGGATGGTCATTGCAGATGGAGGGAACTATGTGAGCAAAGGCAGGGAGAGTGGGGAACACCTGCTCAGCATGTGTGTGGGGGGATACAGCTGGATAAGTAGGTTGGGGAAGGACCTTTAAGGGTGTTGGGGACTCCCTGGCCTGACTGAGCTAGGCTAGAGGTTCCTAAAAGCCTCTGTCATGACTCCTCCTGAAAATTTTAAGAAGAAATATTTTTAATTATAGCAGCACCCTTTCTGCTGTCCCCCAGTTCAAAACCAACAAGGCCTGTGGATCTACCTCGAATAAGAACAGCGCTGCAGTAGATTCTTGGGATCCAGCCATGAACAAAATACATATTGTTCTGGTCCTCCTAGCACAGTTGTGGAGGGTCCTTGGAGGCCACCTAGGCCAGACCCCCATTATATAGAGAAATTGAGGCTCAGAGAAGAGAAACAATCTTCCCAAGAGCATTGGTAGATAGGTTCCCAATCACCTGACTCCTAGTTTCCCATCACACTCTGTTGTCTCTGGGACCTCCGAGTGGCCCAGTTTCCCCCACCCTGATACCACCTACCCAGCTTATGGGCTTCTGTTATTTTGCTCTCCAGCTGCTGTTGACACTTCTACTCCAGGGTTTCCCAAAGAGCCTTACTGGAACCAGTTGCATCTGTTTGGCTGTAGTGGGGAAGGTGGCCAAACTCCTGAGTACCAGAAGGGCATATGTGTGCATTTACACATTTGCCTGTTCCAGCCCGTCCACCCTGTCATTAAACATTTATTAGCATGCACTGGGGAAACACCTTTGGTTTGAAAAGACTAGGGCACCTAGTCTCTGGGGGGATAGGCTTCTAAAGGGCTAATCACAAATGTGGACCAAAAAGCAAGACCAAGTACACTGAGGCCCTAACTAAAGCAGAGAAGTCTGGTTGCCTAGATGTGACTGAGGAGAATGGAGGAAACTAACAGGATGTGGGGTGAAGGTTCAGGAAGAGCCTGGGATGAGAAGTCCAGATGATGGGGCCAATCATATGTTCATGTCTGTTCCTTCTCCCTCATGAAGGTCTCCCCCGTCCCCACCCCCAACTCCATGCCGTGCTGATGCTGAGTTTGGTTGGTCTTTAGAGGATGATGCCATTGGAGCAAAGAACTTGGATGTCCCTGCAGGATGCTTTGCAAGAGCTTTACAACTCAGCCAGGGAATCTTCTAGGGGAGATGGGCAGAGGCAGTCTCAGAGAAAGTGCCTCCTCCTTCAGGTCCGTCTCCAAGGACCATCTGACCTGGGAACTCTAGAAGTCCTGGAAACCTGACTCTTCAAAAATCTGAGATGCAGAGGATTCCTGAGAAAACTGCTCTCCAAGTGGTGTTTCATATTCCAGTAAGAGTTTGGGTTCTGGTCTGGAGAAGCTTAGCAAACACCAGGGAAGGTGCTAGGGGTGGTACTTGGTTCCTGAAACTTTCAGTACCCAGATCCATAAGGCAGTTCAATGCTCTGAACTTCAGACCTGTCTGTCCACCTGCCTGCTGGACATCATCTGGATGTTCTAGAGTCATCTCGGACTCGACGTGTTCCAAACTAAAATTCGTTATCTTCCCTTCTACCCCAACTCCCAGGTCTTCTGTGTCCTCATTTCAGCAAATGACAAAACTATCCATCCATTTACTCAAGCCAGAAACAAAGGAGTTACCCAGGACTCCCTCTTATCTCCCACACCCTATATCCAACTCCCATGTTGCCTAATCTAGCAAATCCTGTGCTCTCATTTTACCCAGCAGCTCAGCCGCATCAGACGTGCACTCGTTCTGGAACACTTTCCTCTCTTAGGCTCCGTAACTTCACACTCTGTCAATTTTTCTCCTACCTCACCTTTCTCTTCTGCTCAACTGCCAAATGTTGGAGTACCCCAAATGTTGGTCTCGTCTACCTAGATTCTTGTGCTAGTTATTCTTCTCCAATTCCCTGACTTTAGGAACTGTTTAAATGACTGAGACTACCAAATCTGAATCTCTAGCCCTGATCTCTCCTCTAAACCTTAGGCTCATAAATCTACCTGCCAATTCAATACGCGTCTTCAACTTGCTTTGTCCTAAAACACGCTTCTGATGCCTCATGTGTTCAATCCTGAACCTCATCTTCCACATCCCAGTATGAGTCACCATCCATCCACCAATTTGCTCAACACTCAAAACTTGTAAGCCATGCTTGATTCTACCCTTTCTCCCATCTCACTAGTTCAAAACCACCAAAGCCTACAGATCTATCTCCAAAATATGCATCCACCTCTCTTCATTTTCACCCGCCATCAGCAGTCCAAAGCACCAACATCTGTTGCTGGAAAACTGCAGTAACTCATCTCTCTGCTTCAACTCTTGCCCTCTTCAGTTCATTCTTTTTTTTTAAATATAAGGTCAAATTACATAGAATGCTACACTTTTTAAAAATATTTAGTTATTTATTTGGTTGCACTGGGTCTTAGTTGTGGCAGGCGGGTTCCTTAGTTGCAGCACGTGGGATGGAACCCGGGCCCCTGCATTGGGAGCGTGGAGTCTTATCCACTACGCCACCAGGGAAGTCCCCCCTTCAGTTCATTCTTAACACAGCAGTCAGAGGGCTCAGAAATACAACACATGATCATACGGCTCCCCTGCCTAAAATCCTCCAAAGGGTTCCCGTAATAGTTAAAATCCAAAATAAAATAAAATATGAAATAAAATCCATGGTTGATTGATCTGATCTAGCCTCTTTTTACTTCTCCAACACCATATCCCACCATTCTCCCCCTTGCTCACTGCATTCCTGCCATGCTGGAATTCTTTTTGCCTTTAGAACATGCCAAGCCTTTCCTGCTTTAAGCACTGGTGTTCTCTCTACCTAGTACTCTTGATTTTTCCCCTTGACTTTTACTCAGCTTAAATATCACTTTCTCAAAGACGAGTAACAACAACAAAAAAACCCAAAACAAACAAACAAAAACCCCTAAAAGTGGCTTGACCAATCAAGCAATTTAAAATTATTTATTTATTTATTTATTTGGCTGTGCCAGGTTTTAGTTGTGGCGTGCAGGATCTTCAGTTTGCAGCATGCGGGATCTAGTTCCCTGACCAGGGATTGAAGCCGGGCCCCCTGCACTGGGAGCATGGAGTCTTAACCACTGGACCACCAGGGAAGTCCCCCAATAAAGTGATTTATTATCTTATATAACCAGAGTCCTAAATCAGGGCATCTCTGTAACTTGTAAAAGTAAGTGGCTCAGCAATGTTATCAAGGATCCAGGTCCTTTCTGTCTTGCTACCTACCAGTCCCAGATTCTTTTTTCATCGTACTTATCACCATTTGAGACAATATGACGTAGGGGTTAACACAGACTCTGAAGCCAAACTGCCTGAATTTGAAACCTGGCTACCACTTTACTAGGTGTTAAGTTAAACTACTCAATCTCTCAGTTTCCGTATCTCTAAACTGTGGATGATTATTGTAGTATTACCTACCTCAAAGGGCTGACTTGAGGATTGAATGAGTTGCTGTGAGGATTAAATATGTAAAATGCTTAAGCAACCTAAATGCCCATTGACAAGACAAATGGATAAGGAAGATGCGGTACATATGTACAATGGAATATTACTGAGCCATAAAAAGGAACGAAATTGGGTCATTTGTAGAGACGTGGATGGACCTAGAGACTGTCATACAGAGTGAAGTAAGTCAGAAAGAGAAAAACAAATATCGTATGTTAATGCATATATGTGGAATCTAGAAAAATGGTACAGACGAACTGGTTTGCAAGGCAGAAATAGAGACACAGATGTAGAGAACAAACGTATGGACACCAAGGGGGGAAAGCGGCGCGGGGGGGCGGTATGAATTGGGAAATTGGGATTGACACATATACACTAATATGTAAAAAATAGATAAGTAATAAGAACTTGCTGTATAAAAAAAATAAAAATCAAAAAAGAAAAAAACTATAGATTTAGCAGGGCCTCCAAAAAATAAATAAATATGTAAAATGCTTGAAACAGCTACCCTACTTCTAGTTCATTCCTCAGGCTCAGCTGTATCCTGGAGACATTCCTGTATCCTTTTAATAAATTCCCCTTTCTCGTTTAAACCCTTCATTGCTGGGGTTCTCCACGGGGCTCCCCGCCATCATTTTGCTTTGGCGCCATCTGGCGCCCAAAAGGGAAGTGATGCGCCTGCGCTCTCCACTCTCTGCCTTTTGTCTCTTCCCTTGGTCGAATCTGGCACCTATACCTTTAAGATGCTTGGTCAAGACTGAAGGCTTCGGGGGCCGGCGCCACGGAACGCAAGCATGAAGTCCTCTTAGGTTGGTCCTGTCCGGGTAAGGGGCGGGCTGTAGCAAACTCCACGTAAGAAATTGGTCTTTCCTTCGGCTCCGCCCCCGTGAAGCAATCACGAACGCCTGTGATTGGTCAGGCGCTCTGGAGGCGGGGGCTCCGAGCTTGGCTCCAGGTTCTTCAGCAAGTCAGGGCTGCGGCGCGGTGGGCGGTATGTCCGCGGGTGGGGAGACGCGTGGGGATGCTGGAGGAGAGGGCACTGCTGCTGCCGCCCCCTTCAGCTTCAGCTCGGAACCAACGCTCGAGGACATGTAAGCCGTCCTTGCCCAGGCTGGGCTGGGGAGATCGCCCCCTTTCTCCCTCCGTTTGGGGAGGGTCCCTCCACGTGGTCGGGAAGAAGGCTAGCAGCTGTGCTCAGGTCCTAGCTCTGCTGGCTGACCCCCGCAGGCGAGCCTTCTAACCTCCTCCTCTGTAAAATGGGCTTAACAATGCACACCTGAAGCAGGGGACATACCGGAGTACGATGCTGCTTCTGCCCTGTCTCTGCCCTCCAGGAGCGGGAGGTAGGACGGTGGTAAATGTAGTGTTGAGAGGTGGGAGGCATTTCTTGCTGGAGGAAATCAAAGAGGGCTTCTTAGGGGAAGTGTCCTGGAGCTGTATTCTGTAAAATCAATAGGATTTAGATATACAGAGATAGGGATATTCCAGATGGAGGAAAACTGCAGAAGCAGCAGCAGGAGGTGGAAAAATGAAAAAGAAGGTATTATTAGATTTCGATAATTTAGGGTCTGTGTAAGGTCCCACCCATTTTATAGATGAGGAAACCAAGTCCCCTAAAGAGGAAACGACTTGCTTAGGCCACCCAAGGAATTAGTTGCAGAATCCCCCCTGATACCCATGCCCCCATTACATATCACTGAGGTACCTGCCAGGGCCCCGCATCTCCTCCCCCATCCCCTAACCTTGGGACCTGGACTTCCACCCCTTTCTCCTATTCCAGCCGCCGCCTCCATGCTGAGTTTGCTGCTGAACGAGACTGGGACCAGTTCCACCAACCTCGGAACCTCCTCCTGGCCTTGGTGGGGGAAGTAGGGGAGCTGGCAGAGCTCTTGTGAGTAGATGACAGGCTTCTGGAAGAGTCTGTGTGTTGGGGAGGGGAGGAGAGGGGAGGATTTATTTGACCATTAGATATCCCTGGATCCAATTTCCCCTCCTCACTACCAAGCTCTGTACGTGGTTGCTGGGCATACAAAGATGACTTATGTGTCCCTGCCCTCTAGGGGTGCCCAGTCTCCTGGGAGAGAAAGGTGTGAAAACAGCAAGGCAGGTCCAGGTCTAAGAGGGGACAGTGGTAACTGTCCTTTACCTCTGTCTCTGGGGTGGAAAGGCAGGTCTTCTTTAGAAGACCTGCCTATGGCATTCCAGACAGGGGAAGTTTACATTTGCAAAGGTAGTGAGGTGGGAAAGGGCAAGTTAAATTCAGGGAGAATATAAGATTCCTTCAGTGTAAGCTTCTTGAGGAAGAGCAAGGATTTTGTCTGTTTTGGTCTCTGGTGTATCCCAAGTGGCTGGGATACAATAGGCACTCAATATACTGTGGCTGTGGAGGACAGGGGTAGGATAGGAACACAGAATGATAGAATCAGGGCTGGGAAGTAATGGAGTTTGGACAGAACACCTGACCAGATTTGAATGGTAGAAAGGTCACTGTGTCTTCAGGGTGGATTGGATCCCCAAGAGAATTGGGTCAGGGGAGACCAGTGAGGAAGCTGGTGTAGATGAGGCAAAAGGTGGTGAGACCTAAGTCAGGGCAGTCACTGTGGGATGGACAAATGAGGGCACTGATGTGTGTGAGGGCAAGCCATTCGTTCATTACAGATTCATGACCACCATCTGTGTGCTATGTCCTCTAGAATCGAGATACGGCCTTGAACAAGATAGACACAGTTCCTACCATCACAGTGCAAGGAGACTGACAATAAATAAGTGAACTAATTTTAAAAGATGTGGAATTGTCACAAGTTCTATGAGGAAAGTAACACAAGGTGATGAGAAAGAAGGTAACAGAGGGAGAAGGCTTTTCTGAGGAGGTGACATCTGAGCTGAGACCTGAGTAACAGCCAGCCATGGGAAGGATGCGGGGAAGAGCATTCAAGGCAGAGGGAGCAGTAAGTGCAAAGGCCCTGTGACAGTTTGGCCTGTTTGCAAGGCAGAAAAGGCCAGAGTGGCTTTAGGTGGCGAGTCAGAGGGAGCATGGTGGATAATGACACTGGAAGAAGCAGGAGTCAGTTCATGCAGGACCTGGAGGGCATGGTAGGAGTTTGGATGTTATTCTAAGCACACCTGGGGGAGTTTTAAGCAGGGGAGGGACAAAATGTAATTTGTGCTTTTAAAAGATGGTGCAGGGTAAGAGTAGAAGATGAGTTAGAGGCTTCTGCAGTGGTCCAGGTCTAAGGTTTAGTCTGGGGTGGCAGTGGCTAAGGCCGGCAGGGGAGGAGTAGAATTGTGTCTCGATAAGTAAAATGTCCTTTTGGCTACTCCTTGGCTCAGATAGGGACACAGAGGTCTGGGTGAATCATCTGATGGGGTCTCTTCCCCACCATGAAGATTCCAGGGCCTAGCTGGGTTGACTTGTCTTTGGAGGAACTTCCTAGGAGGTGGGAGTTCATTGCTGCAAGGCCTGGGGTGTGCCCCTAAGAGAGGTGGAACCCATTGTCCTAGCTAGCATCTATGTGTGTGTGCCTGTCTTTGTGTCCTGTCCCCAGTCAGTGGAAGCCAGATGAGGAGCCTGGGCCCCAAGCCTGGCCCCCCAGGGAACGAGCAGCCCTTCAAGAGGAGCTCAGTGACGTCCTCATCTACCTGGTAGCATTGGCAGCCCGCTGCCATGTAGATCTGCCCCAAGCAGTTCTCTCCAAGATGGACACCAACCGGCGACGCTACCCAGTGCATCTGTCCCGCGGCTCTGCCCGCAAGTACACAGACTTGCCCCATGGGGCCACCTCTGAAAACCAGGCTGTGGGGCCTGCAGACCTTGCCTGTGAGTCCACAGGTCAGGCCTCAACCTAGAAACATGGGCACAGAACCTGCAACTCAGCACGGCATCTGAGGAGCAGAGGGTGCTCCAGCCATGCTACCTCATTCTAGTCCTTTCCTAACAGATCATGGGCCTGGGGGCTACCCTTCTTGAGGTCTGAGGCCCAAGAACCTCCAGTAGGTAGCCTCCTGGTTTTTTCTCTCTCAATAAAAGTTTTGGTTAGCAACTTCTGGATTCTTCCTGGGGCAGCTGGGGAGGCTGTCTGTCTCAGCACATGCTGGAGAGGGGTACCAGGGATACCAGTGATACCTGTGAGCCCAAAGCCCATGTTTCTCTATTATACTTCCCACCTGCAGAGCAGAGAGATCTGATTTCTAGTAAGTTCTCTGTCTGACCTCATGCAAGTAAGTCCCTTCCCCTTCTCTAAACAAGACTGGAGGCTTTATTTAGTGTTGGATGAGAGCCCAGATTCTGGAGCCAGGCTGTCTGGGTTCAAATGCCATCTTTGATACTGGATGATGTTCTGGATTATATTGTCATCTTTCTCCATTTCCTCATCTAAAATGAAAATAAGGGACTTCCCTGGTGGTCCAGTGGTTAAGACTCCGCGCTTCCACTGCAGGGGGCATGGGTTCCATCCCTGGTCGGGGAACTAAGATCCCACATGCCACGCAGCCAAAAATAAATTAATTAATTAATTTAATTAAATGAAAATAATGTTATCTACCTAATAGGGTTGTAAGGTTTAAGTAAGTTATTCTAAGTAGAGTGCTTAGGACAGTGTAAGTTTGCAGTTGTCATTATCTGTTTGCTTTTTCAACTCAAAACTTTCAGGGGCCCAGAGCAGGAAATTTCAACAGTTAAGGCAGGCATGGGCCTTGTCCATCAGGACCCCAGCCCTGTGAGAGCTCTCTGCCCCTCTCCCTTGGCCCCCAGCACAAATCAGGGTCAGGTCTGTCTGATATGAAGCAGAACAGGGCTTCCTCTCTTTGGGGGCTTGGACCCCTTAGCCCCCTCCTTCTCTCCCAAGGCCAATTTGCTTGTTCCACTTCTACACCTGAAGATAGTGTTGGGTGTGTATGATTCACCCGATGTGTGACCCCAGGCACATCACTCTTTTCAGAGCTACCCAGGGAACTAGCAGCCTGCTTCCTTCACAGGGTGAAACCTGATTCCACATCAGTAAAATAAAGCATTTTCCTTTACTGGCCTCACTCCTCTTATTAATGACGTCACTTCCTCTTAACCGGTGACCTCTCTTACTTCCTAGGTAAAAGAGAATCCATCAGATTGGAACTGCTTTAGCTTTATCTTCCCAAACCCTCCTTTCCTCTGCCCACCATTGATAGCAGGAGCCTTATCTTATTGATCTCTTATTTCATCCTGTCTCCTTGATCAATTATCTCCTCTCTCCTCCGTATAATCAAAGTCTTTTCCTTTCCATTAACCCTTCCCATTAGCACATAAAGCATACTTGAGGGCCTCCCTGGTGGTGCAGTGGTTGAGGGTCTGCCTGCCGATGAAGGGGACACGGGTTCGTGCCCCGGTCCGGGAGGATCCCACATGCCACAGAGCTGCTGGGCCCGTGAGCCATGGCTGCTGAGCCTGCGCGTCCGTCCGGAGCCTGTGCTCCGCAACGGGAGAGGCCACAGCAGTGAGAAGCCCTCGTACCGCAAAAAGGAAAAAAAAAAAAAAAAAAAGCATACTTGAGTCTCTTTGCTATTGACAAGACAAAACCAACAGAACTCCAGCTACTTCCCTCATGCTTTTCACAGCCAAACCTCTTGAAATGGAGCTACACCGATCCACTCTGCTTCTTCTCTCATTTCTACCCTAACCAACTAAACGCTGGCTTTCACCCCCCACCCCTCCACTGAAACTGTTCTCATCACTTTCCCTGAATTCATACACAGTGGACACCACAGCAGCATCTGACTGAGCTAAGTTTCCTCCATAAAACACTTTCCTCTAGATTTCCCAGACAAGACACTTCTGCTTTTCGACTTCTGGCTATTCTGTCACAGACTCAAGTTCTCTACTACCCTCTTCTGGATGTGGTGCCATGCCCTCCAGACCTGATATCCCCAAGGCGTTACTTCCAATTACCTCCCTGACCCGTCCACATTTACTTCACACTCAATGTGTCCAGATTGGGGTGTAACAATTGTTGCCACTTCAACTCTGGTCCTGCTCCTCATCCTGTGTCCCCATCTCAATGACACTGCCTACGGTCACCCAAGCTGAGGAATGAAATAAGCCCCATCTCTCCTTTCCCCACATCCACTTTAACTCCTATTAATTCTAGCTGAATAACATGCCATATGCCTCCCTCTCCTCTAATCACTCAAGGCTTCTTTGTGGCCTTGGAACCTTTAACCTGGCTTCCAGGGTCCTTAGTGGTCTGTCTCCTGCCAACGTCCTTGCTTGTTGTCCCTGCCTTCCACCCCAGAGGACACCTGCAAGCTCTAACAACTCTGGCATGCAGGTTCAGGGGTTCTCTCCATACGTCCCCAACCCCAACTCTCTTGACCTTAAGACCAGCTTAAATGCCACCTCTGAGAAGAGCCTCTCTAAACTCCAAGATTGCACTGAAGACCTCTCCTATCCAGCAACTTCCCCATCAGAGTTCCAATGACAAGGGACTGCACTTGCCTGTGTACTTGTCCCCACTGTGCCATTCACTGGCTGTCAGTACCTATTTACTCATCTGCAGAAATGGAGGTAAAAGTTACCTCACTTTGGGATGCTTTGAGGATGGAAATGAACTAATAATAATGTAGCACTGAAGTTCTTTAACCTAGTGCTAAAGTTTCCACTATTGCTTCTCTTTACTAGACCAAGTTCCATGAGGTTCATGCCGGCTCACTCAAAGCTCTGCAGAATGCAGTGCCTGTTGATCACAAATGCGCTAAATTTATGGACCCTTCTAGGCATGAGGTCATGGAGACATAACCAAGGGCCAAGCGTGGAATGACTCCACACACACACAAAACCAGTTCCTGTAACACTTTTGGGCTTATAGCCCCTCTTGACTCCATGACAATTCACCTAAATCACCTAAGCCTGGAGAGACCCCCAACTTTCCTAATTCACACCCCACCCACCTCATTCACAGGCACGGGTGGGGTGAGGATATAATACTTTATTCACTCTAACAAGGGCCGAGAGGATGTAATGAGGGGGAGGTGGGCGCGTTTCCAGGAACCCCGGTAGGGGATCCTCCCTGTCTCCCAGTTCCAGGGCAACCAGGCCCGCCGTCCCACCCTATCTGAGACGCAGGTGGCGGGGCGGGGAGTTGTCCAGGTTAACGCAGCCCCAGGTCGGGATACTAGCGTGCCCCTCCCCAGCTCGCACCCCGCGGAGACAAGAATGGCGGTTCAACTGCCCTCACAATCTGGGCAGCGCTCAGTGGCAGTGGCTCCGGCGGGTAGCTTGAAGTCCCGGCCGCAGCCCGCGCAGATATAGAGACGGCGCCGCATGTGCGCGCGACGGTGGCGGATGAAGTGCGAGCTGAGGCGGAAGCGCCGGCCGCACTCGGCACATGGGTAGGGCCGCTCGCCTGTGTGCGTGCGCGCATGCTCCGCCAGGTTGGAGCGGTGGCCGAAGCCGCGGCCGCACACGGCGCAGCGATGCGGCTTCTCGCCCGTGTGCACGCGCCGGTGCTTGGCCAGCGCCGAGCTCTGAGCGAAGCGCGTGCCGCAGTCGGCGCATGCGTACGGCCGCTCGCCCGTGTGCGTGCGTCGGTGGCGCGCCAGACACGAACTGCCGCCGAAGGCGCGTCCGCAGTCCGGGCACGAGTACGGCTTCTCGCCCGTGTGCACGCGCAGGTGCTGTGCGTAGTTGGAGCTCTGCGCGAAGCGGCGGCCGCATTGTGCGCATGCGTAAGGCTTCTCGCCCGTGTGGCGCCGCCGGTGCTGCCGCAGGTTCGAGGCGGCCGAGAAGCGCTTGTCGCATTCTGGGCATTCGTAAGGCCTCTCGCCCGTATGCGTGCGGCTGTGTTTGGTCAGCGCCGACTTCTGCGAGAAGCGCCGGCCGCACTCGGTGCACGCAAAGGGCCGCTCGCCCGTGTGTATGCGGACGTGCTTGGCCAATGTGGAGCGGCGCGCAAAGGCACGGCCGCAGTCCCGGCACGCGTGTGGGCGCGCCGGGTCCGCCGACGGCGCTGGCGCCTCGCTCGGGACCTGCGGGGAGAGGGGGGATAGGGGAAAGGTCAGCCCTGACCGAGAGGCTCGGGAGCCAGAGACCTGGGGCTCTGCCGGCTGCAGCCTCTACGTCCCCCGTTTGTACAGTAGGAAAAGCCACGGGGTGCGCCTCTCAGGACGGTTGTGCGCGTTAAATGAGATTAACATAAACGCACATATCACAATGCCTAGTGTAATTCTAACTATTCTTTATTAATTCATCCAGTATTTATTGAACGCGTACAATGTGCCAGACTCTGTTCTAGGAACTGGGGATTCAACATTAAATTTTTTTAAAAATTCCTAGTTTCAGGAAGAATGGATAAGGAGTGCTGGTATTGGAGGGGGTGCTGCAAATTTAAATAGGGTTGAGGAACCTCGCTGATGTCACATGAGCGAAGACCTAAGGAGGTGAGACAGCAGGTTCCAGAGGGAAAAGCAAGGCCCTGAGGCAGGAGTTTTCCTGTTATAGGAATGGCCAGAAAAGAGTAATCCATGGAGTGGTCCTGAAGGGGATATCTTAGCATAGGGCCTTGCATGTGAATGAGGTGAGGACTCAATAGAGATGTTAGACGGTTTTGAGCAAGGAGGGGAACAGATTAGACTCGTATTTTAAAAGGTTTCAGGGGCTTCCCTGGTGGTGCAGTGGTTAAGAATCCGCCTGCCAATGCAGGGGACACGGGTTCAAGCCCTGGTCCGGGAAGATTCCACAAGCTGCAGTTAAGCCTGTGAGCCACAGCTACTGAGCCCACATGCCTGGAGCCCGTGCTCCGCAACAAGAGAAGCCCACGCACCACAACAAACAGTAGCCCCCGCTCGCCACAACTAGAAAAAGTCCATGTGCAGCAACAGAGAACCAACGCGGCCAAAAAAAAAAAAAGAATGAAGGAGGGGAGGGGGCAGGAACCCAGTGAGGAGGCTACTGTACTGCAAGCCAGAGAAGACAGTGGCTTGGACCCAGGTGACAAAGTTGGGAAGTGAAGGTGGTGAGAAGTGGTCTGCTTCTGGATATATTCTGCAGTTTGAGACAGCAAATTTGATAGATTAGACATGAGGTGTAAAGAAAGGAGTAAAAATGACTCCAAGGATTTTGAGCTTAGCAACTGCACAGGTGAAGTTGCCATCTACAGAGCTGAGGGTGGAGGGAGGCACAAGCTGGTACCTACTATCCGTTTCTGATCTTATCTGCAGTTCTCCTTGACACATCTGGAGCTCAGGAGAGAGGCCCAGGCTGGAGATGTTAATTGGGAAGACATCAGCGTGGAGGTCGTTTTTAAAGCATTGAGACTGGATGAGTTCGCCCAAGGAATAGGCAGAGAGAAATGGGGGTGGCAAGACGAAAAGCAGCCAGCAAAGGAGACTGAGCAGAAGCAGCCAGTGAGGTAAGAGACCCAGGAGAGCAAGGTGTCTTAGAAACCAGGCCACCATCAAGTCCAGGCTCTCTAATAAACTTTCAAGAGCAAGCACCTATCATTTTTTAAGCTGCAAAAAAGGCAGCCAGGGTGAAACCCAAATACTATTCTGAGGCCTGAAATGAAAAAAATTCAAAAATAAGCCAGTTTCATGAGGTCTGGGCCTCTGGAGATAAAATCAGAAAAAGAAATGTTTTATAAGAGGCAGATGAAGGGAAAACAGTTTGTACTAACAGTAAAGAGGAATACTGAGGAAACATTGCTTCCTTCTTAGAAAAGAGAAGGCTCATCCTAGCAAAAGTGGGGTTGAATCTCTACTATGGACTAAGCAAATAGGATATTAATTCATGACCAAATGAAAAACCAGGCACATATTAAGGATAAGACAGTGTTAGCTTCTTTCTCCCCATATTCCATCTCCACCAAGTGGTTATCACTATTCTTCTTTTATAGATAAGGAAACGGGTTAAGAGAGGGTAAGTGACAACTAGGGAGTAGCGAGGCCTCTTCTTTCTGAAGTTGTAAGGAGGGCACCTTCAGGGCCTTCAAGATCCTTTGTTAGAAAGACAGTAGCTTTTTGGTAACCACCTCAGAAATTGGAAAACAAGGCAGTTTGGGAAACTGGTCACCAGCCAAGGGAACTCTGGCTTAAATACTATTATCACGATAATGATAATAGTGATAACATTACAGTGTAAAGATTCGGCAGCGCTGTGTTATGTACATTATTGTATTAAATCTTCCTGTCACGCTCCCTTGAGCCAGGCGTTATCTTTTGAGAAAACTGAGCTCAGAGAGATTAAATTCACAGAGCCAGTGGGAGTCAGGACTGACCTTAGAGCTCTCACCCTTAACCAGTAGGCTACACTGCTTCCCTGCACACACAGCACGAAGATGTGACAGCGGCTGGACTCCAAGTGCCTGGCACTCTCCAAGAGGGATTCAAGGTTAAAATACAACTTGATACTTTAAATCAAGAAACTCCCCACAGCAAATTCGGCACAGTCTGAATTCAAGGTCACACTTTCCAGTCTTGCCCTGGTTTTGACATCTATTGGGTTTATTTCATCACGTCAGCCATCGTGGAGAGAATTTTTCTCATTATATCTATATTTTTCTGGCCCGTTTTTCTTTGGCACCCTTCTTTAAGGTGACTTTGACCAGCCTGAGGACTTCCTTATGCTGGATTCACTATCTTGTGAAAAAGAAATTCTTCACACAAGTACCTTTGGTATCTCCAGCTCCAGGAGGAGGGGCCTTGGGTGCCCTAGGAAGAATCTTGGTAAGAGAGGCTGAGTCTAGCTCATTAAGACCCCAGGCAAGTCCCTCCCTTCCCCTGCCTCACTGAACCAAGGAAGGCAAGGGAGGCTAGGTGAGATCAATATTTCCCGACTTGAGGTATGCACATCACAGAATGCAAGAGGATTCTAAGTGTTATGTAGGCTAACTCTTAGCTTACTATGATCATTATGTATTTATTTTCATGGATATTAGAAAAACAACAGATCACATGAAACCCACAATTTCATCAGTATTATTGCTCAGATGAGGGGAAATTTATTTAACAAAACAATGTGAATCTATCTGAAGAAGAGCATTAAATAAATGAGCAAACAGGTAAGTGACTGAAGCTTGGCAAATGCCAGACTTACATGCCTTTTAAATTCTACAGCTGTTAGATTTAAAAATTAGAATACAGGGTATCTGCACTAGAACATGAGGGTACTAGGGGGATACATGTAGTATAAGAATATGATAATCCAAGTATTTAAAGTTAGTGATTTTGGGACTTCCCTGGTGGCGCAGTGGTTAAGAATCTGCCTGCCAATGCAGGGGACACAGGTTTGAGCCCTGGTCCAGGAAGATCCCACATGCCATGGAGCAACTAAGCCCGTGCGCCACAACTACTGAGCCAGTGCTCTAGAGCCCAGAAGCCACAACTACTGAGCCCACGTGCCACAACTATTGAAGCCCGTGTGCCTAGAGCCCGTGCTCCGCAACAAGGAAGCCACCGCAATGAGAAGCCCGTGCACTGCAACGAAGAGTAGCCCCGCTCACCACAACTAGAGAAAGCCTGAGTGCAGCAACAAAGACCCAATGCAGCCAAAAAATAAATAAATTTATTTTAAAAATAAATAAATAAAAATAAAAAATAAAGTTAGTGATTTTGTCTTCCTGCTTAAGGTGTTTTTGTTTTTGTCTTAAACCAGAGCAAACATTCCAGGTTTTTCCTCAGCCATTACTTTTCTAATTAATAACAATAACTACCATTTACTGAGCACTCACTATGCCAGGAAGTGCGGTAAGTGCTTTCCACCCATGTTCTTATTTTAAATTCTCACAACCCTTTGGGTTAGGCTGTATTAGCACCATTTTAAAATAAGGATATAAGACTCAGAAGTAAGTGACTACCAAGGTCCTACAGCTAATCCCTCGGCAGGGTCAGGGTTTACACTGGAAGTCTGTCATTGTCTAAAACACCTCTTCTCTCATAGAATGATGCAATTCTATCTCACTGACAAGTTTAAGGTTACCTACACAGTTTGTCTCCCTCACCCGGACTTTTTTAGCTGTCAGAATCTCCCTTCTTTTGAGTACAGAGTATAAAATACAATCCCTATCCTCTCCCTCATTGCTAAAGGAAGTGTGGTCCACAGACCAGCAGCATCACTGGAAACTTGTTAGAAATACAGAATCTCAAGTCCCCCCCATACCTACTGGATCAAACTTCAGTTTAACAAGATCCCCAAGTGATATGGACACATGTTAAAAATGAAGAAACCTGATCTAGGAGATGCACTACTCCCAGGGAAAGCAGGTGGGAAAGGTGAAGAGGGTTTTACAGGCTGAAAGACCACATGGGCAAAGTCTTCGAGGTGAGAAGGGTCAGGTGTGTTTGAAGCTGGGGCATGGGATGGGTGCTGAGTGACTAGAGATGAAGCCATGAGGTCAGACGATGAAGACCTTTGAATGCCAGGCGCAGGAGCTGAGGGAAACAGAATACCACTCAAGGTTTAATTTTAAGCAGGGAGAGACAGGCCTGGATGTACATAGAGCCCTCTGAGAAAACCCGTCTATTCATTAAAGATAGTATGGATTTTAATAGGCAGTGAGAGAATACTCCAGCTACTGAGTGCAGCATAATTAAGGCCTGTTCTGGACAATGACCTGCCATGGGACTGGGTGAGAGCTAAGAGTCACAGAATGTTGACACTAGAAGGAGCTTTGGAGACCACTATTTCATAGAAACCGAGACTCAGGGAGACCACACAGCAAGTTGATGAGCTATCTTGTGGGCACAGTGCTAAATCTTTGTGGGATGTGTGTGTGTAACTCTCATTTCCACCCTCCTCCAAATCCAATCACCCACATGATACTTAGACTGGATTTCAAGGATCTTACTTTCATTATCTCATTTTATAGATGAAAAAGCTGTCGAGGCAAAACTGGTAAATAGTGGTTAGGATTTGAGCCAATGCTTTTAACCGCTACACGATACCATTTAGAGTCTAGCTCTACAGCCTTCTCATGACTAGCCATGCCTACATCCACCCTTCCCATCCTTAGCTCCATCCAGTCCAATCAATGTTCCCCAAAACCCCCTTATTTCCATCTTCTCTCCCCTGCTGCCGCTACCTTAGAGCAGGCTACCAGCCATACCTGACCTGGTCTCCCCGCAGCAGCCCACGATTCTTCTAAATAGAAAATCTGATCATGTCTCTCCTCTGATTTGAGGCTTCTGATGGTACCGCATAACCTAACAGAGTATGTCCAAATTCCTAACCTGGCTTTCAACACCTTTTACTCTCTGGCCCTGCCTACTTCTCTGGCCTTATCTTCTCTGAGCATTTGCTTTTGTTGTTTCCTCATCCTGGAATGCCCTTCCTCCTCCTCCATTTGCCAAATTCCCACTAAGTTTTCAAGGCCCACGTCAAAGTCATTTCCATGAAGCCTTCCCCACTGCCTTGAGTTATTTGCCCTCAATTCTCTGTCTAGGCCTCCACATTCTAGGTTTCCCTGTTCACTCCCAGCCTCAGGATTCAGCCCAGAAAGGCCCCGATAAAAATGAGTAGAAAAATCTCCAGGAGGATGACCTAGCCTGAACTTTAGGGAGAAGAATGAATAATAGCAGCAAATACTTACATAGTGTTTATTATGTGCCAGACACAGTTCTAACTCTTTACACGTATTAACTCATTTAATCCTCCCAACCCCAAGAAGTAGGTGCTATTATGATTTCCCTTGTACCAGTGAGGAAACTGAGGCACAAAGAGGTGAAACTTGCCTAAGGTGACACAGCTGGTAAGTGATAGAGTTGGAAGTCTACCCTAAACTCTGGAGTCTGAGTTCTTAACTTATAGGCCAAAGGTGGAGACCAGGGGATTCACAGGGCCGGAAGAGGCAGGCTGAGCTAGGAGGATGGGCCAAGGAGGCCTGAGAAAACAGAACTAAACGGGCCACGGCAGTGAAAGCGCGGAGTCCTAACCACTGGACCGCCTGGGAATTCCCTAAATAGTTATTTTGACTGGAAGAGGAGGCCACAGCAGCCAGCCCCCTCCCCCTAGGGCCCACCACACCCACTAGGGGGCAGCAGAACTTTCTTTTTCTGGGAACTGGCGCCTGTGCAGGAAGAAATCAGAGGGAGCCTGGGCCCACAAATCTGGCCCAGGAGTCCTCCAGCTGGACTCAGGGCTGCTCTGGCTGTGGGTGGGAGTCCTGTAGGGTTTTGGGAAGTAGAACTATACCTAGTGGCAGTTAGGGTCTCTAATGGGTAAATCTAACTCATATTTTGATCTCCTTAAAACTCCTCTCTTTAAACCTTCAACACCCTTGTCAGTCTAACCCTGCTAGACATCAAGCTCCACGAGGAACCGAGGAGAGCGTTTACTCTCCAGCACCCAGCACAGAGCCTGGCACAGTAGGCGTGACATCTGTATGATGGCAGCATGGACTGTGGGACGGAAGGATGGGTGGCCAACCCTGAGAGTCAAGGGCAAGTAGGGACAGGATCCCTGGATTCTGTCTGAGGGAGGCTGGACCTGCACCAGGTTTAGGGGCGACGGGACCCCAGGGTGTGGGACACGTACCTCCTTGTTGTCCATGGGGATCTTGAGTTTCACCACTTCATACTTCTCTTCACCCTCATCCTCCTCACCCTTCACCAGCAGCACCATCTCTTCTTGCATCTCCTCCTCCTCCTCCTCCTCTGTCTGCTGTTCACCGGGCATCTTGGTGTCCTGGGGCAGGGAGCTGAGTCAGAAGCTCAGGACCCGCCCCCCCACCATGGCCCACACAAGGCGGTGCAGCCGTGGCTTCTCCTGTGATCTTCTGACCTTCTTCCCTCTATCCCAGCCCGGCCCTAGGCCCCAGCCCTATCCCGGGACCAGCTCGGAAGACTCTCGTTCACCCCTCATCCCGGCATTCAAGGCCCTGAACACTTCGAATCTCTAGCCCCAGTGAGTCACCACCCTCCCCGCGCTGAGTCACTCCCCGGTGCCTGGGTCCGCGGCCCGGAGCTCTAGGGCACGGGCTGGAGGCAGTATCGGGGCGGAGACCCTGAGGGGGTGCGCACTCACCAGCCGCAGGTTCAGGCGCTCGCGCTGCCCCAGGCCAGGGCGCCGGGCGGTTGGGCACTCTGCGACGCCGCGACTCCGGGGGCGGGGCGTAGGCGGGGCCTCGGTGACGACTGACCATTGGTCAGAATACCTAACCCCGCCCCTAGGGGAGGGGCCAGAGGACCCAGGCGTCCGGCCCAAACTGCCCCGGGAGGGTGGCGAGCCCACACCCAGTGCCTTCCGCTCAACCCCGACTCCCAAAGACCCCGGGCTGCACTACTCGGTGTTCAAGGTCCTCACAGTCCGGTAGTGACCTACCTTAAATGCTCGTCTCCTGCGGCCGGCTCGGAGATCTCAGCTGCGGCCAAGCGCGTCTGCTCCGCCCGAAATAGGCCACGTGCGCTCCCGCCCCTTCCTGGGCCTCTCGCTGGCGCCCCGCCTGGAGGGCGGACCCTGTTGCCTCCTCACCTCTTCTCTTCCCTCTTTTTGCCTCTTCTCCCATCTTTTCTCCTTTCGCAGCGTCGCCTTCACGGTCTCCTGGTCTCTGGGATATCTTGCTCCTTGAATACATACTTAACCAACAGCCACCCAAGCAACCGCTGCTGTTTGTTGCGTGGTGTGCCTCTTATGCGCCATCGTTATGCTAAGCCTTTTGCACAGTCTGATCTCGATCCGCACAAAGGTGGGTCCATTTCACAGATGAGCTAATTGAAATTTACAGATGAGCTAATTGAAGCTAACTGACTTGCCTAAGTTACACAGTAAGTGTTGTCACAGCATCCCCAGCAACCCAGTAGCCTAGGTGGAAAATTATAGCACACGGACCAGATCCAGTCCACAGAAGTATCTTGTTTGGCTCTCAAGTTTAAAAGTTAACTTCAAAAGAAGCACGAGAGGTCTTTTACAAAATTTAATTTCCAACATTTAAAAATTGAGATATTTCATGTAAAGATCTGTATTTTCCCACTTCTCTTGAAAAAGATACCTAATTCTCCCAATTTATGAATGGGGCAACGAAGATTCAGAAATGATGAAAGAGAAATTACATTCAGTAAGTGCTTACAATCCCTAGTTGTCTCTTTACAACAACCCTGTGGGGATCAGTCATATTACCTTCCTTTGACAAATGAGGGAACTAAAAGCTTAAGTAATTTGCTCAAAGTCACATAGCTGGTAAGTAGCCAATTCCAAACCTCATGCTCTTCCTGTTGCACCAAATTCTCTCTCAGAAATGAGGTTACATGAGGAAATTGGTAGCAGAGCCCAGAACATAATTTGGATGTTGGGATTACATCTGGTCAAAGTTTTGCTCTTCCTCAGAGCTGGGAAAAGGGGGTAAATGAGTGTGATACTCACCCTCAGGATCCCGAAAACCACTTTGATTGTGTTAATTCTCTCATCAAATATTTATTGAACCCTACTATGTGCCTGGCACTATTCTAGCTATTGGAGATGCAGTAGTGAACAAAAGAGACAAAAATCTTAGCTACCATGGCACTTCTCAAGGTGTAAAAAATGTCAACAAGTAAATAAGATAATTTCAGGTAAGGATAGGTGTAAGAAGGAAATAGGGCCAGATGATGCAACAGGGAGTGGCTATGGTTGGGAGCTTCTTTAATGTGGGCAGGGAAGGCATCTCTTAGGATATAATATATGAGATGAAACTTGAATGATGAGAAAAAGCCGTTTGAAAATCTAGATGAATGTTCTAGACAGAACTACAGAGACTTTAAGGTGAGATTAAGCTTGGCATGTTTGAGGAAAAGAAAGAAGGCTTGTATGGCTAGTGAGTTAATGGAAATGTAGTGTGGGAGCTGGAGAAGAGGCAGGCAGGGCCAGATTATGGCAGGAACTCTAGCGAAAGGCAAGGCATGCTTCCCCTAACTCAGAGAATCAGTGAGGAGACTCAGCTGGGAGCAGCGAAAGTCCCTACTGGAAGGTCGTCCTACTGTGGGAGGACTTTGGAACAGATGCTTGCAAAAGGGAACGTGTACAAGTATCTATCTGGAATCAGAGCTAGTTCTTGTTCTTGAGAGTCTCACAGTCTAGTAAAGAAGGTGATTTAAAAATATATATGTATATGATATATATATATATATCATATACATATGAAAAGGAAACAATAGGTGTTCTGGCAACTCCCTGGAAGGGAGTGGATATTGGGTGCAGGCCTCACCAAAGAGATAAACGTAAAGGGCCTTCAAAGAAGAGTGGGAGTTTGCCAGATGGACGAAGAGGTAGCAGTTTGTGGGACTGTAAACTCTCGTGAAGAGCACATCATGTTCCAGGGACATCATTCACCAAAGTATTGAGTGAGCCTTATTGTGTGCCAGGCCCCTTTTAGGACTGGGCGGTAGAAAGTTGAATTTGGAAGTCTTTATCTTACTTTTCACTATTCTGCATTTCACTATTTGCCTTCAGCCTCATTAGAAGTTTACTTGAGTTCTTGAATCCCAAGGACTTGGTGCATAGAACATGCCATCCGCCATCCCATCTCCCACCTCCTCCTTTCTTGGCTTGTTCCAAATCATTCTTTACGTCTTAACATAATTGCCACTTCTTTGGAGAGGCTTTGAATCATGTGGGAGTCTCTCCTGCATGTCTGCTTCCTGCATAGTCTTTACCACGCTTGAAAATATTTGTTCAAAGTCTAGCTTCTGCGTAGAAACTGAGGGCAGAAACTTTGTCTTATTCATCTTTCTATGCCCAGTACCCAGCACACAGTAGGTAATGCTGTTGAGTGTCTCTTTATCCTAAAGAAGCTCTCGATGTGTTAAGGGAGCTTAACACATCAGATGAAGGGGGTTCTAACCCAGGCTGGAGGTTTAGGGAAGGCTTCTGGGAGGAAGTAACACTTGAGGTGTTTGGATAGGTTAACACGTTGGGAAGGGGGGCATTCCAAGTTACGAGAACAGAATATTTAAGAAGCACGGGTCTGAAACCACACAAGTGGAAGGCCTTGAATGCCATCTAGGAGTTAAGTTTTATGGAGAGGACATGTGCATATACGGCAGGGTTTTTAATAGGGGAGTGAAGTGGTCAGATTTTACAAAGTTCACTGCAGACTAGCTTGGAGGCCGACCTGGTAGGGAGGTGAGACACGGCAACCAGCAGGGAGGATCTTACCAAAGACCCAAAGGCCTCCATTCAGGTCTATGGGTGTTTGTGTGCACTTAAGGACAGAAGCCGCTGAGA
This sequence comes from Mesoplodon densirostris, assembly GCF_025265405.1. Classification (NCBI taxonomy): domain Eukaryota; kingdom Metazoa; phylum Chordata; class Mammalia; order Artiodactyla; family Ziphiidae; genus Mesoplodon; species Mesoplodon densirostris. The sequence goes on from NC_082676.1 coordinate 44,824,199, forward strand.
ACTCCAGGCCTGAACTCAAAATTCTGGGATTTCGAATCTGTTTAACAACTTGGCAGGGGTGGGAGGACTGGGAGGAGCCGCGCTGCAGCAAGCTTTCATTGGTTTCTAAGGAAACCCGGCTGACGGTTAAGATGTCGCGAGAGCTTCTACCCGGGGACCGTTCCCGCACGCAAATTAGCTGAGACGCCAAGCCAGCGAAGTTGTAGGGAGTCTTGTACTTCATTTCTTAGATGGGTGAACCGCCCTAGTCTTTTTTGTCCCTGGCCAATCAGGTCAGTTCCTTTTTTCCTTTTCCTCCCTATTGGCGCCCTCCTCGGAAAAAGCTAGGAGTTGGGAGTCCTGCACCTAATGACGCATAGGTGGCTGGGAAATACGGTTGCCTTTTCTGGGGGATAGAGACATCCCCTTGGCCCTGCCTTTGGGCTATGCAGCCAAATGACCTGTTTCTCGACAAATAAAAAAAGGGTCGCAGGGAGGTGGGGTTTCCCAGAAGGCAGAACATCAGTGTCGGGGTCTTCTGAGCTGGTACCAATTCCTGCCGGCCACTTTTCTCCCGGTACCTGTCGCCATAGCAACAGCGCTCGCAGAACACTCGCCCCCCCCCACCCCCCACGCTCCCACCGAGTGTTTTTCCTTTTAAGGGTCGCGCTCAAGCCTGTGGCGTAGGTGGCTCCTGTGGGCAGCCAGAACTCAGGTCTGAGGCATCAGCTGACAGGCCTGGTGGCCGTTTTCTTAACCCGTTGTCAGCTAAAAAGCAGCTATGACAACCCAACTTCTTTATTTGACAGGGCTCAAAGAGAGCAAGCTTACAACATGGCTTGTGGGTTTTGCCTGTGGTGACCCTTCGGCACCTTTTTCACCCCTCACCACGCACACACGCACACACGCACACAAGAGTCCAAGCCTCAGACAAGAAGCAGTTTATTGGCGAGACACATGGAGATGTGGCTGTCAGGCCTTGGTGCTTCCCTGGCTTCTCCTCACCCCTGTACTGCCCTTCTCCCAGTGTATCTCTGCTGCCGTCCACGAGGACCTGAGCTTAGCATCCAAGGCAGATGACTGCCCTTTCTGCTGTCTCTGACCTATTCTGCCGTGTCCAGGTGTCAGGGCAGTTTGGGCTTCTCCAGGGCACATAGGTCTGGCCTCTCCAAGTGTCCTCTTCCTGGCTAAGACCACGTCCAGCAGCCTGAGGCTGGGTACTGCCTGCCTCACAACAATACTCTCACCATCAGTAGGGTGGTCAGGATGGCCTTGCCTCACTCTGTCACCCTAAACCTCAGAAGTCGCATTGTTGCAGCTCATAGGTCTAACAAACCCTGGTTCAGGATGCTGGTCTCCCAGGGGCAAGGTTGGGAGGGGTCAATTTACAGGTTAAGAGGCAGCAGGAATTTAGAGTTCTTTAAGGGCCCTCAGGCTAAGGTCAGTTTATTCATCAACAAATATTTATTGCCTACTGCATACTAGGCAGTGTTCTAGAAGCTGGGGGTATAAACCACACTGGCACGGTCCTGACTGAGCCCAGCTAGGAGTTTCCTGAGCTTCAAGGTCATTGTCTCCAAATCTCTATTGCTATCTATCCACTCCTTTCTCCCATTTGTTTCTTCCCCTCCTTCTCCCTCCCACCGCCTCCCAGGCCCTTTCTTCTCTGCTTAAGCGGCAGATACCCCCCCTTTGGTCTCCTGGGCCTCCACCCTCCCTGGACCCCATCATTCCAGTCCCGTTGGTGGCTCCTCTTTGAGGGGCCTTGCCTGACCATCCCCTGTCCCAAAGGGCCTCAAGACCAGGTGCCCACGCTGGTGCTTGATGCGGGCAGAACTGTCACCAAAACCCTTGCCACACTCTGCACACTTGTATGGCTTCTCCCCGGTGTGTGTGCGCCTATGTTTGACTAGATCCGAGCTCCGGGGAAACTCCTTCCCACAGAAGCCACACACGTGGGGCTGGCTGGGCCCAGAGGGCTGAGCCCGGACTCGGGATCGAGGGGCCGTGGGTGCCGGGCCAGGGGGATTGTGTGGCCTCAGGAGAGTGGATGGTGGCGGTGGCCGAGCCCGTTCACCACGGTGGGTGCGGAGGTGCTTGACTCGGGCAGAGCTGTCGGCAAAACCCTTGCCGCATTCAGGGCAGAGGTAGGGTTTTTCCCCCGTGTGTACACGATGGTGTTTCACCAGGTCCGAGCTTCGGCGGAAACCCTTGCCACACTCAGGGCACTTGTGGGGCTTGTCACCCGCCAGCGGTGGAGGTGGCTCCCCAGCCTGTGGGCCCCCAGGCTCCGGCTCCAAGCCAGGCAGGCCGAAAGGGCCATCACCCGAGTGCGAAGGGCTTCGAGGCGTCAGCGGGGGGCTGGTGCCGAGGGGAGGTGGGGGTGGGCTTGAGCTGGGGGGTGGGCTGGGGATCAGGGGGGCGAGGGGGTAGCCTGGGAAGCTGAAGTCCTGGGGCTCCGCGTGAGTGAGGCGGTGGCGGAAAAGGGTGGAGCTGAGGCTGAAGGTGCGGGCACACTCCGGACAGGCATGAGGCCTCTCGCCACTGTGGGTGCGGAGGTGCTTGACCCGGGCGGAGCTGTCAGCGAAGCCCTTGCCACACTCGGGGCAGAGGTAAGGCTTCTCTCCTGTGTGCACCCGCAGGTGCTTCACCAGATCTGAGCCCCGGGCAAACTCCTTTCCACACACATCACAGCCAAAAGGCTTGGGCCCCAGGTGACTGCGCTGGTGGCTCAGGAGGCTGCAGCTGAGCACAAATCTTTTGCCACAGTCGGTACAGATATATGGCTTGTCCTGGGCCTTAGGTCCCTGTGCGGCTGCCGTGGCTGCTCGAGATGGCAGCCGTCGGGGCACCACGGGCCGAGGGGGCTGCTCCCCACGGTGTGTCCGCTGGTGCTTTATGCGGGCAGAACTGTCACCAAAGCCCTTGCCACAGACCCCGCACTTGTAGGGCTTCTCGCCCGTGTGTGTCCGCTGGTGTTTCACCAGGTCAGAGCTCTGCCGGAAGCTCTTGCCGCACTCACCGCAGATGGTGGGGCGCTCACCAGCAGGGATCCTGGACCGAGGAATCTTTGGGGGGCCCTGGGCTGGTGGCCGGGCTCTGTAGGGCTTTTCACCACTATGAGTTCGCTGGTGTTTAATACGGGCAGAGCTATCCCCAAAGCCCTTGCCACAGACCCCGCACTTGTAGGGCTTCTCCCCTGTGTGGGTTCGCTGGTGTTTCACCAGATCTGACATCTGCCGAAAGCTCTTGCCACACTCGCTGCACACGGCAGCCCGATCGCTAGCCTGGCCCCAGCGTGGTTCTCCCAGGAGCCGAGGGCCTCTGTCCCGGGCCTGTGGTTTCCCAGGTCCCACTCTCTGGACCCACAAGTCATCCCAGGTCTGAATGCCTTCGGGTTTGAGAGAGGCATTTCCTACTTCATGACCTGGGGCCAAATCTTCCTCTTCCTTGAACCCCAAGTCATCCTCCTGTGGGGCATGTTCAAACTCATCTGGCTGAGAAATCTCCACGTTCTCACTCCCTAGACCTGGGGAAAGAAAAAGGAGTTGTAGACCCTGCCCTTTGGCTCAGCCCCTATCTTTGATAGCAACCTCCCCAGAAAGGCGTCCTTGACCATCTGTGGTTGCAAGGATCTCTCTTGCTCTCTCTCCTCTGAATTTCTGAAGCACTTATTATTGTCTGTGCCTCTCAGTAACAGTAACTTCCTTTTACCATGCCCTTCATATGTGCCAATAACTTAACCAAGCATTATTGAATCCTTGCAAACAATCCTATGAGGTAATACTGTTAACTACCCCCATTTTACCAACATGGAGACTCCGAGAATTTAAGTCACTTGCTCAAAGTGAGTTATAAAGTAGCAAAACCAGGTTTCTAACTCAGGTCTGTCTGATACTCAAGCCTGTGTTAAGCCCTACATTATATTGCCACTATTTGGAAAGCCTGGTATTTGCTAGTTACATTATATCTTTTTTATATTAGCCCAGTCTGTAATTTATTACTTCAATCATCTTGTGTGTACCTGAGAGGACCCAGACACACACCTGTCCCTCAGGATGGGTAGGAGAGATGAGGCACAAAAAATTATAATTGCAGGCTCAGAATAACTGTGCTGTCACGAGAGAGAGGAAATAAAGAGACAGGGCTGGGCTTTCACAGCAGAGAAAAGAGTAAACCATGGAAAGGGATGCTGAGACTAGATTAAGCATGTAAGATCTGGATTGAACACTAGGCTAAGCCTTTTAATTAGTAGCAGAAGGGAGCTAGGGAAGGTTTTTGTGAAGGGAGACAGGATTAGATCTGGACTTAGATCAATGTGGCTGCACAGTGCATCACTGGAGAGAAAAGGGCTGAGGGGAGGCTGCTGCAATTGCCGGGATGAGACAGAATGAGGCCTGAAGTAGGGCAGAGGCAGCAAGCCTGCTGATCACTGTCGGGGACGGGGAGGGAGTCCTTGAAATGATGCCCCTCAAGGCCTGGCGCATAGTAGGTGCTCAGAAACACTGGCTCCATCCCTTGGCTTTTGCTCCCCTCCTCCCCGCCCGCCCCCCCACCCCCACCCCCACCCCCACCCCCGGAAGCACAGTTCATGTCCGATTTTTCTGGGTCTGGGCCAGGCAGAGCCCAGCACCGGGGTCCTCACCCGGCCATTACCTGCCCACGGCGGTGCACCGCTTTGGCCCTCACCTGTGCGGGTGCCTCTCAGCTGCTCCCTGTCCTCTGAGCCACGGAGATCCGCGCCCCAGGGCCCCACCGAGCGCTCCATCGCCGGCACGCCGCCCTGAGCAAGGGGACAGACACAATTTCACGGTCACACAGCCATGTGCGGACGGCGGCGCCCTGCCCTCTGCTGGTCGGCCCGGGCACCGGGCAGCGTTCGGGTCCGAGGTGCGGGGCGCGGCTCCCGGTGATCCCCGCCCGCGCCGCCAGCCACTCTTGCACCTGCTGCTCCTTCCGGCGCGCAGCCGCTCCCCTTCTCCTCCCGCCGCCGCCGCTGCAGCAGCCGCCTCCGCCACCCCGGCGCCCTCCGGAGCTCCTCGGCGGGGCTCCGGTGCCCGCGCCGCCGACGGCTCGGGGATGCGGGCTCGGCGCCAAACGGGGAGGGGGCTCCGTCCCAGGCGTTCCCCTGGGGCGGCCGCCGGGGGCGGGGACGGGAAGCGGAAGCGCCGGACGGCACCCGGCCGCTCTAGGACCTTGGAGGAGCTGCACGCTTGTGGGGTCCGCCCGCGTCCTCCAGAGCTCTGTGGCCGGCGGGCAGCCGCGTGCCGCGGAGAGGGCTACTCTGAGCCGAGGACAGTTGCCCGAACTCGGTGGTATTAACCGTGTGCCTCCTGGTCTGGAGCTGGATGTGGTGGGCCGAAGACTTCCTAATTGTCGCTGTGTCGGGCCACCCGCGCCGAACTCCGGAGCTGGCCGACAGCGCCAGCCACCCCGGCCTAGAGAAACAAAGAGAGATCCAAAGGCCGACCCAGGGAAAGGGGTGGGGGAAAGACCAAGGCAGACAAAGGGCGGCAGAGGGCGGCGGAGACCCCAGATGGGGCGGGGGCGGGGCTCCGAGAAACGGGAAACAAAGCGGGACGGGTCGGCGAGGCAGAGGGCCGCGCGTGGGGGCTGGGGCTGGGCTGGGCTGGGCTGCGGGAGACCGAGGCAGTAGCGGGAGCTAGTGGCAGACGCCAGATAAATGCTGAGGAGAGTCAGGCCGAGGGACACAGACCTGGATCCGGAGTCGTAACCTAAGAGCCCTGAATCAGAGAGGATGCAAAGGCAGAGAGACAGAGACTGCAGCAAACAAAAACACAAGAGCAAAAGATTGGCCGCCAGAAACAAACACGTGTAGAAACAGATAAGAGAGGCATAAAGTCGTTGAAGCAGAGTCGGAAGAACTACAAGAAAAGGCAGGGAACCTGGAGAGAAACAGAGGCAGAGGAACGAAGAGTGAAACAGGCAGAGACAAAGAGAGACAGGGACACAAAGAAAGAGGCCATGGGGAGACTAGGGACAGGTCTACAACCCTACCAAGGGAGCCCAGGGAGAGGCTAAAACATTAAACCCCGTTTCCCAGCTTGATGGGGCCCTGGCTGGGGCTGTGTTCCAGTGGTCCCAGGGGTGTGATCCCCAGTATCTGTACTCTGGGCAAGGTTGCCTTTGGGGAGGGGGTGGGGTGCCTGTAAGTGTCTGCAGCCCATCTAATGATGGAGAGGGATAACCAAGGTTTGTATATTAATTAACATTTATTAGCACCTCAGTGATATGTCAAGAGTTTGATTAAAGAGATGAAACACGTGTAAGAGTTGTCCTTGGGGTGCTACCAGTTTAAAGGGGCAAGCACACAAATCATGATAAATAAGTCTAAGGGCGTGAGAGAGTTACGTTCACCGATTCAAGATAGTAGGAAGAGTTCTCATTTGTGGGAATGAATCTGTGGTTTTGTGTACCTTGTATGCATGAATGTTAGACACGGATAAACATGGAGCACAAATCAATCAACACATACTTATGGATCATCAACCATAAGTCTAGACCCTGGAAATACAAAGAAATCCCTCAGGGAGCTCTCTCTGCTCAGTAGAACATGGAGACATACAGATGATGTGACAGATTGTATACCAAGCTAATAAAGATGTGATAGGGATGTAGTACAGAGAGAGAGAGACCTATAGAGTTTAGTGGCTGTAGACACTGTCTTTAAGTTCATTCATGCAGTTTGACTCCTGACCTTGTCATTTGCTCCCATTTAACCTTGGGTGGAGAAGTTACTTCTGTTTCCTGAACTGTAAAATGGGGATAATACTTAATTTGAATGGTTGAGGTGTAAAGTAATTAGTAAAAAATATCAGTTATTACTCTTTGGGCTGAAGTGACCAAGGAAGAAGGTGGCATTTTTGAGCTGATCCTTTCAGGACGTAAGATTTCAGCCAAGTCCAGAGCCTGGCTGAAGTGGGCCTGAAATGAAGAACTCCAGGCAGAGGGAATGAAATGAACAATGGCCCACATACTAATTGCAAACCTACTATGTGCTAGAAGCTTGGGATCCAAAGATGATTAAGATCTATCCTCAAAGAGGAAGATAGATAATAGTTCTGTTTTAATGTGTCAAAACTTTACATAATAGGAAAGTAGTGGAAGCTGCAGATGAGATGGTAAGTTAATCATCTGTTCCACAAACATTTCCCGGGGGTCCAATATGTGCCAGGCACATGTGCTGGGAAACAGAGGTAAGAGGGTACCAAAATGGCAAAGAGCCAGCCCCTCTTGGAGGAAACCCCCAAAGGCTGGCCAGCCCACATGCCAGACTCACTTGGAGAGGTAGCTCTGACTTTGAGAAGACAAAACCTGGAGTTATTGGGCCTGAACCTGAACTCAGGTCTAAAGACATAGAAACCCTTCCAGGGATGTCTGGTAGGGCCATAGGTAGCTATGAAGATATGATGGAGAGATGAAAAAGAACTAATCCAGATGATTATTAAATGGGAAGACTGCTGGCTACCATTCACTGCCCCATAGGAAACTCAAGGTGGGATCTTCCTTTCTACAAAGAGGCCCCAAACCTTATCAGAGGAATGATTGGGCATAATTTGTTGGAGGTAATAAGCATGTAAATGGAATATTGTGTCACTGCTAATTCATATCATCTCTGCACTTAACCAAGCCAAGAGCCTTTTCTGAGGGCATTTATTAGTATGCACAAATGCCTTAAATATGTGACTTCCTTTGACTCAGTAATTCCCCTTATAGAAATGAGGCCCGAGGAAATGGTTGGACAAGTGCACGATGATAGCACCATAAACACAGTCATCCCAGCTCAGTGTTGTTTATCACAGGGAAGAATGGGAATCAGCCCGAATACTAAGCATCTAGAAAAATGATAATGTAAATGTGTATTTATGATCATAGACATAACATATAAGGTGACAAAAACAGGTTTCCAAAGTTATGTTATGATCCTAGTTTTGTGAATATATATTTATTCATATGTATAGGCATATGAGAAAATCTAGAAGGATGAAAATCAAAATGAGGATATATCATGGAATGATATTAGATGTAAAATTTTCTAACCATTTGCATTTGCTAATTTTTCCATGAGAATATGTATTGGTTATACAGTAAATAAATGAATATAAATGGCATTTTTTCTTTTTTTTTAATTGAGGTATAGTTGATTTACAATATTATGTAAGTTTCAGGTGTACAACATAGTGATTCACAATTTTTTTGTAAATATTTATTTCATTTATTTTCATTTATTTCATTATTTTCATTTATTTCATTTATTTTCCTTATCTTTTTGGCTGCGTCGGGTCTTAGTTGTGGCACATGGGATCTTCGTTGAGACATGTGGGATCTTTCATTGTGGCGTGCTGTCTCCTCTTTGTGGCCCTTAGCCTTCTCTCTAGTTGTGGCGTGCAGGTTTTCTCTCTCTAGTTATGGCACGCAGGCTCCAGAGCGCGTGGGCTCTGTAGTTTGTGGCACGCGGGCTCTCTCGTTGAGGCACGAGTGCTCAATAGTTGTGGCGTGCGGGCTTAGTTCCCCCGAGGCATGTGAGATCTTAGCTCCCTGACCAGGGATCAAACCCACGTCCCCTGCATTGGAAAGCGGATTCTTTACCACTGGACCACCAGGGAAGTCCCAGTGATTCACAATTTTTAAAGATTATACTGCATTTATAGTTATTATAAATTGGCTGTATTTCCTGTGCTGTACAATATATCCTTGTAGCTTATTTTAGTTTGTACCTCTTAATATCTCAGCCCTATCTTTCCCTTCTCCTTTCCCTCTCCTCAGTAGTTTATTCTCTAGATGTGTGAGTCTGTTTCTATTTTGTTGTATTCGATAGTTTTTAAAAATTTTTTATATTCCATATATGAGCGATAATATATAGTATTTGTCTTTGTCTGACTTATTTCACTAAACATAATACCCTCCAAGTTCATCCATATTGTTGCAAATGGCAAAATTTCATTCATTTTTATGGCTGAGTAGGTAGTATTCCATTGCGTGTGTGTGTGTGTTTGTGTATGTATATATATATATGTATATATATTTTATATATGTATATATAATACCACATCTTCTTTATCCATTCATCTGTTGATGGACACTTAGGTTGCTTCCATATCTTGGCTATTGTAAACACTGCTGCTATGAACATTGGGGTGCACGTATCTTTTTGAATTAGTGTTTTCGTTTTCTTCAGATATTTACCCAGGAGTGCTATTGCTGGATCATATGGTAGTTCTATTTTTAGTTGTTTGCAGAACCTCCATACTGTTTTCCACATTGGCTACACCAATTTACATTCCCACCAACAGTGTACAAGCGTTCCCTTTTCTCCACATCTTGCCAACATTTGTTATTTGTGGTCTTTTTGAATGATAGCCATTCTGACAGTTGTGTACATGTTATTTCTTAAATATTATTGAATAATTCAGGGAAGAGCTGATTAGAGTCTGAATCCAGGGCAGGGGCAAGATGGTGAAGGGTGTAGAGAGGAGGGGCCAATTTTTCTCATGGATAGAAAGGACTTGGTAACCAATTGGATATACTTGTGGAGAGCAAAGGAGGGAGGAGTTCAGAGTTTTAACTAGGATGGTAGGGCTGCTCAGCCTGGTGAGAAATGCAGGGGAAAGGGTTGTGGTGCAGGGGGAAGGGTATAATTATCCCTTCCCTTGGCTTCTCAAAGTACTCTGTTTATCTCATTACACTACATTTTTAGCACCAGTGCTGTGTGTCACACTTGCTTGTGGCTGTCTCTGTCTCCCCAGAGGGCGGCAACCCTGGCTGATTCACTCTCTGGATTCTCAGCAACTAATCCAGAAGAGCAGTCGCTAGATCGGAGCTAGTGAGTGGCACTGTTGCACCCCTCAGCTCATGTAATAGCAATAACTAGCGTTATGTGTGAGCTCATCTTTTATGCCAGGCACTGCTAAGAACTTTATATGTGTTAGATATATAATACTCATCATGTCCCGATGAAGTGAAATTATTAATGGCATTATTTAACACATACAGAAACGAAGTCACTGAAAGGTTAAAGATGCCCAAGGTCACACGGCTCTTAATTACTATATGTCTTTATAATCATGAAACTTGAACAACTTCTGTGAATTCAGTGTGGTGGGAGCGTCCAATCCCATATGGTAGATGAGGAAAGTAAGGCCCAGAGAGGTGATTTTTCCAAGGTTACATGAAAGGAGCCGTACTAGAAATGAGGTTGAAGTAAGGAAAAGGTGGTAGCATGGATGGATCTTAAAAGATAGCGCTGATTGAAAAAAATTAACAAACAAATACATATTAATATATACATATATAGCTATTTGTGTAAACATGTACTATGCACTGCACATTTTTCAAAATGTGTACAAACTAAAAAATTACACATTAAGCACATTAGAGTGGTTGCCTTAGGCTGAGGAGAGGAAATGAGTGAGCTATGAGGTGGTATAACAGAGCACCGCAGACTAGGAGTCTTAATCAAAAGATGTTTATTTTCTCATAGTTCTGGAGACTGGAAGTCCAAGATCAAAATGCCAGCAGGGTTGGTTTCTGGTGTGGCCTCTTTTCTTGGGTTGCAGACAGCCACCTTCTCACTGTGTCCTCTCATGGCCTTTCCTTTGTGCATGCGCAGAGAGAGATTGCTGGTGTCCCTTCTTATAAGGACACCAGACCTATAGAATCAGGGCCCCACCCTTCTGACCTCATTTAACCTTAATTTCCTCCTTAAAGGTCTTACCTCCAAATATAGTCACATTGGGGGTTAGGGCTCCAACACATGAAGTGGGGGGTAGGGGGACACAATTCAGTCCATAACAGGGGCTAAATGGGAAATAATAAATAGAACCATGAAGAATAGAGAAAGAAAATGGGGTTGGAGCAATAGGCAGGATCCAGATTGAGCAAGGTCTTATAGGTCATACTAAGGGGACTCGCTTTAAAGGTTCAGAGAGGTCACTCAGTTCATAAATGCTAAAGCTAGGGTATGTGTGTGTGTGTGTGTGTGTGTGTGTGTGTATATATATATATATATATATATATATATATATATATATTATATTGTATACATAACTGATTAACTCCAAAGCCCATGTCATCCGAAACCACTCTGAGTCCTGATAACAAAATATAAATGAGTGTATTTCATCTTACTATGAAAAAAATGGAGTTCAGAGAGGGCAAATGACTTGCCCAAGGTCACACAGTAAGTGGGAGAGCTGAGGTTTGGGAAGTTCTTTCTGACTCCAAAGCCAAGCTCCTTTTACAAGTTCTGCAGCCTGCCAGCCTTTGTCCCGGACTAACTTCAATCACTCACTCTTTCATGCATTCATTTATCTAGTATATTATTTATTGGCACCTTCTTTGTGCCAGGCCCTGTGCAAGACACCAGGGATATAGAAATTAGAAGACATGGTCCCTGTCCTCAGAAAACTCAGCCGGGAGTAGAAGAGACAGCCAGATAAGCAAAGGTGGGCATTGGAGGGGACTGTGAAAGGTGCTGGGGAGTCCAGAGGATGGAAAATGACTCTGCCTGGGGTGGGTGGGGAAGGTTTCATAGACGAGGAAGAAGAGCCCTTTGAATCAAACCCTAGAAAGATAAAGAGGAGTTCACCTGGTGCAGAAGAAGGTAAAGTTCAATATACACAGAGCCTAGGATATGGGCACTCACTAAGGGTGAGTGAAAGACGGTGTGATGAGGTCAGATGGGGGAGGCTTTGGCTGCCAAGTCAGGACTCAGAATTGATTCTGAGATCACTGGGAAGCCCATGAAGGGTTTCAAGCAGGGGAGTGCCTTGGCCAGGATTCTGAAGGACAGTCTCTCTGGAAGTGGTGTCCAAAGACCTGAAGTCCTTTTAAGAATCCAGTGCAAGAGCTGGCGAGGAAAATTGATTGCCCCTCCCACCCTCAATCTTTGTTATGGCTTTTGGTCCACTCAGACCCTTGGAACTTTTTTTTTAACCACCTCTGTCAAAGCCTTCATCTCACTTGCTAGAGAGACCAACCCACTTCCTTCCTCTCTGCTTACACCCTACCTCCCACCAGGGTGATGTGGTTACAATGGGGCTTGGAATAAAGGTGTACAGAGAACAGAGGGGTTGAAGCTTCCTATTGGGGTTATGGGCAAAGGTATACAGGAATTGAGGACCACAGCTGTTCTTGGTCTCGGCTTTTCCCACCTCTCTGGGCCAGTTTGAGCATTTCAGCTTCCTACATTGCCCGCCCCCTTGTTTGCCGCCCTCAACTTCCTGCCCCACCAGAGGAAGTGGGGAGAGACAGCAGGTGCAGCGACAGCTATCGGGGCCATGGTGAGTCTTTATGCCCAGGAATCTAGGCATCTCTGCCCCCAGTACCCAACCCCCAGGTTAGCCAGGTCAACCCACAATAGGTTGACTTCTCCTAGCCTCTGAGATCAGGTTATCCTGGGGGCCCTGCCTGCTGCCCCCAGCAGCCTCATATTGTCCACCCCCTGCCAACAGGACAAGGAGTATGTGGGTTTCGCCGCCCTCCCCAACCAGCTGCATCGCAAGTCTGTCAAGAAGGGGTTTGACTTCACGCTCATGGTGGCAGGTCTGGGGGTTTTGGAGAGGGGCCTGGCAAGGGGTCCTCAAGAGACCTTGGCTGTCGCCTCACCTGACCAGTTGGGCCTGTCTTGTCCACAGGAGAGTCAGGCCTGGGAAAATCTACCCTCATCAACAGCCTATTTCTCACCAACCTCTATGAGGATCGGCAAGTCCCAGAGGCCAGGGGTAAGACCCCCTCCCCACCGTGCTCTCCAGGCACTCTGACCCCCTCCTCCCATGTCCCTAGACTGCACTCTCTTCCTTTCCATCTGGGTTTCCCATGACATTCTGGGGGACTCAGGCAGCTCACTGCTTTTCTCCGAGACTCACTCTCCTCCCCTGAAGAATGGGTGGAGGCAACTGTGAGTCTGAGAAAGGAAATTAGTCCTGCCTCAGGCCCCTACCCAGCTCCCTGACCTCTCCCCATCCTCATAGCTCGCTTGACACAAACACTGACCATCGAGCGCCGGGGCGTGGAGATCGAGGAGGGGGGTATTAAGGTGAAGCTGACCCTGGTGGACACACCTGGCTTTGGGGACTCAGTGGACTGTTCAGACTGGTGAGGAATGGGGGAGGACCTGGGGCTCAGCTTCCCAATGTGGCTACTCTGTGGAGACTGAGGGGTCAGATTCTGGGCTGGTCTGCCCTGCCCTACCCCCCCACCCCCGCCAAAGGTGGGGCCTGTTTCTTGTGGCCTTGTGGCCCAAAGTGCCCTGTGCTTCCCGACATCTCACCTGCCAGTTTCCTCTTATGTCTTTGGTTGGAGCCAAAGAAACTACTTCCCACACCCACAGTCCTGGCTAGCCTTGTCCCCTTCCCTTGCTGTGGTCCCTGTTCTCTGACTTTCCGCTGTCTCCCCACACCCCAGCTGGCTGCCCGTGGTGCGCTTCATTGAGGAGCAATTTGACCAGTATCTTCGGGATGAGAGTGGCCTGAACAGGAAGAACATCCAGGATTCCCGTGTCCACTGCTGCCTCTACTTCATCTCACCCTTTGGCCGGGGGTCCGAGGGGCACCCTGGGGAGTTGGGACATTTGGGGAGGGCTGGAGGGGGAGTGTCTCTGTGCCCTGAAACTGAGCCCTGACCCATCCCTGGGTGCAGGCTCCGGCCCCTAGATGTGGCCTTCCTCCGGGCGGTGCATGAGAAGGTCAACATCATCCCAGTCATTGGCAAAGCAGATGCCCTGATGCCTAAGGAAACACAGGCCCTCAAGCAGAAGGTGTGTGCGGTGGCCTCTGACATTTGGCCTCACATGAAGCCAAAAGTCATGATCAAAATCGAACTCAGCTTTGACTCCTTTGATCTTGGGGTAGCCCTTTTGGAGCATGATGTGTCAGGCTAGACTGGAAGAAAGTTTCTGAGGAAGGTGGGTCATAAGCTGCCTAAGGAAGCCATGTCTCTGGAGGTTCGGAATAGAATCCCTGGGCTGGATGCTTGGCTAAGACCTGTCTGAGGCCAGGGGTGTAGACATAATGACCAATATTATCCTTCTGGCCCCAGGATGCTGACTGCCCCCACCCCAACCTTCCCACCTCCCTGTGTCTTCAGAGCCCTTTCCCACTGTTTCCGCTTATGCCTCTCTCTCCTGGTCTTTTGGTGTCTGCTCATCTTCAAAACTTCCCAGGCATCAGTCTTCCCATTAGGATAACTGTCTCAGTTTTTCACCATCTACGTCTCGGTCTCTCGTCTGAGATTTTGTTTTCAGTCATCCCGTATGTCCATCTTTCACCATCTCTGTCTTTCACGTCTTTCTCTCTTCCACCCCGTGTCTGCATCTATATCTCACTGTCTCTGGTCATGCAATGTCTGTGGTTCACAGTCTCTGTGTTTCTCACCATCTCTGCATCTGTCTCCTCCAAGATCCGGGAACAGTTGCAGGAGGAGGAGATCAATATCTACCAGTTCCCTGATTGTGACTCTGATGAGGATGAAGACTTCAAGAGGCAGGATGCGGAGATGAAGGTGCAGAGGCAAAGGAGGAAGGGGCAGAGAAGCCAGGGGAGGCGGATGTGGAGGTGGGAGCTGAGAAAGAGGTTTCTGCCTAAAGGGGGCCAACAGTGATCACTGACTCCTGCCCTCTAGGAAAGCATCCCTTTTGCCGTCGTCGGTTCCTGCGAAGTAGTGAGGGACGGCGGGACCCGACCAGTGAGGGGACGCCGCTACTCCTGGGGCACCGTGGAGGGTGAGTAAGGCCAGGAACGCATTGTGAGGCCAGCAGGGAGCCCAGGACGTCTCCGAGTCAACCGCACCCAACAGGTGAAGTTGGGGAGAGTTATGGTCCCGGGGGTCCTAAAAGTCAAAAGAGGGGTCCTTGGGCAGCAGACCCGACCCAAGCTCCCCGACTCTTGCCGGTCCGCCCCCCAGTGGAGAACCCACATCACTGCGATTTCCTGAACCTGCGACGGATGCTAGTGCAGACACACCTGCAGGACCTGAAGGAGGTGACGCATGATCTGCTCTACGAGGGCTACCGGGCGCGCTGCCTACAGAGCCTGGCCCGGCCTGGGGCGCGTGATCGAGCCAGCCGTAGGTGAGAGCCAGAGCTGACTCCTAGGTGCTTCCAAGGTTCCGCGCTCACCATCCATGACCCCGGCCTTCACCTTCTAGACCTCTCTCCCGGAGCCTTTCTTTCCCCACCCACTTTGCTTATGGCCCTAACCTGAAGGACATGGTCCCGCCAAACCCCAGGCCCTGCCTCGCGGCAGTGACTCACAACCACGGTTCTCGACTTTGATTCCTGTCCCTTCCCCCCACCCCCTAGCAAGCTCTCCCGCCAGAGCGCCACAGAGATCCCGCTGCCCATGCTGCCTCTGGCCGACACGGAGAAGTTGATCCGCGAGAAAGACGAAGAGGTGAGCAAGCACCTCTCTTTCTCCCAGATCAAGGCTCCAAATCCTCTTCGAAGTCCCTTTCTGGCCTTGCCCAGTCCCACCGCCTGCAATCTTTCCCCGCACAGCTGCGCCGCATGCAAGAGATGCTGGAGAAGATGCAGGCCCAGATGCAGCAGAGCCAGGCTCAGGGCGAGCAGTCGGACGCTCTCTGAGACCCCCGCCCGGACCCTACTTTACCTCGCCTTTGCCTTCAGTTGGTCTCTTGTCCAATCCTCGAGCCCCAGGCTGGCCGGCGCTTAATCCCGGAGCCCCAGCCTGTAAGGCCCGCCCTTGCAAGGGGTTAGCGGGCTAGCAGGCTCTCCCAATCCTGGAGTGTGTAGCCCCGCCTTTGGCTCCGCCCCGACCCCGCCTTGGCTCCGCCCCAATCCGCCTCGGCTCACCTAGAGAGCCAGAGCTTCCCTCCCATCCCCTAATTCTCCCAGCCCCTAACTCTCCCACCCGCGCCCCACTTCACTCAAACTGCGACTTCAATAAAAACTGAATTTCCCTGAGGCCACGCAAGTCTTCTCTTTCCCAGCGGGAATAAGCGGCGGGCGTAGCGGGTGGAACCGTTCCACCCAGGCCTCTGGGCCACTATTTATTCATTCATTTGCTGGGCACTCGTTTCGTGCCAGCTGGTGTTTCAGCGCAGCCTCCCACCTGAGCCCTGCTCACACAAACGCACTGAAGCCGTCGCGGATAAGAAACGAGACCAGTTCAATTTATTAGGAGTCGAGGTGGGGTGGTCGCACTGGCAGGAAGGCGTTGCCCAGCAGAGGCCTAAGAGGGTCCGCTACTCCTGATCCTTGGCGTCGCCATGCGTGATGACGTAGCATATGTTCTTGTAGTCTACGTTGCCGCCCACGTCGGGGGGGAAGGCCGCCCACATATTCGTGATCTGGGGAAAAAACGCAGGGGTATCTCCAACCGGTTCCTTACGTTCCCCTTCCCCCATCCCTCCACTTCTCCTAGGCCCTTTCCCCACTCACCTCTTCCGGGGAGAAGCGGTCACACTGCGTGGTAAGCAGCTCCTCCAGGCTGGAGAGAGGTGACAGAGATTGGGCTTCGTGATTCCTTTCCACTCCCTCCCACCTCATCCCCGTTGCCATTCCCAGTCTTGCCTTGAAAACCAGGGTTACTCTGGATTCCTCTTTGGTCTCCCAAACACTCTGGCCTCCCCCCTTTTGCCCTTCCCCCTGTGTGCTGTGAAAATTTAATCCCATCGCCACAGTCCTAATTTCTCCCTTATCTCTGGCAGTGCCTAACTCTTGGTAGGAATTTAAGGAGGCTTTCTGTGTGGGAGCAGCTGGAGGGTGTCACTTACAACTCCTTCTTGATGGTGCCCTTCCCCTCGGGGTCCAGGACCTTGAAGGCTCCAGTGATCACATCCTCAGGGTCGGCACCTGGGGGGGTCAGAGGGCACATGAAGCTGAAGGGTTGCTAAAGGGTCAGTCCCTGAAAGGTCTGGGGAGAGGCATCTGGGGGTTTGTACCCAGGACACTTCATTCACCTTTGAGCTTCTCCCCAAACATGGTCAGGAAGACAGTGAAGTTGATGGGCCCGCTGGCTTCCTTCATCATGTCATCTAGCTCCTCATTCTTCACATTGAGACGCCCTGGAACAGGGTGGGGGAAGCATGGAGTGGAGGGGGTCTAGGGGCCAGGTTATAATGCTTCCCATAAATTCACATCATCCCATCCTTTTTTTTTTTGTGTGGTATGCGGGCCTCTCACTGTTGTGGCCTCTCCCGCTGCGGAGCACAGGCTCTGGACGCGCAGGCTCAGCAGCCATGGCTCACGGGCCCAGCCGTTCCACAGCATGTGGGATCTTCCCGGACGGTGGCATGAACCCATGTCCCCTGCATCGGCAGGCGGACTCTCAACCACTGCACCACCAGGGAAGCCCCCCATCCATTTTTTATCTGGGTAGACTGAGGCCCAGGGTGGACCTGGCAGGGCTGGAACCTAAGGCTGCTGAATTCCCAGGACTCTGCAGCCTTGAATCTTTACAGGTGGAGTAGGCTCACCCATGGCTGCGAAGGTGTCCCGCAGGTCTGCCTTGTCGATAATGCCATCACGATTCTGGTCAATTACTGTGAAGGCCTGTGGAGGGCCAGGGTAGGGAGAGGTTAGGTCCCCCATGGCCAGGCTTCAGCATCCTTACTCTAGGCAGATCAGATTCTGAGATTCTGGCCCCCAGCCAGCCATCCACTTACACTCCAAGCAGGGAGGAGAACAAGGAATTCTAAACCCTTCCCCTCCCCCCAACAGGTGCACATTCCAGGGAGGGGTGGGGGAGGGGCAGCAAGGGGAGCCTTTGGTCAGCCTTCAGTCTCCCTTCTCCCCGCACTTACCTCCTTGAACTCCTGGATCTGGGTCTGATCGAACATGGAGAAGACATTGGAGCTTCCGCCCTCTGCCACTGCCTTTCTCCTGGCCTTCTTGGGTGCCTGAGGGATGAGGGTTGGGCAGAGGGGTTCATGGACCAATCCCTACTCCTCTCTAGAGGCGTTGGATTAGATTCAGGCTTCTTTGAGTCCATTCTTCTAAAGCAACTCTTCTGGCTCTAGGCTTCCCCTTCCTTATGACCTCTTTGCTGAGGAGACCTGCTGCGGTTGTACCCCCGAATTCCTCTGTGTAGCCCTCAAGTCCCCATCCTTCCATCCTACCCAACAAGTGGAGTGTACCTCCCCTTCTCAGTGCCCTGACCCTGCCTCCTCTGAGTCCCAGACTTGCTGTGTGACCCTGATCACTCACTCACCTGAACCTCTACTTTCTCATTTATAAAATGGGAGTGGGAACACTTGTCTGGCTGGTCCCGGGGGTTTTAGGAAGAGGGAGTGCAGGACGGCATGGAGCATGCTTTGAGAGGGACTGGGCTCCTGCGAGTGGAGTGTCTAGGCAGATTATCCTTGGTTGGATCCTTTAGGGCATCATTCTGTACATTCCCCATTAGTGATATCAAGAAAGGGAAGATTCATCTTTTTTCCTCTTGCCAGACTGGGAACCAGCTACTTTCTTTCAAAGGATGAGGCCGCCCTGAGGTCTGAGGGATCTGGGCAGGGGCTGGGGGATTCTCACTCACCATGTCTTAGGTCTCCTGGGGGCCAGGCAGTGGCTCTGGCTGGAAAGGAGCAGAGAGTCAGCCTGGGGCGGTCCCTCTGGAGTTATATAGTCCTGCCCCAGGGAGCCGTTAACATACCAGGGTAACCTTAGCCCTGTGGGTGCCCACCCCAGATACCAAAATAGCCCAGCTCAGGGCCTCTCCTTTCTTGGGCTGGCAACAGCTGGAGCCCAGGGAGGGAGGGAGGAGGGAGGGAGTCTTGGAATGCAGGTATCACTAGGACCTGGGCAGGAAGGGATGTTCTTTTTCCCCAAAGGAGGCCGGAATGTGCCAGAGTTCAGAGAGGGCCCAGGCTGAGACACAGGACTAGGAAAGAGATGTACCAGGCTCCTGTACGCCTGTGTGGGGTGGGCCCAGATTTAAACCCAGTAAACTTATTGAGTACCTACAGTGTGCCAGGCACTGGTCCATGCTTTGCAGGTGCACTTTGACAAACACAGTCCCCCCCTGTGTTTGTCTGTGAACTGTTGGAGTTCACAGTCAAGGGTATGTATATGTGGGGGTAGTGACAGAGGTTATAGGTGGGAGAGAGCTGCCTGGGGAAGCTGAAGGATCAGGAAGTCTTCTACATCCCCTTCAAGAAGAGGGGGGATTTTGTGAGGAAAGATGTGGGGCATGGAATCACTAGGTATGAAGAGACTAGACAGCCTGGAGCAGAGAGCCTGCTCTGTGACCTTGGGCTTTGTGCTCCAACTCCCTGGGCCTTGGTTTCCCCCTCTATAAAATGGGGACGTAATTTCCATCCCACAGAACGTGTGGAGGTGAACACTATTTGGAAACAGTTAGTGAAGTATAATCATTATTTTTATTTTTATTTTTTGGCTGCGCCACATGGCTTGTGGGATCTTAGTTCCCCGACCAAGGATCGAATCTGGGCCCTTGGCAGTGAAAACCTGGAGTCCTAACCATTGGACTGCCAGGGAATTCCCACAATCATTATAATTAATATTCAGGCCCTGCCTTGTTAGAACTTACAGTCTAGCTGTGGAGACAGGGTAAATGCAGAAAATGACAAACCAGCTGGTCAGGAGTACAGAAGTAGAGGACATAGCAGCCCTATCTAGGAGTATGGGAATGACGTTATGAAGGCTGGTAGAAGTGAGTCAAGTGAAAGTGCAGGAACAGAAATGCTAAGTGGTGGGCACAGATGGGCAAAGGCCTGGAGAAGTGAAAGATCAGAAGTGTTCAGTTCACCAGAATTGGGATGGGGCTTGAGCAGAGGATACAAGGGGCTGGACATCAGATACCGGAGGGTCTTCAAATGCCACGCTGAGGGCTGAGACCTTGGGAGCCTTGGAAAGGTTTGAAACAGGAGAAGGACATGGTCTAGTGTGAGTCTATAATCACTTTTTTGGATACTGGTGTGAAAGTTGGAACTCAGAGGAGGGGAGTCAAAGCCACTCCTCAGTGGCTGGGATGGCCAGTGGCTTCTCTCTCCAATCTGGGCAAGAACCAGCTAGGCTGACTGTGTGACTTTGAGGTATGCTCTCCCACCCCTCTGAGCCTCGGTGCCCCAGTCCATTCTGTACAGTGGAGGTCTGCGGAAATTGTGGGTGAGGAAGCCCCAGGAGGCCCAAGGTTGGCAAGGACACCCGTGTCTCCTCCTCCTCCTGTTCCCTCTAGGACCTGATGTCCTGAGGAAGTCTCCTCCTCCCCTCCCCCTCCTCCAGCCTCATACCAATGCCTCTAAGACATTTGCTTTTCTGGTCACTGGGGTCCAGGCACCTGTTGTCTCTAAGAAGAGAGACAGAGCCACCCTAAACTTAGCAGCTGCCCTTGGCCTCCTGCACTGGCCCCTCCCTGCCTCAGTCGACAGCTGCCTCACCTTATACGGTTACCATGGGGGTCCAGGCCCAGGGAGGAGCCCACTTATTACTGGGTTCTGGGAGGGGAGGAGGACTCCAAAGAGGGCGATGGGGGAAGTGCTTAGGAAGCTTGGGCCAGATGGAAAGTGGAGAAGTTGAGGAGGAGGAGATCGGGAGTGGCATATCTCAGACACTGGAGTTCACAGGATCTGAGTCTGAGCTGGGATTAAGGAGCCTCAGAGAACTCAGCAACCAAGTAACTGGGAAGCTGGGAGCTAGGCCTGACTGAAATTTCAGGATGGTGGACTTTGTATGGAAATTGGAGCCCTCCTGGTGCTGAATCCTGAATCCTGGACCTCAGGGGAATGAGGGCCAGAGAGAGGAGGGGCTGGTAAAGTCAGGGCTTTGTGTTTGTGGTCTAGGGTAGCCTGGAGGGCTCATGAGATTGGGGTCTGATTTCTTAGCAGAGAATGAGGAGCACAGAGGGGTGTATCGATGAGGAGAGAGGAGTTGATGGAATGGGTCCTGGATCCCCAAAAGAATAAGAACACGGATGTGGGAATTCATGGTATTGGGAATTCATGATTTGGGGTCTGGGATCCCCACTAGAATGGAGGGGGCACTCAGAGGATGAGTTCCAAGGAACTGGAGCCCAGATCCTGGGGAAGAGCTCAGATAGAAGGGGCTGAGGAGAGGGACTTGGGGATTGGGATACCCACAGGAAATGGTGGATCCAGAGAGATGAGTCACTTATAGGATTTGGGGGCTCTGGTTATAGTCGCCTGGGATTTGTTGCGGGCTGGGATGAGAATTAGAGGCTGAGTGAAGGGCGAGAGTACCTGATCAGAGCACTGGATCAAGTGCCCTGTGGTGGGCTTGGGAGCTGAATAGAGAATGGGCCCCACGAGAGGACTCAGGCAGGGCAGCGTGGCGCTCTTATTGGCTAACGGTTGCACCCATGTCCCCGGTCCCCGCCCCCTCTCCGCGCCGTCCCCAACTGTCACCCCCACCTCCCGCGCTTGTCTCCGGTTGTCACCGACATCCCTGGCTTGGCACTGCCTGCTGGCAGCACCCCTTCCCTTTGGATGCTGCATTGGCTGAGACAGCTGTCTATCTTCCTCCTGTTGCTAAATGAGAGAATGCATTCATTGGCTGACAAGGTAAATTAATCGCAAATTTGACCCTCCCTTCCCAGCTGTCATTTCTTCCTGACCTTCTTGGGAGACCCAAAGAATCCCTCAGCTCCTATCGACTGCGGATGCTGTCTGTCACCGCCCAAATGGACATCACTGTCTGTCAATTTGACCTCCGCCTACTCCCCTTTTCATTGGCTCCCTTTTAACCATTCCTATTAGGCAGGCCCGCCTCTTCTCGCACAGCACCCGCCTCCTTCCACAATAAAGATGGCTTTCACTCTTCAGCCATCTTTATTGGCCAGGAGGTTCATCTTCCTGCTTTTCTATTAGTTACTCACTTCGTCCCGCCTCCCCCTGCCTTCACTCGCCCTCTCATTGGTTTTACAACCTCCGCCTTCTCTGTTTCTTCTTCCCAAATAACCCACCCCCTTCCCACCTCCAGCCCCACCCACACTTCCAACGATTGGCAGAAACCCAGTTCTCTCTCTCCTATTATTCGTCCAAGCCCTCTGACGAGGCGGGAGAAAAAAGGAGCGCGATGGGGCCCCCCGCGCGCAGGCGTGAAGCGCCGAAACGCTGGTCTCTTGGACGGCACCGGGGCTTGTGCGCAGGCGCGAGGTGGGCCGCTCGCCCGAAGCGGGAGGGAGGGGGTGGCAGCGAGAGTGCGAAAGGGGGGAGAGGGCGCGAGCGAGACCCCGGCGCCTGGCGCCCCGGGACCCGTGCCCCGGCTCCGCGCGCCGGGTGGCCGCCCGCGCGCCAGCAACGACCCCGGCGCGCGCCGGGCCGCGCCCTTCGCCCTTTCCCCTTCCTCGGCGGGCGGTGGGGAGCGGCCTGAGGGGCGGCGCCTTTTGCGGCCGCCGCGGCGGGGGGATGTGAGGGGCGGCCCGCGGTCATGGAGACGGGCCCGGCGCCCCTGGTGGCCCCGCCGCGCCGTCATGGCGCCCCCGCGGCCCCGTCGCCGCCGCCCCGCGGCTCCCGGGCTGGGCCCGTCCTGGTGGTAGCTCCGGGGCCGCCAGTGACCACGGCCACTTCGGCCCCGGTCACCCTGGTGGCCCCCGGGGAGGCGCGGCCCGCATGGGTACCGGGTCCAACCCAGACCTCGGACTCGGCCCTGGCCCCCGCCCCGACAGTCACCGACAGCACGGAGGTGGGGCTGACTCTGGAGGCCTCACCCGAAGCCCTGAGGGCGCAGGTCTCCGACCCAGAGCCCTTGGTGCCCGAGGCTGTGGCAGGAGCCGAGAGGTCCATGGCTCTGGCCCCAGGGGCAGACTCTCCGAAGACGGAGGAGGCCAGAACCTCACCCGATCCTGGGCCAGGTACCCTCACCGGGACCTGCACCAGGACCCCTTCAAGAACGGCTCCTGGGGCCCTGACCGCCAAACCCCCGCTTGCCCCCAAGTCGGGAACCACAGTGGCCTCAGGAGTGACTTCACGGGTTGCAGCAGTGACAGCAGGACAGGTGACAAGTGGACATGGAGCTGCAGCATCAGCATCAACAGGACAGGCTCCAGAGGACCCCTCAGGGCCTGGCACAGGCCCTTCAGGGACATGTGAGGCTCTGGTAGCTGTCGTGACGGTGACCCCAGCTCCGGAGCCTGCTGAAAACTCTCAGGACCTAGGCTCCACGTCTAGCCTGGGACCTGGCATCTCTGGGCCTCGAGGGCAGGCTCCAGACACTCTGAGCTACTTGGACTCCGTGAGCCTCATGTCTGGGACCTTAGAGTCCTTGGCGGATGATGTCAGCTCCATGGGCTCAGACTCGGAGATAAATGGGCTGGCCCTGCGCAAGACGGACAAGTACGGCTTCCTTGGGGGCAGCCAGTATTCGGGCAGCCTGTGAGTACCCAGTGGGCACCCAGCGGGCCTGCTTCAGTGAAGTAGAGGTTGCAGGGTGGGGGGATGATACACCTTGCCCACACTCTCGCTGCCCATCCTCCTCTGAGGATCCACGGGGTGATTAGTGGGAATGGGAATGCTTAACAATCCATATCATGCCTAGAGCTTCCTGAGGTTTGTGTGGCACCAGCGTGTTAGGGTTTGAGGCCAGGTATCGGGAGTTCTGGGTTTGAGCCTAAGCCTTGCCTTTGGTGTGTGTGTGCCCTTGAGTTCGTGCCTTCCACATATGAGTTAGTGCCTCGCTTTCCTCCTCTGTGAAGTGAAAGGTTGAATGAGATGATACCTCAGGTTGTCCCAGCTCCTTGATGGGAAACTCCAGCTACAGGTCAGATATTCTGGAGGGTTGGCTGGACAGGGGTTCTGGTAGAGCTCTTTGGTTCCTTAGGGAGAAAGTCTGGAGGGATGCAGGCAGCTCCCTTCCCCCATAGCCCTAGGTCTGATGGGGTGGTGAGGTGGGGAAGTCTGTTTGATGGAGGAGAGACTCTGAAGGTAGGGCCCCTCTGTGCAACAGAAGAGCAGTCTTGTGTTTTCACTGAAGGAAAGCGGGTGGAGGAGGCCTCTTCCCCATTTCCTCATCTCCCCAGCCGGGCTTACTCTTTCCTGGTTCCCTCCAGGGGCCTGAGTCACTTCTGAGGTGAGGGTGTGATTGCTTCTGACTTCTTCCTTCCCCCTCTTTGGATCATTGTTCCTGTACCCCTTTAACCTGCTGGTCAGTTCAGTTTACAGCACTGCCTGAGAACCCCCAGTGCCGGGCCCTGTGCTGGGTACTAAGGATAAAATAATCATTTCAAGGTGCTCATCATCTAGAGGGAGAGACAAATACTTAAACAGTTGGTTTCAATATAATATGTTAGGTTTAGCCTGGAGATCATCACAGGGTTTTGTGAGCAGCTAGGGAAGGGATCTTTTGCCCAATCTGGGAATTCAGCTGCACTGATCTGAATTGTGAAGAATGAGTAGGATTTAGTCATGGCTGTGCATGTTGGGGTGAGGGGGACCTGCCTGGTGTTGGGGGGAAGCCCTGTGGGAGGGATTATAGTCCAACAAAAAAATCAGAAAATCTTCGAGTACCAACATTCTTGGTCCTGTGTGGGGAGGGCAACTTAAGTTTGACCCTGGTGCTTTCCCATGCATGAGGGATGCATTGCTGTACCTAATTTATAGATGAAGAAACAGGATTAGTGCAGTTGAGTGAATTGCCCCACTCAAATAATTTGGATCTGTGTGACCAATGGCACTCTCCTCAATACTCTGCTGCCCTGAGGAACTTGGATTGAATTGGATTTTAGTGAGCCCCTCTTGTGTACCAGGCACGGTGCTGGGTGCTAATTCTCTGCTTTTAATTTTGTCTCTCTAAAATCCATCTTCCATGCTGGCAGAATCTACTTCTGAGGCAAGGCTGACTGTGGCACACGTTACCTTAAAAGCTGTTAGCAGCTCTGCACTGTCCACAGGATAAAGTCCAAGCGCTTTAGCCTGCGCACAGGCTCCTTATGTTCTGGCTCTGCCAGCCTCTCTGGTCTTCTTTTCCACCGCCTTCTCACCATGCACTGTGTGCTGTGGTCCTGTTGAAGTGATTGTAGTCTTTCTCCCTTCATACTCAGGCTGTACTGTCAGCCAGGAATACCCTTCTCCTGGTCTTTCCCTGCCATGTTCTACTCAGTTCTTCATGGCTTACCTCAGATGTCCCTTCCTCCAGGAAACCTTCCCTGCTACCCATTGCCCCTACTCCGGTTAGGTGCCTCTTCTGTGCATCTTTGTCATTGCATTTCCCTCACATATTGCAATTATCTCCCCTGCTAGCTTGTGACCTTTTTTTTTTTTTATTTTTTTTGGTGGTGCGCGGGCCTCTCACTGTTGTGGCCTCTCCCGTTGCGGAGTACAGGCTCCGGACGTGCAGGCTCAGCGGCCATGGCTCACGGGCCCAGCCGCTCCGCGGCATGTGGGATCCTCCCGGACCGGGGCACGAACCCGTGTCCCCTGCATCGGCAGGCGGACTCTCAACCACTGCGCCACCAGGGAAGCCCCGCTTGTGACCTTTTGAGGGCAGGAAAGGTATCTTACTCTTCCTGGCCTTTAGTAGAGTTTGGAATTGCCTTATGATAGAGATTAATGAGAAATCACCTTTTTTTTTGCGATACGCGGGCCTCTCACTGTTGTGGCCTCTCCCGTTGCGGAGCACAGGCTCCAGACGCTCAGGCTCAGTGGCCATGGCTCACGGGCCCAGCCGCTCCACAGCATGTGGGATCTTCCCGGACCGGGGCACGAACCTGTGTCCCCCGCATCGGCAGGCGGACTCTTAGCCACTGCGCCACCAGGGAAGCCCGAGAAATCACCTTTTAGTTTAAGGAGCTTCTGGGACAAAAGAAACTAACTTTAAACCTCCCATGTAACAGTCCTTTATATACAGTTTCTCAATAGTCCTCTCATAACTTTGTGATGTAAGTGGTGGCATTCCTTTTTACATTTATAAGGAAGAGACTTAGGTTATCACTTGCCAAGACTCCCCAGCTTCTAAGGGACAACTGGGCTTTGAGCTCAGGTCTGTCTGGAAACTCAAGCTCTTTCTTCCATTCCACTCACCTGGTACTGGCTCCTACAACTAACTGTTTCAAGACTGATGGGGTATCTTGAGTGCGAAGCTCTGACAGAACAGTGAGCAAACAGTGCAAGGAGAGCTTCATTTGCTTGGGAATGGGGGGTGATTTCAGGGAGGAGGAGGTAGCGGAAATTGCAGAGGTGCAAGGGATCTTGAGTCTGGTAGAAGGAAACTCAGTTGCTTCTAAGGGGACAGGGAAGTATGTTTGTTATGTATTTTATTTTATGGATAATAATTGCTGTTACTTACTGAGTCGCTGCTATGTGTTATCTCATGTAACCTCTTAGGTAGATAACTGTTTTTCTCTCCATCTTACACATGAGGAAATTGAGGCTTAGAGAGTGACTTGCCCAAGGCCACACAGTGAATAGGTGGCAAACCTAGAACTTGAATCCAGGTCTAATGCAAAGTGTAGCTTTTCAGTATTCCGTGCTCTCTCCCCAAACTTGTATGTGTCTGAAATGGGATTTGAACACAGCCTCTGTATAGCCATCCAACATGAGAATGCGATCTCTGTGCAGAGATTCCAAGGAAATTCCATTTAGCGTGGTGAACTAGGACCTTGGATGGCCAGAATGACCAGACGTCCTAATGTTTGGTATTGGTAGCTCACAAAATGCTTTTATGGTCTGATCTCTCATTTTTGAGCTTGGGGAGGTGGCTTGCCTCAGTTCCCCCAGCAATCTAGGTTTTATACTACTGCTACTGACCTCTTCCATACTCCCCATATCCTCAGAGAGAGCTCCATTCCTGTGGATGTGGCTCGGCAGCGGGAGCTCAAATGGCTGGAGATGTTCAGTCACTGGGATAAGTGGCTGTCACGGCGTTTCCAGAAGGTTTGAGAAGGCTGTGGTGGGCAGGGCAGTGGACATGGTGCGGGTGGGGAGGATAGGGTGGGCCCATGTGCTCTGGGGAAGCCCAGGAACCTGATAGTATCTGCTCTCCGGACCACGTTGGGGGTAGGTGGTACTTGGGCCTGGGGGGAGGAGTAGCTTTAAAGATAGAAGGCCAGGCGGGGTCCAGTGGAGTGAAGCCTATGGGATGTGGGACGAGTGTCCCAGGGAGCCCAAGGACTGCTGGGGAAACTTGGAGGCTGTGCCTGCCACTGAAGCTGTTCCCCTGCCTGCCACTCTGCCTTAGGTGAAGCTGCGCTGCCGGAAGGGGATCCCATCCTCCCTCAGAGCCAAGGCCTGGCAGTACTTGTCCAATAGCAAGGAACTCCTGGAGCAGAACCCGGGCAAGTTTGAGGTGCGCACAGCTCCAGGGTGTGGGGACGTGTGACAGGGTCTGTGTGAAGGGTATCATCAGTTCCCCCAGATCCTGAGATAATCTCAGCTGTCCCACTGCAGGAGCTGGAACGGGCTCCTGGGGACCCTAAGTGGCTGGATGTGATTGAGAAGGACCTGCACCGTCAGTTCCCTTTCCATGAGATGTTTGCTGCTCGAGGCGGGCATGGGTAAGGCAACTTGACTGTGTGAGTCAGTGGTGGATACAGGGCTGGGTTGAAAGCAGTTCTTGCCTTCCAGAACTTCTACAGGAGTGGTCCTTAATGGATTGAGTGTCTAGCCATGTTGAAGGAAGTCTCCTGGGAGGGAGACTCTGATTCAGGGTGATGGGGGTGGGGTGGGGTGCTGGTGAGGGGAAGGGGAGGCACATCAAGGGCTCACTGAAGAGGTTGCATTTGAACTAGGTTTTAAAGGGTAGATGGGAGCAGAGCAAGGGGCAGGTTTTTCCTGGCTTTTGGGGGTTATGTCAGCTGTGTCTGGGCAGTGGGCTTGGGTAGAGCTGAGGCTGGAAAAGCAATTAAGGGCCCTTAAATGCTGTGCCCAGGCCCTTCGATCTTTGTTCTGTCTGCCCGGCTTCCTCACGAAGGCTTCCTAGTAGTGTGCGATGTTTTTAGGTGCTTCTCAGCTCCTTGTGGGAGCATGTGGATGGACATTTTTTTAACAGTAAGTTCATCCTTTCAGCAAATATTTGTCAAGCGCCTGCTATCTGCCAGGTACTCTTTTAACTACAGATGACAGCTACCCCCTCAGAGCTTATATTTTAGTAAGGATAGACAATAAATAAAATAAAGAATGAAAGTATGTTGTATGTACAATGGTGGTAAATAGAAGAGTTTAAAGCAAGAAAGGGGAAAAGAGAATGTGAGCCGAGATGGGGTTACAAGTGACCTGATCTGACTTGTGTTTTAAAAAGATCATTCTGGGACTTCCCTGGCCGTCCAGTGGTTAAGACTCTGTGCTTCCACTGCAGGGGGCATGGGTTTGATCCCTGGTCAGGGAACTAAGATCCCACATGCTGCACAGCGTGGCTGGAAAAAGAGAAAAAGGATCATTTCTGGCTGCTGTGCTGACAATAGACTATAGGAGACAAGGGCAGAAGCAGAGAGACCAGGTAGACTATTTCCATAACCCAGGAAAGAGATGATGATAGATAGACCAGGATGGTAGCTGTGAAACTGGATATATTTTGAAGGTAAAGCCAAAAGAATTTGCCAGTGGATTAGATGTGGAGTGTGTGTGTGTGTGTGTGTGTGTGTGTGAGAGAGAGAGAGAGAGAGAGAGAGTAGTTAAGGAAGACTCTTAAGGTTTTTGGTCTTAGAAACTAGAATAAATGGAGTTGCAATATGCTGATATGGATGGGAAAACTGGGGGGAAAGTAGGCTTGAAGGGATATCAGCTCATTTTTGGAATGTGAAGTTTGAAATACTCACTGGATATCCAGATGGAGATGCCAAGTAAGCTGGATGTACAATGGACACAACATCCAGGGAGAGGTTTAAACCGGAGACAGATTGGAAATTGAGAGTTGTCAGGCTCTACATGGGACCAGATCTCACCCATGGGACTAGATGAGGTCATCAAGGCAGCAAGTGTAGATACGAAAGGAAGCTGTTCAAAGATTGAGCCCTGCAGCTCCAACATTTCAAGAATGGGAAGATGAGAAAGAACCTGTAAAGGAGTCTGGAAGAAGCTGGTGAGGTAAAAGGAAAACCAGGAGAGTGTGATTCCTGGAAGTAAAGTGAAGAGGGGTTTCGAGATCAGCTGTATGAAATGCTGCTGACGGGTCAAGTAAAGTGAAGTCTGCAAATCGACCTCTGGATTTAGCAATGTGGAGGTCATTGGTGACCTTGATAAAAGCAGTTTTGTGTGGAGCAGTGGGCTAAAGCCTGACTGGAGGATGGGAGGAAAGAAATTGAAGATAGCAAGTCTGTACTGTAGGTGGGTTTGGCTGAATAGGTAGGAAAGAAACGGTGTGGTATTCAGAGGGGAAGGCTGGGTAGAGAGAGGTTTTTGTTTGTTTGTTTTTTGGCCATGCCCTGTGGCATGCGGGGTCTTATTTCCCCCGACCAGGGCTCGAACCCACACCCCCTGCAGTGGAAGCATGGAGTCTTAACCATTGGGCCGCCAGGGAAGTCACAAGAGGTGTTTTTTTTTTTTTAAGCTAGAAGAAATGACATGTTGGTATGCCAGCCTCTGTAGTTAGAGAAAAATGGATGACGCACAAACAATGGGAAGGTTGCTGGAGGGATGGCCTGTGTAGGCGAGAGGGGATGGGACCCAGTGCCCAAGTGGAAAGGCTGTGGTTGGCCAGGATCACAGATAGTTCACCCATAGCAACAGGGGAGAAGGCAGGGGTACAGAAGCAGGCAGGAGGCTGAATGTAGCATGGGAGCTTAGGGAAGTTACATGTTTATTTTAATATATATTAGATGAAATAACTAGTATATCAAACCTGTCATTTCATGGACGTTATTACAAAGTGGAGAAAAAAAAAATAATAGTGGGGTGGTGTGCAGATAAAGCACAAATGAAGATCACACTTCAGTGACTGAATTTTGAGAAACACTACTGTAAGCAGTGGTCAGGAGTGTGTGACTGGAGGCAGGGAGAGGGTCTGGGAGGTTGTTATATCGTCCTGGTTAAGAGATGAAGGTCTGAGCTGCTCAGTGGCTGTGGTGGCGGAGAGAGGGAATAGACGTGAATAAAATTCAGAAGGTAGTGTTGATACGACTTGATGATTAGCTGTGGGGAGTGATGGAAGGCTCGCTGTTTTCTGATGTGGGGCTGAGGGGATGGGATTCCCACACACAGCGATGAGGCACCCTCAGGGAAGAGGAACAGATCTAGGGCAGAGAGTTTATTCTTTTGGATGCAGAGACAAGAGAAAGGTCCGAGGCACAGCTGGCTTCCCAAGCCTACACCGAGAACCAGGGCTCTGCCCGGGGGTGGGGGGGACTGATGAAATCCAGACAGATAAGGCAGGGCCTGCCCTGGGAGAGTGCCTGCTCTGGGGCAGTAAAAGCATTCAGACAGTGCCAGAGGAGGGTTGATGCTGTTGAAAAGCTTCCTGAAGAAGATGACCTTGAAGATTTACGGGATCGGGGCAGACAGAGCACAGCCTGTGTGGGGACATGGGTGGGGAGCACGTGGGTGTGCAGGCAAGGGCGGAAGCCTAGAGCCTGGAACAAAGCTTAGGTTATGGTCTGAGTCTTTGGCTTAAGCTTGATAGGCAGGATTAGGAATGTGGATAGAGGTGTGTGGTGGTAAATCTCTGGGGTTGATCTGCCACGGGATATAGGGGGGCTCTGGGCAGGGTGCGGGTTAGTTTGGGGGCGAGAGCTCCCAACTCCTGTGACTTTCCTCATGGTCTTTCCCCATACCCACAGGCAACAGGACCTGTATCGAATCCTGAAGGCCTACACTATCTACCGGCCTGACGAGGGCTACTGCCAGGCCCAGGCCCCCGTGGCCGCAGTGCTGCTCATGCACATGCCTGCTGAGGTCAGCAGACGCTGGACCTGGTTGGGGAGGGGCTGGGAGGATCTTGGCCTGCAGTGGTGATGGGGGAGCTCCCTCCTCCCTGTTTCTCAGGCCCCATCCCTCCCTCCTTGTTCTTGCCCTTCTCAGCAAGCCTTTTGGTGCCTGGTGCAGATCTGCGACAAGTACCTCCCCGGTTACTATAGTGCAGGGCTGGTGAGTGTCTGGAGGCTGGGTGCAACTGGGGCTGTGACTTTTCCCCAAGACTGCAGGGTGGTCCTTGTCCTGCCCCACGCTGTACCATTCTGTCCCTCTGTTCTGGGCCTCTCTCACTGAGGTGAGGATCCCACTTTGTGGATGGGTACTGACTACCAGGGCCGGTTCTACCCCAAGGGTCCACAGCAGGCCTCTTCTCATGGTTTGTCCCACTTCCAGGAGGCCATTCAACTGGATGGAGAAATCTTTTTTGCGCTGTTGCGCCGGGCCTCCCCACTGGCACATCGGCACCTGCGACGGCAGCGCATTGACCCCGTGCTGTACATGACAGAATGGTTCATGTGCATCTTTGCCCGCACCCTTCCCTGGGCTTCAGTGCTACGTGTCTGGGATATGTTCTTCTGTGAAGGTACTTCTGTAGCCATTCAGGCCATGATGGGGCTGCGGTTTCCATGGTGGCTGCCAGAGGGTGGCCTGCTGACAGAAGGCTTCACTGGAAGCTCTCTTGGGGCTGGAGAAACTGAGGCCTGATCTTGTTGGCTCTGCCACCAGCCCACAGCTTGCTTTACCTCCCAGGAACCTAAAACCCATGGCAGCTTGTTTCCCTTCTTGGGGCCTCAGCTTCCTCATTTGTGAGGTTGGCAGTAGACAGGGATGGGGGCTGTGAGTCCCTCCTAAATGGGACAGGCTGAGATCCCGGGCTGATCATCCAGCCTCTCTTCCTTGGACCCTGCAGGCGTCAAGATCATCTTCCGGGTGGCCCTGGTGCTGCTGCGGCACACACTGGGCTCTGTGGAGAAGCTGCGCGCCTGCCAAGGCATGTATGAAACCATGGAGCAGCTGCGCAACCTGCCCCAACAGTGCATGCAGGAGGACTTCCTGGTGCATGAGGTAGGTCCTAGCCTTAGCATACCTCACACCTGCTTTGGCCCATCTCCATCCCCAATCTTGTTCCGGTACCTGTTTCTTCTCCATCTAGGTGACCAACCTCCCAGTGACAGAAGCACTGATTGAGCGAGAGAACTCGGCCCAGCTCAAGAAGTGGCGGGAAACCCGGGGCGAGCTGCAGTATCGGCCCTCACGGAGACTACACGGTTCCCGGGCGATCCATGAGGAGCGTCGGCGGCAGCAGCCGCCCCTGGGCCCCTCCTCCAGCCTCCTCAGCCTCCCTGGCCTCAAGAGCCGAGGCTCCCAGGCAGCTGGAGGGGCCCCCTCTCCACCCCCTCCTGTCCGCAGGGCCAGTGCTGGGCCTGCCCCAGGGCCTCTGGTCACCGCTGAGGGACTGCATCCATCCCTTCCTTCGCCTACTGGCAACAGCACCCCACTGGCTCCCAGAAAGGAGGCCCGGAGGCAGGAGAAGGAGCGGCAAAAACAGGAAAAGGAACGTGAGAAGGAGCGGCAGAAGCAGGAGAAGGAGCGGCAGAAGCAGGAGAAGGAGCGGCAGAAGCAGGAGAAGAAGGCTCAGGGCAGGAAGCTCTCGCTGCGTCGGAAGGCAGATGGACCCCCCGCACCCCAGGATGGCGGGGACAGGTCCTCAGCATCAGAGGCCCGGCAGGATGCTTACTTCTGACGTCTGCCCTGGGGCTGGACTGCAGGGCCCCCTCTTTTTCCCTCAGCCAAGAGCAGGCCTTGGCCTGGGGTGCTGCTCCCGGCCCCCTTGGCAGGCTGTCCCTCTTTCTGAGGAAAGTGGCTTGATTCCCCGTCTCCTTGCCAGCTGCTGACCCCTGCACGGCCAGGACAGCCAGAGTACGTGGGGTAGCTGCATTTCCCTGGGGCAGCAGCGAACAAGTCTGGACCCCTCACCTCCAGTTAGGCCCAGCTGGGGTCTCTGTCACTCCTGCCCCGATTCCCTCTGGGATCCCTTCCCAGGTGCTGTCCTGATTGGCCTTTTGTCACCACAGGGGTGACTTCTGGCGATGGGAGTCAGCAGTTTTCAGATTCTTACACTCCAGTCACTCCCCTTACCCATGAAGTGGAGCTGGGTTCCTTTTCCCATCTTCAGTCCTGCCTGTCTCCCCCCACTTCCTGGCGGGGGCCCAGGCTCTTCGTGTTCTCCTTCTGGACATCTCCGTGTTGTAATTATGTACGGAGGACCCGGTTGGCCCAGGGTGGGGGTGTTCACTCTCTTCTGTCCTTTGGTTTTCCTCCACCATGTTCTTGCACGCTGGTTTATTTAAGGGGACATGCACTGGAGGAGGAAATGTCCCCCACTTCCCCACCACCACCCTCCTTGCTCTCCTTCCTCTTCACCTACCTTTCTCTGTATTCTCAGGCCTCCCCTGCTTTGTCTCACCAGGGCTCCCACCTTTCACCTTGTCCCCTTCCAACCCTCCAGCCCCTACCTGGGTAAGGGGTCTTCCCTTGAGCTCCAGGGGGTGGAACCCAATGTTTACATTTTCTTCTGTCTCTGCCCCCACCCTGTGCGGCGCTTTGAGGAACCGGAAAAGAACCTGCTGTTGTACCTGGGCCTGTCTCCTGCATTGTTTTTTTTTTTTTTTTTTTTTGCCGTACGCGGGCCTCTCACTGTTGTGGCCTCTCCCGTTGCGGAGCACAGGCTCCGGATGCGCAGGCTCAGCGGCCATGGCTCACGGGCCCAGCCGCTCCGCGGCATATGGGATCCTCCCAGACCGGGGCACGAACCCGTATCCCCTGCATCGGCAGGCGGACTCTCAACCACTGCGCCACCAGGGAGGCCCCTGCATTGTTATTTGATGAAGGGGGTTAGAATAAGGACAAGGAGGGAGGGAGTGACGGAGCTAGTCAGGATCTGGGTGTCTCTTGAAGCAATCGGCTGGTCTCCTGGTCTCGGCAGGTAGGTACCTTTTGGCCTTTGGTCTATTAGTCACTCATCAACAGACAGTGGTTGAGCTCCGCTTCACCTCTGCCTGGGATCCGCTGCCTCCGTTGTTACTGGCCTCCTGGAGCCGTCTGTGCGCCGCCTGTAGCACCTGGATCTCCTTCCCAAAGTGCTCGTGCAACTCCTGCAAGCTGGAGAGGTACTGCCCTCTCTGTACTGTGGGGAGCCACAGTCCTCTGGGGGTGAGCTGGTCTGTTGTCCAGCTGCCTGGCACAGCTCCTGGTGCTGGGCCTCCAGGGAGCGTAGCAGCACAGCCAGGCTCCCAGCTTCTGGTTTTCTGCTGCCGGCTTGTAGGCCTGCCCACCTTCTACCCCTGGGGTCAGGATGGTAAAGGTGTAGGGTTCTGTGGCCCCAAGGTGTGGCTCCACCTGGCAGTTCTCTAACAGGATGAGGCTCAGGGGTGTGTGGGCCAGCCTGGTGTTCCAGGTAGAAGAAGAGGTTTCCCCGGAGGATGAACCAGCGGTGCTGGTAGCTGGTATTTCTGGCCCCCTTCTTTAGTAGGATGCCCTCCCGGTCCACAGCCTGTGTTCTGTACCCACGGAAGAAACTGAGCACGGGCTTGTGGTGCAGTTTCATGGTTGTCCAATCTGGGAGGAAACCCTAGGGGCAGGAAAAAGGAGGGGTGGTCCATCTGGTTATCCTAGGGACCGCAGCTGCCCCCAGTGCCTTCCTCTGGCTCCAGTAGGCTCTTTCTGGGCCCAGCCTTGGCCTACTGGGATTCAGACTCTGAGTATCCTCAAGAGGTAGAGGTCTTGTACCCTGAGCAGTGGGACCTACTCCCACTTCCCAACCCCAACTCTGCCCCTTGGGACAGGTTACAAAACCTGGGCAGGGGCTGCTGGGCTGGGGTCCTGTTTGGGGGGGTGGGGCACGGGTATCCACTACTGCCCCTTTCCAGGCCTACCTGGGATGAGGGCACAAGGGGCCTCTGGCCTCGGTACTGGGCACAGGTGCCACTGCCACCTCTCCTATTATGGCTCTTCCCACCTCAGAAACCAGGAAATCGCCCAGGGGGTAGGCGTGGGGTAAGTGACTTCCCCTGGGTCCTAAAAGGAGCTGGGTTGGGAAAGTACGCCAGGAGAACCGAGCAACCCCTCTGGGACAAGAGCAAGGCCGCACCTCGAACTAGGAGAGGGCGGACAACGGGACGCTGAGAGTAGGAAGGCAGGATCTCATGAGATGATGAAAGGCGCAGAGCCAGCCCTGGAGAAAACGAGACTCAACCGGGGAAAGGGAAACAAGGGCAGGGACCCAGCGGCCCTGCTGGGACTTTGTCCCTCCATCGTGACTCTGGGCGCCCCTTTAGGTACAGCGCGCTCCGCTTTCTCCCCAGAGCCTCTACTGCTGTAGGAGGGAATCGAGACCACTTCCGGCCATCCCTCTCGTCCGATCAGGGTTTAGGCGTTCATACGTCCCCTCGGCTCGCCGTCGTCGCCCCACACGGCTCACGTCACTTCTGGGAGGGGGTGTCTTTCCCCGCTCAGCGCGTACGTACTTCCGCCCGCCCCTTCAGTTAGTCCTCTTAACACGAGTGAAGCCACTTCCGGCCTTCCCTGGCGCCTTCCACAGTTCTCTTCCGGGTGATGGCGGGCGGGTGCCCCGGATGTAACCTTGGCGAAAACCAGTCTCCCTGTATTCCCCCACCTTTCCTGGGTCTTTAGGTGAGCGCGTGCCGGCTGGATTGCTGGAGTTCTCGTGGCTCTGCCGCCTCTTTGATTTGTACACAGCCCAGGACAGTTGGGGGTCACCCCAGGGAGTCGGGAGCTCGGCGCAGGGAGGAGCGGGGCTGCCAGGGTTCCAGGTCCTGGGTTCGCCGGGGCCCCGCGGGCTACGAGGAAGCTGGAGGTGGTTGAGCGGGTGTCTGCTCTCGGAGCAACGTCGCGCCCAGGACTGCGGGGGCCGGGAATGGTGGTGGTCGCGCGAGGGAGCGCGTCTCAGCGGGGGCGGGGTGCCCGTGGGGAGCTCCTCCGCGCGTCCACCTCTCCATCCCCGCTCCAGCAGCTCTTTCGGATGCCAGACCAAGTCCTGGGGGCCTCTTGGCTGCCAGCTCCCCTTTCGGCCCCTGATTCTGTGCTCCCTCCCCTCCCAAACTGGATCCAGTACCGACCAAGGGAAAGATTTGTTGTGCGGGAGACCCTCTCGCGGTGAGTATTCTCCTCACCCAGTTCCTTTAATCTGCACCCTTTTCCTTGGCTCAGCTTGAGAAAGGCCCCTCTGTCCAGTCATGCCAAAGAGGAAAGTGACCTTCCAAGGCGTGGGAGATGAGGATGATGAGGATGAAATCAGTGTCCCCAAGAAAAAGGTGAGGGGGCCAGATTCTTGCGTTCTGGGGAGGAGTGAGAGGAGGAAAAAAAGCTAGAAGGCAGGAGGGAAATCTGGAGGGACAAAGGAAAGGTGGAAAGGGCTAGCTAGCTTTTCTATGTGCTCTGAGAAATGGGTTTGCAGGATTTTCAGTTTGAGTCTAGATCCTAGAGTATTTTGAGTAATAGCCAGTAACCTGCATGTCTCTCGATTTCTGACTCCTGCCCACAGTTGGTGGACCCTGTGGCTGGGGCAGGAGGTCCTGGGAGCCGCTTCAAAGGCAAACACTCTTTGGACAGCGATGAGGAGGATGATGATGAAGGGTCCAGCAAATATGACATCCTGGCCTCAGAAGATGTAGAAGGTGAGCTATAGCCAAGAATTGACTTTCCGCTGGAGGAACAAATAGGGGCTTCTGAGGTCACAGAGCACAGGAGGCTCCTGTCTCTTTTTTGCATTCCTAGCATGGGACGCCTGTGTCTTTGGTGCAGGTCAGGAAGCAGCCACACTCCCCAGTGAGGGAGGTGTGCGGATCACACCCTTCAACCTGCAGGAAGAGATGGAGGAAGGCCACTTTGATGCTGATGGCAACTATTTCCTGAACCGGGAAGCTCAGATCCGAGACAGCTGGCTGGACAACATTGACTGGGTGAGGTCCAGAGGCTGGCATGGCTGGGCCTGGGCCTTGCTGGCAGTTTGTCAGAAATGAAACCCTTCCATTTTCACGTTGCAGGTAAAGATCAGGGAGCGGCCGCCTAATCAGCGGCCGCCGTCAGACTCAGAGGAGGAGGATAGCTTGGGCCAGACACCAATGAGCGCCCAAGCCCTCCTGGAGGGCCTTCTGGAGCTGATGTTGCCAAGAGAGACAGTGGCTGGGGCACTGAGGCGCCTGGGAGCCCGAGGAGGAGGCAAAGGGGGCAGCAAGGGACCTGGGCGGCCCAGTTCCCCCCAGCGCCTGGACCGGCTCTCCGGGTTGGCTGACCAGATGGTGGCTCGGGGCAACCTCGGAGTGTATCAGGAGACAAGGGAACGATTGGCCATGCGGCTGAAGGGGTTGGGGTGCCAGACCCAGGGACCCCGTGACCCCACAGTCCAACCCTCCCTGGACATGTTTGCTGAGGAAGTGGCGGAGGGGGAGCTGGAGACCCCAACCCCTGCCCAGAGAGGAGGTAAGATTGAAGGGCAGAGGAGGGGTGTTGTGGGCAGGGGCAGGCCCCTTGATGCCCAGATGGCTCTGCCTGTTATTTTAGAAGCAGAGTTGCCCGGAGATGGTCTGGCCGATGTGATGTGGGAATATAAGTGGGAGAACACAGGGGATGCTGAGCTGTATGGACCCTTCTCCAGCACCCAGATGCAGGTAAAATCCTTTCTTCTTCACTCTGCCTCTTCTCTCCCTCCCCCCACCCCATTAGTCCTCCCCCAGCTCTGCCCTCTCTTCTTGCAGACCTGGGTGAATGAAGGCTATTTCCCGGACGGTGTTTATTGCCGGAAGCTGGATGCCCCCGGCGGACAGTTCTACAATTCCAAACGGATTGATTTTGACCTCTACACCTGAGCCTACTGAGGGCCGAGTTTGGTGGCCCCTTCTTTCCTGGATTTTGCGGAGGAGGCCCCGGCTGCCTTAGGCAGTGAGGATATTGGGAGCCACTTTTCAGTTAACTTCCTTTTCCCAATAAAAGCCTTTAGTTGTATATTAGGGCCTTGGCTGGGCTGATGGCCAGAAGTCGGGAACGTTTTCCAGACCCCTTTGGACTTGCTTTGGCCCTTGAGTGTTTCCTCTCATGAAGTTCCTCCTTGGGAGTTTGTCTCTGGTCCCTTGAACCACTTCACCTTTGTTTACCAGTCTTTGGGGCAGAGCTGGGCCTGTCAGGTGTCCTGTGGCCTCCCAACCTGGACTTTGTTCACCATCTAAAAATCTCTCCACTCACATGCCGTTCTCCAGAATCCTCTGGCGGTTCTTGTTTTGCTGTTCTTAGGTCTTTGGCTTTTAAGACCTAAGATGCTCTGCCTTTCAGCCAGTGCAGGACAGAGCCCCAGAAGTGGAGACTTCAGGCCTGGAACGGCTGGGACACCTGTTGGGAGTGAGCAGGAAAGCTGATACTCACTGGCTCCCCACTGCCTCAGCCTTCTTAGAAGTGGATAGAAACGGCCTCTTAGGTAAAGTCTAGACTCAATGTTGGCACTTGAAGGACCTTCCAAGGGCACCTGGGCCAGTCATGCTTTGTACAGGCACGTAGATGGGCAGTGTCTCACTGGAGGTTACACAGCACGTCAGAGGGCGGGCCCAGACCCAGTGGGCTCCCTTCGAAGACCTTTCTTGGCACCAGGGCTTTTCTCTCTGGCCTTGGAAGCCTTGTGGCTTACGTTTCCTGGGCTCCCACAATGTGTCTGACACTGGTTAGTGCCTTGAGGGAACTGAGAGAACTGGGCTGGTCCCCTCCCAGGAATTCATAGTCAGGGGGAGGGATTGGGAGGAAGACTGATACGCATAATTGTATAGTCTGAACCAAACACCTTCCACCTCCCACCGGTGCTGCCTTATGCCTCTTCTCACTCACACCAGTTAGTTCTCCACCTTGGCTCTCTGTTGGAGTTTTATGGGGAGCTGTAACATCACTCCGCAGAGATTCTGAATGAATGGATCTAGGTAACGGCCTGGTGTTTGGGGCTTTAAAAAGCTCCCAGGTGTTTCCCACGTGCAGCCAGGTGGAAAACCACTGGGCCTGACTCCAGGACTGAGGTTACACTTGGGGAAAGGGGCTGTTTCGTGGACCCTGCTGTGGTGGAGCTGAGCATGGGTGTGGCCGGGGCTCTGGTGGAGTCTTACCTATGGGAGAGTCAAGCACCAGAGCCATGGGGGCAGATGGGAGGGTGGAAGGAGTCAGGCTTGGAACTAGGAAAGGCTGGAGGGCAGCGTGGGGATACTTGATGCTCTAGTGAGGCACCCAGCTTATATAATAATTAACTACTATAATAATTAGGCCCATTCTAGTGCCAGCCCAGACCTGGATTTCATTGACTTCAAGATGCCTTCAGTTGTAAGATGTCTTACTTTATGTGTCAGTTAGAAAGAAAAGCCTGCGCATTGCAGTTGTAAGATGTCATTGGTTCAGAGCTGCCTCCTGATTTCAGAAATGTTTCAAAGTGAAAAACAGATGTCTTAGAACCAGTGAAATACAGTGTTCACGTTTATATCCCCAGTGACCGACTCATGGGAGGTACTTAGTGTTTGGTGAATAGATGGACGCCATGGGGGGCAGTTCCCCTGGATGTCCCAAAGGCACCCCAGGCTCCACAATCCAAAGCTGGCCTCACCTTCCCCACCCGTACAGCCTCCTGTGTTCACCTCCCCGAAGACACCATGTGTAGGCAGAATAATGGCCCCCAGAGATGACCACTTGTGAATATATGACTATATGGCAAAAGGGACCTTGAAATGTGATTATGTTAATGACTGAGATGGGGCGATTATTCTGGATTATTGAGGTGGGCCCAGTGTAACCACAAGGGTCCTGTTACATGAAAGGGACTGAGGCGGGTCAAAGTGAGAGGGAGATGAAGATGTTATACCCACGGCTGGGTTTGAAGATGGAAGAAGGGGGCATGTACCGAGGAATGCAGCAGCCTGTAGAAGCTGGAAAAGGCAAGAAAACGGGTTTTTCCCAGAGTCTCCACAAAGACATGCAGCCCCACTGTGGGTTTTAGCCCAGTGAAAACCATTTTGGACTTTTGACCTCTTCTAGAACTAATAAAATTGTGTTGTTTTAAGTTGTTAAGTTTGGGGTCATTTGTTATAGCCTCAATAGGAAACTAACACTCCATCCAGCTGAATGCCTCTCCTTCATGAGCATCATGGAGCATCATGAAGCATCAGTAAATTCTCTCTCCCTTCACCTTGTCCCTATTTCAAGCCCCTATCAACAACTCCCTTGCCTTTAATTTTTATATAAGCTTTGTATATCTTAGAATAGTTTTGTAGATTAACAGAAAATTTACAAAAATAGTACAGAGTTCACCCAGCTTCCCCTGTTAACATCTTTCAGTAGTACATTTGTTACAACCAGTGTACCAATGACCTTGCTATTTTTAAACAGCTTTATTGAGGTAGAATCCACCCATTTAAAGTACCATTGTTTTTAGTACATTCACAGGGTTGTGCAACCATTGCTACAATCATTTTAGAACATTTTTCTCTAAAAGAAACCCCACCTGTCAGCAGTTCCTCCCTATTCCTCTCCATCCCCCCTCACCCTCCAGTCCCTGCCAACCTCTAATCTACTTCCTGTCCCTGTAGATTTGCCTATTCTGGACATTTCCTACAGATGGAATCATACCATACGTGGTCTGTGTTTTCTGTGTTTTCTGCTTCTACTTAGCATGTTTTCAAGATTCATCCATGTAATGTGTAACAGTACTTTATCTTTTTTATTGTTGGCTAACATTCCATTGTATGGATGGATTACCGCTCACTAAACCTCACACTTTATTTATATTTTACTAGCTTTTCCCTAATGCCTCTCTTCTGTTTCAGTGTCCCGATCTGGGACACTGCAGGACATTTAGCTGTCATGTCTCTTTAGCTTCCTCTGTTCTGTCTGGTCCTCAGACTTGTTTTAACTGACCTTGACCAGTTTGAGGGGTGCTGGTTAGGTATTTTGTCAAATTCCTAAAGTTTGGGCTTGTCTGGTATTACCCCCATGATTAGATTTGGGTTATGGGTTTGGGGGAGGAAGAGCACAGAAGTGAAGTCCCTTGCCTTTCACTGAAACTTTTTTTTTTTATAGGCATCACTTTTTTAAATTTTAATTTATCTTTGGCTGTGTTGGGTCTTCGTTGCTGCGCGCGGGCTTTCTCTAGATGCAGCGAGTGGCGGCTCCTCTTGGTTGTGATGCGCGGGCTTCTCATTGTGGTGGCTTCTCCTGTTGTGGAGCACGGGCTCTAGGCACGTGGGCTTCAGTAGTTGTGGCTCGTGGGCTCTAGAGCGCAGGTTCAGTAGTTGTGGCGCATGGGCCTAGTTGCTCAGCGGCATGTGGGATATTCCCGGACCGAGGCTCGAACCCATGTTCCCTGCATTGGCAGGTGGGTTCTTAACCACAGGACCACCAGGGAAGCCCCTCACTGAAACTTTTAAAGGCTCCGCATTGCCCTCAAAGTTCAAAAGCTTGAAGCTGATAGAAGGTTTTCCATGGCCTGGCCTGAGCCAGCCCCTCCGCCTCCACAGCTGCCTTTGCTTTCCTTCCTCCCGGCCTCCCCCGACGCCAGGCTCTAGGCTCCAGCCTGCTCCCAGAACAGGACAAATAATTCACTTCTCCAGCCTGGCCAATGATGCCCTTCTCTCTTTTCAGACTCTCCAGGGAGACCAGTGACTATGTCTGTCGTGCCTTAGCTCTAGGCCTCCTTTTCCTAAGGGCTTCCTGACTCCCACTCCCACCTCCCAGGTTGGTCAGCATTTCTTCCACAGCACCCAGTAGCACAGACGTCTGATGCAGCACCCAGAGCGGTTTTCCCTGGCCTGTGTTCACCAGTTAGCCTGAGACAGGGAATCAGTGCTGATGAATGAATAGGGAATGAGCCA
The DNA here is from genome assembly GCF_025265405.1 of Mesoplodon densirostris. Classification (NCBI taxonomy): domain Eukaryota; kingdom Metazoa; phylum Chordata; class Mammalia; order Artiodactyla; family Ziphiidae; genus Mesoplodon; species Mesoplodon densirostris. The sequence continues at coordinate 44,865,877 of NC_082676.1, forward strand.
TTTCTTTCCCCCTCCTGTGTGTCAGGGGGACAGTGCCTTCCTGAGCCAGACTGGGGAGTGGGAACCTGTGGGGCTGTTTGTTGCCCCAGAGGGGGTGAGGTGTGACCTGGATGGGCAGTGTACAGGTGTCTAGACCCAAGCGTCCCCCAGAGGGGCAGGATGGAGGGGTCTTTAGGGTCATTCTAACTCCTGGGGGTGTCACTGAGCCGTGGGCAAATTTATAGGAGGGGTTCAAGTTCAAAGCTGCAGGTGTCATCACTGCATCTGGGACACCAGACCCTCTGAAATGCAGCCTCTTGCCTTTGGCAGGCCATTTTCCAGAAGAGTAGCGAGAGTGGGGGAGGGTGAGTCTAGACACTCCTGGTGGAGGGCTGGGGTATCACTCTGCCCTGGGCATCTGGTGGGACCCTGGGGGAGACAAGGACTGGGAAAGAGCCCAAAAGGAGTTAAGATTAATGAAGAATCAGGATCCACAAAGCCTGAGGAGTTTGGGCACCTTCACACCTTTGACACACCTGCCACCCGTTCCAGACCCGCCCGGCTGGCTGGAAGTCTCATTGCACAGTCACTGAACCCCAAGCTCCCAGGCAGTGGAGAGACCTGAACCTGGCAGCTTGCCTTCCACTCTGCTCCCAGCCAGAACCAAGCTGGAGCCCTGGAGATGCCAAGCTGTTTCTGGTGCTGAGACCTGAGAGGAATTCCTCTCAAGGGTGGATTAATTAATTAATTAATTAATTAATTAGCACACCCCGCGGCTTGCAGGATCTTAGTTCCCCGACGAGGAACTGAACCCATGTCCTCAGCAGTGAAAACGTGGAGTCCTAACCACTGGACCGCCAGGGAATTCCCTCAAGGGTGGATTTAGTAGCAGATGTTTTGCGCAGGATTCCAGGGTGGATAATGTACCTTCAAGTCAGTAGCCATTTCTGAACTCCCTGTGGAAGCTGGGCTGCCCCTGGTCCTTTTTGGCCATTCCCCAAGTTCAATGATACACTTTCATTGTGGTGGGTTCACCATTTCCCAGACCAGCTTCAACCTCCTCCTGGGGGAGCTTCCCAGCACACATCTCCAGCTGGCTGGCTGGGGACTGCTGCTGCCCTGTTCTCTAGGAGGCTTGTCTGGCTCAGCCTGCCCTGTAGGTAAGACCCCATCTCCCTGTGTAAATACTGCATGTGACAAGTATGTAAAACCTAGCTGCAGACGCTGATGCTGAGATTTGCTTAGGCAGCCTCTGGTTTTCCTGTTCTGATGCTATCTATCATCTTTGTTCTCACTTTACTGTTCTCCACCCACTACGCCTCGTATCTCTACCCCGAGTATCTCTGCAGCTCTCAGCGGCATCAGGCCCTGCGGCTCCCATGCCCTATTTTGGACACATTTCTCTGTCTCAGCCTCTTCACACTCACTTGGACACAATGTGGGCTTTTGACCTCTGGCCGAAGGGCGCTGCTGCCTCTTATCTGACCCAGACTTCTGAGGCTAAACCCATCTCTACTTAATAAGAGAAGAGGAGGGTGTTTGACCTTTCTTTTTTTTTTTTCCAGTTGTGTGGGGTGAGATAGGGGTAGAGGATTAAGAGGTACAAACTACTATGTAAAAATAAGTAAGCTAGTGGTTAAGAATCTGCCTGCCAATGCAGGCGACACAGGTTCGAGCCCTGGTCCGGGAAGATCCCACATGCCGCGGAGCAACTAAGCCCGTGCGCCACAACTACTGAAGCCCGCGTGCCACAAGTACTGAAGCCCACGTGCCACAAGTACTGAAGCCCACGCACCTAGAGCCCGTGCTCTGCAACAAGAGAAGCCACCACAATGAGAAGCCCGCACACCACAACGAAGAGTAGCCCCTGCTGACTGCAACTAGAGAAAGCCGCGCGCAGCAACAAAGACCCAATGCAGTCAAAAATAAATAAATAAATAAATAAATAAATAAATAAATAAATTTAAAAGAATAAGTAAGCTACAGGATGTATTGTACAGCACTGGGAATATAGCCAATATTTTATAATAACTTTAAATGGAGTAAATCTATAAAAGTTTTGAATCACTGTAAGGTACGCCTGAAACTAATATCATATTGTAAATCAACTATACCCCAATTAAAAAAATAAAGTGACAGGCTGGTACTCAGATCCTCTTATTCTTTTTTTTTTTTTTTTTTTTTTGGCCATGTTGCAAGGCTTGCAGGATCTTAGTTCCCCAACCAGGGATTGAATCCAGGCCCTTGGCAGTGAGAGTGTGGCGTCCTAACCACTGCACCGCCAGGGAATTCCTGACATTCCCTAAGTATCTAAATAAGTTAGAAATATTATGTTTAATCTTCCCGACTACCTACTATTTAGTTACATATTTTCCCCATCTTGCTGATGAGAAAAATGAGGCTTAGAGAGATGAGGTAAACTGACCTGCGCAATATGGCAAAGTCTGAAAATGGTAGAGTCAGGATTTGAACCCAGGCCTGTGTGATCCTAAAGTCCAGACAGAATTTTTGGTGAGCTGTCTGTTCCAATTTATGGCCTATTTTTATATTGGGTCTTTTTTTTTTTTTCTTTTTGCGGTATGCGGGCCTCTCACTGCTGTGGCCTCCCCCGCCGCGGAGCACAGGCTCCGGACGCGCAGGCCCAGCGGCCATGGCTCACGGGCCCAGCCGCTCCGCGGCATATGGGATCCTCCCAGACCGGGGCACGAACCCGTATCCCCTGCATCGGCAGGCGGACCCTCAACCACCGCGCCACCAGGGAGGCCCGGGTCTTTTTTTTTTTTTTTTTTTTTTTCTTTTTGCGATACGCGGGCCTCTCACCGCTCTGGCCTCCCCCGTTGCGGAGCACAGGCTCTGGACGCGCAGGCTCAGCGGCCATGGCTCACGGGCCCAGCCGCTCCGCAGTACGTGGGATCTTCCCGGACCGGGGCACGAATCCGTGTCCCCTGCATCGGCAGGCGGACTCTCAACCACTGCACCACCAGGGAAGCCCAAACTGGGTCTTCTTATTGAGTTGTGAGACCTTAATATATCTCAGATACAAGGGCTTTTTCAGATACATATTTTGCAAATATTTTCTCTCAGTCCATAGCTTTTCAGTTCATTTTTAAAAATCAGTATCTTTTGGGGCTTCCCTGGTGGTGCAGTGGTTGAGAGTCCGCCTGCCGATGCAGGGGACACAGATTCGTGCCCCGGCCCGGGAAGATCCCACATGCCACGGAGCGGCTGGGCCCGTGAGCCATGGCCGCTGAGGCTGCGCGTCCAGAGCCTGTGCTCCGCAACGGGAGAGGCCACAGCGGTGAGAGGCCCGCGTATCGCAAAAAGAAAAAAAAAATCAGTATCTTTTGAAGAACAAAAAAATTTTTAATTTCGATGAGTTCAATTTGGTAATTTTTTTTCTTTTATAGTTTGTGCTTTTTGTGTCCTATTTAAGAAATCTTCATCAAACCCGGGGTAACTAAGATTTTCTATGTTTTCTTCTAGAAGCTTTATAGTTTTAGCTTTAACATTTGGGTTTATGATACATTCGACTTAGCTTTTGTATATGATTCATTTTTTTTTTGCATATGGCTATCCAATTGTTTCAGCACCATTTGTTGAGAATATTCTCCTTTCCCCCATCGTATTGCCCTGCCACCTTTGCTAAACATCAATTGACCACATATATGTTCATCTTTTTCTGAATTATTTATTTTATTTCATTAATTTGTATGTTTATCTCTACACCAAAACCATGTCTTGATAACTGTAGCTGTTTAGTGAGTCTTGACGTCATGTAATGTACTTCCTCTTTTTCCTTTTTAAAAATTGTTTTGGCTAGTCTATGTCTTTGGCTTTCTATATAAATTTTAGAATCAGCTTGTCAGTTTCTCAGAACCTTGTTGGGATTTGACTGGGATAATGTTAAGTCATGTAGAATTGATATCTATTTCTTCCTAATAATATTTATTGATATTATTGAGTTCTTCCTTAAATATTTGGTAGAATTTACCAGTGGAGCCATCTGTGCCTGGAGTTTTCTTTGTAGGAAAGTTTTTTTCCTTTCCTGAATGTTTCCATTTATTACCTCCAGTTTATGGGGAATGTGAAGGAATTCAACTGACTTTACAATGTCACCAGGAAAGAAATGCTGGAAACCTGAGGGTGAATCCTTTTTGCTTCCAAATATTTTGAAAGTTGGCTCATGTAGAGACAAAAACAAATACAACAACAGCAAAAAACACACCCCAAAACCCTCCAAACCAAGAAATTTTGTATGATGAAAGAGTATTTCTGGGAATGAAAAAGAAAAAACTTTGCCTCTCAATGCCTAGAGGTCTGTGCTAGTTTTGAAGATAAAGCTTTTATTTTAGGCACAGTGCTCAAATTAATTTCATAGGAAGGTTTAACTACAAATGGTTTCATTAATTATGTAAGGCTAATTCGAGTTTTCTTTTTTTTTTAATATGTATTTATTTAGGCAGCGCCGGGCCTTAGTTGCGGCACGCAAACTCTTAGTTGTGGCATGCATGTGGGACCTAGTTCCCTGACGAGGGATCGAACCCAGACCCCCTGCAATGGGAGCACGGACTCTTACCCACTGGATCACCAGGGAAGTCCCCAGGTTTTCTATTCTTGAGTGAGCTTTGGTAGTTTATTATTATTATTATTATTATTTTGCGGTACGCGGGCCTCTCACTGTTGTGGCCTCTCCCGTTGTGGAGCACAGGCTCCGGACGCACAGGCCCAGCAGCCATGGCTCATGGGCCCAGCCGCTCCGTGGCATGTGGGATCTTTCTGGACCAGGGCATGAACCTGTGTCCCCTGCATCGGCAGGCGGACTCTCAACCACTGCGCCACCAGAGAAGCCCTGGTAGTTTATTATTTTTAAGGAATGTTTCCATTTCATCTATGTGGTTGAATTTACTGGCACAAAATCATTTATGGAACTGCTTTCTTTCTTTTTCTTTTTTCTTTTTTTGCTGTGCAGCTTGTGGGATCTTAGTTCCCTGACCAGGGATTGAACCCAGGCCCTCGGCAGTGAGAGTGTGGAGTCCTAACCACTGGACCATCAGGGAATTCCCTGGGATTGCTTTCTTAATTTCATTTTTGAATTGTTTATTGCACTTTGCATAAGTCATTCTACTACCTTCTGATCTCCATTGTTTCAGATGCAAAGTCGACGTATATCAGTATTGATGCTGCCCTACACATGATGAGTCTTTTGTATTTGCTGCTTTTATGATTTTTCTTGTTGTCTTTCAACAGTTTGGCTATAATGTGTCTGACCATGGATCTTTTTGTATGTATCCTACATGGTATTCATTGAGTTTCTCAGATTATTTTTTCATCAAATTTGGGAAGTTTTTGGCTATCGTGTCTTTTTTTTTCCTTTTCCCTGATAAAGTACTTTATGTTACTAGTTTCTACTAAGACATATTCCATGAGCAAAGTGATTAAGATTTTGGTTTCTTAGTCAGATAGTCCTGAGTTTGAATTCCAGCTTTGCTACTTATTAGCAGCAGACAAGTCACTTCATTGCTTTGTGTCTAGATTTTTGTTTACCGGTTTATTATACAGAATACTATAAAGGATATAGATGAACACCCAGATGAAGAAGTACATAGGGCAGGGTCTGGAAGGGTCCTGAGCACAGGAGATTCTGTCCCCATGAAACTGGGTGTGCCATCCTCCCAGTATGTAGATATGTTCACCAACTGGGAATCTCTGCCATTGTTTCTTCAAATATTTTTTTCTGCCCTTTTCTCTTTTTCTTTTCCTGTTGGAACTCCTACTATGTTTATGTTGGGACACCTGTTGTTCCATAGATAACTGAGCAAAGACTTATTTTTTTAAAAATATATTTATTTGTTTATTTATTTATTTAATTTATTTATTTTGTCTGCTCCAGGTCATTGCGGTGCACAGGATCTTTAGTTGAGGCATGCGGACTTCTTAGTTGTGGCATGCAGGTGGGATCTAGTTCCCTGACCAGGGATAAAACCAGGGCTCCCTGCATTGGGAACACAGAGTCCTACGCACTGGACCACCAGGGAAGTCCCACGACTCATTTTTATTTCCCTTTTCCCTCTATGTTCTTCAGATTGGATAGTTTCTACTGACCCATCTTCAAGTTCACTGATTCTATCATCTGTCATCTTAAATCTGTTGTTGAGTCCCTTTAGTGAATATTTCACTTCAGTTATTATTGTTACTTTCAACTCCAGAATTCCTTTTTTTTTTTTTAATGATGGGAGTATGGTTTATTAAGCTGCACCTTAGTACAGGCGCTGGGGCTTGCCCATGGTGCTCTTAATGTATAAAGCCCGGATGTTCTGCCAATTTTTCTTGAGCAATGACACCAGGAAGTTGACAGCTAACTGTATGTTGTACACAAGCTCATCATCTTTCACCTTCATGTGGCCAACAGCCACTGCCAGACACAGTACCTTTTTTATCTGGAACTTGATCATGGACTTCACTTCATCAACTTTGGCCTTCATGTTCTCATTGTGGGTCAGTTAGGAAGGGAACTTGCCAGACTTATTCAGGCCTGGGCCCAGGATTCATGGGATCCACTTGATCAGAGACTCTGAAGCCAAAAACGCATCATACTTTTTGGCCAGCTTCTTGACCAGTTTCTTATTCTTGTTGAGTTTCTTCAGCACCTTGATGTCCATTTCCAGAAGTTTTTCATCATTCCAACAGACACTCTGTACCCTAACTAAAAAACTCCCCATTCCTCTCTCCCTCCAGTCCCTGATAATCTCTATTTTTTCTGTTTCTATGAATTTGCCTATTCTAGGTACCTCATATAAGTGGAATCATACAATATTTGTCCTTTTGTGTCCAACTTATTTCACTTAACATACTATTTTGAAGGTTCATCCATGTTGTAGCATGTATCAGAACTTTTCTTTTTAAAAAAATACATGATTTCTACCCCCTTATCAAGATGATCTATTTTTGATTCATTGTTGTCGCACTTTTCTTTGAATCTTTGTTTTGCTGTCACACTTCTTTGTTTAGTTCTTTGAACATATTTATAATAGCTACTTCAAAGACTTGGTCTATTGAATGCAACATCTGGGGGCATTCAGAGACAACTTCTACTGATTACTTTTTTCCCCTGAGTTTGGACTGGATTCTGATGCCCGCTAAAGGTTATTGTTGTCATGGTATGTTTGTTTGTTTAATAATTGGCCTAGGCAAAATCTGTGAAATCTGCCTCCTTCATGGTGTGTGACCACTGATCTTTCTACCCTGTTTTTTGTGGGTTTTTAAAAATTAATTAATTAATTAATTTTATTTTTGTCTGTGTTGGGTCTTCGTTGTGGCATGCGGGCTTTTCATTGCAGTGGCTTCTCTTGTTGCGGAGCACAGGCTCTAGGCGCGTGGGCTTCAGTAGTTGTGGCACACGAGCTTAGTTGCTCCACATCATGTGGGATCTTCCTGGACCAGGGCTCGAACCTGTGTCCCCTGCATTGGCAGGCGGATTCTTAGCCACTGCACTACCAGGGAAGTCCCTACCCTGTTTTTAAAAAGCCTTTTTTTTTTTTCTTTAATTTTAAAGTTTGGGTTCCTAGGTAGACCTCTGTGTCAGTGTAGCTTAATGGTCAGCCAATTATTGGATGGAGGTTGTACTCAGTTACTTTGCGTCAGTGAGAATTCTGTCCTCTGCCAATGGATCTGTGTGTGGGTAGGAGAGCACAAAGTTCCAGCCGTTTTCAAGTTGGCCCCAGCCTTACTTTCCACTGAGCCCTTCTGAGTCTTCTCTGTACATGTAGCCCCAGGGTTAGCCAAGCGTGTAAGGGTGGAGCGGGCCCTCTGCCCTCTGCGGCAAATGCACACAGCCTCAGCTAGGAGTATGCTTGCCTCGTCCACAGCCACAGCATCAGGCTCTTCACTTGCATGCCACATATTTAGCTACATATCGGCAACGTCGCTTGGCATGGGCATTGTCTGGGTCTCTAAATCCAATGAGTCCCCTTCAGCAGTGAAGCTGCTGGTCCTCAAGACCTGCCTCACCTTGGCAGAACATATCAAGCTGGGAAGGGGGCAAGATGGAGCAACCCCAAGCAAGAACACCACAGACTCTCACTGTTCTAACTCAGAGTTGAGCAGTTTTCAACCCAATTTGCTTCTTGGATTGGGGTATGCCTTTGGTTGATTTCAGAGCCCTGAAGTGGCTGTTTTGTCTAGTTTGCCCAGATTTACAGTTACTTTTGAAGAGAGGATTTGCTGACCTCCTCACTCAACCATAGGTGGAAATCTCCTCCTCCTTTTTTTGGGGCAGGGGTAGCTGTGCCACACAGCATGCGGGATCTTAGTTTCCTGAACGAACCCGTGCCCCCTGCAGTAGAAGCGTGCAGTCCTAACCACTGGATCACCGGGAATTCCCAGAAATCTCCTCCTTTAAATATTTTGAACTTTGTTCTGGTAAACAGTTATGTTACTTGGCCAAGCAGTTCCGGGGAGTCTTAATGCCTTGGAAACAGTTTGATTCTTTCAAGACTTGCTTTTACAATTTGTTAGGACCAGAATAGCCTTTAGACTAGGGTTAATTTGGCCCCCATGCTGAGGCAATGCCCTTCTGAATCCTCTACCAGATGCCCATGTGTTTGGAGGTCTTTTCACTCTCCCCAGTGGGACCAGCAGCTACTCCCACTCTGCATGAGCCCTGGGGATTTTTCCCCTGCTCAGTACTCAGCTGAAGTCTCATGGCAACCCTCTGCCAGGGTCCAGAGTTCCTTCTTGGTACAGTTCCCTCCTTCATTACTCTGCCCTGTGAATTCTGATTGCCGTGGCCTCCACAAATTCTCAATGTCTCCTCCTCAACTCAGGGAGACTGCTAGAGTCTATTTGGGTTCTCTCTTCCTGTGCTTCCTGGGAATTCTGTCCCAGAGAAGAATAAACTAGGGCACAGAGCTCACCATCCTGCACTGCCTGTTGTCCAGTGTCTGAAAATCCTAGATTTGGGGTGGCTTTTTACTTGTTTATGATAGGTAGGTATATCCAGCCCTCACTACTCCATTGTGGTCAGAGCCCCAGTCAGGCTCTCAGATTACACTATGCTGCACCCCAGCCCAGCCCCACCTTGTGCCCCAGTATCAGTGGCAGAAGAGGCGGTAAACAGCAGCTTCTGGTTTTCTAGAAATGTCTCCAAAGTTCTCCATGGAAGTCAGCAGAAGGGCCCATTCTCTGTGTTCATGAGCACCCATGCAATGTGGGTGAGAGGCAGGCATGGGGGAGCAGGGTGGTGGAAGGACCCGGGCCTTGAATGTCATGGCCATGGGCTTTTTACTGAATTCAGGTAAGGCTGCTCATTGCTCAAGAGTCCAATACTTAGAGACAAGTGTTGCATAAAAGGAAAGATAGCTTTATTGAGGAAGCCAACAATCCTGGGGAGGAGGTGGACTCATGTCCCAAAGAACCACTCCCCATTCCCCAAGTTTTGCTTGGAGATTATATAGGGAAATGAGGAAGGGGCTACATGCTGAGGAGAGGGTTGCAGGGTGCATGATCGTTTTGTGGACATTTTTCTGATTTGTTGGCAGTGAGGTAACCGGGCGTCAACATCATCAACCTTCTGCTTCCAACCGGTCCGGGGTCAAAGTTCTTGGGGCAACATACAGTTAACTTCTTCCACCTGGTATCTGCAAAAGAGCTCAAAATATTATCTATAGCCCTTGAGGAGGAACTAAAGGTCCTTGACTTTGTTTAATGCCTAAACTATTATTATTTTGTCTTGCTTGACTATTTTCCTTTGTGTCTGCATTTTCTCATTTCTCTGACTAAATTTATTCTTTGGAACTTGGGGAAGGCCAGAAAGCTAAAGTTTTTCCATAGGAAAGAGGCAGGCACAGGATGGGCAAGGGGCAGGGAGCTGTCCTGGGAAGGCCCCATAGGGTCCTGCTCAGTTACAGGCTCCCTGCAGTCCTTCTGCCACCAACTATACTGGGATTCACGAGGAGGCAGGACATGTAACATCTACCTGAAACCCACAGGAGGTTTGTCTTCTGGGGAGCAGACTTTGCTCTGAAGTTGTCTTGGTGATAATAATAATAGCCTACATTCATTAAGTACTAATAATGTGCATTTAGGCACTAGGCTTAATTGTACATACATTAGTCCTCATGATAACACGGGGGCAGGGTGTACTATTGCTCTTCAGGTGTGTTAACCTATCAGTAGCCGGAATGTGGGCCCTTCTGGAGTTTCCTGAAGGAGTAGCCAGAGTGCCTGGTGTGGGGGTTACTGGAGGGATTTCTTGGGCCAGTGGCTCTTTCTAAATTTTTTTTTTTTGGCCACGCCATGCAGCATGCAGGATCTCATTTCCCCAGCCAGGGATCAAACCCGCGACCCCCTGCAGTGGAAGCGTGGAGTCTCAACCACTGGACCACCAGGGAAGTCCTGGGCCAGTGGCTCTTTATGTAGAGGTACAGAACTATTCCAGTATCTTAACAATTGGAGAGATGCACCAGTGTGTGCCGACTCGACTTTTGTGGGGAATCTCAGGAAGACACTGGTCTTTGCAAGTTCCAATGTGAGCAGTAAATGGCAGGGCACCAGCATGACACTGCCTGGGGTGCCATTACTGTCAAGGCTGCCTGTGGATCCCAGGTCTGCGACAGAATAGGAAGCTTGGCAGGTTTGTTATCGCCTGTCCTAACAAGGCCCTCAGGCCTGTGTTTACTGCTCACAGCACATCCCCCACCCCACATGCCAGTCACAGTGAGTTGCTTCCACCAACTTCTACACCAGAGGCTCCTTATTGCCTCCAGGCCTTTGCTAAAGCTCTCACCTCTTCCTGGAGTTCTCTACCCTCTTCTCTCTGCCTGGTTCACTTCTATTATTCATCCTTCAGGTACAGTGAATGTATCTCTTCCTCCAGGACGCCTTCCTTGATCCTCAGGTTTGAGTAGGGGCTTCTGTCATGTGGTCTCATAGGTCTGTGCTTCCCCTTCGTAACTCTTGTCAATGGCTGCAGTAAGTTCCATGAGAGCCAGAAACCATGCAGAGCCCGTGTACCTCCAGCACTGAGTGCCATGCCTGGCACACAGTAGGTGCTCAATAAATATTCATTGAAATGGTTTTGAAGAGTGGTCTGAGATGGAGGCCAGGCCGGCTTATAACCCAGCAGTCTCAGCAGATAGATAACAGCCCAAGAGAGGAAACTGAGACCTGGGGTCCAAGGGACCATGAAAAATTGAGAATTGGGATTTTGTTTATCCATGAATTAGTTGATGGACATGTAGGTTGTTTCCACTTTTTGGCAATTAGAAATAATGCACATTGTGAACAAGTTTTTGCATACGTATAAGTTTTTATGTTTTCAGTTCTCTTGGGTATATACCCAAAAGTGGGATTATTGGGTCATATGGTTATAAACGTTTAGTATGTAAAGAAACTGTCAAATTTTTCCAAGGTGGCTGCACTGTTGCATGTTCCCGTCCTCAGTGCATGAGGGTTAAACATTATGTCTTCTTTTTTTTTTAGGAATTCATTTATTGGACTTCCCAGGTGGTGCAGTGGTTAAGAATCCACCTGCCAATGCAGGGGACATGGGTTCGAGCCCTGGTCCGGGAGGATCCCACATGCCGCAGAGCAACTGAGCCCGTGTGCCACAACTACTGAGCCTGCTCTCTAGAGCCCACGAGCCACAACTACTGAGCCCGCACGCCTAGAGCCCATGCTCTGCAACAAGAGAAGCCACCGCAATGAGAAGGCTGCGCACCGCAACAAAGAGTAGCTCCCGCTCACCACAACTATAGAAAGCCCGCATGCAGCAACGAAGACCCAACGCAGCCAAAAATAAATTAATTAATAAATTAAATTTTAAAAGAAAGTACATATGCCAAAAAAAAAAAAGAATTTATTTATTTGGTCGTGCCATGCAGCATGTGGGACCTTAGTTCCCTGACCAGGGATCGAACCCATGCCCCCTGCAGTGGAAGTGTGGAGTCTAAACCACTGAACCACCATGGAAGTCCCTAAACATTATGTCTTGAATACCTGTTAGAATAGTTGAGAACAAATGACAGTTTAAACTGGATTCCCAAATATATAAACCAGATAAAAGTGCCTTGGTTCTGACGGATGTGGGGGAAGGTAGGTCAGTCAGCCCAGCAGGAAACAGAGTCTAACTCAGCTGGTTCTAGAGCAGTGCTGTCCAATAGAACCATCTGTCATGATCAGATTTCTATATCTGCACTGTTCAAAGTGGTAGCCACTATCCACATTGGCTACTGAACACTTGAAATGTGGCTAGTGCAATGGAGGAACTGCATTTTAAGTTGTATTTAATTTAATTATTGTAATTTAAATTCAAATACCTACATGTAGCCAGTGGTTATTATATTGGACAGCACAATTCCAGGGGCTTTAATATAGGGACTCCTGGTAGAGATACGTGTATGTTTAAAGGAAGCTACTAAGAGGACTTCCCTGGTGGTGCAGTGATTAAGAATCTACCTGCCAATGCAGGGGACATGGGTTCGAGCCCTGGTCCGGGAAGATCCCACATGCCATGGAGCAACTAAGCCCATGAGCCACAAATACTGAGCCTGCTCTAGAGCCTGCAAGCCACAACTACTGAGCCCGCATGTTGCAACTACTGAAGCCCGCGCGCCTAGAGCCCGTGCTCCACAAGAGAAGCCACCGCAATGAGAAGCCCGAGCACCAAAATGAAGAGTAACCCCCACTTGCCACAACCAGAGGAAGCCCGCGGGCAGCAACAAAGACCCAACGCAGCCAAAAAAAAAAAAAAAAAAAAAAAAAAAGAACCTACAAAGACTGTTGCCCCCAAAGACTAAAGGAGAAGAGGAAGAAATAGTGTCGCTGAACCCCAGTGAAAGCTGGAGACGTAGAGGAGGAGGTAAAATTCTGATCATCAATTCCAGTGTGTGTGTGTGTGTGTGTGTGTATTTGTGGTTTGGGGAGCTCCATGCCAGAAACGGGGACAAAGGTCAAATGTATATTTTTTATTGCAAATCACAATATCCCAGGAGGCCAGCTCACAGATGCTATAGACATGGGTAGGGAGATAAAGCCACTGCCAGAGGCCTGATCCAGAGCAGGGAAGAAATGTCTTGACTCTCTTCACTCTCCCTCTGATCTCCAGGCTGTCCTACCTTTAGCTGAACCCAAGTGGGAGCCAGAGGGCAAGGGAGCCTCCAGGGCAGAGAGCAGGGCAGAGAAGGGATCTGGCGAGGGCAGATGTCAACCAGCCCAGGGTGACAAGCCCCAAAGCACCACCTCTGAACCCCAGGGTGGAACTGTGTCCTAGGTGGGACAAGTCAAACTGAATAAATTCCTGGGGTAGGGGCAGGAGGGAACCCTTGGAAGTCATATGGCTTCCATATTCTTAATGGCTGAGGCAGGAGATGAAAAATAAATTAAACTCTGTGCCAGGGCTTGCCATAAGCTGAGTGACCTCACTGATATTTTCTTGTTTAACCTTATAACAGTCCTGGAGAGATGAGCACCATTACCTTTAATTTAGGATTGGGATGAGGGCAAGTAGTTGGTGACAACTATTGGTGACATTCTTCCAGACTGGAGGAAGGCTGCAGGGGTGTAATACTGAGTACTCCACTAATTGTTCCGGGGCTGGGATGGATCCAAAATCATGTCTTAATGTTCAATGTCTCCAACTTTCATAATCTAGTATTTTGATTCCTACCACCTCTGGCTTTGCAAAGCACACAGATCTGCCCTGTCTCCGTGTGTGGGAATCCCATCAGACCTCCAGGCCCAACCTTGGACTCCTGATTCTCTAGCTGTTCTCAAAGCTCAGCTGAGAAACAACCGAGGGCTTCGGAACCTGAATGAACACCAGTTAAATCCTCTAAATGTCCTAAATTATAGCCCTGGCTCAAATTAGATCAAAAGAAGCTTATATAGATGACTCTAAAGGAGTATTGAAAGATTCGAACTAGGACCTGGTTTTTTTTTTAAAAAACTTGATTTTATGATTTTTAGTTTCCTTTTTTTTTTTTTAAAGGGTCTTCGTTTCTGTGCGAGGGCTTTCTCTAGTTGTGGCAAGCGGGGGCCACTCTTCATCGCGGTGCACGGGCCTCTCACCATCGCGGCCTCTCTCGTTGCAGAGCACAGGCTCCAGACGTGCAGGCTCAGCAGTTGTGGCTCACGGGCCTAGCTACCCCGGGGCATGTGGGATCCTCCCAGACCAGAGCTTGAACCCACGTCCCCTGCATTAGCAGGCAGACCCCCAACCACTGCGCCACCAGGGAAGCCCTAGGACCTGGTTTTGAATGCAGATTCTACCCCCTTACTAGCCGTGTGATCTTAGGCAAGTCACTTAAACTCTCTGAGCCACCATGGCCCTCTCTGTAACTGGAGTAACACCGATCTCACATGTCAGTTCTGGTCCTCTTCTGTTAATCAACACTCACTCTTGAGGTGAGCTCATCTAGACCCACAGCTTTAAACACCAACCAAATGCTGATGGCCCCCAAATTTACACCTTCAATGTGGGTCTCTTCTGGGAGTTCCTTACTTGCTCATAGAGAATTGCTTACTTGAAACCTCCACTTGGGTGTCTAATAGGCATATCAAACTTAGCATGTTTGATCAATTCTATATCTTCTCCCCCAGACCTGCTCCATCCCCAGCCTTTCCATATCAGAAAACGACAATTTGGTTCTTACAGTTAGTCAGGCCAGAAACCTTGGTGCTGTCAGATCCCCTCTCTCACACCCCCATATCCAATATGTTAAGAAATCCCATTGGTTCTACCTCAGAAGATAGTCAGCAGCTGACCACTTCCCTCTCATCGCCCATCATCCTGGTTCCCTAACCCTAAACCTAACCCTAATCTCTCACGTGGGTGCGGGAGCTCCCACCCTTGCCACACCCCCTGCCACCCCCCATAGTCTGTCTTCTAGGCAGCAGCCAAAGGCCCTTTTCAAAGACAAAGCCCCCCAACGGCTCTCCACTGCAGACACACTGGCTGCCTTGTGGTTCCCAGAACAGCCAAGCATGATCTGGTTATAGGGCCTTTGACTTGGCTTTATCCTCCATAAGAGCAAACACTATAGATTTGTCTAGATTCTGTCTCACCTCAGGAGACTGTCACCTCCAGGGGGACAGGTGACAGGTTCATAATTATAAACTATGCCTGACACATGGTTAGGGTTCAACAAGTATTTGTGGAATAAATGAACAAATTAAATAACCTTGTAGGTGGATCCCTTATTCCCACTTTAAAGGTCAGGAAAACTGAGACTCAGAAATGTGCCTAAGGGAATTCCCTGGTGGACCAGTGGTTAAGACTCCATGCTTCCACTGCAGGGGGCCCGGGTTTGATCCCTGGACAGGGAACTAATCCTGCAAGCTGAGTGGTGTGACCAAAAAAAAAAAAAAAGAAAGAAAAAAGAAAGGTGCCCAAGTGCACACAGTTAATGACATGGATTCAGGTTAGAATGTCTGCCTTCAAGGCCCAGGTCCTTACTCATGACTGATGCATTGTCGGTTGATGTCATGGACATCAACTTACATGAGGGATGTTCTCACATGAAAATTAATTTTATAAGTGAGTGCCAGGAAAACACTGACTCCTCTGAGGAACGACTGTGTTTCTTCCTCTTTGACTAGGAAAACTCATCATGTAAATTGTCCCTTTAAGGGCCAGCCCCAGGAAGCTCATAGTCAAATGTGAAGTGGGTTACTCTATTTGCTCTTTCTTAGGCTTGGAATATTTCCTCTCATTTTTGTTAACTTCACCAGTTTTTTAAAATTTTAATTGAGATATATTGTCTTATAACATGATATTAGTTTGAGGTGTACAACATAATGATTTGATATTTGTATATATTGCAAAATCATCACCACCCTAAGTCTAGTTAACATCCATCACCACACGTAGTTTTGTCTCTTGTGATAAGAAATTTTAAGATTTACTCAGCAACTTTTAAAAAGGCAATACAACATTATGAACTGTAGTCATCATGCTGTATATTACATTCCCAGGACTTACTTATTTTATAACTGCAAGTTTGTACCTTTGACCCCCTTCACCCATTTCACCCACCCCTGACACCCCCGCCTCTGGCAACCACCAATCTGTTCTCTGTATCTATGAGGTTTTTTGTTTGTTTTTTATTTTTAAGATTCCACATATAAGTGAGATCATCCAGTATTTGTGTTTCTCTATGTTTCACTTAGCATAATGCCCTCAAGGTCCATCTGTGTTGTCACAAATGGCAAGATTTCCTTCTTTTTTTATGGCTTAATAATGTTCCTGTATATAAGTATATACATCTCTCTTCCCCTCTCTCTCTCTCTCTCTCTCTCTCTCTCTCTCTCTCTCTCTCTATATATATATATATATATATATATATATATATATATATATATATAAAACACTTAGGTTGCATCAGTGTCTTGGCTATTATAAATAATATTGCAATGAACATGAGGGTACAATGTATCTTTTTGAGTTAGTGTTTTCATTTCCTTTGGGTAAATACCCAGAAGTGGAATTGCTGGATCATATGGTAGTTCTATTTTTAATTGTTTGAGGAACCTCCATACTGTTTTCTATACTAGCTGCAACAGTTTATATTTCCATCAATGGTGCACAAGGGTTCCATTTTCTCCACATCTTTGTCAACACTTAGTTCTTGTTTTATGATAATAGCTATTCTAACTAGTATGAGGTGATATCTCATTGTGGTTTCGATTTGCATTTCCCTCATGATTAGTGACGTCGAGCATCTTCTCACGTGTCTGTTGACCATCTGTATGTATTCTGTGGGAAAAAGCATATTCAGATCCTCCGCCCATTTTTATTTTATTATTTTTTATTTTTTAATTTAAAAATTATTTATTTATTTATTTACTTATTTATTTGCCTGTGCTGGGTCTTAGTTGCAGCATGCGGGATCTTTAGTTGAGGCATGTGAATGCTTAGTTGCAGCATATGGGATCTAGTTCCCTGACAAGGGATCGAACCCGGGCCCCGCTGCATTGGGAGCATGAAGTCTTAGCCACTGGACCACCAGGGAAGTCCTTATTAAAAATTTTTTTTTGGCCACACTCCATGGCTTGCAGGATCTTAGTTCCCCAACCATGGATTGAACCAATGCCCCCTGCAGTGGGAGCGTGGAGCCCTAACCACTGGACTGCCAGGGAATTCCCCACCTATATTTTTAAAATTAATTAATTAATTTATTTATTTTTGGCTGCCTTGGGTCTTCATTGTTGCATGCGGGCTTTCTCTAGTTGTGGCGAGCAGGGACTACTCTTCATTGTGGTGTGTGAGCTTCTCATCGCGGTGGCTTCTCTTGTTGCGGAGCATGGGCTTTAGGCACCTGGGCTTCAGTAGTTGTGGCATACAGGCTCAGTAGCTGTGGCTCGCGGGCTCTAGAGTACAGGCTCAGTAGTTATGGTGCATGGGCTTAGTTGCTCTGCGGCCTGTGGGATCTTCCCAGACCAGGGCTCGAACCTGTGTCCCCTGCATTAGCAGGTGGATTCTAAACCACTGCACCACCAGGGAAGTCCCCGCACCCATTTTTAAATCAGATTTTTTTTGGTTTTACAATGTAGTTGTATGATTTCTTTATATATTTTGATATTAAACCCTTATCAGATATATGATTTGCAAATATTTTCTCCCATTCTGTAGGTTGCCTTTTCATTTTGTTGATGGTCTCCTTTGTGCAGAAGCTTTCTAGTTTGATGTAGTCCCACTTATTTATGTTTGTTTTTGGTGTCAAGTCCAAAAAGTCATTGTCAAGACCAATGCCAAGGAGCTTATTGCCTATGTTTTCTTCTAGGAGTTTTACGGTTTCAGGACTTACCTTCAAGCCTTGATCCATTTTGTATTATTTTTTTGTGTATGGTGTAAGAGAGGGGTGCAGGTTAATTATTTTGCATATGGCTGTCCAGTTTTCTTAACACCATTTATTGAAGAGACTTTCCTTTCCCCACTGTATATTCTTAGCTTTGTTGTAGTAAATTAATTGACCATGTTTTGTGGATTTATTTCTGGGCTCTCTATTCTGTTCCATTGATCTATGTGTCTGTTTTTATGCCAATGCTATACTGTTTTGATTATTTTATCTTTGTAATATAGTTTTAAATCAAGAAGTGTGATGTCTCCAGCTTTATTATTCTTTCTCAAGACTGCATTGGCTCTTGGGGTCTTTTGTGGTTCCATGCAAATTTTAGGATTGTTTGTTCTGTTTCTGTGAAAAATGCCACTGGAATTTTGATATGGATTACATATAATGTAGATTATTTTGGGTGGTATGGACATTTTAACAATATTAATTCTTCTAATCCACGAGCATGAAATATCTTTCCATTTTTGTCTTCTTCAGTTTCTTTCATGAATGTCTTACAGTTTTCAGTGTACAGATATTTCACTTCCTTGGTTAAATTTATTCCTAGGTATTTTACTCTTTTTGATGCAGTTGTAAATAAGATTGTTTCCTTAATTTCTTGTTCTGATAGTTTGTTATTAGTGTATATAAACACAACTGATTTTTTAAAATAAATTTATTATTTATTTATTTTTGGCTGCGTTGGGTCTTTGTTGCTGCACACGGGCTTTCTCTAGTTGAGGCAAGCAGGGGCTACTCTTCGTTGCGGTGCGCGGGCTTCTCATTGCAGTGGTTTCCCTTGTTGTGGAGCACGGACTCTAGGCGCATGGGCTTCAGTAATTGTGACACGTGAGCTCAGTAGTTGTGGCTCACGGGCTGAGTTACTCTGCGGCACGTGAGATCTTCCCAGATCAGGGCTTGAACCCACGTGCCCTGCACTGGCAGGTGGATTCTTAACCACTGTGCCACCAGAGAAGTCCCCACAACTGATTTTTGTACATTGATTTTGTATTCTGCACTTTTATGAGCTAATAAGAGGCCCACAGAAGGGGACAGGTGGGATTCAGGGCCCACTGATCCAGCTTTCATAATGCCTCCAGGATCCCTTGCTGTTTGACTCCATTCTCTCCACCCACAACGTTGTCAGCATCCTAGGGCTGGTTCTTCTCAGAGTTGTAGGATGTGTCTTTAATCATGGCTGGTGGGAAAGAGAAGTCATTTCCCTTATATTTTGTTTTTGTTTCTGTTTTAAGGAAGAACTTTTGAACCTCATGAAGCTTGCATCTCAGTGGCTAGAATGGGGTCACATTCTCTTTCCTGATCTAATCGTGGATGGAGGTGGTGGTAGTTACTTTAGATTAATTAGACTTTCTCCTGGAGCTGAAGGAGGGGGTCAGTGTCCCTGATGTGCAGTGGCCCTGATGAACAAACTGGGGTTCTATTAGAAAGGAGGAAGGCAGGATGGATGACAGGGTTGGTTCGTCTGCGTGCTTTCTTTTCATGTTTCAGTGCTTTTTTGAATGTCTGGTATTTCTTTAATGTCCGTTCATACTTTGGAGTGAGCTAATAAATAGCTAACTGGGGCTTTAGCTACTGGAGTAGGGCTTCCCAGTTTGAAGACCGAACTTACAAATTTTTCCTTTTTTTTTTCTTTTGAGAAAAAACCCTTGAATTAGCATCAGACTTTTCCTCAGCAAAATCAAGTATTCAGATCCTAAAAGAAAATGAGTCAATGACTTCTAGGTTCTAAAGAAAATATTTTTTAGCCTACCTATAATTCTATATCAAACAAATGTGAGAATAAAATAAAGACATATTAGGGTGCAAGATTATTTAGAAAGTTTAACTTCTCAGGAAGATCACTGTCTTAGGAAGTGACTTGAGGATGTGCTCCAGCAAAAATGAGGAGATAAGCCAGGAAAGAGGAGGATGAGAGGTATAGGAAACAGGGGATCTCACTTGAGAGAGAAATAACCACCAGTCCCAGCATGAAGCTGTACAGCCATAGGGAGAGGCAGGGGGACAGATAGGCCACTCAGAGCAAGCAACTAGGAAAAACAATTAGAAATTCTAGGAAAAATTAAAAGATATATAATTAAGGGTGGGTAATCATAGTAAACTATTGGTTGTGCACTGAATAACATTTATATAATCTTAAAAAGGAAATAAAATTAATAGTTTTCCATTTTTAGACTCAAACTCTGGACCAGACAGTGCTGATCCTGAATTTCTGAGATGATGGAAATATTCTACCTCTGTGTTATCTAGTATGGTAGCCATTAACCACATGAGGTTTTTGAGCACTTGAAATGTGGCTGGCTAGTTGCTACCAAGGAGCTGAATTTTAATTTTTTTTTTTTTTTTTTTTTTTTTTTTTGCTGTGCCATGCAGCTTGAGGGATCTTAGTTCCCTGACCAGGGATTGAACCAGTGCCCCTGTAGAGGAAGCATGAAGTCCTAACTACTGGACTGCCAGGGAATTCCCTAAATCTTTTTTTTTTCTTTTAATTTGAAGTATAGTTGATTTACAGTGTTGTGTTAGTTTCAGGTGTACAGCAAAGTGATTCAGATATGTATATTCTTTTAAAAATTCTTTTCCGGGCTTCCCGGTGGCGCAGTGGTTGAGAATCTGCCTGCCAACGCAGGGGACACGGGTTCGAGCCCTGGTCTGGGAAGATCCCACGTGCTGCGGAACAACTGGGCCCATGAGCCACAACTACTGAGCCTGCGCATCTGGAGCCTGTGCTCTGCAACAAGAGAGGCCATGACAGTGAGAGGCCCACGCACCGCGATGAAGAGTGGCTCCCGCTTGCCACAACTAGAGAAAGCCCTCACACAGAAACGAAGACCCAACACAGCAATAAATAAATAAATAAATAAATTTATTAAAAAAAATTCTTTTCCATTATAGGTTATTACAAGATATTGAATATTGTTCACTATGCTATACAGTAGGTCCTTGTTGTTTATCTTTTTTTTTTTTTTTTTTTTTTTTTTTTGTGGTACGCGGGCCTCTCACTGTTGTGGCCTCTCCCGTAGCGGAGCACAGGCTCCGGACGCGCAGGCTCAGCGGCCATGGCTCACGGGCACAGCCGCTCTGAGGCATGTGGGATCTTCCTGGACTGGGGCACGAACCCGTGTCCCCTGCATCGGCAGGCGGACTCTCAACCACTGCGCCACCAGGGAAGCCCTATCTATTTTATATATATCAGTGTGTATCTGTTAATCCCAACTCCTAATTTATCCCTCCCCCATCCCTTTCCCTTTTGGTAACCATAAGTTTGTTTTCTACGTCTGTGAGTCTATTTCTGTTTTGTAAATAATTTTATTTGTATCATTTTTTTAGAGTCCACATAAAAGTGATATCATATGATATTTGTCTTTCTCTGTCTGACTTATTTCACTTAGGATGATAATCTCTAGGTCTATCCATGTTGCTGCAAATGGTATTATTTCATTTTTTTTTATGGCTGAGTAAGATTCCATTGTATACATATACCACATCTTTTTTATCCATTGAATTTTAAATCTTAATGAATTTTAATGAATTTAAATTAAAACAGTTCCACATGGTTAGTGGCTGCTGTATTGGACAGTGAAGCTCTAGACAATGCAAAGAAGAGAATGCAAGTATTAGCTACTTTAAGCATTATAAAAGTAAATGTAGGGACTTCCCTGGTGGCGCAGTAGTTGAGGGTACACCTGCCAGTGCAGGGGACACGGATTCGAGCGTGGTCTGGGAAGATCCCACATGCTGTGGAGCAACTGAGCCCGTGCGCCACAACTGCTGAGCCCTTGCACCACAACTACTGAAGCCCACGTGCCTACAATCCAGGCTCCACAGCAAGAGAAGCCACCACAGTGAGAAGCCCACGCGCTGCGATGAAGAGTAGCCCCTGCTTGCCTCAATTAGAGAAAGTCCACACACAGCAACGAAGACCCAACGCAGCCAAAAAAACCCCAACATTTGAGTACTTACAAAAAAAAAAAGAGGCAACAGGCCCAAATGGAGTCACTTGTGTTAAGCTGAGTCACCAAAACCAAAACTTAATACCTAGCCTAATTGCAGTTTCAGCTGCTCCCCCAGGCATGGAATTTTAAATTAATCAGTCTGGAGCTTCTTCTTTTTTTTTTTTTTTTTTGTGGTACGCGGGCCTCTCACTGTTGTGGCCTCTCCCGCTGCAGAGCACAGGCTCCGGATGCACAGACTCAGCGGCCCAGCTCACGGGCCCAGCTGCTCCGCGGCATGTGGGATCTTCCCGGACTGGGGCACGAACCTGTGTCCCCTGCATCAGCAGGCAGATTCTCAACCACTGCACCACCAGGGAAGCCCAAAGGAGCTTCTTTTTTTTTTTTCCAATTTATTTTATTTATTTATTTTTGGCTGCATTGGGTCTTCGTTGCTGCACGTGGGCTTTCTCTAGTTGTGGAGAGTGGGGGCTACTCTTTGTTGCGGTGTGCAGGCTTATTGCGGTGGCTTCTCTTGTTGAGGAGCATGGGCTCTAGGTGTGTGGGCTTCAGTAGTTGTGGCTCGCGGGCTTAGTTGCTCCGCAGCATGTGGGATCTTCCCGGGACCAGGTCTCGGGCCCATGTGCCCTGCATTGGCAGGCGGATTCTTAACTACTGCACCACCAGGGAAGCCCAGCCTGGAACTTCTTGATAAACACTAGTGAAGTAATTTCCTTCAAAAGACCCTTACCTTTCCTGACCGCTGCCTCTAAGGGAAGATGTCCTCACCTAACATAATCCTTCTTTTCTTTTGCTGATCACCTCCTCATCTCACCCCACTTCTGCCTATAAAAGCCTTCCATTTGTACAGCCCCTCAGAGAGCCTTTCTACTTGCTAGGTGGGATGCTGCCCAATTAATGAGTCATTTAATAAAGCCAATTAGATCCTCAGTTGAATTGTGTTGTTTAACAGGTCGCTGGCACTGTTCCCAGTGCACCCCGTGTCCTAGCTCACTGAATCCTCAGGATGAGGCTAACCCTTCTCACAGATCAGCAACCTGAGGCACAGGAAGGTGACATTTGTTGCCCAGGGTCACACACTCAGTCAGTGGCTGAGCCTGGGTCTGGCCCCAGGAAGTCTGGCCCCAGAGTTCCCTCCCTTAACCACTGTGCCGCCACACATGACAGCTGATACTGAAAATGACCATGGAGAGTTATTATACTTACAGCAACAAAAACAACTTTAGTTACAGTTACAAAGAGCCTAAAAAGAGGGATGTAGCTGACCTGGGAAGTGGGACAGGGCCAGTGGGTCAAATGCTCTCCTACTGGAGCTAGAAACTAGTAGATTAATGGCAGGCAGGATGGATACATAAAAAAAATAGCAGAATTAGCATATCGTTGAGGGTTATGGACCCACGAGAAGAGCTGAGACTAAAACAAATTAAAGGGATTAAAAAATGGTTCCTTTCCAGGACCATGACTTGGGAGGGAAAGGGGAGGAGTATTACCATTCATGATAAACACTCTGTGCTTGTAATATGCGATACTTCGATAAAAATTAAGAAACCATTATGTTCAACGATAGATTAGTACATAAACACCTCTCTGACCAGAATGAAATTCCCCGGGGTTGGGGGGTGGCCAATGGCTGCCTGACTTGTCAATCCTGTTCCTAGAGAGGGTTGTGGATGGGAGGAAAAGGCCCCAGGCCTTGGGGGATCAGATGGGACAACACAACGCACCTCTTTTAACATCAGCTATTGTTTATTAGGCTCTTACTAAGGGATTCCACCCCCCCCACACACACTATCTAACTTAATCCTCCCAAGAACTTTGAAAAATAGTATTATCATCCTTATTTACAGATGAAGAAACTAAGGCAAAGAGATGACATGACTGACCCAAGGCCACACAGGGGCATGGAGGTCTGCCCCTCAGAGACCTGCAGGAGGTCAGAGCTGAAAGTCCAGACCCTAGGGAGGGAAGAAACATCTTCATGGAACATGAGTCGGTTGCCCCACTGTTGCACCTGCAGACCTCTGATGATCTCCTTCCTGGAGGTCTGTGGTCTGGGTGAAGCCTTCGCAGTTTCAGGTACACCCAGTGCTCGCAGTGCCCCACCCCTGCCTGGTTCCTTTCTGGTCCTTGCCTTCAAGGCAAGGTCACCCGGCGCCCTCTTCCTTCTCTCAGCCAGAGAACTCCAAGTCAGCCAATAAACATCACGGAGTGCCGACTGTTTACCAAGCACTTTCAGTGGTACAGCAGCCAACAGACACACACGCATGCTCTCGCGGGGCTTACGCTCCAGTGGGGGTAGAAAGACAAAACAAAATAAGAAAGTAAATGAGAAGTGCCATAGAGAGAAAGCAGAGGTGGGAGCTGGGTAGTGCAGGCCAGGGGGAAGGGGTACAATTTTAAATAGCCAGGCAAAGCCATACTAAGAAGGTGACATTTGAGCCATTTAGCTATCTGGGTGAAGAGCCTTCCAGACATGGCCACAGATGACGCAAAGTCCCCAGGGCTCGGATTCTCCAGGGATGAGATGGAGGCCTTGGTGGCAGGAGCAGAGGGAATGAGGACTAGAGGGGAGGGTGGGTCAGACTGGGTGTGGTCTTGTGGTCCATTTTGAGGACTTGGGCTCTGAGTGGGGTGGAAGCTGTCTCAGAGCAGGGGACAGATGGGATCAGATGTTTGATGTGGGATCAGATGTGGCTAAGAGCCCGAAGCAGGCGAGGAAAGACAAGGCTTAGGGCAGGGGGACAGCAGTGAAGGTGGAGAAGAGTAGTCAGATTCTGGATCTTTTTATTTTTTAACATGTTTTTTTTTTGGCCCCCCCTCACAGCTTGTGGGATCTCAGTTCCCTGACCAGGGATGGAACCCGCACCCTTGGCAGTGAAAGTGCAGAGTCCTAACCACTGGACCGCCAGGGAATTCCCAGTATGTTCCTTTATTTTGAAAATTTTCAAACACAGAAAAGTCACAAGAACAATACAGTTAATACCCATAGGCCCTTCACATGGCTTCACCATTTCTTTTTTTTTAAACGTGTCCTTTAGTTAGATGCCCGAGCACATAATAGACAGGTGATGGAATTACATTTTCAGTACGGCATCTGGATACATCTTTAAAACTCTGTAGTTCTCAGAAGGTTTGTCTGGGTCCTCTTTGTTCCTGACTTTGGGGAAATATAGGACCCCATTCAGCGTTTTTGTTAAAGACCACTAACTAGAAACCTTTTTTTCTCTTCTTTTATGAGCACCTGAGGAGAGATTTGAGATTTGCAAGATATGCATTCTTGCTTTTTCATTTCAAAGTTGAGTGCTTCTCAAATATCAGGTCAGGTGCTAAATAAATAGAGGGAAATGGTGGCTCAGGAAAATGTTAAGATTTATTAGATTACTGGTTTGTTATAAAAGTGTATAACGCAGGAACAGTGAGATGGAAGAGGCGTATAGGGCAAGGTCTGGGGGAAAGGGGCGGAGCTTCCACGCTCCCCCCCCATCTCTCCTGCATCTGTGTTCATCAACCTGGAAGCCCCCTCACTTCATATTATTTTGCCACATATGTGTTTTCTCTTCCATTTTTAAAATTTTTTATTGTTATTATTGTGTGTGTGAAACATTTAAGAGGAACTTGCTGCATAATGCACCATCACTCCTACATTCTTCAAACATGTATTTCCTGCAAACTAGGAATATAATTATAACATACTTATCAAAATCAGGAAAGTTAATGTTAATTCAACACTATTATCTACTCTACAGTCTATTCGAATTTTTCCAGTTATCCCCACGGTGTCCTTTATAGCATCTTTTTTTCCAATCTAGGATACAATCCAGGATCCCATACTGCATTTATTTATCTATTTATTATTTATTTATTTAATTAATTTATTTATTTTTTAAGGTCAAGTCTTTATTTATTTATTTTTTGGCTGCATTGGGTCTTCGTTACTGCGCGTGGGCTTTCTCTAGTTGCGGCGAGCAGGGGCTACTCTTCCTTGCAGTGCACAGGCTTCTCATTGCGGTGGCTTCTCTTTTTGCAGAGCACAGGCTCTAGGCATGCAGACTTCAGTAGTTGTGGCGCATGGGCTCTAGAGCGCAGGCTCAGTAGTTGTGGCGAACGGGTTTAGTTGCTCCGCGGCATGTGGGATCTTCCCGGACAAGGGTTTGAACCCCGCTCCCCTGCCTTGACAGGCGGATTCTTAACCACTGCGCCACCAGGGAAGCCCCCCATATTGCATTTTTAAAAATAAATTTATTTATTCATTTATCTTTGGCTGTGTTGGGTCTTCGTTTCTGTGCGGGGTCTTTCTCCATTTGCGGCGAGTGGGGGCCACTTCTCATCGCGGTGCGCGGGCCTGTCACCGTCGCGGCCTCTCGCGTTGCGGAGCACAGGTTCCAGACGCGCAGGCTCAGTAGTTGTGGCTCACGGGCCCAGCTGCTCCGAGGCATGTGGGATCTTCCCAGACCGGGGCTCGAACCCGTGTCCCCTGCATTGGCAGGCAGACTCCCAACCACTGCGCCACCAGGGAAGCCCCCGGAAGCCCCCGGAAGCCCCCGGAAGCCCCCATATTGCATTTAATTATCATGTCTCTTTACTCTTTTAAGATGTGGAAGAATGTCCCAGGCTTTCTTTGTTCTTCCTGACACTGACATTTTTGAAGAGTATGGGCCAGTTGTTCTGTAAAATGTCTTTCAGTTTGGATCTGCCTAATATTTCTTAATGATTAGATTGTTTTGCATTTTTTGCTAGGACAGAAGTGATGTTGGTTCCTTCTCAGTGCATATCATATCTGAAGCCTCCTGTTGTTGGGTTGCCCCATCGTTGGTGATGTGAACTTTGATCACTTGGCTTAAGATGGTGTCTATTACTTTTCTCCACCATAAAGTTGCTACTTTTCCTTGGTGATGAATACATAGCGTGTGGGGAAAGACTTTAAGACTAAAAATATCCTATATGCACCCCACACCTCGCTGCTCCAATTTCACCCAATGTTGTTGTTGTTGTTTTTAATTTGGCTATGCTGGGTCTTAGCTGCAGCATGCGGGATCACGTTCCCTGACCAGGGATCGAACCTGGGCCCCCTGCATTGGGAGCGTGAAGTCCTACCCAATGTTTTTAAACATCCATTCTTACCTGAATCCATTATTATTATGGTGATTGTAAATTGGTCATTTTAAAACTCTACATTCTTCTACAATTATATGTTAGGTTTCCACTTGTAGAAGAACTTTCCCTACACTCTTTCCTCCCTTCCACCCGCTCCCTTCCTCCTTCACTCTGTGTCTCTCTCTAACATTTTCAGAATCAGTATGAACTCATGGGTTCTTTTTTTATTCAATGCTTTAGTTGATCACAGCCGTTATTCATTCTGATGCTCAAAGTGTCCCTGCCTTGGCCATCAGGAACTCCTTCAAGCTGGTTCTTTGTCCTTTGACATGTTTCCATCATTCTTTGAGCACTGCCTTACTTTTCTGATGCAACGAGATGTTCCAGGCTCTTCTTTTCTTCCCCCTGCTTATTTATTTATTGAAGTATAATTGACCTACAACACTGTTAGTACCAGATGCACAACATAGTGATTTTATATTTCTATACAATACAAAATTTATCAACATGATAAGTCTAGTTACCGTCTGTTACCCTACAAAGTTATTACAATGTTATTGACTATATTCCCCATGACTCTTTGATTTTTGTAACTGGAAGTTTGTACCTCTTAATCTCCCTCACCTATTTCATGCACCCCCACCCCTCTGGCAACTACCAATTTGTTCTCTGTATCTATGAGTCTGTTTCTGCTTTGTTATGTTTGTTCATTTGTTTTGTTTTTTAGATTCCACATATAAGTGAAATAATGTGTTGTCTTTCTCTGTCTGACTTATTTCACTAAACGTAACACCCACTAGGTCCATCCATGTTGCCACAATGGCAAGATTTCATTCTTTTTTATGGCTGAGTAATATTCCATTGTATGACACTTAGGTTGCTTACATATCTTGGCTATTGTAAATAATGCTGCAATGAATATAGGGGTGCACATATCTTTTCTTTCTTTTCTTTTTTGTTTTTGGCTGTGTTAGTTCTTCGTTGCCGCACACAGGCTTTCTCTAGCTGCAGCAAGTGGGGGCTAATCTTCGTTGAGGTGCGCAGTCTTCTCATTGCGGCGGATTCTCTTGTTGCAGAGCACCGGCTCTAGGCACGTGGGCTTCAGTAGTTGTAGCACGTGGGCTCAGTAGTTGTAGCTCATGGGCTCTTGAGTGCAGGCTCAGTAGTTGTGGTGGATGGGCTTAGTTGCTCTGTGGCATGTGGGGTCTTCCCGGACCAGGGATCAAACCCATGTTCCCTGCATTGGCAGCCGGATTCTTAACCACTGAGCCACCAGGGAAGTCCCCTCATTGCAGTTTTGATTTGATTAGTGATGTTGAACATCTTTTCATGTGTCTGTTGACCATCTGTATGTCTTCTTTGACAAAAATGTATATTTGGGTCCTCTGCTTATTTTAAATCAGATATTTTTGTTGTTGTTATTGAGTTGTATGAGCTCTTTATATATTTTGCGTGTTAATTCCTTATCAGATATGATTTGCAAATATTTTCTCCCATTCTGTAGGTTGCCTTTTCATTTTGTTGATGGTTTCCTTTGTTCAGAAGCTTTCTAGTTTGGGGCTTCCCTGGTGGCACAGTGGTTGAGAATCCACCTGCCAATGCAGGGGATATGGGTTTAATCCCTGGTCCGGGAAGATCCCACATGCCGCGGAGTAACTAAGCCAGTGTGCCACAACTACTCAGCCTGCGCTCTAGAGCCGTGAGCTGCAACTACTGAGCCCACATGCCACAACTACTGAAGCCCGTGTGCCTAGAGCCCGTGCTCCACGACGAGAGAAGCCCACGCACTGCAATGAAGAGTAACCCCCGCTCGCCGCAACTAGAGAAAGCCTGCACGCAGCAACGAAGACCCAACACAGCCAAAAATAAATCAATAAAATAAATAAATTTGTTTAACAAACAAACAAACAAAAAGAAGCTTTCTAGTTTGATGTAGTCCCACTTATTATTTTTGCTTTTGGTGTCAAATCTAAAAAGTTATTGTCAAGACCAATGTCAAGGAGATTATCACCTATGTTTTCTTCCAGGAGCCTTATGGTTTCAGGTCTTACATTCAAGTCTTTAATCAATTTTGAGTTTACTTTTGTATATGGTGTGAGAAAGTAGTCCACTTTGTTTCTTTTGTATGTAGTTGTACAGTTTTCCCAACACCATTTATTGAAGAGGCTGTCCTTTCCCTATTGTATATTCTTGACTCGTTTGTCATAGATTAATTGACCATATAAATGTGGGGTTTTTTCTGGGCTCTCTATTCTGTTCCATTGATCTATGTGTCTGTTTTTATGCCAGTACCATACTGTTTTTTTGTTTTTGTTTTGTGGTACGCGGGCCTCTCACTGTTGTGGCCTCTTCCGTTCCGGAGCACAGGCTCCGGATGCGCAGGCTCAGCGGCCATGGCTCACGGGCCCCGCCGCTCCGCAGCATGTGGGATCTTCCCAGATTGGGGCACGAACCCATGTCCCCTGCACTGACAGGTGGATTCGTAACCACTGCGCCACCAGGGAAGTCCTATATGCAGTCTTACAAACATTTTTGTTGATTTTCTTTTTAATTAAAAAAATTTTTTTAACCTCCAATTACTTTGCAGCCAATTATTCCTACTTTTCTGTTTGCAACAGCAAAATGTTGAAACAACCTAATGTCTGACAATGAAATGTTTTCCTTCCTTCCTCCCTTCCTTCCTTCCTTCCTTTTGTTCAGTAAAAAAAAGAAAAGCAAGGAACATTATGTATAATAAAATCTAATACTGTAAAAAAATACATGTGTATATGCACATATACCCTGTTACCAGGGTCTATCTGGTGGCGTTGGTTCGGAGCTTTTTCACTTTATGCACTGCTGCCTGGTGGGAGAGGCAATCCACCCCAGCCCCGAGCTTCCCTGCACACTCTTGCTGATATGCCACCAATACAAGGTCCTGGCCGCTCTACATCCAGGCCGTTTCTCAAGGTTGTGTTTGCAGTGAGTAACGCTGAGGGATGAAGTAATGTCTCCCTTCAGGACAAAGAGCAAGCTTGCTTACCACCTACTCGAAAAGAAGGAAATTCTCCAAGCTCAGTGTTCCTCAGCTGCCGGGCAAGCCTCTCCGTTGTCACCCCTGTGGGACTCAGGGGGGCAAGTGGAACTGAAGCAGACGGTGCTCCTGCTGTTTGCTGAGCAATGAGTAGTGGATTCTTATGTGTGTGACCCAGGAGTCTCACGTCTTTGTCAGACTAACTCGTTAGCTTGTGAGTGGGGTACAGTCCCAGGCCCTGACATTGGCCTGTTTCAATCATCTATCATGTACATGCATTATTACTTTTACAACATAAAAATCAGTTTTGATTTTTTTAAAAGAAAGGCAAAAAACCGTACACATACTGAGAGTCAAAGCTTACAAATTAAAGGAAAGTAAGAAAATATCAAACACCCAAAGAAGAAAGTAAAGAACTCTCTACTCATACCTACCCAGTGAAACTTGTTAATACCTCAGTGAATACCTTTTCAGACTGCCTTCCATGTAGATTAGTCTCCTGCAAAAATAAGATCATAGCATATACAGTGCTTCATAACCACCTTGATTTAGTCAGGCAGTCCACAACTGGGGGCCATTGTAGTGACCTACCCCCCGCAAGCTTCTTGAGAAGTCAAGAGCCCACCAGGGATTTCACACAGCCTGCAAAGGCTTCCACTGCCCCAGCCAGAGTCGAGGGCTTCCTCTTGCCCTGATACTTCCTGGGAGCTCTTGGGGCAGAAGAAGTGTTAGCCTTGGGTGCTGGCCTAACAGCTTCGGGACCACAAAGGCAAAGGAAACCACCTTCCCCTCCCATCTCCTCCTCCGCACCCCCTGGTTCTCAAGCATGCATTTCCACCACCCCTGCTCTGACACATATCCCTATCCCAGCTTCACGGCTTTCCATCCCATTTTCCAGAGGAGACCCGGGAATCCCCATTCCAGACCCCGCCCACCATCCCCACCTGCTTCAGCTGAAACCCCAGAGCCCCCGCCATCATCTCAGACCCTGAAAGAGTGAGTGATGCCTCTCTCATCACAGGGCAATGTAGGAGCAGGGCGGGTGGGGCAGGATGCTGGGGTGGGTGGAGCCAGGGCCACTTCCTTTCCCCTTGGGGCCCCTCCACCAGTCTTGCTTCAGGAGTTGGAGCAGCCTGGTCCCAGCCCTGTGCCCTTATCCACTGAGCTGGTAAGTGGTGTGGCCTGGTGGGGCAGGGGCTTCAGTGGAACTGGGAATGTGCCTCTGGCTTGAGAAGACCTTGATAGATAATGGGAAAAGAGGACGAGGAGCCCTTGGGGCTGAATGGGGACAGCGCAGGCCAGGAGGGGGTGGCTGTTGCTGGAGCGGGGGCTGCCAACGCCCAAGGGGGCCTATGGGGTAGATTCGATGGGGGAGCTGCCAGAGTCTTGTTATTTCTGATACTAGTAAAAGCAAGGGTGGAAAAAGCCGTTGAACCGCAGAGTTCGGCCCGGCAGGTGGCAGGGAAGTGGGCAGGAGGGGAGGGCCTGGCTAGGTTCTCCCCCGCCGCCCCCAGCTCCTTATGTATTCTATTTCTTCAACTTCCCCACCCTCAGGTCCCAACTCCTGCTCATGCCTGTTGCTTTGGAAATGATCCTGTGTCTCCTCCTCTTCGGGAGCGTCTGGACCCAAAACACAAGCTCAGAGTCTCCAGATGGCACAATTACTTTGCAGAAGTTGGAACCCACAGGGTCCTCTGTTTCTTTGGTCTCAAATATCTATGAGACCACAAAATTCAACTCAATGACATCTAATTTTGCAACAACCGAGGTCGCTACGACAGATGACAGCACTGAGCACAAGATCTTCCCGCCTTCCTCAACTCCCTATACAGCCAATGAGGTTTCCTCTCCTGGGACTTCCATTGCTGCCAGCAGGGGCCCTCCTGTAAATGAGTCAATACTCTCCCACAAAGATTCGGCCAAAAAATTATCAATGCCCCTGGAAATCTCTAATGCAACCAGTATACCTGCTGTCCCAGTAATGAAATCTACAGGATTCCACACTACGACTGGTGAAACCATGGCAACTAGCCCTCTGGAGACCTCCAGTGGGACCAGTGGACCCCCTATCACCACAGCAACTAGCTCTCCGGAGACCTCTGATGGGACCAGTGGACCCCCTATCACCACAGCAACTAGCTCTCTGGAGACCTCCAGTGGGACCAGTGGACCCCCTATCACCACAGCAATTAGCTCTCTGAAAACCTCCAATGTGACCAGCGGACCCCCTGTCATCATGGAAACTAGCTCTCTAAAGACCTCCGAGGAGACCAGTGGACTTCCTGTCACCATGGCAACTACGTCTCTGAAGACCCCCATGGGGACCAGTCGCTCCCCCATCTTTGGAGTAAAAATATCCAGCCCAACGTCCTCCACAAGCATAAGCAGTAGGTCCTCCACAAATTCAGGTTGGGGGACAAATGGCACCTTGCTGGTAGCTGTGCTTGTGGCCCTGCTGGTGGTCATTGTCCTCGTGGCACTACTCCTGCTGTGGCGCCAGCAGCAGAAGCGGAAGACAGGAGTACTGACACTAAGCAGGGGTGGAAAACACAACGGGGTGGCAAATGCCTGGGCTGGGGTAGCCCAGGTGTCTCATGAGGAGGCCACGACAATAACAGAGGGAGTGTCTGGGGGTAACAATGACTCTGGGGTCCCCCAGGGGGAGGTGTCTGGCCAGCGGCCCACACTTACCACTTTCTTTGGTAGACGGAAGTCTCGCCAGGGCTCCGTGGCGCTGGAGGAGCTAAAGCCTGGGCCATCCCCCAGCCTAAAGGGGGAGGAAGAGCCACTGGTGGGCAGCAAGGATGAGGCTGCGGAGACCTCTACTTCTGATGGGCCAGAAGAGAGAGACGTGGAGGCCCCTTAACGTTTGAGAATAATAAGACTGGAGTTCAGAATCGTTCCCGCTTTCATCACCTTCCCTCCTGTCATCACATCCAGCCTCATCATCACCCAGCATTTTCACCCAGCACCCTTTGGATTTTCACCCAGCATCTTCACCCTGAATCCTCATTCAGCTCTTCTAGCCAGCAGCCCATGCAGCACCCACACCCAGCGCGTAGATCAGGGCTGACACCCACTGAACCCTTGTAGATTGAATGAATGAACTTTTCTCATCAACCCCTACTTCTCCCCATCACATTTTCTCCACATTTCTGTCCTTGAAACCAGCTGCTGAGTCTCCGTAAAGGCCAAACTTCCTTGACTTAACGTTTTCTCAGAGGATTCCCCAGGAATACCAGAGACTGGGAAGAAGAAGGAAATGGCAACCCAGCAAACTCTCACCTTAGGATTACTCTGGAAAGTACATTTGGCCCCATGGATTAGGACAGTCCTACTGGCTCAGCCCATGAACTGCCTTTAACTCCAGGCCCCAGTGCTCTGTGCTAGGCCATCCTGGAGCATGGGCTGGGTGGTGTCACCCAGCTGTGGTCTCAGGTGTGTCTGAGACAGCCCCTGGACCCTAGGCTGGCCCACGGTCCCAGCCACCACATTCTCCCCCAACTCTGGACCGAGGCAGCCAGAGGCTTCAGCTGTTTCTCCTCCCAAGAGCACAGGTGAGAAGAGTTTCTGGGCAGATGTAGTTCTTAGAAGTCTCGGCATCTGCGTGGGTCCACTCATGCATTCAGTTTGTGTGCAAGAGGCGAGGACTTGGTGATGCTTGTGAAGGGCAGTGGCGAGTACAGATTGGTGAGGGAGGGGGCAGGAAGGGCTGCAGAGGCTGAGGAGACGCCGCCCTCAGGAGGTGCTGAGAACATAGGCGCCCTCGTCTTTGCCCCGATGGGGTGGAGGTGGAAGATTTAATTCCGTCTGTGGCAGGGCTTGACAGAAAGACTGCATGTGTGACCAAGTGTGTTCTTCAGCTCAGCCGCTACGTCCCTTCCTCAAAGCACCCCCCCACTCTCCCACACTCCCCCCCCCACCACTCCCCAGCGCACACACAAGAGTACCAGGTCTTGCTGATGCTGTTACAAGTTTAATGTGTTTGTCTGTATCCCCTCTTCCATTCTACAAGGAGGGTCAGTGAGAGAGTGAGCTGTGACAGGCCTCCAGAACCAGGGGCATCCCTGTGGCTCTGGGATGGAGAGGAGGGGACAAGACCCAACTGTGCTGTCTCTGAGACCAGCCCAGGCCAGAACCCAGGGCACCGCATGGACCAGAGGCCGTTGGTATTTCCCCAGGGCAAAGAGGAAATTTGCAAAGAGGAAGTTGTTGAGTCAGAGGAGCAGTGGATGAGAGCAGATGCATTGACCTACAAAAGGAGAGGCCACGGGACTCCATGAGAGCGTGACTGCTAGGTGGTTTGGATTGGAGGGGACACCAGAGGCTGGGAAAGGGCCCCCAGGTGGGTCAGTTCATGGGGGTGTGGAGGAGGGGTGAGGAGAGAAGGGGCGGAAAGTGGCCACGGATCCGCCCGGAGTTCTGCCACCCATGCCTGGGCGAGCTGGGGTGGAAATCCAGCCTTCACCACGCAAGCCTGGGCGCCTTTTCTTTTTCTTTCTTGGACGTGCCACACAGGCACAAGTGGTCTTAGTTCCCCGACCAGGGATCGAACCTGCACCCCCCACCCCGCTCCCGGCCAAAATAAATAAATAATAAAATGTTGAAAATACTAATTTTGTCCTGACAGTAAAATAACATTTTTCTTCTTTTGCAAAACTACCAACACATTCTAGTTTCTTAAATAACAGGATTCTCTCTCACACACAACCATATACAGTGTATTATTCTTCATCTTATATTTTAAAATGCATGTTTCTATTTTATTTTCTAAAGTACACATTAAGATCACGGTTACAAATACAGCTTTGTCATCCAGTGCAACCTCCAGATGGAAGAAGGATTTGGATGGGGACGGTCTTGAGAAGTCTATTAATATAATTCACTTTTGCAGACAGGAAAAGGGCCTCAGAGCATGGTTCTATGGACATTTCATTTCTGAAAATGGACATTTACACCTCATTTTCCTCTGCATCCGTATTTCTGCTCCTGTTCTGGGGAGGTTGGGGGTTGAGCCATTAGCCATCAGAAAACCCAGGGTATTTTGGAGACCATCTACATGTCCCCAGCAATGAGCTGCCAATGGGTGCCTGTGTGCCTTAGCCCCCTGGGGTGCTTAGCATCTGCCTGCCCAGCTAGTGGCTTCAGGACAGCCTAGCTGGACCATGCCCCAGATCCCCAAAGCTGCCGGCCATGGAAAGGGCCACATACTCACTCCTGCGTTTGCGCACGCTCTGCCAGAAGCCTGCGCACACCCGTCCTGTCCCCCCCAACACACATTTTGACTTCCCGCCAAACTCCTCTCAACCATCATGATGTAGTTCAAATGTCACTGCCTTTGCGAAGCCGCCCTTGCTTCCTCCATCCCAAACAGATAGAGTACTTCTCCACTCTTACAGCACCTTGCGTGACAGTACAAACAACTGGACTGTAATCATGTGAAGGTGTCTCCCATTCATTAGGGTGTAGCCCCTTCAAGTCCACCTGTCATCTTTGTGGCTCCAGAGGCCAGAGCCTGGCATGTCTACCTACTATGTGTTTACTGAACGGAGAGGTAAATGGATTAATGAATGAGCAAACAATGGTTTTCAAGTAAACCATGGCAAGGTCAGACCTGTCCTTTGAATGAAACTGGCATCCAGGAGCATGGCCTGAAGGCAGTGGGACCTGAGATGGAAGCATTAGTCTAGTTCAAGTTAGATAGAGTGGGAGTCTGGCCTAAGGGGAAAGAAGAGGTCAGGCTTGAAATATATTTATTCAGAGAATAAGATTTTTAGAACTAATTGGCTATTGAGGTGATGGGGGAAGAATGAGGTTAGACTCTTAAAGTTTCTATCTTGGAAAATGGAGGAGATGCTGACATCACTATGTGGAAATGCAAAGAGGTGAGCAGTCTGGGGGGGAAACATGAGTATTTATTTATTTATTTATATTTTGGCCACACCGCGCGCTTTGCAGGATCTTAGTTCCCCCACCAGGGATTGAATCTGGGCCACAGCAGTGAAAACGCTGAATCCTAGCCACTCGACAACCAGGGAACTCCCCATGAGGGGTGTTAGAAGTAGAGGCCTGGAAGTTGCAAGGGAAGTCAGAGCTGGAGATATAGATTAAGGAGTCATCTGATGTTAGATAGCAATTTAAATAACGGCATTGGTGGATAAATGCATAAACTGTGTAGAATGAGAAAAGGAGAGAGCTGTGGAGAGAAGCTTCATGTGTTAGTCAGGGCAGGCTAACTGCTGTAACAAACAACCCCCAATTCTCAGGGGTAGAGCTCAAGAGAAGCTTTTCCCTTGCTTATGTAACAATTTAATGTTGGCATTTGGAGGGTGACCTTCCATGAGGTCATTCAGGGACCCAGACTCCTTCCATCTTGTGGCTTTGTCATTCCCAGGGAGGATCATGGGAAGACTAGAGCGACATGCATCACTTTTGCTCACATTCCATTGGACAGAATTCAGTCATATGGTGGCCTCCATGCAGAGGAGGCTGGGAAATGTAGTTTAGCTTGTGCCCAAGAGGAAAAGAGGAACAGTCCCGCCACACTGAGGGGACACCACAGTTTGAGGGCTGCCTGTAGGAAGAAGGACCTGCAGGAAACAGAAAAGAGCCTTTAGGAGAGAAACCAGGAGAAAATGACGTCTGGGGGGAAACAGGGAGAAATAGTTTGGAGAAGGGCTGTCAGGAGCTGACCTGGACTAGAGTGAGGCAAGCAAGGCAGTAAGGTGCAAAATGGAGCTTGAGAGTGAGGCCTTCTTCAGTTTTGTGCCCCAGGACCCTTGCTTGCCTCACCCAAGTCCAAGTCCTGGCAGGGTCACATGCTGCAGAGGCAGAAATGGGAGAAGGCTGGGAAGAGGCCAGTGTCTGGCAATCAGTGGTCCCAGAGACTTTAGCAAGTGGTTCTGATGAAGAAATGGAATCCCCAGCACTTCTGGGACAGGAACTTGCCTGAAGTCACAGTACAATAATTGGCAGTTTCCTGGTTTTCTTGTTCAAAAGCCCGGCTCTGATCTACTCAGGGCCCTTAAAGTACCTTGGGAAGAAGGAAGAGAAGGAGAGTGCCTATTTGTTGAGTTTCTACTCTGTGTCACCCGCAGAGTTTTTTCACTTGATTCTCAGTTGAAGCCATGAGGTTGGTGTTATCCCATTTTACAGCTAAGGAAATGGAGGAGCAGAAAGAGGTAAAGAAGTATTTGAGATAAAAAAGAATGGAAGTAGGATTTCCCCAGTGCACCATCAAAAACACTCTCCAGCCATCACAGGGAGCACACCCTGAGGCAGGGTCAAGGAGGTTGGGTGAGTGGAGAGAACAGGGCGGCGGCTCAGAAAGGAGAGGACTTCTGAGGTATGTGACTGAGTGTCCTGGAGGCCAGAGGGAGCCCCAGAGAACCAGGGCAGGGCCGGTCAGGGCTGGTCAGACCGGCCCCTCCCCCTCCCCCTCCCACCCCACCCCCTCTCCCAGTCTCCCGCCTCTCCAAACACTAGACCAAGCAGTGGGCACACCAGTCGGCCAGCTCCAGGCTGTCATGGACCCTGAAGGTAAAGAAGCCTCCCAGACCTCTCTCCCCTGTATCCCTACATCACCACCTGCCCCTCTCCTGCCCATCACCCATCCCATCTTATCTCCGTCCCCATCCCCCCCCTTCCCCAAGACCAAGTCTTCGCTGGTCTCTAACTACTCTCTTACCCCTCCCCCATCTCCCTCCAACCTCTCTGAACCCAAGCACTCCTTTCTGCCCTGCAAAGACCTCTTCTCACCCTTCTTTATTCTTCTACGATAGGTCCCCAAGTGAGCTCTGGGGAAGAAAGGGGCTTGAGCCCCAAGAAATTCAGGGGTGGCCTGGAGTAGGCCATGTCTCCTGGGGGCTGAAGGGGCCAGGCAGTGGGAGGCTGGACCTGGAGCAGCTCTGGACTTTGCCCCTCACTAGCAACTCCGGAGGAGTGAGGCAAAGTCCTGTCCCATCTGCCTCGGGGTGGGGGAAGGGAGCCTGAGTCCTGTGATCCCAGTGATTCCTGTGCATGTGGGGAGTGACGTTGTGAAGGAGGCTGGATGCAGGATGATACGGGCCAGGCTCTGGAGTCAAAAGGCTCCTGTTTGAATCCCGGATCCACCAGGAACAGACTGTGTGTCCTTGAGCAGGTCACCTGATGTCTCAGAGCTTCATTTCCTTGTATTGCAATATCTGCAAAATGACAGTAATAGTTCCCTGCTCACCAGGTTGGGGATGTGGGCGGGAAATGACATGAGCATGGAGGGCTCCCTGCAGTTTCACCTTCCCCTCCCCGGGCTTCTCCTTCCCCAGCTCTGACCTTCCTCCCCTGGTCTAGGGCTTCTGCTGGCCCCATACCCAGCCCCTCTGGCTTGGCCGTGGAACCAGCTTTTGGGGGTCCAGACTACTTCTTGGTTTAGAAATGATCTCAGAGTCAGAGCCTGGGTTCAAGTCCCATCCCTGCCACCTGCTAGCTGTGTGACCTCAGACAAGATGCTTAGCCTCGCTGTGCCTCGGTTTCCTCATTGATCAAGTGAAAGCAATGTATTCCTTTGGGTTGTGGTGAGGATGAAACGAGATCATATACGTCAAGCGCCGGCACAGAAATCACTCAGTAGTTACGCTGGAGTCACATCCATCACTCCAGTCTGCCTCTCCAGTCCTGAGCCTGCCCCAGGTTCCAGTTCCATTTTGGGGACATGTCCCTGGCGTGTCAAAATCAAAGTCCTCCCCTACACCAGTTCCATTTCCATTCGTGCCTCACCAGCCTCCTACTCGGACTGGAAACCTCAGGGTCACCTTTGACAGCTCACTCTCCCTTGAACCCCAATATCCAGACAGTTGCTGCATCCTATGGATTTACCTCCACGTCTTTCTGTTCCCACCTCCCTCTGAGGGAGCCTTCCTCTGCCTGGCAGGCTTCACGCACGTGATGACACTGATGTTTAACTCTGGGCCAAGCCAGAAGTGTTGGCTCTGGGATCACTGACCTGCGGGAATTAAACCAGGAGGGAGTAGTCGAGTCAGGGGCTGAGGCGAAGGCTGGGGACGTGGGGCAAAGGAGGGGCGAGGACAGAGTTGGGGCAGAAACAGATGGCAGGCTGGTGGCCAAGGTGTGAGGGGGCGGGGCCAGGTCTGGAGGCATGGTGTGCAGGGAGCGGTCCCCTTACAGATGCCCTTCCCTTACATTTTACCCAGACTCACTGCTTCCT
Organism: Mesoplodon densirostris; assembly: GCF_025265405.1. Taxonomy (NCBI): domain Eukaryota; kingdom Metazoa; phylum Chordata; class Mammalia; order Artiodactyla; family Ziphiidae; genus Mesoplodon; species Mesoplodon densirostris. Next base: position 44,904,958 of record NC_082676.1, read on the forward strand.
GGTCCAGGCTGTTGCAACAGCCTTGCAACTTATATCTTTCAAAAACGCTAGGCACAACTTAAACATTTAAACTCACAAGTGCATTTTTGATCAAGTGACTTCTGATCAAAAGTCTTACGGATTTTCCATTGTTTATTGAAGGAGAACCTAACTGTTTCCTATCATTCAGGGCCTGCTCAGTCTGGCCCCGTCCTACCACTCAGCCCTCTCTCTCGCTACCCTCCACGTGCAACTTCGCCTACATATACCCCAGGCCTCCCATTGCTGAGCCTTTGCTCTCTCCCATTCTCTCTGCTTGGGGGGCCTTCCTCTCACCTGTCCAATGCCAGCCTATTCTCAGAGCCAACCTTCCTGAATCTTCTCTTACTGCTCTTGTACCTTAACGACAGGTCATCTCTCCTTGCTCTGAAACCCTGTAGAACATTTTACCACTTGTGTGACGGGCAATCACATCTGGCTCTATTTGGAGGTCATTTCTCCTCTCTAGGGAGAGAAGGGGAAAAGGAAAGAACATTTATCTGGAAGCTGGGGTGCTAACCAGCCTCTGTCTCCCTCTGGTGTTTGCCAAATGGATCAACAAATAAATAGATGGGAGAACAAAATTGCCGGGAGTCAGACACCTGGGTTCAAAGGCATCTTGCTGGGCATTGGCTCAGGCACTTGTGAATCGCCCATTCCCTCCTCGTTGTAGCCCTGTGACTTCCTCATGAAACTGACTCTCAGAGAGGTTAGGAAATTGCCTAAGGTCACCCGGCATGTAGGTGATGGAGCTGGGATTCAAACCAGGCGTTTCTGAACCTCCAACCCAGGCTGTTCCTACTACACCAGGGACAGAGCCCTGGATTCTTGGGTGTGGCTTGTAGAACTCTGTGAATAGTGATATAATAAATATATAATAATTTTAAGTATAAGTTTGTGCTCAGTGTGGTGAGGTTGGGTACATGAGGGGACTCTGGGGCCAGCCCGCCTAGGCTTCTGATCCTGCCTCCACACTTCCCAGCATGTGAACTTTGGCCAAATTACTTGCTTCTTCAGTGCCTCAGTTTCCTTATCTGTAAAATGGAGATAATAATGGTACATACCTTATGAGGGTTGTTGTGAGGATTAAATGTGTTAATATATAGAATATGCTGGGAACAGTGCTTGGGAAGGACCATAAAAGTGTTAGCTGTTATTATTATTACACATGATGTCACTCCAGATTCTATTATAGACAAGTGGTAGCAGGCACCAGAGTTTTAAGAAAAACTTATAAAGGCAAAACCTTTAAAACTGACGTCTATCTATTTAATTATTTTTCCTGTAAATTGGGGAAAACAATCATTACTTGGTTTTAGCTGGAACACTTTGTCAGCCTCGTACAACATCACTGTTGCTGCAGGCACAGGCCACATGGTTACACGTGGTTACGCATCAAATTAAGAACAAAAACTTGTGATCTTTGTTTTAGGTGCATTTGCAGACCCTGACTTTGTGCCCGTCCATCAAAGGCATGAATAAGTGTTTATTAAATGACTGAAGGAAAGATGCAGGGATGGAAGTTCTGATTCTGGCCCAGTCTCTCCCGGGACAGAGCCACTGGCCAGTTAGGGCAATATAGAAACACAGTAAAAGTCAGTCAACAATCCAGACAAGAACGGCACAAGTGCCAGTGGGGGAAAAAATCTTCAAATATTCTGCCAGAGTCAGTTTATCTATACCTTTTTACATTATTTGTAAAGAGACAAATGCAGGAAATTTCCCCAGATGCTTTGGATCCCCTCAAAAACAGAGGCACCAATTTTAATAAAATTCTGGAATAACCAATTAAGAAAGGATTGCCTTGAGAGATCAAGGTTACACCCCACAGGGTAACACTGTAATCTCTGAAGTCCAGGCACCTTGAGAGAATATTTACATATAACAACGGCAAGAATAAAAAGGGGACAGGGCGTTACAGCTGTTTCCTCTGTGCAGCCGCTTCTCCTCAGGCAGCTGCAAAAACAGCCCCACTCCTCTCTGCAGTTCCTTTCTCGACAGTGGCTAATTAGGAGAGCCTTTATTTTCAAAGCTACCCACAGGAACCCCTTTTGTTGGAAATGCACAAGAGAGTTGGGGCCTAAAGAAAACCAGATGTATTTATTTTTCACGAACATTCTGCATTTACAATAGGCGATCAGAACAGCTGATCTTGCCTAAGTGGGCAAGAGAGTAACCCCTGGGTGAAGGCTGTGTGGTTCTAAAACCACCTTCTGTGTGTGGACAGGGAAGACCAGGGTCCACGTCGATCATTTTCTTTTCTCTTTTTCTTTAATGTTTTGAATTTTTTTTTTTTGTTTTTTTTTTTTGTTTTTTTTTTTGCCTCGCTGCATGGCCTGTGGGATCTCAGTTCCCCAACCAGGGATAGAACCCATGCCCCCTGCAGGGAAAGCACAGAGTCCTAACCACTGGATAGCCAGGGAATTCTCATTTGCTAGCTCTGCTCTTTAGGTAATTTCCCTTTGCATTTCTGAGCCTAGGTTCTCTGCCTCCAAATGGCCTTTACCATGAAGAAGGACAGGTAGGATTTATGACATCGTATATATAGCAAGTGCCGGGCATCTGGTAGGCAGCAGTGTGTGGTAGCTATTGTTCTCTTCCTGCAGTTCAGAAGCTCTCAACTCTGCTACAAATTAGAATTAAATTACCACATTCCAGACCAGTTATATCAGAATCTCTGTGGGTGGGACCCAGACATTGCATTTGGCAAGGCTCTCCAGATAATTCTATTGTGTAGTCAAGGTTGAGAATCACTGCTCTATTCATCCTAAAAAAACTTTCCTTGGGACTTCCCTGGTGGTCCAGTGGCTAAGACTCCATGTTTCCAATGCAGGGGGCATGGGTTCGATCCCTCTTCAGGGAACTAAGATCCCGCATGGCATGCGGTGCAGCCGAAAAAACAAAACAACTTTCCTTGACCCTATCTTAAGTGAGGGCCCTCTCTCTCCTTTTCTTATTTACCTATTTATCTTACTTTTTTATTATAGAGAATTTCAAACATACACAAAAATAGACAGAAAAGTATGATGAATCCTCATGTACTCATCATCCAGCTTCAACAACCACCAAATTTTGGCCAAGCCAGTCCCATCCATACCCTTTTTTTTTCTTTTCTGTTTTTTTTTGGCTGCGCCACACGGCATGCGGGATCTTAGTTCCTCAACCAAGGATCGAATCTGTGCCCCCTGAAGTGGAAGCTTGGATTCTTAACCACTGGACTGTCAGGGATGTCCCCATACCCTTTCTAATTTCTACCTTCCAAGATTACCTTAAAGTAAAACCAGCTGTCAAGTCTTTTCATACATAAACATCTCATTTTATTATTTTTTATTATTTTTAAAAGATAAGGCCTTTAAATTAATTAATTAATTAATTAATTAATGGCTGCGTTGGGTCTCTTTTAAAATTTTTATTTAATTTTATTTATTTATTTTATTTTTGGCTGAGTTGGGTCTTCGTTGTTGCTCACGGGCTTTCTCTAGTTGCCGCGAGCGGGGGCTACAGTTCATTGCAGTGTGCGGGCTTCTCATTGAGGTGGCTTCTCTTGTTGTGTAGCATGGGCGTTAGGCGCTCGGGCTTCAGTAGTTGTGGCACGTGGGCTCCGTAGTTGTGGCTCGTGGGCTCTAGAGCACAGGCTCAGTAGTTGTGGCGCACGGGCTTAGTTGCTCCGCAGCCAGGGCTCGACCCCTGTCCCCTGCATTGGCAGGCGGATTCTTAACCGCTGCGCCACCAGGGAAGGCCCAGGACTTTTCCTTTTATCACAATCATAACCCACTTCAAAAAAAATTTCCTTAATGTTACCAAATACCCAGTCAGCATTCAGATTTTCAGTTGTTTCATAAAAGTTCTAATTTGGTTTCAATTTGTTTGTTTGAAGTAGTATCCAAATAAGATCCATACATTAGTTTTTCCCCAGCTCTGCCGCTGGTTAGTATGCATTTTGGACTCTTTTAATCTTTTGTTTTCCTTGCAATGTATGTGTTGAAGAAATTGGGTTATCTTCTGGAGAGTTTCCTATGGTTGTACCCCGTGGTATAGTTTAACATGTTCCTCTGTCTTCTGGTTTTCTTGTAATTGGTGGTTGCGTCTAGAAGTCTGATCTGACTCCGGTTCAGCTGTTCTGGCAAGAGTATTGCATAGGTTGGGGGATGTTCTATCAGGAGCACCCAGTATCTCGTTGTCTTTCTTCTGATGTTGGCTTTTGATCCAATACCTGGATTCACTGGGTTATTAGGGTTGCAATATAGTCTCCTGCCTTTTGGCAGAGCACTGGTTCTTGTTCGTTTGTTCAAGTGGACAATTCAAAGCTTTTTAGTAAATTTATTGTTATGCCACCATCATCATAGACCATTTCCATCACCTCAGTAAGATCCCACGTCATTTAATTTCCAGCCCCAGACCACCACTATTCTGATGTCTGTCTCTCTTAATTTGCCTTTTCTGGATGTTTCATATAAACGGAGGGATACAACATATGGTCTGTGTGAACATTGGTTGTTAACCTTTCTGTGCATCTGAATCCCAGGTGGAGCATTTCCAAAACCTGGATGCATGGGAACCACCCCGGAAAGGTTCTGATTCAGTTGATCTGGAATGCACCTGAGCAGCAGAGTTCAAAAAGCTCCCCAGGTGATTCCAACGTGTCGCCCAGGCGGGGGTGGGGTGGGGGGTGGGGGGAGTCCCTGCTTTCTCAACTTCTGCGGAGAGGAGTTGTTCATACCCTTCCCCCACTTCCTCACCTCCTGTCTGTTCCTTGACCATGACAATGTGGCTTCTGCCCCTACCACAAGGCATTAAGACTGCCCTGGCAAAGCCCTCCCAGGGGCTAAGTGCAATGCTCACTCTCAGCCTTCTTCTTCTCCTTCTCTTTTCTCTCTCAGCCTTTCTTCTGCTTTGCTTCTGCTCTGCTTCTGCTCACACCCTACTTGCAACCCTCTTCTTCCAGACACCCACTCCCTCCTGGTGGGACTTCTGTTTTTGACAGCCACGCCTCTGTGTGTCCTTCAAATCCTGGTGTTTCCCATAGCCCTCCTCTTTCACTCTGCCCTGGTGATCTTACCCACTCAGTGACCATCTGCACATGCTCGTGGCTCCAAATTCTCCATTCCTCACCCCAAATCTCCTCTGAACCCCAGAACATTCTTCTACCTGTCCTCTGTGCACAGCCACCCACGTTTCCTGATGGCATCTTGACCTTAACATCTACAAGACCAAAGGCATTCTGTTTATTTATTTATTTATTGGCCACACTGCGTGGCTTGCAGGATCTTAGTTCCCCGACCAGGGATCGAACCTGCGCCCCTGGCAGTGGAAGCGCAGAGTCCTAACCACTGGACCTCCGGGAAATTTCCCCAAAGTCATTCTTTTTCCCCAGCTCTGCTGCTCTGTCATACGCTCTGACCCTCCCGGAGATCCAGTTTCTGTACCTGTAAAATGGGAATGAGTCTCTGTGGTGAGTTCCAAATGAGAGAGTGTCAGGGAGCTGAGGTGCCTTCGACTGGCCAGGGGCACACCCCGTGCGGGTTGCTGATTGCCGCCAAACCCCTCCTCCTCCCCAGCCTACTCTGAACAATTCCTTATGTCAGTTTTCAGCTACCCAGGATGGAAACCCCAGCCTTCTACATCTTATTAGCTGCCAATTCCAGTAGATTCTACCTTAGAAAAAAACTCTCCCATTTGTCCCTGCTTGCTCTTCCTTTCATTACTGCCCCAATTCGGGGCTTCATCAGTTTCTGTCTGGCCAATCGCCCCAGCCTCCTTTTGTCTCCCAGCCCATCTCCATTTGGTGGCTGAAGTGACCTTTCTAGAACAAAATCATAATCATATCATTCCCTCATTTAAAATTCTGTGATGGCTCCCGGGGTCTGTCCAAATTCTTCAGGTAATTGGTTTAGTCCCTTTTTCATTCTGGCCTCAGGCCCAAGACATTTCTCCCATAAATCCTACTCAGCACCCCGTCACCTCCTCGCTCTATTTTCTTGCTTTTGAACCTTGAACACTTGCTCTTTCAGTCCGAAATGTCTTGCCCTCCCTCTTCCCCACCCCCCCACCCCTGCCTGGCAAACATTACTCATCCTTCAAGGCCACTAAAACTTCCCCCTTCCCCAGGGACATTTAGTCATTTCTTCCTCTTTGCTCCCACGACTCTTGGTAAATGCTTCAGTCATCTCACCAGCAAACACACCTACAATGTTCCTGAAGGCTTTGCAAATATTAATTCCCTTAATTTTCATAACAAGCCTATGAGGTGATCAGTGTTATTATCCCCGTTACAGTTGGGACAACGAAGGCCCCCGAAAGGTTGAGTCTCTTGCCCAAGATCACTTAGCTAAAAGTGACAGAGGCAGTATTGGAACCCAGGCCGAGTGGCCCCGGAGTCTGGGCTGTGATTCCACAGTGCGGCCTCTCTGCTCAACTATCATCAAACACTTAGTATTAAACTAAACAATATGAAATTGCCAATATTTGACTGTTGACCTATACAAGCAGCACATTTGTCTGGGTCAGCGTGCTAGGCACTTGGGATACAGCAGAAAACTCAGTGGACATTTTGGCCCCAGACAGAAAACACCAGCAGAGGATGACATTGGGGGATGAACAAGGAGCTGGGTGAGCATGTGACCTGATTTAGGGGGTCTGTGAGAGCCCCCGGCTGAGGAAGTGATATCTAAGAGAAGGTCTGAAGTTGAGTGAGAGGTGAAGGGGCAGTTTGGGGTGAGGGTGAGGAAAGGGACTTCTAGGAGAAGGCTCAGCCTTGGAACAGCATAAGTGAAGGCCTGAAAGCTAAGAGAAAGAGCTGCTCTCTCTGTCACCTAGCAATGAAGACCTGGCACAGAGCAGGTGCTTAACAAGGATTTATCCAAAGAATCAATGAAAAATGGAAAGAAGTCAAGAGAGCTGGTGCTAATACAATGAAAGTGAGGCTTTAAGCAGGGGAGTGATCTGCTTAAATTTCTTTTTTTAATGGTTTGATTTTAAAGTCAGGTTTAATGAGGTATAACCACAGACAGTAAAATTCACCCTTTTCTGTGTAAAGCTCTATGAGTCTTGACAAATGCATCAGTGTTATAGCCACCATCACAGACAAGATCTAGACTAGTTCAATCACATCCCAAAACTTGGTGCTGCCCGCTTTGCGGCCAGCCCCTCCGCCCCCCGCTCCCCAGGCAGCCACTGGTCTGTTTTCTGTTGCTATCTTTTTTTTTTTTCCTTTTCCAGAATATAGTCATATAGATGGACACAAATAGCCTGTCACCTTTTGAATCTGGCCTCTTAGAATAATACATTTGAGATGTGTGCCTATTGGGTATATCAGTAATTGGTTCCTTTTTTTTTATTGCCGAGTAGAATTCCATTGTATACATGCATCACAGTTTGTTTATCCAATACTCACCAGTCCAAGGATTCAAATTCACTTTAAAAGCAAACAGTGAACCTAAAAAAAAAAAAAAAGAGTGGATATATGTATATGTATAACTGATTCACTTTGCTGTACACCTGAAACTCACACAACATGTGAATCAACTATACTCCAATAAAAATTAAAAAAAAAAAAAGCAAACATCACGGCACCTGATCTGAATGGAGTGGGGGCCTTTGCATCCATCTCTGCTGTTCGTTCACTGGCCTTTTGCCTGGCGGGACCGTGAACGGTGGAGGCAGGGACTATATTTTTCTCCCTATCACCGACTTTGTTCCCAGCATCTGGCCCACAGCTGGCTCTGAGTGAGAATGAAAGCCACGTGGGGCAGCTGGGCGGGAACTTGGGGAAGGAGGGTCAGGTGCGATAACTGAGGTCTGTGGCTGCTGGTGGGGGACAGGCTCTTGTCTTTGGGGAGGAAGGGCTGGACAAGAAGGGCCCTCCTTCTGAGAGTAGAGCAAGCCAGAATGTCTGGCCTTAACTTCAGCTTGGAGCAAAAGTGGGGGAAACAAAACTAAACTAAATAATCCCCCTTCACATGCTATCGAATTGTCTACCCCTCCCCCGGGCAGCGAAGCCCACCTATGGCACCGCCCACGAGGCTGCAGGTCTTCTCTTGGCCGACAGATGGCGATGTTTCACTGCGCCTGAGCTCGGCCTCTGCGGTCACCCCATTCATTTCAAGAGGCAGCGGCCCATCAACGTGGCACGCCGGCGGGAAGGACCTCAGAGACCACCTTGTCCTTAACACTTATTTTACAGGCAAAGGGCTCACCCACACTCCTGAAGCTCTGTCTCGCAGAGCAGGGGCTCAAACCCAATTTCCCCGTGCTGTTTCCTCCTTATACAACCCCATCTCTAGAGAGGTGACAGTTTTTTGAAACATCAGGTGAAGGAGAGGTTTTCAAGCTAGAGGGCAAAGGTGGAGGAACAGATGGCCATGGCCACAAGGCCTGGCCAGTCTCGCTCTGCTGTCAATATGCTGTGCGACCTCAGCTGACTTGCCTTTCTTCTCTGGTCCTCAGTCTCCACATCTGTAAAAAGCTGAACTTCCAGCTTTAAAATTCTTGGTGCTATAGAGAAGGCAGGGAAGGGAAAGACACACAGCTTACATTCTCCTGAGGGCTTCAGCTAGTAAATAACCGATCCTTCTATGCAAGGCAGACAGAAAGGCAACAGAGTGGCTTTTTTTTTTTTTTTTTTTTTTTTTGCGGTATGCGGGCCTCTCACTGTTGTGGCCTCCCCCGTTGCGGAGCACAGGCTCCGGACGCGCAGGCTCCGGACGCGCAGGCTCAGCGGCCATGGCTCACGGGCCCAGCCGCTCCGCGGCATATGGGATCCTCCCAGACCGGGGCACGAACCCGCATCCCCTGCATCGGCAGGCGGACTCTCAACCACTTGCGCCACCAGGGAGGCCCCAGAGTGGCTTTTTAATTTTATTATTTTTAAAATAAATTTTATTTATTTATGTATATATGTATGTATGTATTGGCTGCGTCGGGTCTTCCTTGCTGCGCGCAGGCTTTCTCTAATTGTGGCGAGCGGGGGCTACTCTTCTTTGTGGTGCGCAGCCTTCTCATTGCGGTGGCTTCTTTTGTTGTGGAGCACGCGTTCTAGGCGCGCAGGCTTCAGTAGTTGTGGTGCACAGGCTCAGTAGTTGTGGTGCACGGGCTTAGTTGCTCCGCGGCATGTGGGATCTTCCCGGACCAGGGCTCAAATCTGTGTCTCCTGCATTGGCAGGCAGATTCTTAACCACTGCACCATCAGGGAAGCCCAGAGTGGCTTTTAGGTGGCTGCATTTCTCTTCCACTGGTGAATAGCTGTTGGTCTAGCACTAGGTTTACCAGATAAAATACAGGGCACTCAGTTAAATTTGAATTTCAGATAACTGACAGATAATTAAGAATAAGTATGTTCTAAATATAGCCTAGAATATATTTATACTAAAAAAACTTTGATGTTTGTCAGAAATTTAAATTTAACTAGATGTCCTGTATTTTTATTTGGTCAATCTGACAAACTTGTTCAGCTCACAAGGCCCACCCAGTGCCTCAGCCCCTCTCCTGGTACCCCCAGGTCTTCACCCTGATTGGCTAGTGCCCAATTCAGCCTGTTAGGTATTTTGACAATCACCCCTGACTACCAGAAAGGCAGCCAAAATGTTAACACTGCTCTCTTTCTTTCCCTCCCAGGCCTGGCGCTCCTGCTGCCCCCTGCCGCTCTGGCCACCTTGGCAGAAAGCTGGCTCCGAGAGGACTGCCCAGGCCTCAACCACATGGCCTTGGTCACGGGGGCAGCCCCCTCACAGGCGGTGCTGTGGGCCAAGTCCCCCGGGGTGCTGGCTGGGAGGCCCTTCCTTGATGCCATCTTTGCCCAAGTCAACTGCCAGGTCTCCTGGTTCCCTCGTCCTGGTTCCTCCCCGAGGGATCAAGGCTGGTGCCTGTGGCCAAGGTGGCCGAGGTCCGGGGCCCTGCCCACTGCCTGCTTCTGGGGGAGCGGGTGGCCCTTAATATGCTGGCCCGCTGCAGTGGGGTTGCCAGTGCTGCCGCTGCTGCTGTGGAGACCGCCAGGGGGACTGGCTGGGCCGGGCACGTGGCAGGCACGAGGAAGACGACGCCAGGCTTCCGGCTGGTGGAGAAGTATGGGCTCCTAGTGGGCGGGGCCGCCTCCCACCGCTACGACTTGGGAGGGCTGGTGATGGTGAAGGACAACCACGTCATGGCAGCCGGTGGTGTGGAAAAGGTGTCTGTCTGTCCAGCTGAGCCCCTGCCCTGGCCCTGCTCCAGCCACCCCGCCAACATTGCCCTTCCCCTTACCAGGGACCCCCAACCACTCCCTGGAAAATAGTGATGGCCTGGGGGTTGGGGCATGCAAGACTCCTTGACCCCTCAGTGGTTCCATCTGTAAAATGAAAAGTTGGACTTGCTTCTTCACCAGCGTTCTTCTGCTGGTCGGTATGATATTCAAGGGAAAAGGATGAACTATTGGGAGCCCAGTGTTGGGCAGGTCACTCTAACTCCCTGGACCTGTTTCCCGTCTGTGAAAATGTTCTTGAAGACCCTTTCCAGTCTTAATATTCTGAGTCAATTGAACTCAGGTCCAAATGCCAAATAGTGCTGAATTTGGCCATTTTCTTAACCCACAAAAGTGGTAATTTCACGTGGTTTCACCTAATATGTGAGAAGCCATTTCGATGCCTGGTTTCCTCATTAACCCCAAGCTCATTTTCCATCTGGAGCCTTTCGAATGCCGGTCCCAGCTCACTTGCCCAGGGCCGGGTGCCACCCGTTCTCACTCTCACCCTTGCCACCTGACAGGCGGTGAGGGGGGCCCGGCAGACCGCCGACTTCTCCCTGAAGGTGGAGGTCGAGTGCAGCAGCCTGCAGGAGGCTGTGGAGGCGGCCGAGGCAGGAGCAGACCTCGTCTTGCTGGACAACTTCAGGCCTGAGGTGAGGCGGCATCTGCTTCCTGGGAAGGGGAAGGGGCTGGGGCGGGGGCTTTCACCTCTCGCTGGCTTGTGTCCCGCAGGAACTGCACCCCACGGCCGCGGCGCTGAAGGCCCGGTTCCCGAACGTGGGCGTGGAGGCGAGCGGGGGCATCACGCTGGACAGCCTCCCTCAGTTCTGTGGGCCCCATATCGATGTTATCTCTTTGGGGATGCTGACCCAGGCTGCCCCGGCCCTCGATTTCTCCCTCAAGCTGTTTGCCGAAGGAGCCACTCCAGTGCCCTACGCCCGCCTCTCCTAAAGCCAAGGAGGCTACACTGGCAGTGGGATAACACGGTTTCATGCGACTCTCACGATTTCACTTCTTTAAGTCCAGTGGCCAACAGAACACTCTTGAGTTAGCCTGGGCTAAAGTCCCAATCTGGCATGTACTGCCTGTGGGACCTCGAAGGACTGACTTCACCTCTGCTCACCTCAGTTTCCTAATCTGTAAAATGGGTCTAGCCAACCTTATGGATTTCTTTGGATGATAATTAATGCAGAGTAAGTGCTTAGTAAATGTTAGAAATTACCATTATTGGGCTTCCCTGGTGGCACAGTGGTTAAGAATCCACCTGCCAACGCAGGGGACACAGGTTTGAGTCCTGGTCCCACATGCCACGGGGCAACTAAGCCTGCGAGCCACAACTTCTGAGCCCACGTGCCACAACTACTGAAGCCTGCGTGCCTAGAGCCCGTGCTCCACAACAATAGAAGCCACTGCAATTAGAAGCCTGTGCACCGCAATGAAGAGTAGCCACTGCTTGCCGCAACTAGAGAAAGCCGTGCACAGCAACAAAGAACCAAAGTATCCAAAAATAAATAAATAAAATAAAGTTATTAAAAAAAAAGAAATTACCATCATTCATCTGTTCTAAGAAGCACTTCTTTTCCCCCACACACTGAAGTCATATTTGGTGTGTGGGAAAATAAGGTGTAATCAAGGGTGTCTAATGGTCACTGTCAGCCAGGCATCAGTTGTCATGTAGCCGTGTGGCCTGTGCCTGTGGCTTGTAGATCCGACATGATAACAATTTATGTGGAAATAAGTCCAAAAGAACTCTTTATATAAAATAGAAATTGTAAGTGATAAGAAAGCACTGGTTTGACAATTTTCTTTTTGAGTAATAGTATGTGTGTTTTACAAACAATGGCAGCTTATATTTGAGGATATGTGACACCCGGTTTGATGTTCAGCTGGAACATTACACTTGGTTGATGCCCATGTTATACTGGTTACTAAGTATTTCACCTCTTGCCTGTGGCTGCTGTTACCACCTTTTTGGTTGGAGGTGAGAAACCTGCTTATTCCTCACTCCTGGGGTCCCAAACAGACTCCATCACGCATCCCTCCCAAAATGAAACCCCCATTGGGTGCTGAAGGCCCTTAAGGATTTGGTTCCATGGGGATACCATTAGTTAGGAGAGGTACAGAGCAGCTGGGGCCAGAGCCAAGGTCAGTTAGGGAGTAAGGGAGGGTGGTGGGGGTCCGTGCTCAGACGTCAAACTTCCTTCCATGTTGAGTCAGGACTCAGAAGTCTAAGCAGTGGATCTAAATCCAGTCCCCCAAATATGCATACACACACACACCCCTGAGGTCTTGCCCACCTGTGTGGCCCCTCCTACCCTCACCTCAAGCCTAGGGTTCGCCTCTCTCTAACCCTTCTGGGTGGATCTGGGAGAAACCAGAGCATGAGGGCTTCCAAGGGTGAAGGTGGTCCCCAAGGTGACTCCTCCTGGAAGGGCTCCAGTCTGGAGCTGCCTCTCCCCTCCCAGAACCTACTCTCTCCTCTGCCCTTTGCCAGGAGGAGAGGAAAATGGGTCTCATCCACAGAGGTTCCTCCTTCAGGGGGAGTCTGGGGGTGCCCGTCTGCCTTGAGGGAGCTATTCTACCCCTTTGCTCCTTTCTCAACCTTGGAGACCAGCGACGGGCCAGGGGCAGATGAGCTACCTCAGATGTGAAAGCTCCAGACCGACCAAGACCTTCACCCTTCAAGCACCAAACATATGGTGAGGAGTTCCCTGGACTCCGTGCTTTCACTGCTGAGGGCCTGGGTTCAATCCCTGGGTGCAGCCAAAAACAAAACAAACAAAAACCCCACAACAACGCTGGGCAGAAGTGGACACTGTGTTTGGTGATGTCCTGAACTGAAGGGGCCATTCTCACAGGACACAGCCCAGAGATGCCACCTGGGGCTGTACCTGTGCTCTGTAATACACACCTCCACCCCGGGGCCCTCCTGTCCTCTCTCCAGGGAAAACATGGACACGCTCAGCTAGGCAGCCTTCCCTGCTCCAGGGAATTTAGATCTCTGAGTCCCAGCTCCTCAGATCTGAAGGGGAATTAACTGAACCTTCAGAGAACTAGGGGCACTTCTGGGTGTCAGGACAGGACAGGGAAGTGGGGATCCAGGAAGAGCAGGGAACTGAAAGGCAAAACCTTTGGGATCCAGGAGGGAATCAGAGCCTAGTAGAGGCAGAAGGGAGATGTGTACCAGGAGTCTCAAACTCAAATGCCTCTAGGACCCAAGCAGATGTGACAGATGGGGGAGGCTAGAATAAGACATAGGGGCCCATGTAGCCAACTGGAGAATGCAGGCTGCACCCACAGCATCCCAATTAAGAAAGGAAAAAGCAAGCTCCCAGGCTGAGTCTCCAGCTCACCCTTGATCACAGAAATGAACCTGCCCTACAGGAAGATCTCAGATTTGCGCCCTGGGTGGGGATTCCCTCACCAGTGGAAAAGAAAATGGATCCTGGGCAGGCAAAAGCAATCTATGCCCTCCTTGCAGGGGATGGATTTCCAGGCAGAGGAGACTGCGTGGGCAAAGGTTCAGAAGTGGGAAATGGCTAGGATTGTTTGGTATAAGATTTGAAGCTGGGATCAGGAGAGGCGAGATGACTAGATGCTGGGCTGGGTCCAGACCACAAAATGGTAGGTCAGAGGACTTGGACCCTGTCCCGAGAACAGTCGGATTGAAGCTGGAAAGTGAGATAAGCATATATGCAGGAAGATCTATTTGCGGGGGCCGGGGTGGCTGCAGGCAGACCAAGAGGAGGCTGATGCAGCCACTCAGAGGGCTTGAATGTGCGTCACGGCAATGGGTTGGCAAGAAGGGAAGGTAGGCAAGGGAAACAGCATCTGCAAAAGCTCAGAGGGCAGATGGAGCCTGATGGGTTCAGTGCAGTGGGAAGAGTTGGGTGTGGCTGTGAGGGTGGGGAGACGGGGGCGGGGAGTGGCAGAAGAGGAATCTCACGTTTCACCTGGTGTCTATCTGGCTACACTGCCTTCTTGCCTGACCCGCCTGGGACTAGGCGTGGACGATTTCCCCAGGCTGCCCCACATGCAGTATAAAGCCCATGCCCATTAGAGCAAATGTGCCCATCAAATCAGGTGCAAATCAGGTCAGCATGTAACGCATCATCACGACCAGCTGGTGGGTGAGAAAGGAACACACATTTGACCAAGGGCTCTTGCTCAGCACGTGTAGGTCTCTTTCTCAGTTAATGCTGGTGAGGGCAGGGATGTTAGTGTCTCCATTTTACTCATGAGGAAACTGAGGCTTTATGAAGTTAAGAATGCTGCTCAGGGTCATAGATCAATAAAATGGTGGAGCAGGATTCAAAAATAAGTATTTATTGAATGTCTAATATGTGCCAGGCGCTATTCTAGACACTGGATATACAACAATGAGTAAACAGTGAAAAAGCCCTGTCCTCATGGAGTTTATATTCTAGTGGGGCTCTGTAGGAGCCTGGGGGTGCGGAGTGGGGAGGGGAGAACAGACAATGAAAAAAATAGCTAAGAATACCATCAAATCCCCTATGGCCACCAGAGGACACTTCAGTCACACCACCTTCCAATCTCCTCTGATTCCATCTTCCTTCCAGGTTCCAAAGATATTAGCCAAGGAAGCTATGAATAGTGTAAAGCATCTGCTCAAGAAGGAAAGCTGAGGAGGGGTGTGCAGCAGTCTCATCTTCCACCCACTTTTCCAGCTTCATCTCCTCATCAGATCCCCATCCAACCGCCCAAGGTATCTCAGTGACTTCAAGGCCCTGTGTACTCCGGAGACGACCAAGACTCATTCACTCACCAACCCATCCACCCCCCACCCTCACCCTCCTGCTAACATTTACCCACCTGCCCACCCCTCTTCTACCTATCCTCTTGCCCACCCACCCCCGCCTTGCATCCACCCATCCCCCTTCCCACCCCTCCACCCACCCACCTACTGGGGTACTCAGTCTAGAGGGTCAGGGAAGACAAGAGGTCAGACCGGGTTGGCAGAGTCAGTGAACTCAATGGGCACGAGCTTTAGTGAGCCAAGGCCAGTGAAAGCTGAAAGCATTTAAAAACGGCAAGACATTATTAGCAAACCACACTATATCTGAAAAAAATTCAACTTTGGACCTTTGAAAAATCCCACTGTGCTATTATGCGGTGTTGACACGTATACTAATTTATCGCTAGCCCTTCAAGACAATACAGTCGGTAAAACTCCATAAATGTTTCAGTACCTCCGTACTTTGTTCTAATCACTTCCTGAGGAACAGAACATTTTGGCAGTTAGTAAGTAACTGCTTTTAAGACCTGCTTTCTGAGGCCCAAAGTAACTCAGCTTGTAAGACCAGACTACAAAGATCTGAAGAGAATCTGATCGTGAAGCTGTGAATAACATCTCGCTGTGCACATCAGATTTACCCCAGATAATGTGGGCTTTCTTTATTCAGGTAGGTAGTGCTCTTTGGATCCCTGGACCTAGTATAGCACACTTAGAAAATGATCAGAGGCAGAGATCCTCACGTATACCTCTAGTTTGGTGGGTCACTGGCTAACCTATTTCTTCTCCCAGCTCTTGAGCTAGAATTTTTTGAAGACTTAGCACCAACTAAGAACCATCCTATAAGTCACTTGCTTCTTGATATTTGGCTGCTTTTTAACCAAAGGAAAGATTCTCTTTTGGAATACTACATCAGTATATAAAGAACAATGCTGGTTTCTTAAAGGCTGGATAAAAATCATGCTTCCCACATTAAAAAAACAAACAATAAAGGCCCCTTAACTGTAATCTCACCAAGAACCAAAAATATCTTATTTTTTGCATGATTTGCTTTGTTTTCTCAGAATATTAGAAGCCAGAAGGGGAATTCATTGAGACTTGGCAGCTTTTTAGGTAAAGGACTGTACTAATGTATTTTTGTATTATTGGTATAGTAATTACCCAAATGCATGGAAGATTTCAAGGGCTAGACTAAGTCTTGCATTTTAAAATTCCAATCTAATTCATTCCAATGGATGAAAAGTCCATCAGGGGAAAGATAGAAGATGCAAAAGAACTGTTTCAGTGACCTATCTGAGGCAGCAATTCAGTGATTCTCTGTGTATGATAATTAAAACAGAACCAAGAAAGGTCCATACATCTTTTCTGACAGGTCACTGATTCTCTCCTGTGTTTTCACTTGTTAATTATTGCTTGCCGGATGTGGTGAATTTCACCTTGCTCAGCACCAGATAGTTTTCTGTGTGGTTTGTTAGGCAGGTCCAAAGCAGTGCTCAGTCTAGTGGATTATTTTCTACTACTAAGCCAAGACTTTCCCAAGTGCACTGCCCAAGGCCTTGTGACATTTTCCAGTCTGGCTGGTGGGAAGAGGCCCTGGCTTTGTGTGAGGCCCTGGGCACTGCTGCCTTAGCCCTTTCACATGGCTCTTCTCTTGGCCTCAGGTGGTTTTCTCACACATGTGTGTTGATCAGTTCTTTGCTGAATAACACGCGAGAGGGACCCTCAGCAGACCTTGGGGTTCTCTCTTCTCTGAGCCCGCAGTTTGGAAACTCTCTCAAGCAGAAAGCTGGACAATCTTAAAAGGACAAGTCCCTTTTCCTTCCTCCTTCCCTCCTTCCCTCCCTCCTGCCCTCTCTCTCTCTTTCTTTTTTATATTTTGGCTGTGCCGCATACCTTGTAGGATCTCAGTTCCCTGACCAGGGATTGGACCCGGGCCATGGCAGTGAAGGTGCCAGATTTCAACCACTAGGCCCCCAGGGAACTCCCTCCTTTGTTTTCCTTTCCCTCTGGGATTTCGTTGTTTTCACGACTGTCTTTCGCTGCTTGGTGTTCAGTGTTTTGAAAACTGTTGTTCCATGTATTTTGTCTGGTTTGGTGGTGGCCATGGAGGTTGTTTCAGGCAGAAGGGTAAACCCAGTCCCTGTTCCTCCACTTGGTGCAAAGGGGAGTCCTGGTGGCGTCCGTGTTCCTTGATGCTCCTCAGGTGGTGCCAGTGTGAGGCACCTCACGGACCTCTTTCTTCTGCCTGAAATGCTTCTCTCCATTGCATAGAGTCTTTCATTATTTCCTCCCCTCCGTTTTCTCTGTTCTCTCTTTCTGGAACTTCTATTAGGTAAATATTGAATGAATCTTAATGTTGCTTACCTGTTTTCCATTTCTTTGTCATTTTCCTCTACCTCCTGAGAGATGTTTAAAAACTTTTTCCTCCCACACCTTCCTTTGATTTAGAAGGAAATTTTTCATTTGGGCAATCAAATTTGCAATTTCCAAATTATATTAGAATTTCCAATTACAAAAGACATTATGATGCACTCACTGCCTTCCTAGAAGCCTCTGCTGGTTTCCTGGTGTATTATCTTATTTATTTGTTTCCTCCAAGGCTGGTTGTCTTGTCTCTTCATCTTAATCCTCTTTTGGTGCCACTGAAAATTAGTAAGAGGAGGCCCACATTGTTCTACTTGGCAGCTGAGTGGTTCTAGTTCCCCAGCAGCCCTGTCCCTGGACAGGCTGCAAGCTCTGTGGGCCCGTGTGTTAATTGATTAAAATGCTTCACTTAGAAGCATCAGAGGGTTTTGTCCCCCTCCCCGCCCCCACCCCAGGTGACATTTGGCAATGCCTGGAAACATCCCTTCACAACTACGGGGAGGCAACTGGCACCTAGTTGCTACAGGCCGGAAATGCTGCTAAATATCCCACAATGTACAGGAACGCAAAGAATTATCTGGCTCAAATGTCAACAGTGTGAAGGTGGGGAAAACCCTGATTTAAGATCATCTGAGAGCAGGTCCCACCTCCAACCACCAAAGGCCAACACAAAGAGGGACCCTCCACACCCACTTCAGGGGCCTTCCCAGGCACTTGTTCAAGTTTGTTTTTTTGTTTTTTGGGGTTTTTTAATATTTATTTATTTATTTTGGCTGCGCCAGGTCTTAGTTGCGGCACGCAGGATCTTCCTTGTGGTATGCAGGCTCATGGTTGCAGCATGCGGACTCTTAGTTGCAGCATGCAGGATTTAGTGTCCCGACCAGGGATTGAACCCAGGCCCCCTGCACTGGGAGTGCGGAATCCTACGCATTGGATCACCAGGAAAATCCCTCAAGTTTGTTTAGAAGAGATCTCCGACCAGTGTTTCCTGAGCCACATGTGGCCCACAAGCTTGTTTCTTTGGATTTTATAGGTTGATAGATTCATATACATATATATAAAGTGGTCTTAACGTTTTGGTTGATTTTACCTAAAAACCCAAATTTCTAGCTTCTGCTGGAAAATCAGAAGCATGGACATGATTGGTGGAGCCGAGTGGCAGCTGCCCTTACAGACAGGTGTGAAGTCTTTTCTCACCTCTGTCCCCTGGTCCACATCACTCTTCACCTATATCTCTGACTTGGCCTATTTCTGCATGTGAATTCATGACCCCTGTAGTTGTTTGTTTTTTTGGGGGGGGTGTCGTGTTTTAATACTGGGGTAAATACTGACTCTGTAATCAAGGATGACTATGGAGATGTTCTGAGATAATCTTTTTTTAAAAAAATAAGTTTACTTATTTATTTATTTTTGGCTGCATTGGGTCTTCGTTGCTGTGCACGAGCTTTGTCTAGTTGTGATGAGCGGGGGCTTCTCTTCATTGTGGTACAGGGGCTTCTCATGTGGTGGCTTCTCTTGTTGCAGAGCACGGGTAAACGGGCTTCAGTGTAGCACACGGGCTCTAGCACGCAGGCTCTGTAGTTGTGGTGCTTAGATGCTCCGCAGCATGTGGGATCTTCCCAGACCAGGGCTTGAACCCATGTCCCCTGCATTGGCAGGCGGATTCTTAACCACTGTGCCACCGGGGAACTCCCTGAGATAATCTTTTAGTTAATCATCTTGTTTTCTCTCCCACTGGTACTATTACTTTAGAATAACGGCAGGATGTCTGTAGGAGGACCATATCTGCCACAGTCAGAGGCAGGGACTTGGGGATCATCAGGGAGGCCAGGAGCTGAAGGTATGGGTGTCACTGGGACTGCCCAGGAAGACTGTGTCGAGGGAAAGCAAAAGCTGAAGAAGGCAGAGAGCAAAAGAATCAGAGAAGATGGCAGACAGAGGGAAGGGAAATCAGATGTACGTGGAGTCCCAGAAGCCAAGGGAAGAGAACATCTCAAAAAGGGAATCAGGACTTCCCTGGTTGTCCAGTGGTTAAAACTCTGTGCTTCCACTGCAGGGGCCGTGGGTTCAATCCCTGGTCGGGAACTAAGATCCCACATGCTGCATGGTGTGGCCAAAAAGTTAAAAAAAAAAAAAAAAAAAAGAATCAAAACGTCTAATGCTGCCCACAGGAGGCTGAGCAGTATCCTTTGATTAAAATGTGTAGGTCATGATTTGGGGGAAAGCAGTTTCTAGAGAGTGCTGGAAGTGTATAGAAGCCTGTGGCAGGTTGCAGAGTGATGGGAAGATGAGAAAATGTAGACTGCTAGGACAGACAGCTCTTTCCAGAAGTTTGGCTGCAAAGATTTGAACTTGGTTATAGAGGAAATCATCTGTTTTTTTGTGATATTTTGAATGGTATAACCTGACAAGCACATCCCTGCTGTGAAACATCTAGAAATGCTACATAAAATCAAGCAAACATCCTTTACAAAGCGCAGCTGGGTTTCAAGAAACTAAGGGGAATCCCTGGAGCCACACAGGAAGAGGAAATTGAAAACCAAAGCTAGAGGAGCTCATGAGCAGTTGTAGATCTTAGCAAAATGAAGGGTTTGGGTTTTATATCCACCAAGATTTTGGAGGCCTTACCTGGGGCATTGAAAACTGAGACCCTAATATACAGCTCAGCCCCTTAAAGGGTGACACCCTCAGTGGAAAAGCAGACTAGGAAAAAAAAATCTTTCCATCAGCTCATAAAGCACAAAAGAACCTCGTGGGTCTCACCCTGAGATCTAGAGGCAATAGAAAGTCTCCCCTGAGAATTCATAACCAAAGGTGTGCCCTCATGTGTAAATTTGGGGTTCAAATTTACACCATTTGCATAGTCTTGGAAGCCCAAATAAAATGAACAAATAATGTGGTCCAGGGTTGGTTATTCCCCTGAAGCATCCTTGGCAGAAGCAAACACAGAAGCTCGCTAGGGAGACACCCTGGAACTAGTCACCTGGATTCCCACTAAGGCCCTGTTGAAGCTGAGTTCACAGCCCCAACTTAGAAAACATAAGAGGAAGCCATCCGTCATGAAGGAGAGTGAGCAGACACCCTAGAACTTGGAACTCCAGAATTATTGAGTAAAGGACCATACAGGAAGTGCGTTTCATTTTATTTTATTTTTAAAATTTTTACAAATTTATTTATTTACTTACTTATTTTTGGCTGTGTTGGGTCTTCATTGCTGTGTGCAGGCTTTCTCTAGCTCTGGCGAGCGGGGGCTGCTCTTCGTTGCGGCGCACGGGCTTCTTATTGTGGTGACTTCTCTTGTTGCAGAGCATGGGCTGTAGATATGCGGGCTTCAGTAGTTGTGGTACGTGGGCTCAGTAGTTGTGGTTCACGGGCTCTAGAGCTCAGGCTCAGTAGTTGTGGTGCACAGGCTTCATTGCTCCACGGCATGTGGGATCTTCCCGGACCAGGGATCGAACCCATGTCCCCTGCATTGGCAGGCGGATTCTTAACCACTGCTCCACCAGGGAAGCCCAGGAAGTGCATTTTAAACGCCAAAAAGCATAAAGGAAGAACTCAACATGAGAAAGTGATAAGATGGTGTGTGTTTTTTGTTTTTAATTTTTGGCCGCACCCCAAGGCATGTGGGATCTTAGTTCCCCAGCCAGGGATTGAACCCACGCCCGCTGCAGTGGAAGCATGGAGTCTTAACCACTGGACCACCAGGGAAGTTCCAGTAAGATAGTGTTCAAAATGAAGAGGAGATGTTTAAAATAAAGAGGAGAAAGGGTAAAACAAATGTATCTATGAATCCGTCTACTTATTCATTCATTCTCCTTTCTTTGGGCTCCTGCTGTGTTTTAGATACTGTTCTGGGTCTGGGGATATAAAGGTGACTTTGGGGACAGCAAGCTGGACTTTGCCTCAGGGAGATCACATTCATCCATGCATCGGTGTAGGTATCCATCTTTCATTTTATTGTATCCTTAGATGTCACAGCTAGAAAATTCCCAATAGAGCATCTGTTCAACTTTCAAACTCTCTTGTTGTAAAGAGAAAGAATGTGAGGCGCAGTAGTACAAAAAGTACTTTTCTCCAAGAGTGAGTGATAGAACCAGATTGAGAACTGGGGCCTTGTCCCTGGTGTCCCTTCCCCACCATCCTGCCTCCGCTGAGCCCTTGGCATGCAGGCCTCTAAGCTCTGAGCGTGGTATCTCAGTTCTGTGTCCCTGAGGGACTGTTCATGCTTCCTGGGCAGAGTCCCCACAACCCAGTCCTGTCAGCTGATGGTGAGAACGAGCAGTGACATAGTTACCTGGCTTGTGAGTGACAGAGGTGGGACAGCAGCCCTGATCTTGTATCAGTTATGTCTTCCTGTCTTATCTCACCTCCCTCCACCCCCACCCCTGCCACTAGAGAGACTGAGATCTCCCTGAGGGCGGGGCCAGGTCTGATTCCTCCCTCCTCAGGGCCTGGCTCAGGGAAGATGCTGGGAACACAGGCTGAATGAGTGCAGCTGGGGGTGGGGGGGTGGATGTCCCTCAGCCAGGGGGCTTCTAAACCCCTGGCTGCTCGTCCAACTCCTGGCATCCAAGGGGTGAGAAGGGAGGTCCAGGCCCAGGTGCTCCCCGGCCCTCTGAGCAGGAAGAGCAGAGTGTTGGCCTCTGCCTGACAGCATTTTCGGGGTGTGGGTGAACTTGGTGGCGGGGGTGGGTGGTGGATTCCTGGCCAGCATTAAGTAGCACAGGATGGCTGCTCCCCATGCAGGGCTCTCATGCATCACAGCACTTCTCAGGGGTGGTCTCAGGGAGGCACCAGAATGTCTAACACTTTCCTAATACTTGCTGAGCCTTTTGACAAAGAGAGAGCAGATCTCTGGGTCAATGCCTCCACCAGGAAACAATGTCTACTTAGAACTATATACCTTTGTTTACACTGTATTTATTTCCATGTTTTACCTTCTATTTCTGACAAGTGATATTTGGTTTTCCATTTACATACAGAAGTGATACAAAACAGATTCCTTGTAAAATGAATTTATTAAGCAAATAGTAAACCAATTTAAAGAAAAATATAAAGTACAGGTGGTAACTGACATGGCAAAATCCTAACGTTCAGGACTGAGGTTCGAGAAGTCAGAGCCCAGGGAATGGAAACTCCTTCGCCTCCCCCCAACACCTGGCTCTGCGCCCAGAGGGGAGGTCAGCTGATACAGATATAGGGGCTCCATTTTTGCGGGGTGGAGCCTCATAAGTAAGCCTGTCTTGGGGCAACTCTGTCTCTCTGGACAGTGCACTCCAAGAAGCTGGGAGGGAAGACGGCCAGGGGCCACGTTCTGGGAGAATGTTCCTTTCCACACTGGATCAAACTCAGATCTCCTTGGCTTGGGCTTCCCTCACCGTGGAAGGGTAAGATCCAGAGGGCTGAGATGCGGCGGTCTCAAGAGGACATGCTGCCCGCTGGCCTTTTGCGACTCTGGGTCCCAGGTGCAGGCAAGAGATGGCCTCTTGTTGCGAGGTGGGGGTCAAAGCCACAGTTTATATGTAATAAGATGCTCTTTTGCCTGATCTTGACCTCTCTGTATGTGTTTTTCTGGAGGGATGATGTGGCTCTGGGAAGCTGAATTCCTGTCATCTCCTGCTAGCACGGCTGACACTTGTCATCACCACACTCTGTTCTTCAGCATCCTTGGGACCCTCACTCCAATGTCGGCATCTTAGGTACACACTGAAGGAGGGTGGAAGCCGCTGTGTTGATGCTATTTCCTGTCTTCTGGTACCTTGAGTTCTTAATCTGGAATGTGATCTTGGCAGTTTCTGGCCCAGAGTTGGCCCCAACTCCAGTTCTCTAAGCCACCGCCCTGGGCAGCTAAGAAAAGGCACCTCTGAGCTTGCCCCACAGCGCAGGCTCTGTCCACACCCAGGTTGCCCAGGCCCAGATCCAGGGGAGCCGAAATCCAGAAGTAAAAGGCCTGGGAGGGGCATTCTTTCCCGGGGCCTCAGGGTCTTAGGATCCCTCTGAGGTTGGGCCTCCCCCAGGGGTCTCTGGGAGGCCAGTCCTCCAGGCCCTGGGGATTCAGAAACTCACGCTGGTCCGGGCTTCACGCCTCCAGAAAGCTGAGATCTGCTCCAGGGTGACCCGAGGCTGGAGGCCCCACTCAGGATCAGGGCTTCCTGGCCGCAGCCTCCGGGCCTGGGGGCTCCCTGGATATGCACTGGCCTCTGGCCTCTGTTCAGGCTCAGCCCAGCTCACCAGGCCTGGGGTGTGGGGCCTCTCCTCCCAGACCTGGGGCCTCCAGAAGGTGCTACGGGTTGGGGCATTTGGTGGGGTCTGGGGGACCAAGGAGCTGGGAGGGGAGTATGGGGCTGAAGGGGCAGGTGGGGCTGTCACTCGTGCCTCCAAGGCACCCCCCTGGGTGGGCGGGTCTGGGGCCCGGTCCATCAGCAGGGGGACCGCGGAGCCGTACCAATCCTCGGAGCGCTCTCGGGGGGTGCCCGTGGGCTCAATCCACAGCTCTCCTCCCGGGCGCCAGACCAGGGTGGGTGCGCAGATGCTGGGGTCTGGGCGGAGGGAGCGGCGGAACAGGCGTTCGGCCAACACGGCTGTGGTCAGGAGGAAGACAGCAGCCAGGGCGGCCAGGGCCAGCATGATGGGGACACAGGGCCCGCAGGGCAGCGGGGGCCATGAGGAAGCCTCTGATGCAGGGGGCCCCTCCATGTGCCCAGAGGGCTGCTCTGGGGTCGGAGGCATCTGGAGAGACGGGGTCAGGAGAGGAAGCACATGAGACAGGGTTGGCATGATCAGGAGAGAGAGGGGCCAGGGGAGCAGGGCTCAGCAACATTTGGCTGGAGAAACAGACCCAGGCAGACAGAGGAGCCTGGAGGACCCAGAAACGGCGGGAAGGAGCCAGATGGCCAGAGAGATGGGGCCCACCTCAGTCTGCAGCCAGGACCTCCTGTTCAGAATCCCCAGGCCCTTTCTGGAAGCTGCATTTTCCTCCCAGACTCCAGGGTGCCTCAGACAAAACTGAACTCAAACTCAAAGAACCCAAGGACTTCTTTCCTCCTGTCTCAGCCCGCTCATGTCTTGCTTGGAAGAAGTGCTGGGTGAGGAAATGAAAGCCTCCGTCCCAGCTCTGCCCCTGCGTGTGGGCCCCGCTCCCGGCCACCTCCGCGGCGCCCTGAGTGCTCCTTTGCCCTCACAACTCTCCTTGGAGTTGGTCTTGTTCTCTGCAGTCTCCCCTGAGTTTGCTGTTGTGCCAGGTCTCAGGTGCCACCTCTGCACCTGTCCCCGCCTCTCTGGCTTTGCCCAGTCTCTGCCTGACTCTGGCTGTCCCCCAGGTCCCCCACCTGCAGGGGCCTCCTGCATTCCTCACCTCACCTCAGTCAGTCTCTGGGCTCCTGGCTCGCCCTCAGAGCCGCTCTTCCCTGTGCGAGCCAAGGGTGCAGGGCAGCTGCCTCAGATGAGGGCGGAAGGGAGGGCACCACCTGTTGCTGGGCAACTGTGCCCTGGATCTCCCAGCCCCTGCAGAGTGTTTCCAAGGCAACCTGGGGGGATGTGGTCACTGCGGTGGGGAGGCGTTTCCTGGTGAGAGGTGGGGCCGGAATGGGCAGTGGTTCTGTTGAACTCAGTGTCACCCCACAGTCAGGCCCCAGGCCCCAGAACAATTACCTGGAAGCCAAGAGAGAGAGACAGAGCCCATCCAGACCACCAAGGTGGCTCGCTCTACCTGCTCGCAGGTGGCTGCTGTGTCCCTGCCCTGCCCACTGGGCCCCGCCAAACCCACTCCTGCTATCTGTCCCCACACACCTTCCTGCTTGCCCACCTTCTCCATGCATTTCACAAACATATATCTTCTTGTCCTCAGACCATTTAGCCCCAATTTTGGTTGGAAACTATCTGTGAGGTGAGGCTCAGGTAGCAAAAATGTCAGGCCTCTGGGAAGGATCCAGGCTAAAAAATATGCTGAGGCCTCTCTCCAAGACCACGAACATTTGTCATCTCGGCTCCTTTCTCCTGGTGCTTAGTGTTGAGGAGAACATCACCAGCTCCTGGACTGGGAGCCTTTCAGAGACTGTCTAGAATCGACTCACTCACTGACAGATGGCAGGTAAGCCCTAAATAAGGGAGGTGTTGTGTTCTAAGTCACACACCTCATGTATATAGGAGGATGGGGGGAGCATAGATATAAATTCCTTCTCTGGCAAACAACGTGTACACAACAGAACTCTTCCTACGTATTCAGATTTTGTTTTGCAAAATGACAGCCATTTAATGTGAAAGGCTACAAAAAATATGTTGAAATGTTAGTGTCTTACCAAAGAAGGTCACAAAGGCAGCCTGACTCAGATTGCTCTGTCCTTGTGGTTTGGAGGGAAGGGCCAGAAGGAGTACAAAGTGTGGCAGGGGTAGGAGTAGGTGGAAAGGAGAGTCCCAAGGCTCTGGCCTTAATATGCATCACCCACCGAGATTAGAATTTGATGAGATTATAAGCCTTAAAATAAAACCCGAGCTTAATACCACTGAACTGGATATGTACGAGTGGTTAAGATGGTAATTTTTGTGTGATATGTATTCATGACAATAAAAAGTTTTCTTTTTAAAAGAAATTCCAAATAAATAAAACCTGAAAATTGTTATGTACGTTCTCTTGTAATTAGTCTTTCTTTAAAAAAAATTAAAGCTCTAGAACAGTAAACATAATTCAAAACCACAGGGCTGGGCTTCCCAGGTGGCGCAGTGGTTGAGAGTCCACCTGCTGATGCAGGGGACACGGGTTCGTGCCCCGGTCCGGGAAGATCCCACATGCCGCGGAGTGGCTGGGCCTGTGAGCCATGGCCGCTGAGCCTGCGCGTCCTGAGCCTGTGCTCCACAACGGGAGAGGCCACAACAATGAGAGGCCCGTGTACCGCAAAAAAAAAAAAAAAAAAAAAAAAAAAAAAAAACCCACAGGGCTTCCCTGGTGGCACAGTGGTAAGAATCCACCTGCCAATGCAGGGGACACAGGTTCCAGCCCTGGTCCGGGAAGATCCCACATGCCGCGGAGCAACGATGCCCGTGCACCAGAACTACTGAGCCTGCGCTCTAGAGCCCGTGTGCTACAACTACTGAGCCCGCGTTCCACAGCTACTGAGCCTGCGCACCTAGAGCCTGTGCTCCGCAACAAGAGAAGCCACCGCAATGACAAAGAGAAGCCCCCGCTTGCCACAACTAGAGGAAGCCTGCGCATAGCAACAAAGACCCAATGCAGCCAAAAATAAGTAAATTAAATCAACTAAAAAAAAAACACCAAAAACAAACAAACCAGAAAGACTAGGTATGATTTTTTGTTGTTGTTGTTCCTAAGGTATCAAACTGGCTGTTTTGATTCTTAACTGTTTTTCATCACTTACAAAAAGGCTTAAAAATTTTTAACTGGTTCCTCAAGAAATTAAACATAGAATTACCATATGTCCAGCAATTATATGTCTACATATGTGCAAAAGAATTGAAAGCAGAGACACAAACAGATATTTTCACACTAATGTTTATAGCAGAGTTATTCACAAAAGCCAAAAGGTGGAAACAACTCAAATGAACTCAAACGTCCATTGATGGATGAATGTATAAACAAAATGTTTATATTATATATAAAATATTGTTTATATCATAATTATTCAGGCCTAAAAAGGAAGGAACTTCTGAAACATGCTACAACATGGATGAACCTTGAAAACGTTATGTCAAGTGAAATAAGCCAGACACAAAAGGACAAATACTGTAGGATTCCACTCATATGAGGTCCCTGGAGTGGTCAGGCTCCGAGAAACAGAAAGTAGAATGGTGGTTGCCAGGAGCTGGGGGGAGGGGAATGGGGAGTTCGTGTTTAATGGGTCTAGAATTTCAGTTTGAGGACTTCCCTGACGGCCCAGAAGTTAAGGCTCCTCACTCCCAATGCATGGGGCACGGGCACAATCCCCGGTCGGGGAACTAAGATCCTGCCTGCCACATGGTGCCGCCAAAAAAATAAATAAATAAATAAATAAATAAAATAAATAAATATATATATATATATATATATATATATATATATATATATATATATATATATATATATATAGAATTTCAGTTTGAGGAGATGAAAAAGTTCTGGAGATGGAGGATGGTGATAGTTGCACAACAATGTGAATGCACTTAATGCTACTGCACTGTACACTTAAAAATTGTTAAAATGGAGGGATTCCCTGGGGGTCCAGTGGTTAGGACTCGGTGCTTCCACTGCAGGGGGTACAGGTTCAATTCCTGGTCAGGGAACTAAGATCCCATAAGCTGTGCAGTATGGTCAAAAAATTGAAAAATAAATAGGTAATAAAATAAAAATTGTTAAAATGGTAAAATTTATGGTATATATATTTTACCACCATGAAAAGTTTAAATCATAGTATAGAAAATTGAAACATAAAGAGGAAAATGATTCCTTATAATTTATTCACTCCCAAATAAACCTGCATTTTTTTTTACAGTCTTCTGCAGGGTAGGGAGCAAAACCCAGGTATTCTGACCCCTAGCTTCCTCCCCCTCCACCATGCAAGAATTTCTGAAAAAAGGAATCAGGAAGTTACTCAAGGAGTGTGTGTAAAAGGGAAGTCTCTGGTCAGAAGTCTGGAGGACAGGCCTTTGTGCGGGTGTCTTCTGGTTGACGGGGTGCTCCTGGATCCAAGTGTTCTGGAATGAGCCTGGCTGTGCTTGGAACCAGTTAAATTTTTTTTTTTCCTTAAAGCTCTTCCACTTTAATCTCCTTTAGGATTTTCTTTGAACTCCATATGCATTTTATTTCCCCCCACCCTTTATTTTCTTTTTTGGCACACCTCACGCGACATGCGGGATCTTTAGTTCCCCAGCCAGGAATCAAACCCGTAACCCCTGCAGTGGCAGCACGGAGTCTTAACCATTGGACCGCCAGGGAAGTCTTATTTTTATTTTTTAATTGAAATACAGTTGGTTTACAATGTTGTGTTGTAAAACTCTATTTCTCATACACTGTGCAGCTGGCCCATGGGCTGCTGTGTGCAGAGTTCTGCCCTTGGTGCTCTTCACTCCTAAGTGTATGTGGTGGTTTTTTAATATTTATTTATTTATTTAGGCTGCGCTGGGTCTTAGTTGCAGCATTTGGGATCTAGTTCCCCGACCAGGGATCAAACCCGGGCCCCTGCACTGGGAGCGCAGGATCTTACCCACTGGACCACCAGGGAAGTCCTTATGTGGTGGTTTTAAAACATGTCTCCAAATTCCTTTTCACTCCTCCTGTCAAAGGGAGAATCTCATCCCCTGCCTCGTGAATATGGGCTGGCCATTGTCACTCACTTCTTTTTTTTTTTTTTTTTTTAATTTTATGTACTTATTTTTTGGCTGCATTGGGTCATCATTGCGGTGCCCGGGCTTCTCACTGCAGTGGCTTCTCTCGTTGCAGAGCACGGGTTCTAGGCACGAGGGCTTCAATAGCTGTGGCTCGCAGACTCTAGTTGTGGTGCACGGGCTTAGTTGCTCCACAGCATGTGGGATCTTCCCGGACCAGAGATGGAACACACGTCCCTTGCATTGGCAGGTGGATTCTTAACCACTGCGCCACCAGGGAAGTCCCATGACTCACTTCTAATGACTAGAATTCAGCAGAAGTGACAGTATGGCTGCCATGGCTAGGTTAAAAAATAGGGAGAGTGCTGTTCCCACCTGGCTTGGGCTCATTCTCACTCTACTCATCCTTGAAACCCAGTCACCATGTGTGAGGAAGCCTAAGACACAAGTAGGTGCCCTGGTTAAAGTCCCAGCAAGGGTCCCAACTGACAGCCAACATCAACTCTCTGACCCGTAAGCAAGCTCCTTTCCAGATGACTCCAGTCCCAGGTTTCCAGCCACGTCAGCAGATGCCGAGTTATCCCCACTCAGCCCTGGCCAACATGCAGATTCATGAGAAAAAAAAATATTGCTGTCTTAGGCCACTAAGTTCGAGGGTGGTTTGTAGCAGAGAAATAGATAATCTGGAACATTCTACATCAGTGTTTCTCACCAAGTGAGTAAGGACAGTACTTCAGAATAACCTGCGGGGCCTTCTCCAGGGTTCACTCTTTATCCCTATTCTTCCCCCCCGCCATTCTATTACTGTTTTAGGGCCTGAAATGGGGAGGGTGAGGAGGAACATGGCAGCCACAAGAGCACTGAGTTGGTTGAGAAATCCCACAGGTGATTCAGATACGCCCTCCCTGTGGATGAAATCCACTAGACCTGCTCTGTCCAATACGGTAGCCATTAGCCAGGTGTGGTTCTTCAAATTCAAATTATGTCAAGTAAAATATTCAGCTCTTCAGTCTCACTAATTACATTTCATTTAATTAATCCACTAATTACATTGCAGCTAGTGGCCACTGTATGGACAGTGCAGCTACAGAACATTCCCGCCATCACAGAAAGCACTATTGGGCAGTGCTGCTTTAGAACCTGGCTTCCCAGAAGGCCAGCAGCACCCAGGGAGAGCATCAGAATATACACTCTCAGGCCCCGCCCAGACCTACTGGATCAGAAGCTGTATCTTATCAGGATACCCAAGTGATGTGTGGGCACATGAATGTCTGAAAAGCACGGCACTAGCCAGTTCTCAACCTTGGCCGTATGTTAGAAGCAGCCAGGGAGCTTTTTAAAAAGATTGAGGCTTGGACTTCCCTGGCAGTCCAGTGGTTAAGACTTCACACTTCCACTGCCGGGTGCACAGGTTCGATCCCTGGTCAGGGAACTAAGATCCTGCGTGCTGTGCGGCGCAGCCAAAAAAAAAAAAAAAAAAAAAAAAGCCTGAGACTGAAGCCACACCTCAGACCAAGTAAATCAGAATCTCTGGGGAGGGACCCAGGCATCAGTCTTTAAGGTTTTCCAGGTGATTTCAATGGGCGGCCAAGGTTGAGACCCACTTCTATGGTCTATATCCTCTGGGGGTCCAACAGCTTCTGCCCTGCAGTGGACACCTGTTGGATTGTTAGACTGACGCCACTATTTGAGGAAGTGTCTTTTCTGAATGGTTGCAGTAAGAGCTGTCACATTCCTATACTGTCACCCCCACACGCACACACACTTAACCGTGAGCTGATTGAATGCCTCAGGTAGGCTGGACCAATGAATTCTTTCCCTTGGAATTTTGGAACTGAAACTGAATGTCTCTGGGTGACTGAATCTGTTAGATGTGAGGGTTGGGAACTCTCAGTGCTTCCCTCTCCCATCACGCAGACCAGAGAGAGGAGCACTGGAGAGAAAGAGAGAGATTTCTGAGTCTCTGGTTCCATTTCCCTCCAGATGCCCAGCTATAGTCTTGTCCTTGGACTCATGCGTCCTTATAATACATTTCCCTTTGTGCTTAATAGTTTGGGTTGGGTTTCTGTGACCTGAAACCTGCAAATGCTTATTTAATATAATCCTAGGCCTGTTAACTATGTTCCAGAATGGAATTTCTTTTTTTTTAAATTTTGGTCCCATGGCTTTCAGGATCTTAGTTCCCCGACCAGGGATTAAACCCGGGCCCACGGCAGCGAAAGAGTCCTAACCACTGGATCGCCAAGGAACTCCTGGAACCAACTAGATCCCACACGTAACTCAAAGTTACTAAGTAAAAAACTGCTTTATTATTATTGTACAGAACATTTCTTTTTTTGTACTTTTCTATATTGTGTAATATTTCATAATATTAAGAAGGCTTCCTGTGTAAAACTGCCTGATTTATTTGGGCAGCAGGCAGACAGGGGAGGGGAAGAAGCAGGCTTTCCCAGCAGTGCAGCCTCTCTGAGGAAACATCTGTTTGCAAAACTGGAGTTCTGGGCCATGTCTTCTCCAGTCAGAAGTTCCAGATGATGCCAGGCCCAGTGTATGTGGACCTCAAAGGAACAGAGATTTGGGGACTTGGTGAGCTACCCGCTGGGGTTCTGCTCACTTTTAGACTTGCTAAAGGAATGGCTAACTGACTGCCTGGTACCCGCTTCACTTCTGCTTGGATCCCACCTGCCTAATCTGGCCATGCCTACACCTTAATAGTTCTCTGTAGCCCTAAACTGAAGCCCCATCTGGAGATAACTGGACCTGATGGATCTTGAGGAAATGATCATTTGAACTGAGTATGTCGGGATGGGGGCCCTGCCCACAAGGTGGCTTTTGTGGGTCCTTTTTTTCTGCCATGATGCTACTTGAAAAGTTAATGAGGTATATTCCAGACTGAGGCTCTCAGTGGCCAACACCTACACTCTATGATGCATCGCTGCCCACCAGATGTTTCCAGGAGAAAGGAGGGCCCAAGGGGCTACCACAACTTTCCCCAACTCCTATGTGTACTGAGCCTGACCATACTCAGGTTCTTAGCCTGATTCTGGTGGAGGTGGATGCTCTCAAGAAAACATCAAGGGACTTCCCTGGTGGCACAGTGGTTAAGAATCCGCCTGCCAACGCAGGGGACACGGGTTCTGAGCCCTGGTCCGGGAAGATCCCACAAGCTGCAGAGCAACTAAGCCCGTGCACCACAACTACTGAGCCTGCGCTCTAGTGCCCGTGAGCCACAACTATTGAGCCTACATGCTACAACTACTGAAGCCCGCGCGCCTAGAGCCCGTGCTCTGCAACAAGAGAAGCCACCGCAATGAGAAGCCTGCGCACCACAACGAAGAGTAGCCCCCACTCACTGCAGCTAGAGAAAGCCCGCATGCAGCAACGAAGACCCAACGCAGCCAAAAAAAAGAAAGAAAGAAAGAAAACATCAAACTTCATGTCCTTTACCACATACCTGACTATCACTGTCTCATTCATCAGAAAGGATTACTACCTCTATGGGTCATTAGTCACCTGAGATCCAGCTGGAGGACTCACTTGTATTCTGGTTCCAGAAAACTCGTCCATCCAAATTCATCCATCCTCTAGCTCTCCCATCCCAAGGCCAAGGGGTATCAACTGGATCCTGAATACATCACTCCATTGCTGCACTTTCTACACGTAGCAACACTGGGTGGCCAAACTTTATTTATTTATTATTGTTTCTATTGAGCCATTATTCACATACTATAAATTTCACCTTTTTCAGGTGTTCCATTCAGTGGTTTTTAGTGTATTCACAAGACTGTGCAACCACCACCACTGTCCAATTTCAGAACATTTTCATCTCCCCAAAAGGAAACTGATTACCCACTAGTAGTCACTCCCATTCCCTCCTCCCCGCCAGTCTCTGGCAACCACTATCTGCTTTCTCTATGAATTTGCCTATTCTGGACATTTCGTATAAAGGCAATCATACAATTTGTGGCCTTTTGTGTCTTGTGTCTTTCACATTGCATAATGTTTTCAAGGTTCATCCATGCTATAGCATGAATCAGTGCTTCACTCTTTTTTAAATCACTGAATAAATAATATTTCATCATATGAATATTTGTCTTTCCCACTATCTGAAAGTACAGCATTCCTATGAAACCTTCCATAAACTGAAATGACAAAGTGAAGAAGTAATTATCTTAGGACACATCTTGCTAATGGATGCACAAAATAAACCGAGATAAAGCACAGATGCCCACAGACACAGTTGAAAACTATGGTGGCTGGATGCTGAGATGCTGAGTGTAGTTTCTGGGGAAAGAGCTTGGCTGTGCCACTCCCTTGCTTGGGGTATGTGCTGCCTCTATAACCACTAGCTGCAAAACAGACACTGAATACTACTCTCACCTTTTGGCTTTTACATTGTAAAAGTGAAAATCCTCTTCAGATTTCTTTTGGCTAGCAAAAACAGGTACTAATGTAGGTTTTCCTAAAAGCAAAGTGGCATAAAGTGAACTTTCAAGAAAAGTGGGGAAGGGACTTCCCTAGCGGTCCAGTGGTTAAGACTCTGCACTTCCACTGCAGGGGGCATGGGTTTGATCCCTGGTTGGGGAACTAAGGTCCTGCAAGCTGCATAGTGTGGCCAGAAAGAGAGAGAAAGAAAGAAAGAAAGAAAGAAAAAAGAAAGAAAGAAAGAAAGGAGAGAAAGAGGGGCTTCCCTGGTGGCACAGTGGTTAAGAATCCGCCTGCCAAATCAGGGGACACGAACAAAGTTCGAGCCCTGGTCCAGGAAGATCCCACATGCCGCTGAGCAACTAAGCCTGTGCGCCACAACTACTGAGCCTGTGCACCACAACTACTGAAGGCCGTGTGCCTAGAGCCCATGCTCCGCAACAAGAGTAGCCCCCGCTCCCCGCAACTAGAGAAAGCCCGTGTGCAGCAACGAAGACCCAATGCAGCCAAAAATAAAGTGAAAGAAAGAAAGAAAGAAAGAAAGAAAGAAAGAAAGGAAAAAGAAAGAAAGAAAGGAAGAAAAGTGAGGGGTACCTGTACCACATTTTGTTTATCCTTTCCTTGGTTGATGGACATGTGGGTTGTTTCCACTCTTTGCCTATTACAAGTAATGCTGCTAGGAACATTCAGGTCCAGGTTTTTGGGTGGACATATGATTTCAGTTCCTTTTCCGTGCATACCTAGGAGTAGAATTTCTCAGTCATATGGTAATTCTATGTGTAACTTTTTGAGGAACTGTGGGTGGCCAAATTTATAACTGTTAAGTTCATCCACTTCTTACTTTCTGCTCAGAACTCACGTTCCTCCAGCAACGACAGCTCCACACCTTCCCCTTCCACATTGTTGAGGACCTCAATGAACCTGGCTCCTGAGCAAAATGTGGAGGACACCAACCTCAGGCTAGAAGAGCAGCAGCAGCAGGCACCAGGGGAGACAACCCTTCGGAAGACTGTGCTGTCTTCCTGCCATGCTTACACCACTCATCCTGGCTGAAGCCTAAAGACTCCTTCTAAAGCAATGTTACTGCAACCAGAGTTCTGGGTTTCATGCTTCAAGTGGCCTTCATCCACAACCCACAACCCACATCTCACCACTGCCTACTGAGCAAGGTGTGTTTGGATCTTGCCACGCCCACCTGGGGTCAAGAGGCAGCAACCAGGAATGGCAGGGACATGATCAGTGGGGGAGGTTCCTGATTCGTGCTCCGGACCACACATCAGCACAGCTGAGGGCTCCAAGCAGAATGTTGGTGAAAAGTTGCTTTGCACTTCAGAATTTCAGCTTCTGCAGATGAAGGAACACGCAGTCAACCCTGAGCTTCTCCCAACCAGACGGAATTAAACCGTACTCCCTCTTCGTGTTCTCTGTAAAGTGCAGCCTCAGGTGTGAGAAGCGGAGAAGCGGGCAGCAGACGGGCACATTTTATACTTGGACGCTGAGGCTTAGAGGGGTTGAGTAGCCTGTCTGGGGTGACTAACGATCCTATTTTGCCCGGGCCTGTCCTGGTTTTAGCATTGAAAGTTCCATGTCCCAAAATACCCTTAATTTTGGGCAAACTGAGAAAGCTGGTTAGTGTCTTCCAAAGTCACACAACTAGCAAGTGCTGGAGCTGAATCTGAACCCAGACCTCACCATCTCCCATGTCCTCCTCCTGCTGAATGAATGACTTCCTGAGCAGGTCAATCATGTGAAATATATTCAGAGCAACAAGAGATCCAGGTGTTTCCTGACGCTCTTCCTTTCCCTTTTGCCCTCTCTGCAGGGGCGCCCAGACCAGCTGAGAGTTCCATCCCTTACCCAGGGCCATCCTGATGCCTACAGGGAATAAGGACAGGGCCGCTGAGCTCAGGAGAGCTTTATCACTGTCAGGGCCTGCCAGGTCTCACCTACCGGGCTGCCCAAGGTCTCAAGAGTCAGTGATTCCAACCTTGAGAGCTGTGAAAAATGATGAGAATGAATTAGAGAGGTCCCAAGTGCCACCTCTTTGGGGAAATCTGGGGAAATGGAAAGAACCTGGGCTTTGGAACCAGTCAGCCCTGGATTTAATCTGAGCTTCCCATCTTTTTTTTTTTTATATACTTTAAAAATTTTTAATTTCGTTTTGGAGTATAGTTGATTAACAATGTTGTGTTAGTTTCAGGTGTACAGCAAAGTGGTTCAGTTATACATATACATGTATCTATTCTTTTTCAAATTCTTTTCCCATTTAGGTTGTTACAGAATACTGAGCAGAGGGACTTCCCTGGTGGTCCAGTGGTTAAGACTCCGCACTTCCAACGCAGGGGGTGCAGGTTCGGGGAACTAAGATCCCACATGCCATGCAGCGTGGCCAAAAAAAGTAAAAAAAGAATATTGAGCAGAGTACTCTGTGCTGAGCTTCCCATCTTAATAGCTCCAAGGGACTTGGCAATCTTCTTAATTTGTGCCTGAATTTCTATTTTTCCCAAATCCCCAACTTGAAGGGCTGTTGAGGAGATAATATTAAATACTTTATATAAAGAACCTCATTTAGCACCTCGGTCTTCGTTTACCTTGACCTAGTATTGCTTCTCATCTCATCTTTCAAGACCATAAAGATCTGCCCCTCCACACTAGGGGCCGCCTTAGACCTTCTTACCATTCAGGATTGCTCTGCATTGACCATCAAATTCCCCAGGCGCTGAGCCTCCCCTTCCTCTTGCTCCACCTGCTGGTCCATCTTATTGACACTTCTTTTTCCTGGAGCCCATATCCT
Organism: Mesoplodon densirostris; assembly: GCF_025265405.1. Taxonomy (NCBI): domain Eukaryota; kingdom Metazoa; phylum Chordata; class Mammalia; order Artiodactyla; family Ziphiidae; genus Mesoplodon; species Mesoplodon densirostris. Next base: position 44,940,841 of record NC_082676.1, read on the forward strand.
GGAGGTCATCACTGACTACCCACCCTCTTTGACCTCACTCCACTTCCTCTATAACCTTGACTTCATTGTGAATCACTTCAACCTTTCTCCTTACAGCCTTCCTCATAAACCTTCTGCCTTGAGCCAATACAACCACCTTCTCTTTGTCCTATTGGAGAAAATCACACAACCCACGATAGTCAGTGCCTCTAGTCGCCCTGTAACATGGATCTGGACAACTCTCGCTCCCCTCCCGACAGTTGCTCTTCCGAACATTTCACAGCTTCCCTAAAGAGACCTGCGCAATGCCACCAATTCTCTATCAGCTGATAATCTCTTCCTCTCTCCCCACGAAGAAAGCTGGGGTTTTCGGCAGGAGCCCCAGCTCTCTTCCTTGTTGATTCTCGGCCCCCCAGAATGGGGTCGGCCCCCCAGAATGGGGTTGGCCCCCTTACCCCTTATCCCCACCCCAGCAAGGATAGATTAGTAATCATAAATATCATGTCTGCTCTTGGCTTCATACATGGCTTGCCTGGGGATTCTTACTGGCTTCCTCCGGTTCTTGCAGCCCTATCTGCTCTGATACTTTCCTCCTGTAGTGAAGGAAGGTGTTTCCCACTTTGTACCCTCCACTGACCGTCCTACCCTGTTAAAATGTCTCTATTCCTCCTATGTCACTGCTCCCGGCCATAACTGATTGTGTCTTCTATGTACCTCACAATTTACTGAACACATTTTTCTATCTCATTTAATCCTCTGAAATAACCCTTTGAAGTGGATCTTTTTATTTTTTATTTTATTTTTTTTGCGGTACGCGGGCCTCTCACTGTTGTGGCCTCTCCCGTTGCGGAGCACAGGCTCCGGACGCGCAGGCTTAGCGGCCATGGCTCACGGGCCCAGCTGCTCCGCGGCATGTGGGATTTTCCCGGACCGGGGTGCGAACCCGCGTCCCCTGCATCGGCAGGTGGACTCTCAACCACTGCGCCACCAGGGGAGCCCAAAGTGGATCTTTTTTAAAATTTATTTATTTATATTGAAGTACTGTTGATTTATAATGTTTCAGGTGTACAACAAAGTAATTCTTTTCCATTATAGGTTATTACAAGATATTGAATATTGTTCCCTGTGCTACACAGTAGATTCTTGCTGTTTATCTATTTTACCTATGACAGTGTGTATCTGTTCATCTCAAATTCCTGTTATCCTTCCCCCCACTTTTCCCTTTGGTAACCATAAGTTTGTTTTCTATGTCTGTGAGTCTATTTCTGTTTTGTAAATAAGTTCACTTGTATCTTTTTTTTATGAAGAGAATCTTATCCTTCCTTTATCAATGATGGTTCAGATACTTTAAGTAATTTGCCCAAGACAAGTGATAACGCTGGATGGACCTCAGCCTGCTTCTCTCTTTTCACTCTGCAATCCTGGCATCAGTGACCAGACTTCCCTGGCCACAGGTGGGATTTGCATTTCGTCCTCTGTGCTTGGCTGAATCCCCATATGCCCACCTGCTGTGCTCATTCACCACACTCTGAAGATGTATTCCTTTATGTTTGCCCCTCATAAGGCTGTGAGCCCCTCCAGGGTGGGGAACTTCATTTCTGTTTTCCAAGTTCCCTCAGTAAATGCTTTTGATCACATCAAGTTCAAGTTACCTTGGCCTGTGTGTCAGGTTAGTTGTGGCTAGTTGACCATTTTGACTTCACACTTTCATAAAATGAGTGGACATGAAAAAGTGATGATACTAGAGAAAAGGTGCGAGATCTCATGGCCTTGGTACAATAGGGACAAAGCTGAGAAGAACTGCAGATGTTGAAATCAATGACGCCGGCCTCAGTTGGACGTGCAATGGGCTTTAGTTGGTCTGCACTGTATTCAATTGGGAAGGAAAAAAACAAAATCGAAGCATATGTATAGAATGTTAGGAATATATGATTTAAGTGTATAACTAAAACATGAGGGGTAATTAGAAATTTTATGATTTTCTCATTTGCACTGGATGGAGCCACTCCTTAGAATGTGAGACTCTGATGTTTCACTTGTGCACACTTGATTCATATAGAAACAGTTCCTTGGCACTCACCATGCACTAGGCCGTGTTCTGGAGTGAACCCTAAGAGGTGGGTACGGTTACCACCCACCCTTCTTTTTTTTAAGATGAGAAAACAAAAGCAGAGAGAAGTAAAATAACTTGCTACAGGTGCTCAATTCAGCAGCATATATACTAAAACTGTAGAAACAGAGAAGAGTAGCATGGCCACTGTGCAAGGATGACACACAAATTTGTAAAGCATTCCATTTTAAAAAAATTTATTTTATTTATTTATTTTGGCTGAGTTGGGTCTTTGTTGCTGTGCACGGGCTTTCTCTAGTTGCGGCGAGCAGGGGCTACTCTTCGTTGCGGTGCGCAGGCTTCTCATTACGGTGGCTTTTCTTGTTGCAGAGCACAGGCTCTAGGCGCGGCCTTCAGCAGTTGTGGCTCACGGGCTCTAGAGTGCAGGCTCAGTAGCTGTGGTGCACAGGCTTAGTTGCTCCACGGCATGTGGGATCTTCCTGGACCAGGGCTCGAACCCGTGTCCTCTGCACTGACAGGTGGATTCTTAACCACTGCGCCACCAGAGAAGTCCAAAGCATTCCATATTTTTATGACCAACTCTCTACAAATTCTTATCCGTGGAGAAGACAATGCTTAGCTCTGCATCACAATCACCCTTGTTTACTGTGTGTTTTCCTGCTCACCTCCCAGAATGGACTCTCCCCACCTTCAACATCCTCTTCTGTCTTTAGCTGAGGGTGGCATTTAAGATGAGGGCTTCGCCCATTTTGGCGAGTTACTCAGTTTTTCTGGGTCTCTCCCATGTACACATGTTATTAAACTTTGATTTTCTCCTGTTTAAAAATAAATAAATAAGTAACTTGCCCCAGGCGCACGCCCTCTGTTTAGTGGTGGCTGGATTCCAACACAGTCTGTGCTCTTCACCAGCACATCACACTATCTCTGTCTTAATGCATTTGCAGAACACATCATACATGAGAGCAGATGACTTTGAACTTCACGTGATGTGTAAAGGAAACCAAATCTGCTCCTATTTTTAGAGGAATTCCTCCCGACACAAAGCAAGAATGACTGCTTCCTGGTGGAGTGACTCCCACTTTGATAGCTTATCCAGCATATAGGAGCACTGGATATAGCTGATCCTACAACTCAGATGGACAAGGATTTCATCCCTTTGAATATTATATTGTCATATGTTCTGGAGAGTGATTATTTTTGTGAGGAGGAGGAAAACAAATTAAAGGAAATGAAGGAAAAATAAACTAAACAAGGGAAAAAAATAAAAAGTTGCAGTTGATAATTCAGTAAGAGGTGTGGAGACTGAAAGCAAAAACAGAGCTTAAAAAAAGTTACCGTGGGGCTTCCCTGGTGGCGCAGTGGTTGAGAGTCCGCCTGCTGATGCAGGGGACACGGGTTTGTGCCCCGGTCCGGGAAGATCCCACATGCCGCGGAACGGCTGGGCCCGTGAGCCATGGCCGCTGAGCCTGAGCGTCCGGAGCCTGTGCTCCGCAACAGGAGAGGCCACAACAGTGAGAGGCCCGTGTGCCACACACACACACACACACACACAAAAGTTACCGTGTAATTATATCTCAATAAAAGGAAATAAAAACCAGATTCCCAAGTGACTTTAACTTTAGTTGTTCAAGCCAACTTACACAAAATTCTTTTTCAAGTCTTATGATGCATTTGACAAGATCTCCAGGATCTAAACTCAAGCTAAACCATAAGATAAAGCTAACTGCAGATGAAAAAGATATGGCTGCCTACACCATCTTTATCTGAAAGAGACCAAAAAGGAAGGCCTTTTTGTGAAATTCTCAAGAGAGAAGAGAATAAACATTTACCCAGTACTTACCACGTGCCAGGTCTGTCAACAGAGATCGGTTGATCTCCTTATCTCCAATATACAGATGAAGAAGCTGAGGTTCAGTAGGTCATGAAGAGAGTAAGGACTGGACCCAAGCTTTAACCCATGTCTCTTTATAATACAACATTCTGTCCACGAATTCTTGGTACATCGCTATAGGTTTCTGACTTCAAAAATGATTAATATATAATCATTTTGTAATACATACACATATCAAATCATGATGCTATATACCTGAAACTAATATAATGTTATATGTCAATTATATCTCAATTAAAAATAATTATTAACAGTGTACACTTATCTACCCGAATCTGGGTCTCCAGAGCCACTCTAGTTACTGCCCTAGATGTGTCCCAATCCACTTCTAGCCTGACAGTGTTGAACAAATAGCATTGGTATATGAAGAAATTGTATTTGAACCTTACCCTTTGAGTTAAAAAACTGCAATTCGTAATAGGAAATAACATTTCATATTGCGACCCACTACACACAGATAGAGTGTTTAAGTGCACTACTTCAAAAAACAATATTGGGACTTCTCCGGCAGTCCAGTGGTTAGGACTCGGCGCTTCCACTGCCAGGGCCCCAGATTCGACCCCTGGTCAGAGAACTAAGATTCTACAAGCCGCAGGACCAAAAAAAAAAAAACCCCCCAAACAAACAAAAAAACCCAATATTTAACCTTGTTACATGCACTGCTCTCTTATTTTCTTTTCTATTCCACTTTTTTTTGTTGTTGTTGTTTTTTGTTTTTGCGGTACGTGGGCCTCTCACTGTTGTGGCCTCTTCCATTGCAGAGCACAGGCTGCGGACTCGCAGGCTCAGCGGCCACGGCTCACGGGGCCCAGCCACTCCGCGGCATGTGGGATCTTCCCGGACTGGGGCACGAACCCGCGTCCCCTGCATCGGCAGGCAGACTCTCAACCACTGTGCCACCAGGGAAGTCCTCTATTCCACTTTTAAAATATGCTGATCTTGAGCTGTTAAACTGATTTCATGGCCCACCAATGGGCTAAGATCTACCATTTGAAAAACACTGTCCTTTAGGGTTTTGGTTGATCTTGAGATATTTTTTTCTTGTTTTATAAATGCAGGAATATAGGCTCTAAAGAATGAGGTGACTTCCTTAAATTCACACAGCTAAGAAATATTGGATGGAGGACCTCAACACAGAATTCAGTGTTTATGCCCAGTATTCTTCTGAATACAGAATTTCTTCAGAGGAAGTGTAAATGAGAAATTGAAGAAAACCCATATGCAGCCCTGTGAGAAGAGAGACATAGCTGTGTGAAGAGTCAAAAGAGGAACATTTCATAGGAGTCTCGCTCCAGCCGAGGCATTTGACAGTCATTTCTAGGGGACGCCTGCTCTGGGCCAGATGAGATGCAGGACCTGGGAATTCAGAGGTAGAGGCAACACAGTTCCTGCCTTAGGATGGGCTCCCGTTTCAGTGGAGGAGGCTTCCCTGTAAACAGATAAATTACGGTGCAGGGTAATTAGAACCAGACTAGTGATGGAGGAAGCACAGCTGGAGGCTGTGAGTGGGGGACAGAACCTTGACAGAAAGGAGCCATGAATTCTGTTCAAAGTGAGGGGCTGGGAAGAGAAGGGAGCTGAGGAGAGCAGGCTTGGTGGTGGGCGCAGGGGGCGGCCGAGCTGGTGGTATGGGCCGAATGTCTGGAGGGGAGCATTTTGGGCAGCCATGTAACCGAGCAGGACCCTAGGAGACTTTCCCAGAATAGACCCCCACCCATATCCTCCGCCTGCCTTTTGTCTGTAGAAAAACTTTAGTCAAAGAATAAATTTAATCAGAGAAGTAAGAAAATGCAGAAAGAAAGGGAAACAGTCAAGACAAAATAATACTTTAGCCATTAATCAAAGTCAAGGACCTTTAGTTCCTCCTCAAGGACTATAGATATTATTCTGAGCCACGTCCTTTGAGCTATTTTACAGATACTAAAACTCCTACCAGGTGGAAGAAGTTAACTGTACGCTGTCCACAAGCGCGTAGACCCCAGACCAGTTGGAACCAGAAGGTTGATGATGCTGACTCCCGATTACCTCACCACCAACCAATCAGAAGAATGTCCACGAGCTGACCACGCCCTGCTCCTTGAACACTATAAGACTCCTCACTACCTGCTCCGGGGTGGGGCACACAGTCTTGAGGATGTTAGCCCACAGTGGCCCCCTTTGTCTGGCAAAGCAATAAAAGCTACTCTTTTCTACCTCACCCCAAACTCTGTCTCCTCCTTTCTCTTTGCATTTCTATTTGGCACCGGTGAAGAGGCCGGTTTTTGGGAATAGCTGGAGTAGCAAGACCAAACTGCAGGCCACTGAGAGGCTGGCGTGTGGGGCACGAGGGTCAGGGAGGGTAGAACCCCCTTTTGCAACTTAGGTCACTTCTGCTCTCTAGACTTTATCCATTGGAACAGTGAAGGGTGAGCAGAAAAGCAAGCTCACATTTGTTTTCATGGTAAAACCCTTTGTTCAAATGAAACCTCCATGGAGGCCCAATGTATAAATGAGGAGGTGGAGGGTGTTGTTTTTCTTAACAGGAAACAGATCTGCTGTTGTTTGGAACTATATTGTGAAAAATCCTTGATGGGGGGAAGGGGCAGATTCTCACCCTGGGGTCTGAACATGCACCAAGACTTGGAGAAGACAGAGCTGCTTTGTCTGAGGGAGGGAGGGCCTCTCAGGCAGTCCAGGGCAGGCGAGAGGGACCCAGCAAAATGGGGGGAGGGTCACTCCCCTCTTGCTATGGCCTCCCTTCCCCAGGCTCACCCACCCCCAGTCCATTCTCCACTCTATCAAAATCCAGAGGAACCCTTTTAAAAGGCAAAATACTTCAATGGCTCCTCTCACTCTCGGAAGGAATCCAAACTCCTGACCATGGCCTCCCAGGCCCTGCGCCCTTCGCCCGCTGGCTGCTGCCCAGACCTTGCCTCCCACTGGCTTCCCTCACTTACCACCAGCCACCCTGCCCTCCCTGCTGTTTCTGAACTCATCCCATGTGCTTCCTGCTCAGGGCTCTGGTACTTATTGTTCCCTCTGCCTGGCCCACTCCTCACCCAAATATCTGTATTTCTCTCCATCACTTCAATCAGGTCTCTTTGCAAATGTTACCTGAGCAGAGGACCCTTTAAGCCAGAGCAGCAGCCTCCCCATCCCTCTTCACATTCTCTCTCTGCTTTGATGATTTCTTCATAGCACATATCATGTAGTAACATTCATTTGATGACTCCCCCTGCTGGAGTGAAAGCTCCTGAGGGTGGGATTTGACTCTCTTCCTCCTTACTATCTCTCCAGCATCTGAGGTGGTGCCTCCAACATAGAGATGCTCCATAAACATGTGCTGAGTTAGTTGCTTTGCTAAGGGGGCAGAGGAGACAGTGAGTGTAAGTTGCCTGTGACAGCAGAAAGCTTGGAAAGGTTTTGGACTTTCCCTGCCTGTAGCACTGGAGCAGGGGTACCTTCCACTGCTTATAGGGACTGGGGCAGGTAGGCACCCAGCTGGCACATGGGTTAAATGCGCACTAGTTTAAATAGGAGCTAATGAGGTAGAAGCAGAGAGGGGCCTGGTGTCCCACGGCCTTCACCTTCTTCCTTTTGGATCCGCAGGCACAGCATCAGAGCAAACTCTAAGATGTACCAGCATTAGCTACACAGTGGCCTTCCTTGTCTCCAGGACGACAGAGGATGAACCCTGAGACCCTTCCCACTGGAGGAAGGGTATCTCTGTCACCCTGGAAAGGGGACTCAGGAACTTTTGCCCGGGACCCAGGGACCAGTCTGCAGGCATGGAGGAGACTCTGGATCTTGGCATGAAACTGAACCTATGACAAGTGTAGGAGCCTCTATTCTGAGGGCCCCAGATGTGTCAGTCATGGAAATGTGAGGGTGTTTTCCCAAGGTGTTCACCTCAGACCTCCCTGAGCTGCCATCTTTGATTCCCTGTGTTTGGTCACAGACTCTGTGATGTGCTCCTATTAAAGAAGAAGAGATGGATGATAATGAGAGAGGAGAGAGGGGGAGGAGTTAGAGAGAGAGCTTGGGAGAGATGAAGAGACAAAGAAGAGAAGAGGCACCAAGAAAGAGAGAATATAAAGGGAAAACCTCAGGGCAAGAGATGTCAGGGAAAGATCAAGATATTAAAGGAAGGAGAGAGAATCAGGAAAGAAAGGCAAGCACAAAGAAAGGACAAAAGCCATAAGAGAACAAAATGGCTGGAATGAAGTAGAAGTTGTCACCAGGATGTGCTCGTTTTGGACATGCAGAAGGTTGGAGAGGGGAGATCACACAGTGCATCCTTGGCTGCCCTCCTAGCTCCCAGAATCTCCCTGCCAGGAGCCCCACCCTACTTCCGGCTCCTCAGGGTGGGGCTCCCTGTGTTTCCAGGAGGAGTCCTCAGTCCCAGATGGTGAGCCTATAAGGGGGTGGGGTACTCCGAATGCCACGCTCCTGATCATTACTAACCAAGGCTAAGGGTTCCAGCCCCTCCTTGGGCTCTGTCTTTCTGCCCTGCTGACATAGTGGGTCAGAGGGCCAGTTCTAGAGGGGCCTCAGAAGAGAAGGGCTGGCAAAGAGAAGAAATCGATGACACCAACCCTGGGGAAGTTTCAGACCTACAGGAGGGAGCCGTTGCCCTGTGTGGGCTACAGCCCCAGGAAGATTCAGCTATGGCGCCCAGGAGTCCTGAGGGCCCAGAACTGCCCCCAGAGGAGGACCTGTCTGCTTTTACTTCCTCAGCTTCCCACCTGCCCACTGGACTGACTCTACCTGTTCCAGGGAGGGGGATCTCCAGGTGTCCTGTGGCCTCAAGTCACCGTTCTCAGAGAGAAAAAGTTTGTGAAGAGTCTGACAGATCGAGGATGGATGAATGGAAAAAATAGAAAGTACAGCAAAATATTAAGATAGAATCTACATGGTGGGCATAGGGATGTTCACTGTACAATTCTTTCAACTTTTCTATACTCTGGATTTTTTCATATAAAATATAAGGGGAGAGAAAAAAAATGTCTGGCAAATAGTAGGCATTCCTAAGTATAAGGTGTTGGGAGTGTAATCCCTTTCCAGGAGAATCTATATTTCAAATACCTGCAGAGGACAATGTTTATTCTGAAAGATGGCAGATTGCAGGTGAGGGCACCAGCAGAAACCAAACAGGGGAAGGAGAACCTTGGACCACACCCAGAGGTGATTAGGAAGTTTGCCCACCCAAAGCAGCTGGCCCTTCGGTTGGTGATCTTCTCTCAAGTTTATTCTGCCTCTCCTGAGATCTGGGCTTTGGTCCAGAGTTGACCCCACCCTGCCACCTGTAACCCTTGGGGCAGGATAAGATGTTCCAGACCCTGCCTGACAACTGACCCTAAGAGTCTGATCATGTTTGCTCAGGAGGTGAGGTTCACACAAAAAAGAGCAGGGGGAGGGCTTGGACGAGGTATAAAAGACCTGCAAGTTTCCAGGGGGTTACTTTGCACTTGAAACTGCCAGGTGAGGGGTGACAGAGGTGTGGGCTGAGGGGTGACAGGGATGCCTGGATTTGAATTAGAGGGGATTCAAGCTGAGCTGAAGAAGAGGCTTCCTGGATTGAATGGCTGGGGAGACCTGTGTGTCAGCTAACCGGGGCATCTGGGTGTGAGCTAGTCTTAGGTGTAAGGATATCTGGATCTCAGTTGAAGGACTGGGGACACCTGGGATACACCTACGGCCAGATTTGTGTTAGTGGAGAAGGAGGTATGACAAATAGACCAGGTGCCTGGGATCTCCTATCTTAAGCTGGTTCCGATTTCTTCTCCAACTTCTCAGTCTATCCCACCTGCACCAGAACTGCTTGGACAGTGATGTTGGCTGTTTCTTCTATCACCACCTTCACTCTCCAAGTGACCCAGAGCCACACCTCTAAAATGCTCCTTTCCTTCTGATTTGAGACTAGGATGAAACTAGGAATTTAAACTATGCCCCAGATGTCCCACAGACTGGGCCAATCTACCACAGGCCTACTTCAGTTAGGTTTTGCTCCGACTCCTAGTTTGATAAACTCAACCATCTCTAGGATTTGGAGATGTCCCCCACTTCTTCTTTAGAAACTCCTTTCCTGCTTTGTGCCAGGAGGGAACAGGGCTTGACACAGCTTAATCCAGATAGAAGGTCAGGATTGATCTTCTGGCTTGGGAGGGAAGAGGAGGATCGGCTGTAGCCAGACCGGAGAGAGGCAGAGGGATTGAGGACACATAAGATAGTATTTGTGAGAAACAGGACTAGAGACTGTGGACAATTCTTTCTAAGACCAAGACTGGGTGGATGAGGTCTGAGTTGAAGGACCAAGAAACCCGAGCCTCAGCTGGAGATCAAGGGTGCCTGGGTAAATGATCTCTGGAGGGATAAGGGTAAACGTTCACTTTCTCCTTTCTTCCCACTCCAGCCCCAGGATGTTGACCGTTGCTTTTCTTGCCCTTCTTTGTGCATCAGCCTCTGCCAGTGAGAGTAAGTGAGAAACCAGGAGCCCAGCACTAGAGTCAGGGGAAGCAGCTTCCTGTACTGCTGGTGGCCAAGGCTGTCAGTGGCTGACTTGGGGTGGTGGGAACTGAGTTGTGGGGGGAATAAGGGTGATGGGGAGAAACTGAGCTCTCAGGGGATTTCTCCCCCCAACTCCTCCTTTCCCTCCAGTTCAGGCCAGGTCCTCCTCTTTCAGTGGAAATTATGGAGGCCGTGGAGGAAAGCGATTCTCCCATTCTGGAAACCAGCTGGATGGCCCCATCACTGCCATTCGTGTCCGAGTTAACAGCTACTACATCATAGGGTATGATTCTTTGCGTTTCTGTGGTTTGGGGACCTTCTAGGATCTCACTAAATTGTGAATTTCTCAGTCACTTTGGGTCACATGTTTCAATCGAGTCACAGGGATAACATGATATGGAAAAATTATTAGAGGACTTGGATTTGAGACCTGTGCTGTTGAAACCCCTAACACTCCCACACTTGTGATCTTGGGTAAATCATATACCATCAACTCAGAGGGACCTGGAAGTTGTCTAGTTTTTCCCCCACCCAAGGTTTAAATCCCCTCTGGCCTCCATCTTTGCTTGATGGCTCTCCCAAAACTTTATCCTTCTGATCCTGGATTTGTATCCTAGCACAGCATGGACAAGTCTCTTCCCTCATCGGAGCCTTTCAGATGTTTGAAAAATCCCTTTTCTTGTTTCAAGTAGGGGGTGGGGGCCTGGTGGGAGTGTAGACTTCAAATTCAAGCTCTGATACTCACTGTCTGGGTGATTCTGGGCAAGTTGTTTTCCCTCTGTGAGCCTGTTTGTCAGCAAAATGAGGTGAAGTTCCATGTATGATCTCCAAGGGCTTACCCAACCCTCACATTCCGTGGGACTGGCAGGGGGTTTGTCATCCCTGTCACTAGTCTGAAGGTCTCAGCCTGTAGACCAAGAGGTCCTGAACTCTGATCACCTTACTCAGTGTCTCCCTTCCTTCCCTCCTCACCCCTGCCCCTAGTCTCCAGGTGCGCTACGGCAAGGTGTGGAGCGATTATGTGGGTGGCAAGTTGGGAGTGCTGAAGGAGATACTCCTGTACCCTGGGGAATCAGTGGTCCAGGTGTCAGGAAAGTACAACTACTACCTGAGAAAGCTGGTCTTTGTGACTGACAAGTCCCGCCTCTTCACTTTTGGGAAAGACAGAGGCAAGAGTTTCAAAGCTGTCCCCTCGTACCCCAACACTGTGCTACGATTCATCAGTGGCCGATCTGGCCGATCCATTATCAATGCCATTGGCTTCCACTGGGATGTCTACCCCAGTAAACACGAGAACTGCTGAGCTGTCCTGCAACACTGCAGTGGGGGTATGGGAACCCCTCACCACTAACCACCATCCACCTGTCTCAATAAAAAAAATAATAAAAGGGCATGGCTAAAGTGTGTGTATGGGTGCCTGCAGCTGGGATCCACCTCTTGACTCTGGGTATGGATGTGTGAGTCTCATTTCTGGCTATTTGTCAGACGTCAATCTGGGGAAGAGTGGGAGGATGAGGGAGAGAGGAGTAAGAATCCTGGGCTTTTCTTCATAGTTTATTAAGAGGAGATAAGATTCTGGCCTGCACCAATTCTTTTTTTCAAGTGTTTACCCAAACTGGAGTTCTAAGGCTGAAGGTAAGACCTAGTTGTGGCTTATTGCGAAAACCCCAGATGTTCCACTCTGCAGCCCTTTTCTCCCCTTTGTCTTCCCCTTGAGATAGTGCCTCTCCACCAAAAGGCTGTCACCTCACTCTCCTGACCTTAACCCACTCGCTGTACGTGGGTGGCCTGAGCCATCATCCTTTGTTATTTCCCAGAACCCACCTGACTCCCAAAATTTAGCCTAAGTTCCTGCCAAGGGCTTTGCCTATTACCCCAGCCTAGTTCCTCCCCACCTTTACTCATAAGCCCTGGTGTCCTTCCTCAGCTCTCTCAGACCGCAGTTATTTCCTCAGGAAGCCACCACCTCCTCAACAGCTTCTACTCTGCCAGTATTACCCTCAAAACAAGGGCATCCCAAGGTGGGGGTGTGTGGGGGGTAGAGATTTCCATAATGGGTTTCCATGAAGAGAAGGGGCTGGTTAGAGTCCAGGGGAAGCATTGGGGTGACTGGATAGATTGAGCAAGGATACAAAGTTGCTTTGGAAATAATTCTTAGGACTCTAGCTCCCGGTCCTAAATTTTTTTTTTTTTTTTTTTTTTCCGGTACGCGGGCCTCTCACTGTCGTGGCTTCTCCCGTTGCGGAGCACAGGCTCCAGACGCGCAGGCTCAGCGGCCACGGCTCACGGGCCCAGCCGCTCCGCGGCATGTGGGATCTTCCCAGACCGGGGCACGAACCCGTGTCCCCTGCATCGGCAGGCGGACTCTCAACCACTGCACCACCAGGGAAGCCCCCGGTCCTAAATTTTCGACAGTTTTTTGTTTGTTTGTTTTCTTTTTTGTGTGTGTGGTGGTGATTGGGGGTGGGGGAACTTACTCACTGCTCCCCATAAGTTTATATACATCCCAGAGAATCCCAGTCACATTTCTTCACAATTAGACGAAGATAACAGTTATGCACATGTAATTTTATAAAGAAATATTAACATTACACAAACTTATGCCTAGCCTGTTTTTATAAAAATTCCTTTATTTCTCTCAATTCCATGGAATGGAATACTATGCCACTGTAATTATATTTTTATTGAGATATAAATCACATAATACAAAATTCACCCTTTTAGAGTGTGCCATTCAGAGGTTTTTAGTATATTCACAAATTGTGCAACCATCACCACTCTCTAATCCCAGAATACTTTTACCATCTCAAAAGAAACCCCATCCCCATTAAGTAGTCACTCTCCATTCTCCTCTCCCCCAGGCCCTGGTAACCCTCATCTACATTCTGTCTCTATGGATTTGCCTATTCCGGACATTTCATACAGATCGAATTATACAACAATGTAGCCTTTTATGTCTAGCTTCTTCCATTTAACATAATATTTTCAAGTTTTATCCATGTTACAGCATGTATCAGTACTTCAGTCCTTTTTATGGCTGAATCTGACAGACTTTTGACAGATCAGATATCTGGTCAACTGTAGGAAAGCCTCTGTTTTCACATTATGCCCACTTAAGGCACTGGCACCTCAGAGGCAGCATGGCACAAGGGGACTAAGGGAAGGGATTACTGGCTCTTATCTAGTCTACACATTAGGTTTTGGCAGGAGATTATGATTGAAGAAAATATCCCCTTACTTAAAAACTTAACCTTTAAAATTGCTGAATTAAGCTAATCACATATTTACCAAATATCCGCTGCTAGGATCTGGTTCTTTCCCTCTAGTCAAACTGTGTTATTGGTGCCATGACAAAGATATTTTTCATCGGATGCTAAAGGAGCCAAAAGGAAGGCTAACTTTCTCTGGGAGGTCAAGGAAGACTGTGTGTGTGTGTGTGTGTGTGTGTGTGTGTGTGTGTGTGTGTGTGTGTGTGTGTGTGTGTGTGTGTGTGTGTGTGTGTGTGTGTGTGTGTGTGTGTGTGTGTGTGTGTGTGGTGTAGGGGAACAGTACTGGGCCCAGCTTATGCAGAAATATGAAGCTATGAGAACTACAAGTGGTTCAGTACAGGTAAAATGCAAAGCACAATTGGGCCAAGGATGAAGCCTCACGGAATGGCAGGAATGGCGAATATCATACTGAACTCTTTAAACTTTACCTTATGAGTTACGGGGAGCCACTGAAAACTTTGCCCAGGGGATTGATAAGATTTAGAAGAATATATAATTTTCCTGGTATAAGTGGGGAAAATGGACTAAAGGTAAAGCAGGATGAGATACGAAAATAGTTAAGAGACTAGTTCTAGATCAGAAATGATGTCTATACAAAGGCAGTAATATGAGGAAAAGAGAAAAGGGAAGAATTTGAGAGATTTGAGGTGGAAGATAGGCTCAGAAGAACTTGATAACTGAATGCACAAGGGTGAGTGAAGGAGAATCTAGGAGAACTACCATGTTAGTAGCTTGGGCAACCGGGAAGACTGTTACTCTATGAGATGGGGAATACAAAAGAAAAATTAATTAGCTTTTGGACCCATCGAGTTTTGAAATATAGTTGATTTACAATGCTGTGCCAATCTCTTCTGTACCGCCAAGTGACTCAGTTACACACATTTCTTTTTTTATTGTTTTCCATATGGTTTATCACAGGATATTGAATATAATTCCCTGTGCTATACCCTAGGACCTTGTTGTTTATCCATCCTATATATAATAGTTTGCATCTGCTAACCCCACACTCCCAGTCCTTCCCTCCCCGCCCCCTCCCCCTTGGCAACCACAAGTCTGTTCTCTGTCTGTGAGTCTGTTTCTGTTTTGTAGATAGGTTCATTGGACCCACTGAGGGTTTTTTTTTTTCTTATCAATTTATTTTTATTTTTGGTTGTGTTGGGTCTCTGTTGCTGCGAGCAGGCTTTCTCTAGTTGCAGCGAGCAGGGGCTACTCTTCATTGCAGTGTGCGGGCTTCTCATTGCAGTGGCTTCTCTTGTTGCAGAGCACAGGCTCTAGGTGTGCGGGCTTAGTAGTTGTAGCACACGGGCTCTAGAGTGCAGGCTCAGTAGTTGTGGCGCACGGGCTTAGCTGCTCTGCAGCATGTAGGATCTTCCCAGACCAGGGCTTGAACCTGTGTCCCCTGCAATGGCAGGCGTATTCTTTTTTTTTTTTTTTTTTTTTTTTTGCGGTACACGGGCCTCTCACTGTTGTGGCCTCTCCCGTTGCGGAGCACAGGCTCCGGACGCGCAGGCTCAGCGGCCATGGCTCACGGGCCCAGCCGCTCCGCGGCATGTGGGTTCTTCCCGGACCAGGGCATGAACCCGTGTCCCCTGCATCGGCAGGCGGACTCTCCACCACTGCGCCACCAGGGAAGCTCCCCCATTGAGTTTTGATGTATCTGTGGCACATTCTGGAATGGGGACATGTCTGGATCCAACATTGGGCAGAGGGATATTTGGGAATAAAGCTTTGATATCAGTTTGATATAGGGCTTAGACTCAGGAGTCAACAGCACATAGATAATGAAGTTCAAGTGATGGGTGTGTAAGAAGTCACCCAGGGAAACTGTAGGCATATAAAATGATAAAAGGCTGAAGTCAGAGAGGACTGGGGGACACCAGAGTTTGACAGTTGGTCCAAAGAAGAAGAATCAGTTAAAAAAATAGAGAATAGGGCTTCCCTGGTGGCGCAGTGGTTGAGAGTCCGCCTGCTGATGCAGGGGACACGGGTTCGTGCCCCGGTCCGGGAGGACCCCATATGCCGCGGAGCGGCTGGGCCCGTGAGCCATGGCCGCTGAGCCTGCGCGTCCAGAGCCTGTGCTCCGCAACGGGAGAGGCCACAACAGTGAGAGGCCCGCGTACCGCAAAAAAAAAAAAAAAAAAAAAAAAGAAATAGGGATGGAGTGGGCTCGGAGGTGAAGGGAAGGAGGAGTGATGCACTCAAAGGCAAGACAGAAATTTCAAGGAGTGGTTAATACCTCTGAGAAGTCAAGAAAAGGACAGACTTCAGTTTCTTTAGCTTTGGCAATCAGAAGGTCATTTATAATCTTGACAAAGAAATTTTTGGCTGGAACCTGAAAGTTGGAGCCAGGCTGAAATTGGTTAAGGAATGAATGGGAAGTGAGGAAACACAGCGGCAAGAATTGAATATTTCAAGAAGTCTGGCTCTAGAAAGGGAGAAAATATGTAAGTAATATTTATGGGGAATGTAAGGAAGGAGGTTTTTTTTTTTTTTTCCTAGACAAGGGAGACGTGAGCATGAGTTAGAGTAGAGGCTGAAGATTCAGGAAAGAGGAGATAATTGATGGAGCAAGGTCTCAGAAGAGATTGGCAAGGATGCTTTATGTAGGTGTTGGAGCAGGAAACTTTGAGAAGAAAATAGAGTGAAGGTATAGGTTAGTTTGTATGTGGAGTAGGTAAAGAGTGAAACTTGAGGGAGTTAACACCTAGCCTTTACTTGTTCAGTTAAATAAGTAAAGTTACTTGCTGTGTCAGTCAGGTTCTACAAGAGAAAGAACCATGAAGAGATATACGTACATATATACATACAGAAAGAGATTTATTGCAAATAATTGGTTTATGCAGCTGTGGAGGCTGGCTAGGCAAGTCTGAAATCTGTAGGGCAGGCCAGCAATCTGGAAACTTCCAGGCAGGAGGAGATGTTGCAGTCTACAGGTGGAATTTCTTCTTCCTCAGGGAAACCTCAATTTGGCTCTTTTTTTCCCTTCAGAATACGTTATTAGGTTATCAAAACCTACACTTTTAGTAACTTCATTTTATTTTTCAAAAAAATTTTACCGCTTTATTAAAATATAATTGACAAATAAAAATTGTAACATATTTAGTGTTCAAAGTGATGATTTGATATACATAGTGAGTCCCCAAGCTCCCACTGCAGAGTGCAACAGGGAGAGCCATGTCAAGGGGACACAGGGCCAGGCCTCTTGAGCAGCCCCAAGAATAGAGAGGCCTCAAGCTGCACAAGCTGATGCAGTCATCCAGGAGACAGCTGAGGTCAAATCCCTAAACAACCATCCCAACAGAACCAATTCTCTAGTAACAGAAGACTCCCTTTTAGGCTACAGCTCATGGATTTCAAGAAAGTTTTTGGTCCAAAAAATTCAAGTCTAGCTAATGAAAGTGTGCAGTTCTGGTGTTATCATGAATGTGGACCTGTATGTGCTGGGGAAAGACAGCAAGTACAGACCAATTTTTTTTCCCCCTAAATTTTTATTTATTTATTTTTGGCCGCGTTGGGTCTTGGTTGCTGTGCACGGGCTTTTCTCTAGTTGTGGCGAGGCGGGGCTACTCTTTGTTGCGGTGCGCGGGCTTCTCATTGCGGTGGCTTCTCTTGTTGCGGAGCACGGCGCCTTCAGTAGTTGTGGCTCACGGGCTCTAGAGAGCAGGGTCAGTAGTTGTGGCATACGGGCTTAGTTGCTCCGCGGCGTGGGATCATCCCGGACCAGGGCTCGAACCCATGTCCCCTGCATTGGCAGGCGGACTCTTAAACACTGCGCCACCAGGGAAGCCCAGACCAATTATTAACATAGGCTATATGAGAGACCATTAAGGATGACTTCAGGTAGGAAGACTATATTAATATGTTTACATGTTTAACATGTCATACATGTTTATCTATTTCAGGGAAAACAGTAGGGAGAGAGAAAAAATGGAAGAGACAACTAACATTTATTGGGCATCCATTATAAGTTCGGTACTCTTCAAAATTACCTCATTTCATTGTGACTACAATTCTATTGGAAAGTAGTAGCATTGTTCCCATTTTTCAGTTGAAGTCACCAAGACAGAAGGCAGTTGATATGTTTGTAGGCGATGAGAGTCACAAGGACAGCTATCAGAGGTCACTGTGTCCCCTCACTGTGTCCCCTCAGTGTGTCCCCTCCTCCCAAACTTACACCCTTGCCTATTCCCCATTACTATTTAATAACTGAGCAAACCCAAGCAAAAAGAAACTTTTTTTTTCCAATTCTCTGCTTCAGTTTGCCATCAAAAGGAAATTCACCCAGAAACACTATGAATCTTAGTAGAGCAAATGAAAATGAGATCTGTTATCCTTAGTACAAAATTAGAGCTAAGAAAAATTACGTTACTTCATTTGGTCATATTACAAGTATTTATTAGGTGCCTGTGATGTACCAGGCACTCTGCTAAATGTTGTTATTATACCTGTTCAAAGTCACAAACATAGTATGTAGCAAAGTCAGGATTAAACTCAGGTCTTTCTGATGTTAAAACCTGGGCACTTTTCACATGTCCTTGATTTTCAAATATCTTAGAAACAAAATCTTACAAGGAATGCCAATATGAGGATCACACAGTTGGGAAGTCATGTCATGCTTCCACACACGAATTTTGACAAATGCATATGCCTGTGTAACCCAAACTACTATCAAGATATAGGACATTACCATCACCCCAGAAAATTCCCTCTGGGCCCTTCCCAGCCACTTCCTGCCCCCAACTCTCAAGAGGCAATCACTTTTCTCACTTTGTCACCACAGACTAGTTCAGCTTGCTCTGCATTCAATCTGTTATTACATATCATGTAGCCTTTGCACTCATGAGAGAATAAGAGTGAAAAAGCAAACAACATCTTAGTATTGTTATGAAAATAGTTTTAACTTTATAGAGACCAGGGACCCCCAGGACCAGAGAATACCTGCTCTAGCGATTACAATATTTTGTTTTGTTTTAAATGTTAATATTCTTTTTTGTCTTCTCAAGGCAACCTCTGCAGAGCAAGCCTCATCATTCCAGTGAGCACAGCAAACTTGCCCATGCACAGCAGCCACCAAAGGTGACCTCAGTGCCTTTAGGAAAGGGCCTGTGTACAGCTCGGCCGGACCCCCGGGAGCTCCTCTGGGTAGTGTCCACCCCACCCACCGTGGCTCTTATATAATTAATTGTACATGAAATGAAGGAAAGGGTGTCCATGTGGGGGAGACTGGCATGGCTTCTTGGACACCCATGGTGCTCTATTATCTGAGGACTCCTTCTCCACCTCGCCCCCCAAGTCTGGTTCTCTCTTTTCCAGCCCGCGTTCTCTTCCTCATCACTGTTGCTATGCCTGCTGTCCCAGATGACCCTCATTTAATCTTCCCAGGCTTGAAGGACAGAATTATCTGCTTCATCCACTAGTCTCTTTCCAATTTTTATGGTGTAAGCTCTTGTATTCAACTTTCCTCTGCTCTCCTTTGCTACTTAAGGATCTAGTTTGGAAGTTTTTTAAAAAATTACTGTTTCTTTCTCTTTGAATATCAGTTGTTTAACAATCCTAATTTCCACCAGGCAGATGCAGATCCCTAGGAAAGATCCAACCATTATTCCCTTTCAAGAGCTGAAAAAATGGAGGCACAAAGAGGCTAAATATCTCTACCCCCAGGCGGCCTGGCAACAAAGCCCCGTACATAAGCTATTTTTTCAACCTCAGAAGCCCTGACTCCCTGACCTATGCTCTTTCCACTATTTCTGGCAGGTATCTTACCAAATATCTGGGAACTGGCAACAAATGTGAAAACATGAAGAGCCCCTGTGTAAAGTGCAGGGAAGACCAAACTGCTAATCATCTAATAGTTCTCGAAGTGTGGTCTTGGAAATTCTGGAGATCCCTGAGACACTTTCAGAGGTCTCCAAGGTCAAAATTATTTTCATAATAAAACTGAGATGCCATTTGACTTTTTCCCTTGCATTCTTCCTTGGGTATACTGCCGAGTTTTCAAGAGGTTATATGATGTGTGGTATTACAACAGACTGACTACAGAAGCAGACATGAGAATCCTGGTATTTTGTCTTGAATCAGACATTAGATTTGTAAAAATGTAAAACAATGCCACTCTTGTTACTATTTTTTTGCTTTGGAAAATAGTCATTTTTAAAATTAAAATGTTTTCTATGTTCTATGTAATGGGTTTGTTATTTTAATTTTTGGCAATTTTTTTAATGGAGATATAATTCACATAACGTAAAACTTACCATTTGTAAGTGTACATTTTAGTGGTTTTTAGTACATTCACTATGTTGTACAACTATCACCACTGTCTAATTCCAGAACATTTCCATCACCCCCAAAAGAAATTCCATACCTATTAGCAACAGTCCCAGTTCATCAACCCCTTACCATCCCTTGGCAACCATTAATCAACTCTCTGTCTCTACATATTTGTTTCTGTAATTTTTAAGTGCATTAATACACGTTTTAAACTTGTATTCATTTCTAACACAGTAAATATGGATAAATAAAGTCCATATAGACAGAAGATCTCTGGGGCCTCAATTTTTAAGAATTCAAAGGGATTCCAAGGCCCCAAAATTTGAGAACCACTGGTCTAATATTTGTTTTTTGATAGGCTGGACATAATGTCTAAATCAGGGCCCTACCAGAAGCTCAAAGATGGGATGATCATCCCCGGTTAGCTTCCAGAAGGGATAGGGAACTACTTAACAGACGACTAAACCCACAGGACATGGGACCAAGGGTGAAGTTGACTAAGTAACAGACCGAGCAATGCTTTAACCCTAACTCCGACGTGTTGAGTGCTGAGTTACAAAGTAAAGAACATCCGAGCTGGTCTCCTCGGCTCAGACATGCGACATAAGGGGACACAAATGTCACCTGGCCTCTGCACCCCTGAGTGGCTGTGGGCTCAGCAAGAGGTGAGTGCAGCGTGATTGTCCACAATCCAGCCAGCCTGGTCCTGACCTAAATTAGTGACCAGACGTTAAAGCACCGTTGACTTGTCCTGAGGGCAAGTCCCCAAACCCACAAAACAATTCCCGCCTCACAAGCGCGAGAAACAACTTCTGAAGCAAGAAATTTTAAAACCGAAGACCACTACTAGTCGTTTAGAATAATCCCGTTTCCGCGAACATCTTCCTTATTCCTATAATGTGACTTATTATGCCACTAGAATAGCAAAAATTGTATTCAGTTCAGAGAAATTTTTGGAGAAATCGATGAAGTGCCTTCGATCCCCCTCTGCTTGATTCGTACCAAAATTCGTAGTTATTTGAGGGGGTAAAAAAATGAGGCGAAAACTCTACACTTAATGCAAATCTATGCCTCGAAACCCAGAAGGTAAAAGGAACCCAGTGCCGGGCGGCGCTCACCAGCTCCCCCGACGGCCACTGTCGCCAACGCGTCGGACTCCGGAGTTTGCGCGGTAGCGCCAGTCGGACGTCAACGGCCGCGTAGCCGACGTGCGCGCATGCATTCTACTCCAGGGGAAACTTTTTCTTACAGGACCCGGAGGCGAGCCCTAGAGGGCGGAATAGGGGCGAGGCACAAGCTGGGACTTCCGGCGGCAAGTAGCCGTGATTGGTGGAGCCCGGGAAAGAGGGCGGGGCAGCGGGAAATTCGAATGGAGAGGCGGGCCCAAGGAAGGAGTAGGATGGACGCTGGGGTCGCAGCGCGGAGGCGACGCGAGATGGCGGCGGCGACCTCGGGTACGCGAGCCCGGGCAGGGTGGGTGCCGTGGTCTGGAGACTTGTGGGGCGATAGGTCGGAGTCCGGTCCCGGCTCTGCGAGTTGTCCAGGAGATCCAGGAATAGGGCGGGGGCGGGGGCGTGGGGGGGGCTGGGGGTATGGGAGTCGTAGGCTGCTTCCTCCTCACTGTTTCTTGCTCTCGACGCAGATCTGTAGACCTGGGTTGAGACCTGGTTCCGGCGCACTTTTGAGCCCAGCGCACTTTTCCCTTGTGAGCTTCAGTTTTCTTCGTAAAATGGGGACAATGATCCATCTCAGATTACAAGAGTAAGCGAGCGAAGAGTAGCTAATACTCTAACCATAGGGACAAAAGGGAGCTGGATGCGCGTCTGGGGGAAGGGTTCATGTATGACGTGTTGTTTGGGTGCAGGGAGATCCCTGAGAGAGGTAAGAGTTTCAGACGGGCTGCAGCTGGGTGTGAGTTGACAGCATAGGATGTGCTGAGATCACAGAAAAGGGAAATAAGGGACTGTTTGTTTCCTTACGCTCTAGCCTTGGCAGTCAGCGCTATTTTAGGGTTGGAAAGGCTGTTAGGACATTCAGAATCTTGTTCTGCTCTGTTCCTGTAGACTGAATTCTGATCAGTGATTATAATGGGCACCATACTAATGTATTTGAGACCTTAGTGTTTTTCAGCCCCTGTGAAGAAACAGCTATCTAGTAGGATGTCAAACACGTGTTGAGCCCTTGCTAGGTGCCAGGCACAGTTGTAAGTACTTTATGATGATGAATCATTTAATCTCCACACAATGCTATGAGGTGGTTTACTGTTATTGTTCCTGTTTTACAGATGAAGAAACTGAGGCATAGATGAGTTAAAAAGCTTGCCCAAAGTTAACACAACTAGTAAATATTGGGGTCTGAATTCACACCCAAGCAGTCTGATTCCAGAGCCTCTGCCCTTAACCATTATGCCCAAGCACATGATATTCCTGCTGTCTGAGCACAACACCCCCTCACCCTTCTAAGACCCACTGTGTCTGGTACATAGTAGATATCATAAAAATGCTTGAATGAACATTGTCCCTTCCCTAGAGGAGCTTATAGTCTGTTTCAGTAGATAGTCATATAAATCTATAACATGAAAAGCAACGAGAGATATGTATAACCTGCTATAGGGAGCGCAGAAGCTGAAGTAAACCCTTGGGTATTCTGGGAAGACTTCATTAAGAAAATGATATTTGAAGTGGGTTTCAAAGGTTGGATAGGAGTTTGCCAGGCTTTGGTGGGACGAAAAGACCACCAAATGATCGATTTCTTATTTATGATGTAAAGAGTCCAAAGATGCTCTCTTTGGCTCAATTTCCTCATCAGTAAAAGAAGAGTTAAGTTGAATGAAGCTTGGGAGTTGTGGGAGAGGGGAAAATTAGGAGAAATAATTAGAAGTGCTAGCTTTGCCCAACCTCGAAGTTGCTTTTATGATGAAAGGGATAGACTCTTCTACCATTGGCAGATGTGTGCATGTGACTCTCCATCTGTCCTCCCCTGGATTGTGAGCTTTGAGGCAAGAATGGCAGTGGCCACTTTTATGAAGAAAACAGGAAACGAACAAGCCAATGTTTTATGTTAGTCAGTCAGATCTTAATTTGTTCAGCAAATATTTCCTGAGAGCCTAGTCTGTGCCTGGCATTGGGAATATAAAGGTGAGCAGAGTTCAGTTACTTGGAGAAGACAGACAGATATGCAGTTACAGTGGAGTGTGATGAGTGCCTGGATGGAGAGCCCATGGAGAGCCATGGGCTTACCTAACAGAGCCTTAATGGGGCAGTAATTTTACAAGGGAAGGGGTTTTTTTTAGAGGAAGTAAGGTGTAAGGATTTACCTCAATTGCTTGGGAGGCGGCAGGAGGTGGTAAGGAAGATATTCCAGGGAGAGAGAATAGCATATGCAAAGGCCCAAAGGTGTGAGAGAACTTGGTGTGTTGTAGGAATTGAACGAAATTCATTTGACTGAGAGCTTACAATACAAGGAAGGAAGTGGAGGGAGAATGATTGGAAGGGAATGAGACTGGAGGCAAGGAGACCAGTTGGGAGGCTGTTGAGATGAAGACAACCTTGGCAAAGATTGTGCAGTGGGGATGGAGAGAAGTAGACTCATTTAAAAAGGTAGACTTGACAGATGTTAATGAAGAACTGGTGTGGGAAATGAGAGAGAAGGTGGAGTTAAGAAAGACTCTCCCATCTTTGGGGTTGGTTCCATTTATTTACATTAGAGAGCATAGAAGGAAGATGGGGTTGCAGAGAGATGGGGAAGGATTCAGCTTAAGATGGGTGGAGTTTGAAAAACCTGAGAACCATGTAAGAAGAGGTGTCAGGGCAGCAGCTGGGAATGCAGATCCGAAGTTCAGGAGAGCCTGTGGTGTGGAGGTGTCAATTAGGAGTCATCAGCTTTGAGGTGGTAACTGAAGCCAAGACAGCAGGTGACCTTGCCCATGATTAGTCAGTCAGTAGTGGTTCTCAACTAGGGGCAGTTTTGTTCCCTGTGGGGACATTTGTGATGTCTGGAGACATTTTTGGTTGTTACACTGATGGGGCAGGGGGTGTATGTGCTACACTTCCTACAGTGCACAGGGGGCCCCCATCCCCAAAGAATTGTCCAGCCCCCAATATCAATAGTGCAGAAATTGAGCAACCCTGATCTGGAGAGAGGATAGAAAGAGTTTAGGAAAAACATTTAAGACTGGCAGAAACTGAGAAGGAGTGAGTAGAGAGCTGGTGGGTGGCAGGGAAACTAAGGGAAAAGTACGTTTCCCAAAGGAAAGCAGATCAAGGGTGTTGAATACTGCTGCGAAGTCAAACAGGATGGGGACTGAGCTTGCCTATTGTATTTAGCAGTAAGGAGGTCATTGGTGACCCTGCTCAGGGCAGAAGTGAGTTGCTGCCTTGAGGGGAGTGAGTAGCAAGAGAAAGAGTGTAATAATAACAATAACAATAGCTTACATTGCTGAATACTTACTGCCAGCACTGTGCTAAACATTGTATGTACAGTATTTCTCTGACTCCTCACGGTCTTATGAGGGTAGATACTGTCATTTTTATAACAAGTAACTAAGGCTTCAGCTTCCCGGGTGGCTCAGCAGTTAAGAATCCGCCTGCCAATGCAGGGGTCACGGGTTCGAGCCCTGGTCCCGGAAGATCCCACATGCTGCAGAGCAACTAAGCCCCCTGAGCCACAACTACTGAGCCCATGTGCCACAACTACTGAAGCCCATGCTCCTAGAGGCTGTGCTCCGCAACAAGAGAAGCCACCGCGATGAGGAGCCCGCGCACCGCAAGGAAGAGTAGCTCCAGCTCGCCGCAACTAGAGAAAGCCCGCGCATAGCAACGAAGACCCAACATGACCAAAAATAAATAATTAATTTTAAAAAAAAGGTAACTATCCAAAAACAAAAACAAAAAAACAACTAACGCTTGAAGAGGTTAAGAAGCCTTCCCAAGGTCACACAGCTAGTAGATGGAACTTGTCTCCAACTCTAAGGCTCATGGGGATACAAAGATGAAGGGGCTGAGAAGGCCCAAGGAATCACATAATGAACTTTGGAGTTAGACCTTCATCTGAAACTGTCACTAGCTAGCTGTTGACTATGGGCAACCTAGCTAACCTCTCTATACTGACGTTTCCTCATTTGGAAAATGGATCAATATATAATAAAACACTGAGCTTTTATCAAGTACCAGTGCTGTGCTAAGCACTTTTACATGAATTACCTTATTATTATTGCCTTAACAGCCCAACGAGTAGTTATTTTTATTTATTCCCACTTTTACAGGTGTGGAAATTGAGGCACAGGAATGGAAAATCATTTCCCCAGGTTATTTAGTTAGTTGTAAGTGGCAGAGCTGGGATTAGAACCCAGGCCATCTTACCTTGAATTTTTTCCAACCTTGAATTATTACCAACCTACTTACTATATACTAGTTACTCTGTTGACATTTTACTTCTTTCAATCCTTGTTAAGCTCTTCCAAGGCCCTCCCCACCCCATTTTATAGACAAGGAAACTGGGGCATATGGATATTAAATCACTTGCCCAGGGTCACAAGCTAATAAGTGTTAGAGCTGGAATTTAAATTCAGCCCTGTCTAGCCAGAGTCTATACTCTTTCTTCAACACCAGACTTCCCCTTCCCTTTGTACTGATAACTGAACTTCCTTAAGTGCTTCTGTATCTGCCATCTTTCTCTGTTCTCACCAAAAAAACCCTGGGAAAGATAGGAAAGGAGAGGCTCCTGCACACATTTTTGACAAGTTAGTGAACCTCTTTGCATCTTAGCTTTCTTATCTGCACAGGTGCATCTGCAGGTTTCTACTTCTGACTTTTAGGATTGCTATGAGGGTCAAGTGAAAACTAGATGCCCAAGTGCTTTGTAAACCTTAAAGTGAGAAATGGTGTTACTAGCTTCATTTGTCATATGGAGGAACAGAGGCCCAGTTTTGGGTTTTTTAAAATTATTTATTTATTTATTTATTTGGCTGTGTTGGGTCTTAATTGCGGCATGTGGGATCTTCCTTGCAGCACGCAGAATCTTTTGTTGTGGCATGCAGGCTCTAGAGTGCACCGGCTCAGAGTTGCAGCACACGGGCTCAGTAGTTGCAGCCCATGGGCTCAGTAGTTGTGACGTGCGGGCTTAGTTGCCCTGCAGCATGTGGGATCTTAGTTCCCCAACCAGGGATCGAACCTGCGTCTGCTGCATTGGAAGGCGGATTCTTAACCACTGGACCACGAGGGAAGTCCGAGGCCCAGTTTTTGGAATGGACTGTCTGCTATGTGTATACCTTACTTATGCATAAGGTTCTTCCCAGGGTTAGTCTGTCCACCTTTTTGTCCTGCTGTTTCTGTGCTGGCCAGCCTCTTGCCTTATATGAGGCCTGTGGTTCACAACAATCAGCTGCTACCACCAGCAAAAAAGGAGAGAGTCAGAGCTACCAAGAACTTTCCTACGTACCCAGCTGGTACATGACAGGGAGGCAATACGACATCCTCATTAAAAGCAGATTTTTAGAGATGAGATCTAGGTTTGAATTCTGCTGTTAGCTGTGAGTTATAGCATGGTATCCTCCAATATAAAACAGAGAAATACCCTCCTCGTAAGATTTTTTTCAGCCCATTCAATCCTCACAGAAATAGAGGCTTCTTTTTTTTTTTAGTTTTATCTTAACTGTTTTCTGATGATAAAAATAATTCATAATCCCCCCCAGCCCCCCACCAAATGACTTAAGATTTAATTGTGGGAAGCAAACTAAACAGAAAGCTTACCATAGATGATTGCATGTTAGCGCCTTTGCAAACTGAGCTGGGACAGAAAGGGACTGGGGGCTGCCTCTTAACCTTATCCCTTCCAAAGATGTCCACAGTGTCATTATTATTATTTTTTATTATTATTATTATTATTATTATTTTTGTGGTACGTGGGCCTCTCACCGCCGCAGCCTCTCCCGCTGTGGAGCACAGGCCCCGGACGCGCAGGCCCAGTGGCCACGGCTCACGGGCCCAGCTGCTCCGCGGCATGCGGGACCCTCCCGGACCGGGTCACGAACCCGTGTCCCCTGCATCGGCAGGCGGACTCCCAACCACTGCGCCACCAGGGAAGCCCTTATTATTATTTTTTAATGCAAACATTACAGCATTACAGAACTGGGTAACATAGAAAATAAACCCACATAATCCTCCATTGAGAGAAAACCATCATTAACAGTTTTGCAGGGGGCATATGATGTATGTATGTATTTATATGTATAATAAACTCCAGGTAAGAAACAAAGGCACAAAAAGGTCAGGCAGGGGCCTCCCTGGTGGCGCAGTGGTTGGGAGTCCGCCTGCCGATGCAGGGGATACGGGTTCGTGCCCCGGTCTGGGAGGATCCCATATGCCGCGGAGCGGCTGGGCCCGTGAGCCATGGCCGCTGGGCCTGCGCGTCCGGAGCCTGTGCTTCGCAACGGGAGAGGCCACAACAGTGAGAGGCCCACATACCGCAAAAAGAAAAAAAAAAGGTCAGGCAGTTCATTGACTGATTTTAGATAGGGGCATATGTCAACTCTTAATCCTAGAACAACCCCATGAGGTCCTGGTCGGCTACACCTTGACTGATCAAAGTGTGTCCCACCAGCAGTAGCAGCATCACCTGGGAGTTGCTAGAAATGCAGAACCTTAGGCATCTCCCCAGGGACTGAAGCCAAATTCATATTTTAACTAGATCTTCCAGGTTATTTGTGTATGCATTACAGTCTACACCCCACTGGACCTACTTACTGAGTGGGATAGGAAATGAGGCCAAGCTTGGGGACACCCACAGCATGGCCCGGGTGGAAAGAGCTTCCCCTGAAATGAGCTGTGGCCCCAGCCCTCCCAGTGGTATCCGCAGGACCCCAGCCTCCAGGCCTCCTTCCCTGCCTCTGTTGTCAAGGTTACGGGGGTCTCTAGTCTACTAAGATGCTGGAGTTTTGTTCTGCTTATTCCTCTGAAGAGCAAAAAGACACAATGTAGATTATGGTACAAGATAAAGTAATAGCCGCATGGCTCCAGGCATAAAACACTGAGGTGCTTGGAAGAGCTGCTGTGCCTCTACGAGCGTCTTCACTGGTAAAATGGGACTAACGGAAGCTACCTCTCAGTGACACCATGGAGATTAAAGTGTGCCGAGCATGTAGTCAGTGCTTCATAAATATTAACGTTTGCTAAGTACATGATCTGGTTTAGAGTCCCAGCCTATAGATAATCTCTCTCCTTCAAACCCCGCCCCACCCCGCCCCACTGCACTCTGCCCAAGACCATGTATTTGATTCATCTTTTTCTTCCATCCTGCCCTTCTGTGCTCGCCCTCACCAACAGAACACACAGTTCTCCTGCCTCACCAGTCCTCCAAGGGGGCCGTGCTTTCACACCTCCAGGCTTTTGCACGTGCCTTTCTTTCTGCCTGGCATGCTTGGCAGTGACCCTACTCATCCTTCAGGGGTCAGCTAAGTTAACTACCTCCTCCTCCGAGACTGCTACCCTTACTTCTCAGCAAAGCTACCACCATACTTCACACCTAAAGATTATCTTCTTCCAGGAGCCGGTCGCTGTCGGCTAAGCAAGGTGGGAGCTGGCCGGCGCCCACCTCCAGCTCGAGTAAGGGTAGCTGTGCGACTGCGGCCATTTGTGGATGGAGCAGCTGGAGAAAATGATACCCCCTGTGTACGGGGCCTGGACAGCTCTTCTCTAGAGATTGCCAACTGGAGGAACCACCAGGAGACTCTCAAATACCAGTAAGGTTCAGGCCACTCTACCTCCTATCCTCTCTTCTAGGCCTGCTCACACTATCACTTGCCCAAACAGTTTCTCAGACCTTCCTCCTCAGGATCCTTGCTCCTTCCTTAGCACAGCTTTGTTCACCACACCTTTGTTTGTTCATTCAGAAAATGTTCATAGGTGCCCACTGTGATAGGTTCTCTGTAGGATACTGTGGGGAAGACTGGGGGCTGAATCAGACACAAGTTACTGTTCACGGTCTTACAGGGGAAATAGGCACAAAGTGGGGAAGGAGCAGCAAAGGTCAGCATCCTGGAGAGCCCCACCTCAGGTCTTGGGGAGGTGTGGGAAGGGTTGGGGGAGCACAGACCAGCTAGCCAACCCAGGCTACAGCTGGGTGGTGTTGGAGGCAACCACCTACGTTTGGGGACAGAACTCGCAAGGGCAGCTACTTTAAAATTCCTTTGGAGATTTAAAGTTCAGCCTCCTTGGCCTGTTATTCTAGGCCAGAGGGTGGCAAACTACAGTCTGCAGGTCAAATCTGCTGAGAATCTTTTTGTAAATAAAGCTTTATTGGAACACAACCACGCTCGTTTATTTACATATTATCTGTGGCTGCTTTCTGCCTGACTGCAGCGGCAGAGTTGAGTAGTTGTGAAAGGAACCATGTGGTCCACAGAGCCCCAAATATTTACTATCTGGCTTTTTATGGAAGAAGTTTGCCAGCCCTGTTCTAGGCCCTTGACAATTTGGCTTCAGTTTCTTTCCAGCCTCATTCACCCTAACACATGCTACACTCCACGTATACTAATCCCTGCTGTGGCCTTAGCCACAGCTTCTCCGCTGGAGTGCAGTGAATGGACTACAGGTGTGTTGAGTCTCATCTAGTCATAAGCAGCATCCTCTCTTTACTCCATTACAGTGTACAAATACTACTTTCTATATATCCTGTGATATACCCTGCCCTTTCATACCATGTCTTGTTTGTGTGCTATTTTTGATACTTAGAGTATCTTTCTCTTCTCTGGCAAAATCCTCCTTCCCCAGGCAGAGTGCTACTCCAAGTGCGTTCTCATCTTCGTTTCCTGAATTGCAGCAAAGTATGGGTATCTATCTATGCCATCAGGCTGCAGAACTCCCAAGAGCAGGGACATCAAATTCATCTCTGTGTTTCTACACCAATACAGAGACGGGGATGGAACGGTGTTCAGTGGGTGCTTTCTTAGGTCTTTGTGCAAGAAAAAGGATAGAGACTCTTAAATCTGAGACCAGTTTTATCCTCTAGGTCTGGGCGAGAATGGAACCCTCCACTAATCCCCTCCTTTCTTCCTGCCTGCAGGTTTGATGCTTTCTATGGGGAGAGGAGCTCTCAGCAGGACATCTATGCAGGATCAGTGCAGCCCATCCTAAGGCACCTGTTGGAAGGGCAGAATGCCAGTGTGCTTGCCTATGGGCCCACAGGAGCAGGTGAGGAAGCCAGATACAGAACAGCTATGGGTCAGAAAGGGCTCGGGAGTGGGGAAGAAATTCTCACAGCTCTTTCCACTCCTTTTCCAGGGAAGACGCACACAATGCTGGGCAGCCCAGAGCAACCTGGGGTGATTCCCCGGGCTCTCATGGACCTCCTACAGCTCACAAGGGAGGAGAGCGCTGAGGGCCGACCATGGGCCCTCTCTGTCACTATGTCCTATTTAGAGATCTACCAGGAAAAGGTGAGGCCCCTTTCTGATCGGGGAGGGAAGAGACAAAGGGTCAAAATCAGACCCAGTTCTGGAACATGAAGCTCTGCTCTAGCAAGAAGGCATAAGACCTGGAAAGACAGAGGTTGGGGTAGTGGATGGCACAACTCTGAGAATCAGCAGAGAAAAGGAGCCTGATAGCCAGGAAGTAAGCAGCCTGTAACTGGAGGATTGGCCCTACCTCCCACTGCTCAAACAGGTATTAGACCTCTTGGAACCTTCATCAGGAGACCTGGTGATCCGAGAAGACTGCCGAGGAAACATCCTGATTCCGGGCCTCACGCAGAAGCCCATCAATAGCTTTGCTGATTTTGAGCAGCATTTCCTGCCAGCCAGTCGAAATCGGACAGTAGGAGCCACCCGGCTCAACCAGCGCTCCTCCCGCAGTCACGCTGTGCTCCTGGTTAAGGTGAGGCCCACTGACAGGGGTGAGGACCTGGGAAGCCCCTGGAGCCTAAGCTAAACTGGAGCCCTTGCTCTTACCCCCAGGTGGATCAGCGGGAACGTCTGGCCCCATTTCGCCAGCGGGAGGGAAAACTCTACCTGATTGACTTGGCTGGCTCAGAGGACAACCGGCGCACAGGCAACAAGGGCCTGCGGCTGAAGGAGAGTGGAGCCATCAACACCTCCCTCTTTGTACTGGGCAAGGTGGTCGATGCGCTGAACCAGGGCCTCCCTCGGGTGCCCTACCGGGACAGCAAGCTTACTCGCCTGTTGCAGGTCAGGCCTCCCATCTCGGGTTAAAGGAGCTGGAGAAGGGGGTTCTCAGGCCTGCTGGGGTGTTGGGGAACAGCAGTCAGGGAAGGGGAAGGTGGGGCTTCTGACCCACCCACCCTGCCCCATCCCTCAGGACTCTCTGGGTGGCTCAGCCCACAGCATCCTGATCGCCAACATTGCCCCTGAGAGACGCTTCTACCTAGACACAGTCTCTGCACTCAACTTTGCAGCCAGGTCCAAGGAGGTGATCAATCGACCTTTTACCAATGAGAGCTTACAGCTTCATGGTGAGGACCGGGGTTGGTAGGAGTGGAAAGGCCCAGTTTGGACAGCTGGGGAGTTTGCTGAGTCCACCAAGCATCAGCATAGAAGTTGACACCCCCTTTTTCCCCTACCCTGCCATCTTCCCCTAGTCTTGGCACCTATTAAACTGTCTAAGAAAGAACTGCTAGGCCCATCAGAAGCAAAGAGAGCCCGAGGCCCTGAGGAAGAGGAGACTGGGAGTCCTGAACCCCCAGCAGCTCCATCTTCTGCCTCCCAGAAACTCAGGTGAGCAGAGAGGGAGGGGTCTTGGGCATATTCCCTTTCCTGTTGTGTCTGGGTTGGGTGCAGAGTAGCATTGGGTTTAGCCTGTCGGATGCTTGAGCTGTAAACTTGTTCTTCCACTGGATTCACCCAAAATCCTACTCTACTGAATTCACTGAAGTGCTAAGATCAACCTCCAGCCTTGACGCTGCAGCTGGGGGCCATAAGGAGGCTCCCCCTTGAGCTCCTAGCCCCGCCTTTCTGTTTTCCAACCCCTTTAGGCAGTCAGCAAAGTCTCACATTTTGGCACCGATGTTTCAAGGATGAGTACTTTTGCTTCTGGTTCAAGGAGTAATGAGGACCCGGTCTTTCAGGTCCCAAGGGTAAGAGCAAAGCAAAGGAGATAAGAGATGAAGAGAGATGTCTCATTGAGACTCAGTCTGTATGTTAGAGTCCAACCTTTCTGTGACTTTCCATGGAGTCAGTTGCTGTCCTAACTTTGCCCTGCTTCTACCCTCAATCCAAACAAAGCCTCTCTAAACCAGGGAGGTGTGTGGCCTCCCTCCCTGGTTCTGATAGCCCCACCTCATGGCCCAGTATGCACTAATATTCAGGTCACCTGTTTAGTGGTCTTGCTTTCTGTGTCTGGCCACCTAGCCCTTCAAGGAACCAGCTGCAGTTTGAACTTTGTCCTTTTTCTACCCCTAGCCCAAATAAAGCTTCTCTAAACTCTGTAAGTCCTAAGACTAGATGTGACCTGAGGCGGCCAAGAATTCGTGTACAGTCTGCCCCAGGGGACTATTGTAGTTAAGGAAGGATGGCATACATAAAAAGGTGCTTGGTGCTTGTATTCGCTTGGAACCCCATCTCTCAACCTTGTCCTTCTTAAGCCATTTGTCAGCAGTCCCCTCTCCTATGTGTACAGACTCAGAGAAACATACACACCCGTACATCTGTATTGTGTGTGAAACAGGCAAGGTCTCTGTCAGATAGGCACCTTGGGTAATCTCAAGAGAATGGGGCACATCAGACCTAGACAGATCCTGACCTCAGGGAGCTCAAGTTTCAGTTGAGGAAGCAAGATGGGAACATCAGTATATGATGCAAGGTTGATAGTACAGAGCACAATAAGGAAGGAGGATCCTCTTGTTCTGTGAGAGCCGGGAAGGAAGAAATGACTTATGTGTTCACCCGTATTTTCTGATCCTGATCTTCTAGGCACTTACACACAAAGAACAGGACAGTCTCTGTCCTCGAGGAGCTAGTTCACAGTGTAAGAAAGAAGATATACAATCAAGCTGGCATTGTGGGAAAGGGGGCATCAAACTGACTTTGAATGATAATTGAGATCAGGTGTGAGGGGAAAAATTCCAGACAGAAGGAACAAGTGTTAGGCATTATCATATTCAGATTAAGTCAGGACTCTGTTTGAATGGGCCTTTCCTACTGCTCACAGGAGAAAGGCTTGGCAGTTGAGGTCTTCAGTGGTTTTCAGAGCCCTGCTGAAGATGACCTCCTCTGTGAATCTTTCACCGACTGCCCCTCCAAATGGACAGGCACCTGGCCCTTGCTGTCACCTTATCGCGGTCTCTTACTTTGTTAAGACAGTGAGTGCCTTCAGGGCAGGGCGGTGTCTTAGACCCCATGAATACCTGCCACTCAGGTGTTCATTAAATGCTGCTTCTCATCTGATCTCCTGGCATCCCTGAGAAGTTACTTGGGCAGGTAGTGATCAATCCCCCTTCGCCTGAAGAAGGCACAGCACCCAGAGAGTCTCGATGATTTGTTCAGGGTTGCCTAGCAAGTTAACACCAGGGTTCTGGAACCACAGAAACACCAAGTTAAGGCAGGATGAGGGGAATCTGCGGCTGGAGAGGGTGATGAGAGAAGAGGTAAGTGGGGAGTAACCTCTTTGTCTGCTCAGCCCCCTACAGAAGCTAAATAGCATGGACCCAGCTATGGTGGAGCGCCTTCTAACCTTGGACCGTCTGCTGGGCTCCCAGGGGAGCCAGGGGACCCCTCTGCTGAGCACCCCGAGGCGAGAGCGGATGGTGCTTATGAAGACAGTGGAGGCGAAGGATCTGGAAATTGAGGTAAGTGTTGGGGGGTTGGGGCTGGGATTCCTACTGGCCTTGAGAAGCAGCCCGAGGATCTTCAGATAGGGAAGGACACTGAAAGGCTGGACCAGCATCCAATTTTCACCCAACACTGGAATCCCTCAGTTCTCCAGCTTCTGCTTGAATGTCCTTAACATGGCTGAACTTTGAAAAATAATTGAGGTCAGATGTGAGGAGGTGAGAGAAAAAAAAATTCCAGGTAAAAGTACAAATGCAAGACATTGCCATTTCCTAAAACTCAGTTCATATTAAGTGAGGACTCTCTGCTTGAACTTCCCTTCAGTATTTCACAAGGAAGCTTGTTCCACCTCTGGACAGCCCTGATCATTAGAAAGCCCTTAATTACATTGGGCTCCAGTTGTCTCCTGGTAATTTCTCCTGTTGGTCCTCGCCCTGCCCTTTTAAGGCCTCAGAGCCCTGCACACTCACTGTCCTCATCTACTGCCCTAAAGTTGGTTCTGGGTCATATCTCTCCCTGATCCTTTCTAACAGAGGCTTAAGATGAAGCAAAAAGAACTGGAAGCCAAGGTGCTGGCCCAGGAGGCTGCAGACCCAAAGGAGAAAGAGAACTACTCTCCCACAATGCTCCGACCCCTTGCCCGCCGCACAGTCACAGTGGCTAAGCCCCTCAAAAAGGCTGTGGTGATGCCCCTACAACTGAGTAAGTTTGGCTCTGGCGGCCAGGAGGGCCCAGATAACAGAGATCTTAGAAGGAAGGAGGTGTTTGGAGCAGCTGTCCTCATGTCATTCATGTCCTCCCACCATGGGAAGGGGGAGGAGGATGTGAAATAAGAGCTGGGTGCACTGCTCTCAGGCATTTAGTACCATGGGGTAAACTGACCAGTGCATGACTGATTATCATGCAAGACCAACTGAGATTAGCTTCAAATACAGGTATAAGAAAGGTCGTGTGGAAACAGAACAAAAGAAGATTAACTCAGGCTGGAGGGGAACTGGGGAATCAGTAATGGAAGAACCAAGTGGCTACCAGGGGGGCTGAAAAGTGGCCTCTGCTGTGATTCCAGCTCACAATTCTTGCTTTCAGTTCAGGAGCAGGCAGCATACCCAAATGCCGAGATCCATATCTTGAAGAAGAAAGGCCGGAAGAGAAAGGTGAGAGTAGCCGAAGGCTTAGGCTATACCTAGAACCCAGGAGAATTTAAGGGGTAGAGAGCTCTAGTGAGAAGAGTACTGGCCAAAGAGTTACATGGCCTGTCAGAACACTTATCAGCTATTTACAACCCTTCCAAGTTGCTTACCCTCTGAATGCAGTGATGTCTCATAGGGCATTTAGGATGAAATGCAGTAATAGGAATGTACTTAGTGGGGTGGGTGTCCATTACCTGTTACTTTCCTTTCTTCGTGATGGCTCTTACTCTCAGTCAGTAGCTACTTACTAGGTACAGTGTGCAGCCTGGGTCCTGCCCTCTACAAACTTCAGAGCCCATTTAGGCAAACAGCCTAAACAGTCAAGAAATGAAACAACACTGAAAGACCTACCTAAAAACTGAGATGACATCGGGAGTGTGTCACTTGTTGAGTACCTTCTATGTGCTTTCCTAGGGGTGAAAGAGCATATTCTTTCCTTTTAGAAATGAGGGACCAGATTTAAGAGCTTACTATGTGTTTTACATTCATTAACTCATTTGATCTTTACAGCAACACTATTCTACTCTTTCACAAGTCGGATAAAATGACAATCAACCCAGAGAGTGACCAGAGGGAAGGGTTTTGGGAGAGACACTGGACAGGAGGGAAAGAGAGGCTGGGGAGGGCGGGGAGGTAGGTGCTGTTAGGTTCCTATCCTTGGCAGAGGAGTCCAGAGTGGTTTACTGCTGTTTCTGTCACTCACCTCCTCCTGCCTCATAGCTGGAGTCCCTGGATGCCTCAGAGCCGGAGGAGAAGGGTGAGGACTGCTGGGAGCTACAGATCAGCCCGGAGCTACTGGCCCATGGGCGCCAAAAAATATTAGATCTGCTGAATGAAGGGTCAGCCCGGGATCTGCGCAGCCTGCAGCGCATTGGCCAAAAGAAGGCTCAGCTCATCGTGGGCTGGAGAGAGCTCCACGGGCCCTTCAGCCAGGTAATATCCCAGGGAGGACAGCCCCGGAATGGAGTTGGGTGGGGGGAGCCTGGCACTCCCTAGACCCCTTCCCCATCGCTGCTGTCCTGCCAGGTGGAGGACCTAGAACGCGTGGAGGGCATATCCGGGAAACAGATGGAGTCGTTCCTGAAGGTGAGCTCACGAGACTCGGGCCCCCTCCTCCCTCTAGCCTGTGCCCTGCCCGGCCCTAACGCTGCTCTCCCTTTCCCTCCTGTGTTGCAGGCGAACATCCTGGGTCTTGCCGCGGGCCAGCGCTGTGGACCCTCCTGACTGCCGGCTCTCCTCCTCACTCTGCCTTTTTTTCTTTTTAAATCCTTGTGTAATTGCTTGTCTTGTAAATACAGTTTTCACTCCGTTGCTTCAGCCTGATTCTTGGGACTGCGAGGGCGGGGCCGGGGTATAATTGCTCTTGGGATGGGCCACAAGCTTTGCGGGATAACTTCTTTGGGCGCCATCTTTGGGAAAACACGAAGCAGCGCAGGATTGTAAATAAACCGCTGGAGTGGGAGGGGGAAGGGACGGTGGCCGAGAGGACACAAAAAGCTACCGCGAGAGTCCGAGGACGACAACCGTTAGGCGGGCGCGCGCTTAGAGCTTAGCCCCGCCCCATCCGTACCCCCGGCGCGCGCTCCCCTACTCTCCCGCTCGGCAACGACAGCGAGCTTGTGCGCGTGCGCGCGAAATAACGGCCGCTGGTGGAGGGAGGCGGGGGGTGGAATCTTTGAGGGGGGAAAGAGAAGCCGCCCCGTCTCCCGCGCGCCCACCACCTGCGCCATCGTCAGCCAATCAGCGGCCGCCTCAGGGGTCTCGCGCTTAGGGCGACTCCAGCTGCTGGGTGGCTCCCCCCGTCCCTCCTCCCGCCAGAGTCCCTCTCGTACCTCCCCCCTCCCGCTGGCCCCGCGCGCGCTCGCGCTCGCGCCCGCTCCAGCCTCTTGTGTGTCCTCGCGCCCCCCGCCCGCCCTCCCTCCCCGCGCGCAGTGTGCTCCGCTCCCCCCCACCCTCCTCCTCCTCCTCCTCCCCCCCTCCCGCCCGCCCCGCGCGCCTCCTCCCAGGGTTCCCCCTCCCCCACTGCCGCCTCCTCCTCCTCCTCCCGCCCCAGGGTGAGCGCGAGCCACCTCCCTCCCTCCCTCCGCCATGGATCCAGGCAACTGGAGCAGCTTCATCTTCCAGGTAACAACCCCCTCCCCCGCCCCACCCCCCCTTCCCACACCCCCTCCCGCCCGCCCTCCCTCCCGTCCCACCCCCCCTCCGCGCGCCCGGTGCGCGCGCAGCTGTCCCCCTCCCTCCCTCGCGCCCTCCCCCGCCCTCCCCGAGGCGCCGGCTGGGCGCGCGCGCGGCGGGGGCCGAGGCTGCTCCCTCGCTCCCCCCACCCCGCCCCGCCAGGCTCCAACCGCCGCCGCCGCCGCCGCCGCCGCCGCCCGGGCCCCCGCCCCCGGCCCCCGGCCCCGCGGGGCCTCCCGCCCCCACCCAGGGGGCGTCGCCGCCGCCGTCTCCGCCGCGCTCCGCGGCCCGCCAGGCGCCCTCCTTCCCTCCCTCCCGCCGGCCGGGGTGCGCGGGCGGCGGGGCGGCCCGCGGGCCATGCGTTCGGCGCGGCCCAGCCCGGCCGGCCGGGGGCGGTGCCCCGAGCCCGGGCCCCGCGCGGCCCGCGCCCCCGGCCCCCGCTGAGCCCCGGGGGCCCCGCCGTGGCCGAGGCCATGTTCCCCGTGTTCCCTTGCACGCTGCTGGCCCCCCCCTTCCCCGTGCTGGGCCTGGACTCCCGGGGGGTGGGCGGCCTCATGAACTCCTTCCCGCCACCTCAGGGTCACGCCCAGAACCCCCTGCAGGTCGGGGCTGAGCTCCAGTCCCGCTTCTTTGCCTCCCAGGGCTGCGCCCAGAGTCCATTCCAGGTGAGTAGGGGCCGGCCGTGGCGGGCCGGGCTGGGAGGGCGCCGACCCGCGGCCGCGGCCCACACGGCGCCTTGTTTTCGCAGGCCGCGCCGGCGCCCCCACCCACGCCCCAGGCCCCGGCGGCCGAGCCCCTCCAGGTGGACTTGCTCCCGGTTCTTGCCGCCGCCCAGGAGTCCGCCGCCGCCGCAGCCGCGGCCGCCGCCGCTGCCGCCGCCGCCGCCGTTGCTGCTGCGCCCCCGGCCCCGGCCGCCGCCTCCACTGTGGACACAGCGGCTCTGAAGCAGCCCCCGGCGCCCCCTCCGCCGCCCCCTCCGGTGTCGGCGCCCGCCGCTGAGGCCGCGCCCCCTGTCTCTGCCGCCACCATCGCCGCAGCCGCGGCCACCGCCGTCGTTGCCCCAACCTCGACGGTCGCCGTGGCCCCGGTCGCATCTGCCTTGGAGAAGAAGACAAAGAGCAAGGGGCCCTACATCTGTGCCCTGTGCGCCAAGGAGTTCAAGAACGGCTACAATCTCCGGAGGCACGAGGCCATCCACACGGGAGCCAAAGCCGGCCGGGTCCCTT
This sequence comes from Mesoplodon densirostris, assembly GCF_025265405.1. NCBI lineage: Eukaryota > Metazoa > Chordata > Mammalia > Artiodactyla > Ziphiidae > Mesoplodon > Mesoplodon densirostris. The sequence continues at coordinate 44,979,172 of NC_082676.1, forward strand.
CGGGTGCTATGAAGATGCCCACCATGGTGCCCCTGAGCCTCCTGAGCGTGCCCCAGCTGAGCGGAGCCGGCGGGGGAGGGGGAGAAGCGGGTGCCGGCGGCGGAGCGGCCGCAGTGGCCGCCGGTGGCGTGGTGACCACGACTGCCTCGGGCAAGCGCATCCGGAAGAACCACGCCTGCGAGATGTGCGGCAAGGCTTTCCGCGACGTCTACCACCTGAACCGACACAAGCTGTCGCACTCGGACGAGAAGCCCTACCAGTGCCCGGTGTGCCAGCAGCGCTTCAAGCGCAAGGACCGCATGAGCTACCACGTGCGCTCACATGACGGCGCTGTGCACAAGCCCTACAACTGCTCCCACTGTGGCAAGAGCTTCTCTCGGTGTGCACGGGGCTTCGGCCGCCCACTAGGCGGGTGGGGAGGGAGGGACGGTCGGCGATGGAGGTGGCCTGGCCTTGGCTGGTGGGGAGGGAGGGAGGGAGGCTTCTGAGAATGGGGACAGGGAGCCACTCCCAGGGAGGAGGGCGGACAGCCTCTCCTGGTTACCAGGGAGCAGGGGGTGGTACTTAGCAAAGGAGGTGGGTCCTTGGGTTGTAGAACAGCCTCGAGTGGGAGGAGGCCGAGGCAGCCCTGCGCCAGAGGAGGGATTTCCTGCCTTACCAGGACTCTGAAACCCCGGGCTTGGGAGAAAATGTAGGGACCCAGGGAAAGGCCTGCTGTACTTTGTTAGGCAGACTCGGGGACACTTCCACACTCCGGGGCCCTAACCCCAACCCCAACGTATCCCCAGGCCGGATCACCTCAACAGTCACGTCAGACAAGTGCACTCAACAGAACGGCCCTTCAAATGTGAGGTAGGAAGCCCGCCTCCTCCTGTCCTGGTTTTCATGATTTTGATCCTCATTGTAGTTGTCTGAGTTCAGCCTCTCAGACCCCCTTTTTCTCTCTCTTCTTTTTGCTTTTTCACTCCATTTTTTCATCCCTTCTTCAAGGCCTCATCATCTCACTCCCATTTCCTACAGATCAAAGATCCCCAAGGCTCTGATTCCTTTAACCTCTTGCCCCCCTCTCCCTACTCCCCAAAGCTTTAACTCTCCTGACACCCCCCACGCCCCTCCCCCCTCCCCAGAAATGTGAGGCAGCTTTTGCTACGAAGGATCGGCTGCGGGCCCACACAGTACGACACGAGGAGAAGGTGCCATGTCATGTGTGTGGCAAGATGTTGAGCTCGGCTTATATTTCGGACCACATGAAGGTGCACAGCCAGGGCCCTCACCATGTCTGTGAGCTCTGCAACAAAGGTACATGCTGAGAGGTGCCGGGGGGTGGGGGGTGGGGGGGTGGGGACAAAACCAGAGGCCCTTCCACAGATGTGGGTTAAAGGTGCTGTAGCCAAGAGCTCGTGGCATCTAGAGCCCTTTAGAAAGCAAATGAAGCAACATTGGGATGACTAAACATCATCACTAAGGTCGAAGAGGTCATGGCTTGAGGAGATGACCTACCAGAAAGAATCCACCTCTGGGTGTGTGTGGGGAGATGGGAGGGGGACACAACTGCTTTGGGGAAGGAGTGGTCAAAAGAGCCAGTTCCCAAGGGTCAGAAGGCAAGGTTTCAGCTGTGCAGCCACAGGTTCTTGTCTTCGGCTCCTGGGGCAAGTGGAGTACAATGGCAGGGATTTAACAAGTACTCGCCCTGCCTCAGTAGTAGAGAAAGCTGCTTTTAAACAAATTCACTTCTTCACTGAGTAACCGGTCTGAGACTACATGGGGCACTGGAGGGAGGGGACACAGCCGTCTCTGCTGAGGGTCAACTCTTCAAGTGGCTAGGAATCAGTGTCCGGTCACCCCAGGAGAGATCCCCCAGCCACAGAGGATGGATTTTGTGGATACCAAGGCCCAAAAGCCAACACCACTCAACCAGTTCTCAAGCTCACAGAGGAGCTATGCCCCACCAGCCCCAGCAGAGTAGTTGGCCCCAGGCTACCAAGGATGTGGTGGGAGGAGGACAGGGCCATCTGAGGAGGGTGTCCCCAGCCTAGGAGAACAACCCCGTCTCTGGGGTCTCCACCTGGCTGACCCCCACCCCCCCCACCCCAATCCACCCCCACCATAGGCTTCACCACGGCAGCATACCTGCGCATCCACGCGGTGAAGGACCATGGGCTCCAGGCCCCGCGGGCTGACCGCATCCTGTGCAAGCTGTGCAGCGTGCACTGCAAGACCCCTGCCCAGCTGGCCGGCCACATGCAGACCCATCTGGGGGGGGCCGCCCCCCCTGTCCCGGGAGACGCCCCCCAGCCACAGCCCACCTGCTGAGGGGGACCCCCGCACCCACCAGGCAAGGCGTGGGGCATGGCTGGGGGGGGTGGGATGGGGCGTGTGGGATGGGGCTCAAAGGGCCCAATAGGGGATCTTAGGAAGGCCAGGGATGCCCATCTATTACCCAAGTTAGGGAGACTTCTGGGGACAGGGAGGGCCTTTCAGGAGAACTGGGTAAGGATGCGGGCCAAAATCTCTGGGGACCAAACAGGAAGTGAGCAACGGCTGTGTCCCACGGGAGGTTGTCTGGGAAAGAGTCTGGGGCAAGGGGCAAGGCTCTTGCCATTCAGATTGCACTGTGATCTGGTGTTTCTCACCTTGCAGGTACAGGTGAGGTTTGTCCAATGGCAGCGGCAGCGGCGGCAGCAGCGGCGGCAGCGGCAGTGGCAGCCCCTCCCACAGCTGTGGGCTCCCTCTCGGGGGCCGAGGGGGTGCCTGTGAGCTCTCAGCCACTTCCCTCCCAGCCCTGGTGAGCTCCAAGTTGGTGGGGGGGAGAGGGGAGAGTGGAGGAAAGTCCCTTGGTACCATCTCCTCTTACCCTCTCTCTTCCCACCAATTCCTCACTATTTCCCCCATCAACCAAGGAGCCTCCAGAAGGAAAGGAGGAAGAATTGTTTTTCTTAGGGGAATTCGCTAGGTTTTAATGATTTGTTTCTCCTGCTCCTCTCTTCTCCCTATCAGACCTGACCCCACACACACCTGTCCCCTCGGTTGTGTTGAGGCCCCCTGGACAGTGGGCAGGGGTGGCAGAGGACAGGAGTAGCTACTGCCCTCACCTCCTCTCCTCTCTGTAATCCCCTGCCCTGCCCTTCCAGGGATTTGTGAGCCTTTCCCTCGATGGTCCTTCTTGCTCTCCTCCTTCCAGTGTCCCCCTACTGTCTGCTGCCCCTCCCTGGGGAGTTGGTGCTTTTTTTTTTTTTTTTTTTCCCCACGGGGAGGGAGGAGAGGAAGGAGGGAAATCAAAGATTCTGTCCCAGAGAGGGGGAAAGGTGAGATTTGAGGAGGGGCAGAAACAGGGAAGGCAGAGATTATACCTTCATAAGGTGGGGTGGTTTGGGGTCAGGCCCTAAACATCATCCTGCTTGAGAATCTGTCAGGGGAAAACAAGTCAAGGGGAGCAAAAGAAGGAGCCACTAGGGCCAGAGGCAGGACAAGAGATGGAACCTTAGGGGGCCAGGGTAAATGGGGGGGATCCAGGGACTAGAGGTGCTTCCTGGGGGTGGGGGGAATGCAGCCACAGTGTCTCCCCCTTCCCTCTTCCACCCCAGCTCCATCCCTGGCCTTTTCTTTTCATCCCTCCCCCCGCGACAGAAGCTGTGGCCCTGGCCATGTCATCGTGTTCCTGTGTCCCCTGCATGTTCCCCACCCTTCACCCCCTCCTTTTGCGCGGACCCCATTACAATAAATTTTAAATAAAAACCTGTCTCTGACTCAATGAATGAATTGCTCTCACCAAGCTCCCTGTCCCCACCCCTAAGGGGATTCTTAGGCCTGTTGTCTGTCCCAGTCTTGCTGTGCCCTGTGCAGCTCTGGGGCTCTGGCTCCTTCCTCCCCAGAGGCAGTATCAGTGGCTGCAGTCCAGATTCAGGGTGGGGCTGAGGCTCCGGTGACTGTGGAGAGCACGTTCCAGGACACCGAAGTCTCTGGGGAATACCCAGTCTGCACAGGCCCAGAATAGCCCCTGGAGGTTTGAAGAGGCCTGGGTCAGAAACCCAAACAGTTGTGGGACATAAATGCTGCCTTCCCGCATCCAGACCGATTGCCTGCTGCTCAGCCAAATACCTGCACACCCTTAAGGCCCTGAGAGTTGATGGTGGATGATGTAGCTGCAAAAAGACTGGGCAACTCTGAGCCCTAAGACTGGGAACAATGAGGTTGAGAATAAAAACTGCACTTCTCCCCACTTGTCCTCTTCATTCTTGGTGTGGTCCAACCTGCTCTTACTCGGGCTCCTGCTGTTCCAGACTGCCCTTGCAGCCTCTACCCTGCCCCTTGCAATTCCCTTCCCAGTCCTTGCTCTGACCCTTCCAAGGACCTTTTCTTGAGCCTTCCAGTACCCATTTCTGCTGCTGCTTCCTTGGGGGTAGAGGGACTTCCTGTTCTGCAGGCTCCCTTCTCTTGAAACCCCACCCTGGTCATCCTCTGCAGCCTCCCCAAGTCTTGCCTCATCTCCCCTTCTTTCTGCTTGTAGGGGTGCCTCCACCTGGTCCTGCCTGTCCCACTGGTCCTGTCTTCTCGCAGACCCTTCTCCGTTTCCCCTGCCTCTGCCAGGACCCCCGGTGACCGTTGGCGGGAGGGGGCCGGGGCTTGGGAAGGAGGCACCCCCAGGAGGCGCGCGGGGGAAGGGCCAGGGAGCGGCGCGAGTGGTCCCCCGGCCGGTTGCCCAGGTAACGCGGGGCCTGGCACGCGTGGCTCCCTCCGGCTGGCCGCGAGGGGCGGGAGGCGTGCAAGGGGCGGGGGCGGTGCGCGGCAGCGGAGCGTAGGGGAGGGGACCTGAGAGGAGGGGATGAGCAGAGGGGAGGGAGACCCGCCGCCTCCCTCCCTTCGCTCGCTGACTTGCTCCCTCCCGGGCTGCGGCTGCTGCAACCGCGGCGGTGGCGGCGGCGGCGGCGGCGGCGGCAGCAGCGGGAGCAGTTTGGAGGCCGGCGTCGAGGTGAGACGGGAATGGACTGAGGCTGCGGGTAGGAGTGTACGGACAGACAGCGGACGCCGGGAGGGCTGTACGGGAATTCGGGCGCCTGGCGGACTGGCTGGTGGTGCTGGGCGCACCACGCCAATGGGAGGAAGCGGCGCCGGTCCCCCGGGGGCGAGGAAATACCTGGGAGAGGGGCTGGGAAGGGGCTCAGAGGAGATGCCCAGGTCCCCCAGGGAGGGGCGCGGGCGTCTACGCCCCAAAGGCGCATCAAGCAAACCGCACCGCTGGGCGCCCAGGGAGGAAGGATGGATGCAGAGGGAGTGGAATGCGAGTTTCGGGGTTCTCTGCCCAGTCTGCCTATCGGAGTGCATGAGTCTCTGAACAGCTTGTTGATTTGGGGGTGCTGTGGTATCTACTAGGATCTGAGAGTCTGGATCTTGTTGGGTGGACCCAGGAAGAGACCATGGGGAGGATCCTGTTTACAAAAGGGTTCATCTTCCCAGGGCTCTCTAACCAGAAGACTGAGCAGAGCACTCCTCCCCAGAGATGTCCCGCCCCAACGCAAAGGAAACCCCAACTTTTCTTCCTTTCCCCAGAGGCAGCCCAAGGCTGGCCCTGAGATAGGAGCACTGCCCTCTTGGGCTGCAGTGCTGAGAGCTACCTCTTCCCTCCTCACACTAAGCCTGTCTCCTCCTATTCCAGGACTTGCTGCTGTCTCTGCTGCTCTATCCTTCCCACAGAGGCCCTCTCCCCTCTCCTATCTCAAGATGGCAGCCAGCAGCTCTGAGGTCTCTGAGATGAAGGGGGTAGAGGAGGGTCCCCAGACCCAGGGAGAAGGGCCTAGCCATTCTGAAGCCGGAACTGGTCCTCCCCAGATCCCAGCTGGGGTCCTAGATGAGCCAGAGACCCTGCAGCCAGGCCCAGACATCACTGGGGCCCCTGTGGACCAAGAGCCCAAGGCTGGGCTGGCTCCAGAAACCACAGAGATCCCAACCGTGGCCCCAGAAACAGCTCAGGCCAGAGACCTCAGCTCAAGCCCAGGAGAGGAATCAAAGGCCAACTCCAGCACCGAAGAAACATGCCAAGAGCTAGCATCTAAACCAGAAGTGAGCAAAGAGGCCACTGCAAACCAGGGGTCCAACCTGGAATCCGCAGCCCCACTTGAGCCAGCCTCAGAGCCTGCTCCCCAGCTGGACCCCCAGCCAGACCCTCAGCCAGACCCCCAGCCAGCTTCCCAGCCCGCCTCCAAGCCAGTCCTTCAGCCAGAGCCCCCTACCCAGGAGGACCCCACCTCTGAGGTCCTGACTGAGAACGTGGGAGATAAGCAGGAGAATGGGGCAGTGGTTCCCCTGAAGGCTGGTGATGGTGACGGGGAAGGGGGTCCAGCCCCCCAGCCTCACTCACCACCCTCAACAAAACCCCCCCCAGCCAATGGGGCTCCACCCCGTGTGCTGCAGCAGCTGGTTGAGGAGGATAGACTAGGAAGGGCTCACAGTGGGCATTCAGGATCTCCCCGAGGTAGCCTGAGCCGCCACCCTAGTTCCCAGCTGGCAGGGTCTGGGGTGGAGGGGGGTGAAGGCACCCAGAAACCTCGGGACTACATCATCCTCGCCATCCTGTCCTGCTTCTGCCCCATGTGGCCTGTCAACATCGTGGCCTTCGCTTATGCCGTCATGGTGAGCCCCAAGGGACCCTGGCCCAGGCCTGCTGTGGCTCCCAGCTTCCTGCCAGTGCTGGGACAGAGCCCCAGGAGTAACCTTGCCTTCCCTCCCCTCTCTGCATGGACCTCACTTCCCAATTACAGGGCCTTTCCTTGCCTCTTCCTAGGATTTCACCTTCTGAGCCCTACCCCTTCAGGTGGGAGGGAAGTTGAGACATTTCACACAGCCTTACTGACCTGTGCCCTCCTCCTGCTGCCTCTCCAATCCCCTTCCTCCCCTAACCACTGCTACCAACTGGCCTGTCTCCTCTGGACGACTCTCACACCTGATCCCGGCTGGGCTGGTGCCCCCACCCCTCACCCTAACCCCAGTCCCGGAACAGCCTGCAGCAGGGGGACGTGGATGGGGCCCAGCGTCTGGGTCGCGTGGCCAAGCTCTTAAGCATCGTGGCGCTGGTAGGGGGGGTCCTCATCATCATCGCCTCCTGCGTCATCAACTTAGGCGGTGAGTGGGGGTCTGGGACAGGCCGGGAGGAATGGAAGGGCTGGCAAGGGCAGCTTTACTAATCCCTGCCCCTGATCTCTCCTGTCTGTCCTCCCTACTTCTTTGTCTCTCCTTGTCTCCCCTCCCCCCCAACTGTCTCTGTCTGTCCCTCCCTCTCCTCTCCCACAGTGTATAAGTGAGGGGCTCTGCCCTGCATTCCAAGACTTTTTTTCCTGTTGGGAGCTGCCTTGGGCCCATCCTCCCCTGGGGGGAGCCCAATCCATGGCCCAGGCCCGCACCCATAGGGACCAAGGGAGCCTGAGCGGCCTTGTTTACAGCTTCTTTCCTGCTCCTGCATCCTGCCAGGCTCCTCTGCCAACCGTAGGCCTCCCTTCTCCCTGCACTGTTTCCAACTTCCCTGCACTCCTGCCTGCATCCCCTCCAGCCTCTTGGCTTCCCTATCCCTGCACTTCTGGAAACCTCCCTGAACATCTCCCAAACTCTCTTTGCTCTCAGCCTCCCAGCATCTCTCCCCACCTTCCTGCACCACAACCTCCCGAGAATTTCCTGCACCTCAACCCTGGTCTCCCTTTCCCAACTTTCATTGTCTCAGCATCCTCCCCCATTCCTTTCTTCCTTCTCTCCTTATTCATCTCCCTTACCTCTCCACATCCTCCACCCCCTTCTTCTTCCTGCTGCCTCATCGCCCCTCAGCATCCTCTCCTCCACCCTCCTCCACCGTTCATTCTGCAAAAACTCCAGCACTTAGATCAGGCTGGGGGAGGGGAGCAGTGTCAGGAGAGGGCTCCCTAGCCCGGGCTCCGACTGTTCTCAGCTGGGACCACCCAGGTCCGGACGCCCCCATGGTGCCTCGGGGTCGCAGCGCTGGCAAGCCAGGCCTCGTTTGGAGACTTGTGCAGGGGTGGCCAGTACTGTTCCGAACACACACCTGGGAGAAGGGAGGGGCGCGGCTGTTGACCCTCCCCGGTCAGCCTGAGTTGACCTACCCGACCTGGGCTTTTTAACCCAATCAGAGAACTCGTTGGGGCTGGGGTCATTCACGTGCTTTGTAACGAAAGAACCCAAAAAATAGGACCAAAGCTCCCAGCTGCAGGGAGCAAGGGAGGGGCGGAGAGGTCTATGATTATTTTTTAAGAGGACGAGAGAGGTTTGAGGGGCGGGGACCGAACCACAACGCGGTTCCGAGTTGGCGGGGTTTTTTTTCCCCCTAGAAAAAGAAAAGTGTAGGGAAAAAACCTAAAAGTCTAAAAGCAAAACAAAACAAAAGGATACACCAAACAGATTCTCCCTTTTTGTATGCCGGATGCTGCATGAGTCTGAAACACCAATAAACGGAGACTGCATGAGACTCGCCTCCAGCTTCCGTTGGTCCGTACGTGCGTGCGCCGCTGGGGCCCGAGGTACTGCCTCCTTTCGGCAGAACCTATTGGGTGGTTTGCGCATGCGCCGCCCCGGTGGCCATCTTTACTATGGGCCGAAGCCTATCATTCCGGAGCGCCTATCTGCGCATGTGCAAGCCTTCCCTTGCTTTCCTCTTCCAAGTAGCTTTGACTAAAACTGAGCCTCCCGCGCGATCTCTGTGCGCCTGCGTACTGTGACCCTGCGCAGCCCGGGAGGCGGGCCTTAGCTCCTAGGTGCGTATGGCAGCTGAGGTGGCGAAACTTCGAGTTCTGGGGAGAGGGTGCCGGATCCAGGTGTAGAGAGGGGCGGTATCAAGGCGAGAAGAGCGGGTCCGCCCCCTCCCGCCTGGAAAGTGGTTTCTGCCGGTCCCTGGGAACACCGGAGTACCGGATCTCGATCCGTGGGGGCGGGGTCCTTGGAGGGGACGGAGCGCCCCCTCTTGGGAACAGGCGGTCTATCCGCAGGGACTGCTGTTGGAGCCTGATTGGTTAGAGAGACATTCCCTAAACCCCTGGGGAGCCCAACCCTTGGGGTTGGGGGATCCCCAGCTCAGTACTCCAGCATCTCCTATCATCGCAGGGCCCCTTCCCTAGTGACATATGTCCCTTGTCCGGGGCCATGGAGACATTGCAGTCACCACGGCGGCGCCTCTGTCTGAAGAAGGGGAAGTGACCTCCGGCCTCCAGGCTCTGGCCGTGGAGGATACCGGAGGCCCCTCTGCTTCGGCCGATCAAGCCGAGGAAGAGGGGGAAGGAGGCCGGGAGGAGGCTGAGCATGAGGGGTCCGGGGCCGAGGAGGTGCAGGGAGAAGCCCCCAGCACTGAGGGGGAAGAGCATGCCAAGGGAGAATCCGAGGACTGGTGCGTGCCCTGCAGCGATGAAGAGGTGGAGCTGCCCGCGGATGGGCAGTCCTGGATGCCACCCCCCTCGGAAATCCAAAGGCTCTATGAACTGCTGGCTGCCCACGGTACCCTGGAGCTACAGGCTGAGATCCTACCCCGCCGGCCACCCACACCTGAGGCCCAGAGTGAAGAGGAGAGATCCGATGAGGAGCCAGAGGCCAAAGAGGAGGAAGAGGAAAAGTGAGGGCATACCCTTACACCTTGTCCTTGAGGCTGCTCCCCTGATGCCGGGAGGAAGTAGGGAGGGGAGGTGGGACCCAGGAGCATGGGAAGTGGAGGGAGGGGAGAGAGCCGGAGAGGAAGAGCCAGCAGGCTGTGGAGAAGTGTGGGTGTTTGCGGGGGACCACCCTCACCTTCCACTCTCTATCCCCCTGTCCCAGACCGCACATGCCCACAGAATTTGACTTTGATGATGAGCCAGTGACACCAAAGGACTCCCTGATTGACCGGAGACGCACCCCAGGTACAGACAAGAGGGGAGAAATGGGGGGGGGGGCGGTGAAGGGCCTCTGCTCCCACTTACTCAGAAAGTGACTCCCTAAAAGATGCCTTTGCTTAGTGCCTTGATATCTACAGAACTTGTTTCAGGAGAGAGCATGCACCCAGTGGTGCCATCCTTCCAGCTTTGGTGGTCCCCTATCTTCCGCAGATAATTCCCATGCTTCCCATTCCTTTGACCTCAGTCTCCCCAGAAGGCCAAGTCATTATCATTGTTATCTAGATCCACATCCCTACACTACTGTGTACATCTCCTAATCTGACCCAGTTTCCCATCCCATGTGCCTTCCTAGAATTTACCCTCAGAGCCACTCCTTTTTTGTTTGCTTGTTTTTTAAATAAATTTATTTATTTATTTATTTTTGGCTGCTTTGTGTCTTTGTTGCTGTACCTGGGCTTTCTCTAGTTGCGGCGAGCGGGGGCTACTCTGTTGCGGTGTGCGGGCTTCTCATTGCGGTGGCTTCTCTTGTTGCGGAGCACGGGCTCTAGGCACACGGGCTTCAGTAGTTGTGGCACGCGGGCTGTAGAGCATACGCTCAGTAGTTGCGGCACACTGTGGCACACTGGCTTAATTGCTCCGCGGCATGTGGGACCTTCCCGGACCAAGGCTCGAACCATGTCCCCTGCATTGTCAGGCGGATTCTTAACCACTGTGCCACCAAGGCAGTGCCCCCTCGGAGCCAGTGTTGATTTGTCTTTCTTTTACCCCAGCATTCAAGCCAGCAGCAAGTCTTGTGAGCTCTGCCTGCACCCTTATCCAAGCCACCATCTCTTTTGCCTAGATAGTTGTGGTAGCTCCTAACTGGTCTTCCTGTCGCCAGCCTCAGCAGCCAGAGACGGGTTTATGTTTCAAAACATAAATTGTGTCACTTCTCTGTTTTAAATTCTCCAAAGGATTCCATTTCTGGGGGGTGGGGGGATGGTGGTGTATGAGTGTGTCAACTGAGAATCCAACCCCCCCCCCAGGGATTCCATGTAAACTAAAAGATCCAAACCCCTTATTGTGGCCTGTAGGTCATATCTTTGGCCTTATCTTTCCTGTCTCCCCCAGCTCTACATTTCTCATTGAACAGACCTCCCTGTTCTTGCCCTGGGGCTTTTGCACTTGCTCGTCCCCTACCTGGGATGCTCCTCCCCAGTCTTCATATTTCTAGCCCCTTCTCATAATTCAGATCTTCATTGCCCACCCCATCTGAGGCCCCTTCCCTAAACCTCAGAACCTCCAGGACAGGCCTGGAAATCTCTGTTCAGTGAGCTCCCCAAGTGATTAGTAAGATCCAGGCAGGTCTGGTGCACGCTGCCTCACTCGCTTCCACATTTCTCTCATTCCCCTTCTCCAGGAAGCTCAGCCCGGAGCCAGAAACGGGAAGCGCGCCTGGACAAGGTCCTCTCAGACATGAAGCGACACAAGAAGCTGGAGGAGCAGATCCTTCGTACTGGCAGGGACCTCTTCAGCCTAGACTCAGAGGATGCCAGCCCCACCAGCCCCCCGCTCCGGTCCTCAGGAAGTAGTCTCTTCCCCCGGCAGCGGAAATACTGAGTGCTGCTGCCCTTAGGGTGCAGTCTACCTGCTGGGGCCTTGGCCCTTCTTCCCTAACCCAGGCCGCTGGGAAACTTGGGAAGAGGAGAGACACTCCAAGCTCCCAACACGGCCCCTTGCCAGAAAGAGGACATACGTGTATGTGTTTATGTTTTCTATTGAACATCTCTTTGGAGACCTGGGCTGAATTTTCTGAATCTAAAATAAAAAATACCAAGTTACCTTCTCTTAGAGGAGGGACTGCAGCTGGAACCGAAACAGCTATGGAGAGGCAAAATTGTACGCACCCAGATTGGGAAATTAAAGCCAGATGGGGTAGAAGTGAACTCAGTCAGCACCTGCCCCCTGCCTCGGGCCGAGGACCCTTCCCAGTGCCATGCCAGTGCAGCCAGCTGGCTCTGAGGTGGGAATTCCTGAGCACTGAATGAGCTGCAGTGCCTTCAGCTGCAGTAGGAGCAGCCCAGAGGAGAAAAAAACAAAACCAAACAAATGAGAACCAGCTGCAAGGGCCCTTTAAATGCCCAAGCCCCACCCCCAAGTCTGCCCTGCCCTACTGGGAAGTCATCTCTAGGGCTGGGTGAAGGAGTTTCCTGATCTGAGGACTCTGTTGCAGCCAGCCACACTTCTGGATGTGAGTACTTCGTACAGGCCTCAAAGCCCCAAACCAGTTGGTGGGACCTTGTGTCCTTCAAGACCCTCTCTAGCTCTGTCCTGCCTTCTAGGGCTTGCTTCATCCGGGGCAGGTGGTCTCTGAACCAGAAACGGGAGAAGGTGGGTGAAAGCTTAGGCTTGGGAGGCTTTGCTTTCCTTGGAGTTTTTTCTGGCTTCTGAAGTAAAGGTAGATGAACGTGTCATCTTGCCAACACCCTCACCCCTCCAAATCTCAGGCCTCTCTGACCTTAAGCTACCCCATCAGCAGTAGGGGCAGAGGAAACTTAAGGAGTTCATTTAGACTCCCTCCTGAAGTGAGATTGGTCCCTGCTAGACTCCGCCTGGGGACCTGAGCTCTGGCCTGTCCCTTTGAGCTTTTAGAATGTGACTTGTCCCCGTTGAGATTCCTCAACTCTGCAGACATCGAAGCTTTCCTATTACCCCACTGAGGGCTATGCCAGCTGTGGGACTTGCAGATCATTTGAGAAATCATTGGCAGAGTAATCTTAAGGTAGGCTTGATTTCCAGAAGGCATGGAGTTTGGTGAACAAGGCTCTTTTTCTTTTTTTTTCTTTTTGGGACTGGGAAGTGAAAACGGGAAGCTCTCTTGGACCCGCCATGCTTCTAAGATTCTGGGGATCTTAGCAGCATGGAGGGCTGGGGGATAGTAGTAGAGGCAGGTGTGCCCTGTTTTCTCTGCTTCCTGTCTGGGTGGGCCCCTAGATACTATGGGGAGAAAGGCTGGCTGTCACGGGTGCCAACTGCCAGAAACTTCTGCCTGTTTCCACCCTTGGCACACAGTATACTCAGCCTCCCCTGAGGGCGAGGCTTTCTGGACAGGGCAGCTCTCTAAAGCCATGGGAACCTAGGGGCAGCCACCTTGAATGGCTGGCCCAGGGAAAGCCAGGGAGCTTCAAGGTTACTCTGGCCTCCTTGTTGGGTGCTGCTCTCCTGGGTTACCGAAGATACCTTTGAACTGCACTGGCACTGTCTCCTGGAGAGTACCCAGCCCCTCCCAGGTCCTTAAGTCCTTGTTCTAGTTTAGAATCTTACTGCCATTTTTGCCGGAGACCACACTACTTCTTGGTCTGGGGGCTCTGCAGTCACGATACCTGAGGGGGAATTCTGGCTCCGTCCTTTGATCGTTGTGTGATCCTGAGCAAATTCCTTAATTTGTAGGTTCTTAGGGGGATGAAATGAGTTAATTAAAAGCATTTAACACAATACCTGGCACAGATTAAGTTCTTAATAAGTGGGAGCTGTAATGGGGGCGGGGGGCACTTGCCAAAGATAGAAATTCCAGAGTCTCGTTCCTGGAAACCTTAGCCTAGTGCGTCTGGGGTGAGGCCTGGGCATCAATACGACCAGCTGAGTCCTATGATTGGGCGATTTTAGAAAACAGGGGTTCTGAAACCTGGTTCCTGGGTCATTTCCAATCTAGCCAATCTTCGCCTTCAATGACTGGCATTAATTGGCAGCATCTGGAGGTAGGATAGAAATAGGACAAGCATCATCCTGAGCTGGCAGAGCTGTTCTGTCCCCAGAAAAAGCTGCTGCTCCCGAAAAGTGGCCCAGTTGGGCTAGAGCTCAGATAAGATTTTTCCTAGGAAGAAAAGGTCCTAAAACTTTGCTGCTACTAAAGAAGTGATTTATGTGAAACAAAGTCTCAAGAATTTCCACTATAGTCCTCCAAAGCAGGAAATCATTTTCCTAAATTGGGAAGCTGTCTGGTAAAAACAGCCTCTCTGCAGTCCCTGAGAAATGTGACTCTTGCATTCTCTAAACAAAGACTAGAATGTTTAAAATCAGCGAAGGGAAACTGCAAAGATGAGTTCCCTGTCCTGAATTTCCTGTGCATTTTCCTAAACCTAAGCTTGATAGACGTGATGATGGCAAGGCTGTCTCCAACCTTTCCTCCAACTTCAGGCCTGCCCAGGCCTTGGGACAAGGGGACTTGTGCTGGCTGGGGGTCTACTTGGACCTGAGGGTGAGGAACTGGGGGAAAATACATGACATTCCCTGCTTTTGAGGAACAGTTTGCCATCTGGGTTCATCTTTGGTCTTCCTCCTCCAGGCTATCCTTTGTCGCGCTCCTACTGTGTATTAGACATGCTCCAGTCTCTAACCCCTTTAACCCCAGGAAACAGTCACTTTTATTCCCACTCCAGTCTAAGAGAGTAAGGCTTGGAGGCTAGCACGTGGCCCGAGGTCGTATTGGCAGTGACAGAGCTCAATCTTTGCTATATATTAGAGTCAGTGGAAGAACTTTTCTATATAGCAATGCTAGGACCCCACTCCAGACCAGTTAAATCAATCCCCAGAGATGGGTGGTTTTAAAAGATCTCCAGGTGATTCTGATGTACAGCCAGGCAGAGTTGAGAGGCTGTTATAGACCAGAGCTGCTCATAGTTTAATGTATGCCCAAATCACTGGGGATCTGGTTAAAATACTGACTAATTCAGCAGCTCTCGGGTCGGGGGAACCCAAGATTCTGCATTATTAACAGGCTTCCAGGTGATGCTGATGCTGCAGACCGATACCCAGTGTGGCTGGTCGCCTGGGCATCTGCTGTTTAAGATTCACTGTCAGCCACTCACAGTTGACACTGAAAATCTGATACGTAATGATATGACTCATCCATTAATTAAATTTTGCTCTAGCAAGTTTACTCTTGAGCCAAAACGGCAAGAATTGCCTCTTCACTAGAGGATGAAGCCAGCTTCTTCTTACAGGCTGTTTTGTTCTCTGCTCATCTAGCCGTTACCCCTCCCTTCTTGGTGTGTGGGGTGCAGTGGGGGAGCCACTGGTCTCTGAGACTTTGGGTAAAAGTTGACTGGTTCTGGCAGGAGCCTCGTGACACATGAGGATCAATGTAATCAGGCAAGGTTGGACAGGTACCCAGAGAGCAGACTAGGGGGCAGATCTTGGAAGCAGACACTGAAGGGAGGTCTCGATGAATTTAGGGAGTTGGGGCCAAACTCGGGGCTGGGCAGGACCTTCCAAAGGTCAACATGATCCTTAGCCATTGTCTTTTTTTTTTTTTTTTTTTTGCGGTACGCGGGCCTCTCACTGTTGTGGCCTCTCCCGTTGCGGAGCACAGGTTCCGGACGCGCAGGCTCAGCGGCCATGGCTCACGGGCCTAGCCGCTCTGAGGCATGTGGGATCTTCCCGGACCGGGGCACGAACCCATGTCCCCTGCATCAGCAGGCGGACTCTCAACCACTGTGCCACCAGGGAAGCCCCAGCCGTTGTCTTTTGAGGACCTTGGTATGTTGGAAGTGAAATGCTCTAACTGTACACGTTATCTGGTAAACCACGGAAGTCTAAATCTGAGACACAAACATGCTGCCTGAGTCAGGTGGTCCCCCTGGATCTCTGAGAGACCTCTAGTGAGGCTCACTTCTGGGGATGGCAAGATTGAAAAGGCAAAACCTGTTCTTGGGTGAACTTAGCAGGTGAATTTACATGGAAGGCACAGCTTTAGGGCTGGGTAGGTGGGTGATCAGGGAGGTGAGACAGGGTCCTGGTACTGAAACAAGGGTAGTTGGCAAGGGCATGGCCTCGGAATAAGGCAGGAGCCCAGCCTGATTAGCTTTAAGGATGACTCTCAGCTGAGTCAGTGAGCTGGGCGAACGAAGCTCTCGGCCCCCCTGACTGGGCCCAGCTGGGGTGACAGATGGTAGAGAGGCCTCAGCCGTAGGGGGTGAGGGATCGTCCAAAGGAGCCATTGG
The DNA here is from genome assembly GCF_025265405.1 of Mesoplodon densirostris. NCBI lineage: Eukaryota > Metazoa > Chordata > Mammalia > Artiodactyla > Ziphiidae > Mesoplodon > Mesoplodon densirostris. The sequence goes on from NC_082676.1 coordinate 44,995,010, forward strand.
AGGCTGCTTCCCAGCCTTGTGTGGCCTTCTAGAGTTTAAATCTTCCCCGTGGGGCCGCACAGACCCTCCTCTTGCAGCCCTAGCCCTTCCTCTCCCCCATCTGGCTTCCTGGCCAGGCTTCCGCCCTGCAGAGAACCAGGAAGAGGCTTCACTGGGCTGTCAGATGCTCCTTTGCTATTCTAGGCCCACAGCTGGGGTGACACAAAAACCTGCCACCTTCCTGATCAGTAAACAAGTGAGGGTTAAGGCCGAGATGCCAGATGGGGTAGGGAGCCTCTGGTGCTAGGTCACATCCTCCAGCTGGATAGGGAAGCTGGCCCTCAGCTGTAAGCCACACACATAGTGCTGCTAAGAGCCAGTCTCTGTTCCAAGCGCTTTATGATTAACTCAGTCCACATACGTTGGGTTGATGACCTATCTATCCCCAGTTCACAGGCCAGGAAACGGGTATAGGGAGGGCAAAGGACTTGTCTGAGATCACCCATCCAGTAAGGGTTAGAACCAAGATGCAGGCAGTCCTAGCCCCAGGGTGCGGGTGGGGTGCTCTTGTGGGGCCCTCTCCTGGGGAATGGAAGCACAGCTGAGCAGGATGGGCAGTAGAGAGGAAGGAAAGTGAAGGTCCAGGTAAGAGTGGGGAGAACAGAAAGCAGAAAACTAGCACCTGGATTTTCAAACACTCCCTGAAATCAACAGAAGAGGGAGCTCTGATGTTAGAAAAGTTAAGGGAAATTAACTTGACAAACAGGCAACAGAAAAGTATCAAGGTCAAATCCCATACAAAGTTGCAAGAAAAAGAATGAGGAGCAGAATAATAGCCCCCTGATGTAGAAAGTGTACCAAGAAAACAGATCAAAACTGTAACCTCTTTGAAAATGAGGTAAGACATTAGGAAACAGTACCAGGCAAAGCAGCAAATCAGAATTGTAAATAAGCCCAGGTAGTCTGGCTGAATCCATGCCCCTAACCATTGTACTGCACTGCCACTGGAGAGAAACAGGACCAGGCATTCCATCGGGATTCTCATCCTGATGGTACCACCAACTTGCTGTGTGGCCTTGAATGACTCATTGTCCCTACCTGGGACTCAACTAATTAGAGCCACACTGTCTAATATGGGATCAACCAGCCACATTTGACTACTTAAATTAAAATTAAACACGAGCTCCCAAGCGGTCTTGAGCTCACACCCGGCTTCTCAGCCTTAACCTGCGTGCCGCCATCACTGTTATGCTAGGCACTGCTGCCTGCCGCTGCGCTGCTCGGTAGCAGCAGTCAGTCTCCCGGACCAGCCCCCCGGGTCCCGCCGCTGTTACCCAGTCAATTCGCTGCTACTCCCATGGGTCACATGAGACAGATGGAGGAGTTTGCTGCTCGCTGGGTGACATACTTCAATAAGCCAGATATTGATGCTTGGGAATTGCGTAAAGGGATGAACACGATTGTTGGCTATGATCTGGTTCCAGAACCCAAAATCACTGATGTTGCTTTGCAGGCATGCAGACGCTTAAATGATTTTGCTAGTGCAGTTCGCATCCTAGAGGTTGTTAAGGACAAAGCAGAACCTCATAAGGAAATCTACCCTATGTCATCCAGGAACTTAGACCAACTTTAAAAGAACTGAAAATCTCCACTCCAGAGGAACTGGGCCTTGACAAAGTGTAAACCCCATGGATGGGATTCCCGAGAATTTATTGATAGCGCTACTTGATTGTAAACAGTCGCCTGGAAATATTGATGATAACATATTACCTTATTTGAACAAGTTTTCCTTTGTTGAGTACCAAACCATGTAACATAACTTGGACTTTAATAAAAAGGAAATGAGGGCTTCCCTGGTGGCGCAGTGGTTGAGAGTCCGTCCGCCTGCTGATGCAGGGGACACGGGTTCATGCCCCAGTCTGGGAAGATCCCACATGCCGCGGAGCGGCTGGGCCCGTGAGCCATGGCTGCTGAGCCTGCGCGTCCGGAGCCTGTGCTCCGCAATGGGAGAGGCCACAACAGTGAGAGGCCCACATACCGCCAAAAAAAAAAAAAAAAAAAAGGAAATGAGTTTGAACTGAAAAAAAATAACTAATTAATTAAAATTTTAGTTCCTCAGTGACACTGTCCACATTTCAGGAGTTCGATAGCTGCATGTGGTCAGTCCAAAGACAGCACAGATTAAGAATATTTCCATCATTGTAGAAAGTCCTTTTGGATGATGCTGAGTTGGAAGGTTTTAGAGAGGAGCCACACAGGTGATGTGAGTGCATCAGCACCAGGGGTAAGACAACTGGGAGTGGTGGGGACTATGGTTAAGCAGGAAAGCTTGTGGCCTGTCTAAAGGGCTCAGCTGCTATGTGGCTCTCATCAGTTTGCCACGTGGGAATGTAGGGCCTGGCTCCTCATTCTTCAAGAGAAGCAGGAATTGGAAGTTTGTGGTAACTCACAATTTCTAAACAAAAGAAATTTTACAGATTGTGTGGATCAAGTAAAACTCTTGGGCCTTGATTCTGTAATTTTGTGGCTCCGGCCTCTTTTTCCTGTGCCAAGCCACTCCCTCTTCCTCCTTCTCACTTCACATTTGTCACCCAGTTTGGAAGCTGGATGGATGGTGGACTAGATGGGGTACCACTCCTTTTTGGTGGTGGCTTCAAAAATGTTGGACCGGGACTTCCCTGGCAGTCCAGTGGTTAAGACTCTGCACTTCCAATGCAGGCATGGCCAAAAAATTAAAAAAAAAAAAAAAAAAAAAAAAAGTTGGACCAGAGTCTCGGAGGGCAAGGCTTTGAATCACTTAGTAAACTTGGTTCCCTTTGTGTGACTCCAGGGGACATGTCCAAAGTCCAAGGCATGCTGGAGGCAGGCATGGGGTTTAAGTAGGTGGTGTGACATTCCTGAACAGGCCAAGCACTGGAGGTAACCACCCAGGATTCAGAAGCAGTTAGGGTGGGGGTGGACAGAATGCAGTACTCATTTACTCGCTTTCTCCTTCCCACCCACCCCTACCCATGATGGCAGGGAGTCACAGGTGGCAACAGACCACAGAGAACTGGGGAGGAAAGGACTAGAATACTCTGGTGTTTCTTTTTTTTTTAATTTTTTAAAATTTATTTATTTTTGGCTGCATTGGGTCTTCTTTGCTGCGCGCGGGCTTTCTCTAGTTGTGGCGAGTGGGGGCTACTCTTCGTTGTGGTGCGTGGGCTTCTCATTGTGGTGGCTTCTCTAGTTGCAGAGCACGGGCTCTAGGCGCGCGGGCCTCAGTAGTTGTGGCTCGCGGGCAGTAGAGCGCAGGCTCAGTAGTTGTGGCGCATGGTCTTAGTTGCTCCATGGCTTGTGGAATCATCCTGGACCAGGGCTTGAACCCGTGTCCCCTGCATTGGCAGGCAGATTCTTAACCACTGCACCACCAGGGAAGTCCCCTTTGTGATGTTTCTAATCCAGCTGATTCTATGGGAGCGTCAGTTCCATCAGGGACCCCTTCCTTGAGAGGCGGCCCACATCTAAACAGTTCATCCCAGGATTGCTTAAAGCACAAGGGGGGAGGGCTGCAAAGATCATGCAAACATTCTTGGGCTATGGGCTAATGTTTACATACAGCTGGGGCCCTTGGGATCCCCTGAAATAAAGGAGCCTGCCCCTGGAGGAGCCAGGGAGCTCTTCAGAGCCTCTGCCCCGCACTGTGCTGGGGAAGACCCACAGCACCGCCAGAGGCTGACCACCTCTCCCAGCTTGGTGTGCTTCCGCCTCCTACACTCTGGGGGTTAGAGATTGGGGAAGTTTTGAGCTTAAGCCCCTCCCAGTACTTCAGGAAGCTTGGGGGAGGTAAAGTAGATGGGAATGAGGGAAAGGAGTTGGCGGAGAACCCTGGGCTTCTGTGGTTAACTGCATCAAGCATCTCTTGGCAGGGGTGGGGTCTGGATGGGCTGCCCTGGGTGGGAAGAAAGGAACAGATGGGTGTGGGGACAGTGAAGGATGGCATAATCTGAGCCGGAGGAGGAAGGGCCCATTCCCCCAGCGCCAGCCAGTCTTCATGCCCACCTCATCCCGAGCCCCCTGGACTCATCTTTTGTCTTCTCCCCACCTGTCTTTCACACTCTGTGCTGCCTTGGGCTCAGGAGTCACCATGGCAGCTGAAGAGTCCATCATCCGCATCCCACCATACCACTACATCCATGTGCTGGACCAGAACAGCAACGTGTCCCACGTGGAGGTCGGGCCAAAGACTTACATCCGGCAGGACAATGAGAGGTTGGTGTTGGGAATGGGCTATGTGGGCACCTGGGGCCAAGGAGGGCCTGGTAGCCTGGCTGGCATGATCGTCCATCTCCTCCTTCCTGTTCCCTGGCTTGGGTGACAGGAAGCTTTCTTTCTCATTCGCCGCCTCCTTCGGGGATAGGAACGGGGGGTCCCCTGGGTCCTCACACTGCTTCTCACCCTCCAACAGGGTCCTGTTTGCCCCCAAGCACATGGTGACGATACCCCCACGCCACTACTGCACAGTAACCAACCCGGTGGCCCGGGACGCCCAGAACGCCGTGCTGTTCGACGTCACAGGACAAGTACGGCTCCGCCACGCTGACTTAGAGATCCGGCTGGCCCAGGACCCCTTCCCCCTGTATCCAGGGGAGGTGCTGGAAAAGGTACCTGCTCACCTTTCCCGTACCCGCTCTACCTGTCCTGCTACCTTGACCTAGGGCTCAGCACTGCTTTCTGGAGGGAAAACAAATTGGGGCCATGGGAGGGGGTGGGAGGTGACATTTGCTGGTTCTCACTGGGACAGAATTGACTTGTTGACCCTCCACTCACCTTCCCCAAACATCCCCTTCCTCTTCACATGCCCAGGTCAGACCTTTGAGAGCTGTCGGCCCATCTCCGGACCTAATCTTCCAGGCTCCAGAGCCTGCCTGAAGCTCCTGGCCAGTCTGACACTAAATGACTTGTGCCAAGAGTAAGCACTTCATTCTCTCAAACAGTGCCAGATGCCAGTGGGCAGTGACAGCAGTGGTGGACCAGGTGAGGCCCAGGCTCGGGACGCCTGTGGCTGCTCCATGGGAAGTCATCACAGACCTGTAGTGCCAGCCAGGCCCTCGTCCATGTTGCCCTAAGGCCCTGGGCCGGAGTGAGAGGGCACCCCGCCTTCATTTCTGTAACATTTCTTTACCTTCACCTCCTTGCCGTTTTACACTGTTTACTCTGGGCTTCTCTACTAAGCAGTGCTTCTTGATCCTGGAAGCATAAGAGCACGACCCCGGAGCTTTGAGGCATTCCTGTCCACTTAGCTGCAGGCACTTTGGGGAAAATGTGTGTGGAGATACTAAGTGGTGAAGAATGATTCAGATGTTAACCCTTAAGGAATCTGGATGAAGGGTGTAAGGGAATTCTTTGTAGTATTCTTGCAACTCTTATGAAGTCTCAACCTGTCACAAATTAAATCACCCATATCCAGGTTCTGCCTTAGACAAACTAAATCCCTCTCTTGGAGGGAGCTGTTGGGGGTGGTCTGGCACCAGAATTTTTTTTTTCCGGCCACGTGGCATGTGGGATCTTATTTCCCTGACCAGGGATGGAACCGGTGCCCCCTGCAGTGGAAGCATGGAGTCTTAACCACTGGACCGCCAGGGAAAGCACTCCCCCTTTTTTGGAGGGGTGGGCACCAGCATTTAAAAGCTCCCTAGGGGGGCTTCCCTGGTGGCGCAGTGGTTGAGAGTCCGCCTGCCAATGCAGGGGACGCGGGTTCGTGCCCCGGTCCGGGAAGATCCCACATGCCGCGGAACGGCTGGGCCCGTGAGCCATGGCCACTGGGCCTGCGCGTCCAGAGCCTGTGCTCCGCAATGGGAGAGGCCACAACAGTGAGAGGCCCGCGTACCACACACACAAAAAAAAGCTCCCTAGGGTGGAGAGCTTTCCTCATCGCTGCCTCTTTAACCTGTGCTTCCCCCGGCGGCCCCAGCTCACAGCGGCTTATTCTCAGACCCCACGTGCTCCAGGCCAGGAAGGCAGGGCCTTCCCTTCCTCTGAGCCCAGTGCCACCAAGATGTTCCTTTTCTACCAGAGAGTCGACACTCGCCCTCCTTGGAGGCACTGGCCCCTACCCACACCACTTTCTTTCCCTTCACTGAGCCGCCACCTGGCTCGGGCCTCCCTTCCCCGGCCCTCCTGGGAGCCTCACTAACGTCCATGCGATAACCCTGTCAACATCTTGGCCTTCTTGACCTCAAGTCTGGCCCTCACATCTTCTGCTTCAGTCCTGCCCAGTGCCATGTCCACTCTGGACTGGGTGGTTTATTCCCGCACCTGCCCCACCTCTGAAGTTTTTTTTTTAGCTAAAATATTTATATTTTTTATTGAAGTAAAGTTGATCTACAGTGTTGTGTTAGTTTCAGGTGTACAGCACAGTGATTCAGTTATACATACATACATATCTATTTCACAGATTCTCCTCCCTTGTAGGTTATTACGAAATGTTGAGTATAGTTCCCTGTGCTATGCAGTAGGTCCTTGTTGCCCCACCTCTGAAATTAAACCCAGCTCCTCCTTAGCCATCAGTCTCCCCTTCCTAGTCCTCCTCTGCTGTCATGTTGCCTCCAGGCTTTTGAATCCCACTTCTTTCCTTCAGATTCTCTTCCTGGTCTCTCCCTACCCCAGCGGAACCCTGTCGTTTTAACACACGCTCTTCGTGTGCTAGACCTGCGCCCAAACCCTGTCCTCGATCGGTGTTACCCCTCCACCCCGATCTTTCTGTCCTTTCACTCAGGTAGATCCACCCCAGCAGTATTATAAGTAGCTAGTGGGGTAAGTGGTTCATTCCAACCCAAGCCTGCTCATTAATGTTTCCTTCCCAACCAGCTTTCTCTCCCTTCTTTTCCCCCCTGCATGTCTCTAAATACTGATCATTCTCGACTCTCTTCCTGTTTTCTGCCCTCTCACTCTCAAACAGCTTGGTCACCTACTTAGAAATTGAGGCCATCTGGAAGGATCTGGGTCTGTGTCCCCTTTCCTTCCCTGTGTCTCCTTTCTACCTGTTGGAGCCTCTAGGAGGTTCCCCTGCATCCGTGGACCCAGGAAGACGCATCCTTCTATTTCTTGATCTTATATCCCCACCTAGAGCTTCTCTCTCCTGTCTTTAACTTCTCCGTTACTGGCGCCTTTCTCTTGGCCAATAAACGTGCTCTGCCTCTTCCATCCTTTTCTGGCCTTGAAGGCTTACTTGTGCACATTTTTCATCTAAAGAATGCATTCGTAAGACTGTAAAGTCCTGTCTGACTTCCACCACCAGTATCTGCTCTCCATCCCCAGAGGTATCTACTGTCATCCATTCAGGGTATACACTTCCAGATACATCTGTGCATCCATGTAAGTATGTATCCAAAAAAGTATTGGTTATAACTTATTTGCATAAGGGCTAGCACATTGTCACTTGCCAGTGTATTTTGAATGAACTTCTCATCTTGGTGCATAAGTCATTTCTTGTTTAATTGTTTGTAATTCCATATGATAGATAGAGGTTCAGCCCTTCTCCTGAGTTACCATTTAGGATGTGTCCAATTTATACGGAAAAACAGTGCTGTGGTGAATATCCTTGTGTGTGTGTTTCCTTGTGCATGCTAGTTTCTTTTTCTTCTTTTTTTATAAATTTATTTATTTGTTTGTTTTTTATTTTTGGCTGTGTTGGGTCTTCATTGCTGTGCTCAGGCTTTCTCTAGTTGCAGCGAGCGGGGACTACTCTTCATTGCGGTGCTCGGGCTTCTCATTGTGGTGGCTTCTCCTGTTGCAGAGGACGGACTGTATGCATGCAGGCTTCAGTAGTTGTGGCACGTGGGCTCAGTAGTTGTGGCTCGCAGGCTCTAGAGCGCAGGCTCAGTAGTTGTGGCACACGGGCTTAGTTGCTCCGCGGCATGTGGGATCTTCCTGGGCCAGGGCTCGAATCCATGTCCCCTGCATTGGCAGGCGGATTCTTAACCACTGCGCCACCGGGGGAGCCCTAGTTTCTTTTTTGTTTTAAGAGTAGAAACTAATAAGAATTTCTGGGTCCCAGGATATGCACACTAAATTTGTATGGGCTTTTATGAATGGCCCTGTCAATCTAATTTTTAGCTATCTGCTTTCTCTTTCCTATTTAGTTTTTTTTTTTAAATTGGGGTATAGTTGCTTTACAATCTTTCCTGTTTACTTTGACAACTTGATGTTCTCTGCCCTGGTGCCTCACAAGCCCCTGCATCTGGCCCCCCACCTCCGCTGACCCCACTTTGGCAAAACCCCAAGACATCCTAAGTGTAGGCCCAGTGGACTGTCATTCTGTGTCTCACAGACCCTCTTGGCCACGTCCATTGTTGATCTGCCCTCTTACTAAAACTTGTCTGTGTTTTACTCTGTGGACATCTTTTTTTCCCCATCTTCTCCCCATCCCCTCTGCCTTCAGGTTCTGTCCTGAATATCCTGTGTGCCTTCTTTTTTTTTTTTTTTCCATGGCCTTGATCACTTCGTCTGTGTTGAAGACACCCAACTCTATACCTCAGCTGGGAACTACAGGCTGTGAGTCCCCTAGCTGCCTATAGGAAGCCCTCTCCTAGATGTCCCACAGTCGCCTCATACTGGCTATCCAAACCTAACACTTCCCCTTACCCCCAAATCTGTTCTTGTCCCATATTCCCAGTCTCACTTAGTGATAACTACTGGACCTAGTCACTCAAGCTGAAAGCCTGTAACAGCGGGGACAAACTGAAAGGAGACAAAGGAGGCAGCCAGGAGACCAGTTAGGAAGATATTTCCATCATCCAGGCAAGAGATGTTGGCAGCTTAGGTGAGGGTGTGGCAGGGATAGATAAAGGTGGACCTGGATTTGCAATGGACAGACAGGAAGTGACGATGGAGTATATGTGAGAAATGAAAACCGTACTGGACTACACGCTCTTCCCAGAATGCTCACACCTTCCTCCTCCTCCTTCTACACCTTTATATCAAAAGCCAGCTCTTCCTTTGAGCCCCAGTTCAAATGCTACTCTCTGAGGGCCTTTCCTAACTTCTTCACCTGGATTTCTGCAACCTCTTCCCCTTGACCCAGTCCACAGTCTGCTTGGAGGCATTGGTCTGTGTTTGTCTTATCACCCACTGGAACCTCAGCTCCACGAAGATGGGGGTATGTCTTGACTCCACCACAACCAGCCGAGCGCCGTGCACATAGAAGGTGTCCAGGCAAAGGCTTGCCTGGGCAGTAAACCTCCAGCTTGGCCTCTCCAACCCAGAGTGTGGTCGGTGGGTGAAGTAGAGTTATGTGAGCTTCTCCTCCCAGGGGGCTACTCTAGTTGGTGTAAGGAGTGGCAGGTAGGCTTCGATAAGGCTGAGGTTCAAATCCTGATTCTGTTTCTTACTCGTTGTGTGACCTTGATCATGTCCCTTAGCCTCTATGAGCCTCTTTCCTTGCCTTCCTGCTTCCCTCAGATCAAAGATCAAGTGAAATCCTATTTGTAGGAAATATTTGTACAAACCTCTAAAAAGGTTTGGCAGCTTGTGGCTGGGTCCCTCTTCCTGATGGAAGGAGATGTGATGGCTGGAGCACAATGGCTGTCTTGTGACCATGAGGCAACCTTGAAAACAAAGCCTCATGCTTCAAATGTGCCTGTTATAGAAGTTTATACTTTCCCACCACCTTATACTTCCTGAGAGCCCCAGTGCACACTGGGCCATGAGATATTCACTTACTCAGCTTCTCAGATGTTTCTCCCACATCTCCCATCAAGCCCTCTACCCAGTTTCCCACCTGGATTTCTAGTTCATAACAAGATCTGAGCACTTCTGCAGAGGAAGGTGTGTCCTTGGCCCATCAGCAGTGGCAGCCTCTTGCTCTCAACTCCATCTTAGCTCTTCAGACCAGATGGCTTGGGGGGCACACCTACCTTGTACATTACACTCGGAGTCTTATTTTGGGACGTGGAGAGATTGATGCTGTGGACTCTGACCTTCACGGTGTCAGGTTTGACTCCAGGGGTCCCAGCTCTGAATACCCCGTGACCCCCCTTCTTCCCCTATTAGGACATCACCCCACTGCAGGTGGTTCTGCCCAACACCGCCCTCCATCTTAAGGCGCTGCTGGATTTTGAGGATAAGAATGGAGACAAGGTGGTGGCAGGAGATGAGTGGCTATTTGAAGGACCTGGTAAGTATTTCCTCTCCAGCCGGGTCAGGGTCAGAGTTTTCCTGCCCTCGCATTCTATCCCTGATATCTTCTGACCTTCAACACCCATCTCATCTTCCCTTCCCAGGCACGTATATCCCCCGGAAGGAGGTGGAGGTTGTGGAGATCATTCAGGCAACAATCATCGAGCAGAACCAGGCCCTGCGGCTGAGGGCCCGCAAGGAATGCTGGGACCGGGAGGGGAAGGAGAGAGTGACAGGTGGGGTCTTGAAGGGATGCTGACGGTGGGTGGGTGGGTGGGATTGGGGGGGCAGGCCGTGCCTCAACCACAGGGGAAGTGGGGAAGTTTGGGGGTAGACACTTGTAGCCTGGAGGAAATGCTTCCCTGGTATCTCTTGCCAGCTGTTCTGGGCTGCCCCCTGCTGCTTCCCCGCACCCCCTTCAGGAGGCTCTACCCGGATCCTGTGATCACGATCATGCTGACATGGCTTTTTCTTCCCCCCAACCCTTTATCATGAGCTGGGGGCAGCGGCCATGTCTGTTCCTAGGTCAACAAAGCAGGTGTTCATATACAACTAGTAATTGTGTTTGACAAATGTGATGTATTAAATAAGGTCTTCACAAAGGCCGTGCTTACTGAGCCAGGTGTGGTTCAAATGCCTTACAAACGGTAACTTCTTTAGTCCTCCAACAACCTTGAGGCACCACGACTCCCATTTTCCCTATGACATCACTGAGGCCTGGGTTTATGGCCAGGAAGGGCCAGACTGGAACTTTTCCCCCAGCACTCTTGCTTCTCCAGTAGGCTCAATGACCTCTGCAGCTATAATAAAGGCAGTTCTGCCCATTTTAGGGGAAGGAAAAAAGTCGGTCTTTGGAGCTTAGAGAAGGCCTAGCAGAGTATTGGAATGTAGCAACTTGGGCACTTGGAAGGGCTTTTTTTTTTTTTTTTTTTTTAATCTTTCTTGGGTAGGGATTGGTTTTCCTCTGGCCTCAAAAAAGGAAAACAATGACTCCTGTCAGACCCTTGAGCATAGGGGCAGTGGCATCTCAAAGTGGCCCACAAAGTTCTGCGGGTGTCCTGTTGTCTAGGCTGCAGGAAGGGGCATCTGGGGAACAGGCTGTGTGACCTTTGACCCTTGCCTCTCTGCCCCTGGCCCAGGAGAAGAATGGCTGGTCCGTTCCGTGGGTGCGTACCTTCCTGCAGTGTTTGAGGAGGTTCTCGATGTGGTGGATGCTGTGATCCTTACGGAAAAGGTTTGTGCTCTGGAGGACCCTGGGTGGGAGACTCTCAGAGTGGCAGGGAATGGTGTCAGAGAATGTGAAAATAAGGTCACCTGAGGAGTGTCCTGGGTCACCTGAAAGGGTTTAAGGAGTCCTCCTGGATTGGTAGACACTGTCACTTAGACCTGGATCATTTAGTGGCCAGTAGGGTTCCCAGATCCCCCGAGGAAGTTAGAGGTGGGTTTATTCAAACCCCCCGACATCTCGCTCTACAGACAGCCCTGCACCTCCGGGCTCGGCAGAACTTCCGAGACTTCAGGGGAGTGACCCACCGCACTGGGGAGGAGTGGCTGGTGACCACGCAGGACACAGACGCCCACGTACCAGATGTCTATGAGGAGGTGATGGGGGTCGTGTCCATCACCACCTTGGGTCCCCACAACTACTGTGTGATTCTCGACCCGGTGGGACCAGATGGCAAGAACCAGCTGGGGCAAAAGCGTGTGGTCAAGGTCAGTGTCTCCACCTCACCCAGAGGTGAATGCCTTTGGAGTGGCCTAAGGCCCTTGGACCCCAGCCCCTGCCCTCCTCCCCCCCTCGGTACATGTTCTCGAAACACCAAGCTTGTTTTGGCTCCCTCTGTGCACACTTGTCTCTATCCCTTGAGACACTGTCTCATTGATCTTTCTGGCATCCCTGACCTGAGGTCACACATGGCCTCTCTTGTGAGTGCCTCCCTGGCCCTGCACTGTGTCTGTAAACCTGGAAACTCTCTCTAATATTCCACATCCCTCTGCTCTGGAAACTTTGTCATCCTGCATCAAACAAATCTCTTGGTTTACCCTTCTCTGCATCCTCTACCTCATCCCCTCTCTGAACTATATGTGGGACTAGCAGGGCTGGGCACACCTTTCCTGTGAAGATCGTAGATATTTTAGGTTCTGTGAGCCATATGGTCTCTGTTGCAACTACTCAACTCTGCTGTTGTGCCGTGAAAGCAGCGTAGACGGCTTGTAAACGAACCAGTGCCACTGTGTTCCTGTAACATTTTATTTGCAAAAACAGGAGGTAGAATAAATAGGAACAACCCAGATGTCTATCAACTGATGAATGGATGAAAAATATGGTATATCCATACAATGGAATATCAGTCAAAAGGATGATAGATAATCTTTCTGGGGTTGAGGGCATTCATGTTCTTGAAATGATTAAAAAAGGTAAAAATCAAAAATGAAGTTCTAATATGTGCTACAACATGGACAAACTTGAAAGCATCACGCTAGGCAATAGAAGCCAGACGTGAAAGACCACATATTGTATGATTCCATTTACATGAAATGTCCAGAATAGGTAAATCCATGCATAGTGTGTGGGGTGGGGCTGGGCAGTAACTGCTACTGTGTATAGGGTTTCTTTTCAGGACTATAATGTCCTGGGGTTAGGCAGTAGTGATGTTGGGCAGCTCTGGATATACCAAAACAACTGAATTGTATACTTTAAATAGGTGTATTTTCTAATATGTGGGTTATTTCTCAAATATATATATACACATATGTGTATTTATATTATATATTAAAAATAGGCAGCAGGCCAGATTTGGCCCAAAGATCAGAGATTACCAACTCTGGACTACACCATCCCAAGGCAACAAAGTATGGGAGAAATAAAGCAATAATAGATTAATTCTTAACTATTGAGCTTGTGAGAACCCAGACCTTGACAGTTTACAGAATTTTCAGGGCAGGTTTTAAAATTTATTAATGTATTTATTTATGGCTGCATTGGGTCTTTGTTGCTGCACGCGGGCTTCTCATTGCGGTGGCTTCTCTTGGTTGTGGAGCACGGGCTCTAGGCACACGGGCTTCAGTAGTTGTGGCACGTGGGCTCAGTAGTTGTGGCACACAGGCTTAGTTGCTCCGTGGCATGTGGAATCTTCCTGGGCCAGGGCTTGAACCTGTGTCCTCTGCATTGGCAGGCAGATTCTTAACCACTGCGCCACCAGGGAAGTCCCAGGGCAGGTTTGACCAGATCTACAGGCATTTGTAGAGTCCCTCACAGTCTAGATAATGATTCACTGTATGATGTAAGTGTGGGGAGGGTGCTTTTGTGGGCTCCTGTCCTCAGCACAAGCCCATGGTCACATGGAGCTGAAGGAGGTACCATCAGAGGCACCCACAGCCCTGGGTGGCGACTGCTCCTGACCCGCTTCTCCCCACTAGGGGGAGAAGTCTTTCTTCCTCCAGCCCGGGGAGAAGCTGGAACGAGGCATCCAGAACGTATATGTGCTGTCGGAACAGCAGGGGCTGCTATTGAGGGCCCTGCGGCCCCTGGAAGAGGGGGAGGGCGAGGAGAAGGTCTCCCACCAGGCGGGGGACCGCTGGCTCATCCGTGGACCCCTGGAGTACGTGCCACCTGCCAAGGTGGAGGTGGTAGAAGAGCGTCAGGCCATCCCGCTGGATGAGAACGAGGGCATCTACGTGCAGGATGTCAAAACCGGAAGGGTAAGAACTGAGGGATGGGCACCATCGCTGCCATGTGGCCCTGGTGGTGGCTTGGTCTGGGCAAGTGGGTGATGCTGATGGAGAGATGCATGGTGGAGGTGACAGAAGGGATTCAGCAGTGTTGCCAGTAGCATCCAAGCCAGCCGGCTGCTAAATATGAGGGCATTCTCTGGAGTTTTTGCCTTCCCTTTGTCTTAAATATCTAATTTCAAATGTTAGAGCTCTCAAGCAAGAAGATGAACCAGATTTTAAGATGGAAACTTAGTCCCCATTGCAGATCTGGCCTCCGGCATAAAGGTCTGACTGGGATGTGGCCTAGGAACAGTAAGACCTGACCTCCCTCCCATACCCTTTTCCTGGTGGAATCCCTCCTCTCTGCCTCTCACCTAAACCTTGATCTTGGTTAGACCTAGGACCACATCTCCAACCTCTTTAAGAATCCAACCTACAAGCAGAGCTCAGAATCCTAGGAAATGTTAGTGTGTGCTACCTATTTCCTAGGATTGCATCTGTCCCTGGGATGCCCTCCAGGCTGCCCCATGAAGGAAGATTCCAGAAGAAATACTATCGGGAACTTACTATATGCCAAATTCTTGACACTAGACATGTGAGATGTCATTCATTCCTCTACCCTATGAGGTTGCCACTATCATGTCCATTTTGCACACGGGTGAGAGAGCTGCCAAAGGTGACAGAACTTGCAGAGAGCGAACTTGAATGCAGCCTCCTTCCCGAGGCCACATTTAACCACGATGCTGTCCTACCTCCTGGACCAGTTCCGCTTTAGGGATGCTGAGTAGGGCTCTTTCCTTCCTCCCTTTGCCGGTGACATTCCTCCTCGTCTTCCTCTCTTGAGGTGCGTGCTGTGATCGGGAGCACCTACATGCTGACCCAGGATGAAGTCCTGTGGGAGAAGGAGCTGCCTCCGGGGGTGGAGGAGCTGCTGAACAAGGGGCAGGACCCTCTGGCGGACAGGGGTGAGAAAGAGACATGCAAGACTCCTAGGCCCTCCGCCCCCCGGAACAAGACCCACGTGGTCAGCTACCGTGTGCCCCACAATGCCGCGGTGCAGGTGTACGACTACCGGGATAAGAGAGCCCGGTGAGCGGTGGCCTGGGGGCTGCGCCGTGTGGGGCTGCGCCGTGTGGGGCTGCGGCGGGACAACCTCTCCGGGCCTCTGACTCCCGGCTCCCTCTGCAGCGTGGTCTTTGGGCCAGAGCTGGTGTCGCTGGGTCCCGAGGAGCAGTTCACAGTGTTGTCCCTCTCGGCTGGGCGACCCAAGCGTCCCCACGCCCGCCGCGTGCTCTGCCTGCTGCTGGGGCCTGACTTCTTCACGGACATCATCACCATCGAAACCGCAGACCACGCCAGGCTCCAGCTGCAGCTTGCCTACAACTGGTGAGGGGCAGAGGGGAGGGCCAGGGCCCCTGCTGGTGCAGCCCCGGGGGCACCCTGAAGAGAAGAGATGCCACCTCGAGTGCTGAGCTCACAATCAGGGCAGAACTCCTGACTCCAAGCCACGGTCAAGGAGGAAACCCAGGGGTTCAGGCAAATCCAGTCTGACGCCCAAGGGGAACGACAGGAAAGATGAGGGCTCACCTGGGGGTAGAATTTGGGGGGAAACGGCAGGAGGACACTCCTCAGCTAAACTCCTAGCGTGACTTCAGCCAAACATGTAACTACAAGGTTTTAAAAAGATTAATCAGACCCAACTGGTGGGAGTGGCCGGGTGGTCAAGAGCAAGTACTCTGAGGCTGATGGGTGTGCATCCCAGCCCTGCCGTTTGCTAGCTGTGGGCCTGGGCAAGTATTGGGTGCTTTCCTCAGTTTCCCAGTCTGTAAAATGACGTTAAGGACATAACCATCAACTTAATGGGGCTGTGGAAAGGATGCTGTGAGAATTAGAACTGTGACCGGTCCATAGTTAGAGCTCAAATGGCAGTGATGAGAATTGGGGGAGATAAGTCAGATGCAGAAGCAGTACTCAACAACTCCCAAGCGCGTTTCTCACCTCTTGACTGAGTGGCCAGGACTGTGACAAAGGCAGCTGGGCACTGATATCTTTGGGGGCACAGACCCTGGAGCCACACTGCCTGGGTTCAACTTTCTGGCTTGGCACCTGTTATGTGACTTAGGGTCTGTCGCTTAACCTCTCTGGACCTCTATTTCCTTGTCTATGATGGGGGTAATGCTCATTCCCACCTCATAGTGTGGCTGAGCAAATAAAATGGGAACATGTAAGTTTCTTAGGACTTCACCTAACACATAGCAGATGCTAATTAGCGTTCTCTGTCGTGAGACCCTTCCCAACCACAGAAGGTGGGTGTCAGTGTCCTTTTGGAAGATGAGAGAGTTGTCTTTGCTCACAGGCACTTTGAGCTGAGTGACCGGAAGGACCCCCAAGAGACGGCCAAGCTCTTCTCAGTGCCCGACTTCGTGGGTGACGCCTGCAAGGCCATTGCGTCCCGGGTGCGAGGGGCTGTGGCCTCTGTCACCTTTGATGACTTCCATAAGAACTCAGCCCACATCATTCGCACTGCTGTCTTTGGCTTTGAGCCCCCAGAAACCAAGGGGTCTGACAGCATGGCCCTGCCCCAGCCCCGGGACCGGGCTGTCTTCCCCCAAAATGGGCTGGTGGTCAGCAGTGTGGATGTGCAGTCGGTGGAGCCCGTGGACCAGAGGACCCGGGACGCCCTGCAGCGCAGCGTCCAGCTGGCCATTGAGATCACCACCAACTCCCAGGAAGCAGCTGCCAAGTGAGTGAGGCCTGGGGGCCTGGCTCTCCACGATGCCCACTGTGGGCCCCGACCTCTCCAGGGTCCCTGTCTCTAGCCTGCTGCCAGGACCTGGGTAACACGGCACCCTGGTGGTCAGCCTGCTGTCCTCCTTACCCAGCAGAGAGCCTGGGCTACTTAAGGTGGGAATAGATGCCACCCCTGCTTCTGTGGCTTCTCACCTTGCTTGTGCTGGAACCCAGATTCGTATCTGTGGCCCTCCAGGCACTCTGGGGTCCAGCCTTGCCTCCCCCTCCTCACCTTCCAGCCTTCTCCCCAGGCTCACATGCTCCAGGCCCACCAGCTCCTTTCTGCTCTTCAAGGTGGGAACTCAGCACTGCCTGTTCCCTCTGGCCAGAATGTTCTCCCTGCGCTTCAGGGCAGGCTCCTTCTGGCCTCCAAAGGTCATGTCGTCATAGAGCCCTTTTTTACCCCAACTGAAGCAGCACCCTCTTTGCCCAGTCATGTTATTGTAGCACCCATTTTCCAAGGAGATTGTCACTGTCTGAAATCATCCCTGTTTACTTGTCCTTTTTTCCCCACTGGAAAGTAACTCGTGTGAAAGCAGGACTCACGGTCACAGCCACATGCCCCTGCACCTAGAATCGCACTTGGCTTGCACAGTGCACACGCTGTGCTTTCATTTGCACGTCAAGGGCCTCCCATGGGCCAGTGGTCCCTGCCCTTGGAGCTCCTGTTGCAGCTCTGGCCCCATGCCAGCGTCTTACCTATCCCCTCTCCCACCCAGGCACGAGGCTCAGAGACTAGAACAAGAAGCCCGCGGCCGGCTTGAGAGACAGAAGATCTTAGACCAATCAGAAGCTGAAAAAGCTCGCAGGGAGCTCTTGGAGCTGGAGGCTCTGAGGTGGGTGGAGAACTAGAAGAAAAGATGGCAGGGGTCCTTGGAAGAGCAGCTGATGCGAGGGGTGTGTGTGCGTGCGTGCGTGCGTGAGCGCGCAGGCATCCTCGTGCTGCTACAGCATAAGTCAAGGGCAGAGGAGGGCAGGGCTGGGCTTCCTCCTGGGTCTCCCTGACTCTGTGCCGTCTCCAGCACCGCGGTGGAGAGCACTGGGACCGCCAAGGCAGAGGCCGAGTCCCGAGCAGAGGCGGCGCGCATTGAGGGAGAAGGCTCCGTGATCCAGGCCAAGCTCAAGGCAGAGGCCTTGGCCATTGAGACGGTGAGTGGGGGAGATGCCCGTGGAAGGGTGTGGCCTTGGGGTCTGGAAGAAGCCAGATGGCTGCAGTCCCTGAAGCCATGTGGGAAACCAAGTACCCTAACAGAAAGCCCTGTCCAAATACTTTGTGGTTTACAAAGTCTTTTGCCCTATTTCAGTTTACTTAATACCTGCTTTGAAGGTAAGGATGATGATTACACCCGTCTTACAGACATGTGCTCCAATACTGGCCCACTTCATGCTAGGTATTGCCCGTGTTTTACATGCAAGATCTTATTTAATGCTTGAAATCCCATTAAGGGTAGGAGTTCTCTCCATCTTACAGAGGAGGGAACCGAGGCTTGAATTAAGGGGCTCCCAGGGTCACTAGCTAAAAGGTGGCATAGCCAGGGTTCACCCCTAACTGATGGTGGTAAGTTTACCGTTCCATCCCCTCCATCTGAATTCCCTCAGGTTTGCTGGCTGGGGGACTTGCTGGACATGTCCAGGGGCCACACGATCAAAAGAATGCTGGGTTTTCCCCTTCCAGGAGGCTGAGCTCCAGCGAGTAAAGAAAGTGCGAGAGCTCGAACTGGTCTATGCCCGGGCCCAGCTGGAGCTGGAGGTGAGCAAGGCCCAGCAGCTGGCTGAGGTAGAGGTGAAGAAGTTCAAGCAGATGACAGAGGCCCTGGGTCCCAGCACCATCAGGGACCTCGCTGTGGCAGGACCGGAGATGCAGGTGAGGTGGGGGGAGAGTGCAGGCATGGGTGTGTGTGTATATGTCTTTGTGTGTATGTCTTGGGACCATATTTGGAACCAAGAAGGCAGAGCCGGGGAGGCAAACACAACACCTAGAAAGATGTCGGGGACAGACGGGCGAGGGGAGGTGGTAACTTGGACCGTCTCTGTATCCCATGTCATTCGAGCATGGTGTCCTATCAGGCACAGTACTAGACTCAGCAGTGAGCAGAAGCTCCTGTGAGAGCAGTAAACTGATGGGACATCAGTCTGTGACAAGCCCTTCGAAAGAAGTCAACAGGGTGATATGGTGAAGGGGGAGGTGACATGTCAAGTTAGCTGGGGAAGGAGGGCCCCTCTGAAGAGGGGATACTTAAGTGCTCTGTAGAGTCGACGAGGGCTTCCCAGGAGAGGGTCCAAGTGCAAAGAATGAAACCTGGTGCATTTAAGGAGCAGGAAGGACTGGACGGCTGCAACCTGGCTGAAAGCTCCCAGAGCTTTCAGGCCCACGAGGCCTGGGAGGGGATGAAACCCTCAGGCTCCCCTTATGTTCCTTGCTTGTCACTGACTAGTCCTATGAGGATGGCTTGGGCTACAATGTCAGACCAGAGAGGGGGGCAGCCCACCCCGGAGAGGCGGCCGAGGGGATGATAGAAGGGACCAGGGTCTGACTATCTTTTCGCCCGCCTCTTGCTCCTTCCAGGTAAAACTGCTCCAGAGCCTGGGCCTAAAATCAACCCTCATCACCGATGGCTCTGCCCCCATCAACCTCTTCAACACAGCTTTGGGTCTGCTGGGGCTCGGGTCTGAGGCCCAGCCCACAGCCAAGAAGGCAGCTTCGGGGCCCAGTGCCCACGAGGGCTTGCTTCTCCCCTCCACCACTGGCCCTCTAACTCTTGGAAGCAACCAGGTCATGCCTTAGCTCCCTACTGCACTGACAAATAAAACGGACACTTCTGGGCATTTAAACCCTCTTCTGTTGCCGTAAGTCCACATCACAAGGGAGTTTAATGGTGGTGGGCAAGAGGTACCCCTGAAATCTTGATAATTACTAGAGGCTACCCTCATCTGTAAAGTGGAGAGGAAACTGAGGCAGGAAGAAGACTAACCCAGTCAGGCTGATGGGAGTGTGGGCCCAAAATCTGGCTGCCAAACAGCCAGACTATCCTTTTGGCAGTCAGCTTTCCTAGACGCTAGCTGGGGGAGATGATGCCACAGGTGAGAGGATGGGCCTGTACCCCTTGGGATGGTTCCTGTGCCATCTCTTCTCACTGCCCTTTCCTCCCAGACCCCAGCTTGGCCTGGGAGTTCTGGAGTCTTAACCCTCTGGCTGTGGGTGTATCCATCCTGGCTTCCCCACCTCCGGCACTTGGGAGGCTTTCTCTGGCGCCACCTGCTGGTTGAATCACACACCTGCACGTGGCGTCTGTGCATGCGTCCCTTCTCAGATGGGGGTGTCAGATCTGAGAGGAAGTTACTGCACCAGGTCCATAGGAACTGGAGCACCTCCCTGGGCTTCTGATTTGGGCTCTTCGGAGCACTGAGGAAGGGGTGCCCCCTTCTCCCCCTCCCCCATGATCAGTGAGGAGCCCTTATTTGGGGGACGGATCCAGGTACAATCAGTCTGGGCACACAAATGGAGGCTGCAAGGTGCACCAGCACTCCCACCCAGGTAGAGCTGTAGGTGCCAGGCCTGCCTGGTCTCTGCTGAGGAAGCAAAAAAGTCTCGAGGTAGAGAGAGAAGCTTGGGTGTACTAGCTGTGCAACGAGAATGCAACCTCCCTGATCTTTTCCTCATCTGTGAAATGGGCCAGCAGTTCCCCTCCTGAGCAGGGTTAAAGCTTTTTTAGGGTCTTATTCCTTTTCCCCCACTGGGCCCTGGCCCCATGAGCTCTTGTCTCCTTCCAGCTCGAGTTGCATTGGTGACCAGTAGCTCCACTCAAGTCTGAGCTGGTTGGGGCCGGGGGCTGTCTTTAGCCCACAGCACTTGGTGGTGTCATCTCAGTGTGGATAGAATAGGCAAAGGGGTCAGCTCATCCACCCCTGCTTCCTGCAAATCCCCTACATCTTCCCTTAGGAGAGGTAACTGATTTAAAGCTCTTCATCTGGTACCTGGCATGTGCTAAGTGCTGTGTTAGCACTGTTTATAGCCAAGGGCCTCTGGGGATAAGTGACAGCAGGTAAGGTTGCCCATGGAGGGTAAGTTCCTTCCTGTCTTGGCCACGGCTCCCGTGGCCATCCTTTGACCTTGTCATTACTAATAACCACGGCCATCCTTTGACCTTGTCATTACTAATAACCACAGCACCTCTGAAATCAACTCGTGCCGCCTCATCCTCGCCTTCCAACAAACATTCCTCCGACTCCAGGCTTCAGTGACCTTGTTCTCAACCACTTTCTCAACGTTGAACCCCACGCCCATTTCGTTTCAATCTTGCCCAGCTTCGATTTTGTCGTCTGTTGTGTAATTCACTCATTCTCAGTCAAAACCTCCCTCAGAAGAGGGAACCCTCCTATGCTGTTGGTGGGAAAGTAAGTTGGTGAAGCCACTATGGAAAACAGTTTGGAGGTTCCTCAAAAACTAAAAACAGAATTAACCTATGGTCCAGCAATCCCACTCCTGGGCATATATCCAGACAAAACTATAATTCAAAAAGCTACATGCACCCCTATGTCCCTAGCAGCACTATGCACAATAGCCAAGACATGGAAGGAACCTGAATGTCCATCGACAGATGATTGGATAAAAAGGTGTGGTACATATACACAATGGAATACTACTCAGCTATAAAAAAGAATGAAATGCCATTTGCAGCACCATGGATGCAACTAGAGATGATCATAAGTGAAGTCAGTAAGAGAAAGACAAATACCATACGGTATCACTTATATGTGGAATCTAAAATATGACACAAATGAACCTATGAAACAGAAACAGACTCACGGACACAGAACAGACTTGTGGTTGCCAAGGGGGAGGGGGTTGGGGGAGGGATGGTGTGTGAGGTTGGGGGTAGCGGATGTAAGCTTTTATATACAGGATGTATAAACAACAAGGTCCTGCTGTATAGCACAGAGAACTATACTCAATATCCTATGATAAACCATAATGGAGAATAATTTTAAAAGAATGCATATATATGTATAACAATCACTTTGCTGTACAGCAGAAATTAACATCATATTGATTCAGAGCTGCCTGTGAAGCACAAGCCACAGGGGAGGACTCAGCTGCAGGGAACAGCAGCGCAGCTCTGGGGGCCACAGAAGAAGTGCAGAAACCAGACTTGACAGACTACACAATTTTGCCTAGATCTGCCCCTACATGGAGCAGCCAGGAATAATTTAAGACCACATAAGGGCTGAGTTTTGAGTGGTGGCAGATCCCCGCTGACATCCCACTGAGGATGTTTGATTGTCCCCCTGTATTCCAAACCAGATGTCTTTGGATGGCAATCTCCCTTCTCTCACCCTGGGGTGGCCAGAGGGGAAGCTGGATTAGATGTAGGGGGGCAATAGGGTAAAGGTTTTAAAAATTATATTCCATGACTGATTGCCTAAGATTATGTATGAGAAGTGATCCTAAGTAATGAGAGCTAAAAAAATAAAAAATGAATCAACTATACTTCAATTTAAAAAAACCCCTCCCTCCCTCCTCGCCTCTTCCCCACCCCACGATACTCAGTGGAAAAAGCCCCATCCCGACTTGAACCAGCTACTGCCCCCTCCGCCCTCCCTGACCAGCTGCGTGTTCCTGGAGGAAGAACACACCACCTACTGACTGATCTCATTTGAAACTCACGGCAACAAAATCTCGAGAGACCTAAGGGCTTCTGGCTCTGCTTGTCTAGCTTGCGTGAGATCCCCTTCAGAACAGCTGTTCACACCCCCTCTCCTCTCCACCTCCCACACCCCTGCCCACTTTCTCTCACCTCTGAGAAAGTAGAAGCACGTGGGGCAGGAAGGCCCTTTCCAGCATCACATGTAACAAACGACCCCATCTGGACTCTGTCCTCCCTCCTCTTCCCACGGAGGCCGTGTCCCGCTGACCCCAGCTCGCCCCCTTTTCCTCAGGTCCTCAGAGTCCACTCCTCCGTCCCCACCTCCTTTCTCTCCTGCACCGTCTGCTTCTCCCCGTCTCCTGGATCGGTGTCGCCAGCATATAAACGTGCTCTGCTCCCTCCCACGGAGAACCGCCTCTCTCAGCCCTACATTCCCTCCAGCTGCCACATGTCCTCCTTCACGGCCAAAGTCCTCAGTTTCCATGCCTCACCTCTCATTATCTCCTCAAACCACTCCAGTTAGCTTCTGGCTCCACCCCTTGCTTCATGGAAATGGCTCTGTTCGGCATCACCAGTGATGCCCTTGTTGCTAAACCCAGCAGTTAGGTCCTCTCGTTCAGCCTCTCCCATCATTCAGCACAGTTGGCCACCCCTCTTCCACCCCAGGCTCCCGTGACCTAGCCTGCTGCACTTTTCTATCCACCTCCCTGGCTGTGTCTCAGTTCCCTTGGCCAGCTCTACTTTCTCTGCTCAGCCGCTAAATATGAGTCACTCTGAGCCTTGGTTTTTTTCGGCCATGCCGTGCGGCTTGTGAGATCTTAGTTCCTTGACCAGGGATTGAACTCAGGCCCTCAGCAGTGAAAGTGCAGAGTCCTAACCACGGAACTGCCGGGGAATTCCCAGAGCCTTGCTCTCTTACTCAGCTGCATTCTTGGCCAGTCTCATGGCTTTATATTCAAAAATCCATTTCTCCATCCCTGATCTCACCCCTGAGCTCTAAGCTCATTTCCAATTGATGACTTGATGTCTCCACATAGATCTCCAATGGCCATTGGGCTTGGCCACATATATGACCTATTCAGGCCAATGAAATCTAAGAGGGAGTGACATCACCATCCTTCTTCCTTGTCCATGTTAACCAGCAATATTCCAATATTGGCCTGGGTCCCAGAGAAAAATGTCCAAGCAGAGCCACAGTTGACCTGCAATAGACATGCAGCAGGTGGGAGAAATGTTTACTGTATTAAGTAATAGATTTGGCAGGGGAGCGGAGGGGGGGGGTGTTACCACAGCATAATCTAGCCTATCCTGACTACATGTACCTCATAAAGTTGTGAAATCCAATAAGGTAATAGAAGCTTTTTTAATGAAGACAGGTTTTCACTGTCTCCCCAGCACTTATTGTAGAGTGGGGGAGACAAGATATACTTCTGTGGTTGGAAAACAGGCCTTGCTGGAAATACAGTGGAGTTCCAGCTCACACCGGAGCCCAATTCTCAGTCAGTCCCTTGGTACCACATTTATCCTTGAAGTTCCCTTAAATTGCCCATTAAATACAGAATGGTGTGATCTGTGATGAAGATCAACACAGACTGTTTTCCTCCAGCCCTGGAGCAAATGGCTTTTCTTTGGTTGAATACCAAATAAATTGATTTGTTGAAGTACGCCTTGTATGAGAAAAATTTGTCTTTAAACAGCAAAACCACACTCTGTATGGTAAGACGCTGCCTACCAAATCTATCTGCTCTTCCTCCTAGTCCCACAACTAATCTCTTTCCCAACCTCCCCTGCATGTAGATGTGGCCACGTGACTTGAGTTGCAGCCAATGGAACGGGAGTGGCGGTAGCACGTGCCAATTCCCTGCCTTCCCATAAACCAGCCTCGGGCAGTCCTCCAGGTGCACCTCTGCCTGCATGAGATGAAGGCAAGCAGGGTGCTCTTGGAAGCTTTGTGTTGAAAATCACAGAACTGTAAGTCAGGAGGAGCCTGAGTCCCTGAATCTCTGCTTCAGGAGCTCCCAGTCAGGAGCTCTTGATTAGGCCTTAACATGAGTTAAAAATAACCTATCTTGGGACTTCCCTGGTGGCACAGTGGTTAAGAATCCGCCTGGCAATGCAGGGGACACGGGTTTGAGCCCTGGTCCCGGAAGATCCCACATGCCGTGGAGCAACTAAGCCCGTGCGCCACAACTACTGAGTTTGTGCTCTACAGCCCACAAGCCACAACTACTGAGCCCGCGCGCCTAGAGCCCATGCTCCGCAACAAGAGAAGCCACGGCAATGAGAAACCCACGCACTGCAACGAAGAGTAGCCCCCAGCTCCCTGCAACTAGAGAAAAGCCCGCGTGCAGTAGAATAATTAATTTAAAAAAAAGATATTGTTACCTATATTCCTTGAGGAGGAACCAGGACCCTGCCCCAAGGCTGCACTATTGTCTCTTGACATCTCCTCCCCTGTTTCCCCATTCCCTCCCTTCTCTGATTAGCAACTGTTTGAACCTGCCCTTTGGAACTCAGGGAAGGTCAGGGAGGCTGAATGAAGCCTATTTCCTACAAACAAGAAACAGGAGACACAGAAAGGATTTGTACCTGGGAGCCCCACAGGGTCCTGCTGGGTTTCATTAGCGGACCAGCCAATATATAAAATGAATTTTAAAATACAGAATACGCGTAGACGTGAAGAATTTATTTAGACACGGAATCAGTGAGTAGCAGTGGTTGCCTCTGGGGAGAACTGGGAGCTTAAAGTGGCAGGAGACTTCGTCATCCTTCTGTAATGTGTGCAATTTACTATTTTGACATGTGAATAATTTACCCATTATTTTGAAAGATTCCTTCAGCACCTCCGTGTGGCCCTCAGGGTGAAGTCCAAAAGCCCTCCTGGGTTCCTCAGACTGCCGCAGGCTTCCACCCCACCTCTCTTCAGCTCTCCAGCCACCAACCCCGAGTGCTCGGTGTTCCAGCACATCAGTCGCTTCCATTTGGCAACTGCTCAGGGCGCTCTCTGGCCTCCCGGCTCCCTCAGCTGAGAATCAATCCTCTCCTCTGCATTAACCCTTCCCGCCCCAATTACTACTACCAGATTTCTACTTAAGACACCCAAAGCACTACAGCACATTCTAACCCTATCCCCCAACAAGCACCTCCCTAACTGCATCATCTCCTTTCTGGCTATACTGTGGCCTCCTTTCCACTGAATCCCCTGGGCCTAGAGCAGTTGAAGCTCAATACACATCTTTTTTCAGCTTGTGGGATTTTAGTTCCCTGAGCAGGGATCCAACCTGTGCCCCCTGCAGTGGAAGCGTGGAGCCCTAACCAATGGACTGCCAGGGAAGTCCCTCAATACACATCTGATAAATTTCAGCCCTCTCAGACATGAGGCCCTCTTGGCTAAATGATTACAAGGACAAAATAAGTAATATCTGCAAAGAAGCCCCAGCACAGGGTCTGGCATATATGGTAGGCTCAATGCAGTCTTAAAAAGAAAGCTGGTGCCAGACAGCTTTCTGCTCAGATAGCAGGGATAGCTGCCAGGGACAGATGCCTGGGACAATGTCTCCTATGATAAGTACCCAAAAAACTGTTTAAGAGGGAACAGTGATTCTCAGTGTAACTGGGAAGAATAATCAATCAGCTGGAGTTTATTAAAACTTCAGACTTCTAGGCCCATCCCTAGAATTTCCAACTCTGAAGGTCTGGCACAGGGTCCAAGAAGCTGAATTTTCAAGAAATATCCCACAGGTGGTCTAAGGACCACACTCTGAGAAACCAACCGATCTATTTGTGAGTATTTAAGCCGCTACGATATGTCAGGTCAAGGTTAATCTTCTTTGTAGGGATAGAGAAAGAACAAGAAGAGTCTGTGCCCTCGTGGAGTTTACATTTTAGTGAGGGTAGAAAATATCAGGTACACAAGTAAAGGTAGATAGCCAGTGACGGTGTTGTAAAGAAAATAAAGCAGGTGGGCAGAGGACATGGAATGCGCTTGGGTGGCAGGGAGGGGATCTCTCTGAGGTCACTGAGGAATGACAGGAAGGAGCCAGCCAGTAAAATACTGCGGGCAAAGTATCCAGATGGATCATCATTTTCCCCCAAGCTCCCCTCGACCCAGGCCCTGGTCCAGGACTATCTCAAAGGAAACCAAGTCCAGAACAGTGATGTTCCCGCCTTTATAATCAAGGCTTTCGGAGCCAGGACAGAGATTGCAATGGGGATCTCGACAGCACCTTCTCTCTGGGCCATGGTACCCACAGGCTTCCTCTATCTAGCCAGGGGCAGAGGTCTGAACCCCTGCCTTTTGGGAAACCTGGCCCCTACCCCACCTCCCTTACTCAAGTGTCCCTAAGGTCTCAGCCAAGCCAGATCCCAGGGCTGAGCCAGCAGGTGTGACTATGCCCGATCCTCAGACAGCTCTCTTGGGGCCCCGGGAGCACTGCCCGTGTGGGTGGGGCCTCCTGAGCATCCTTCCTGATTTGAAGTCCAGGTCCCTGGAGATCACAGGGGTGGGACTCGTCCCCAGGATTACGGAGAACATGACATCACCAAAGAGGCTGGTCCCCCTTCCCAGCAGGTTGGACGACACATTGGGAAGACGTGAGCCTGGGACCTCCTAGGAGGGACAGGGGTGCCGCGTGGCACAGTGAGACTCCCAGGGCAGGTGGGTAGCCAGGGGCTGGAGGTTCCAGGATCACTTCTTCTTGGCACGATCTGCTGCGTCCAGGGCAGCCATATTGCGGGCGGCTGTGATCAGGTGGATGACACTGATGAGGGACTTGAGCAAGGCGATAGGGGCTGTGATCCAGAGGCCCATTCGGAAAAGACCTACAGAGCCAACTGTGGGAAGGGAGCAAGGGCGATACAGAGAAAACAGGATGTGGGTGAGGGAGGGGCCTTCGACTCCCCGGGCAGGCCCAACCCCCTCCCATCCTCCTGCCCAGCCCCTCATCTCCTACCTAAAGGTCCCTCGGAGAAACTGAACAGGTAGAGGAGGCAGTAGAAGAGCTCATTTCCAGCACACAGGGTGAACAGAGCGGGCTGCACAGACAGCAAAAAGGCTGCTTAAGCAAGAGGGTAGGGTAGTGCCCCCGATCCCCCAACTAGGGGCCGGGGGGCCAGGAACTGTACTGCAGAAAGAGGGGTGCAGGGCGGTACGGGTAGGATGTGGGTGGGCATAGGGGGAACAGGGCAGATCAGGGAACCTACCCAAGGCCCTTCACCCTCCCCTTCCGCACGGAGCTGTGGGCAGCACTCACCACACCACAAGGTTACAAACCAACAGGAAGATATTTTTACAGGGCTGCCCCCTTGAAGCCCTGGGCCTTACCTGGAGGTGTTACACCCTCGAGCCCACCCGGGGTAAAGACTACACTCCTTCTCACGGCCTAAGGCCTTTTGAGAGCTGGTTCTGCACACCTCTCTGGCTTCTTCCTCCCTCCGTCTCCCCTCAAGCCACTCAGTTCCTTCTCCCTGGGCGCACCTGGGCCTCAGGCCCACTTGCTTTCTCCAGCAATTCACAGGGCTCAGCCCAGGAGCCCTTCCCACCAGTCCCACCCTGGGCCCAGGGCTCAGCCCAGGACTTGCCCGTAAGCTAAGTGAATAGGGAGGGGCAGCAAATGCTCACTCTGGAGGTGTAGTAGATGCGAAGCACTGGATTTCCAGACAGGTCAATCATCTTGTGACTTTCACTGCCTCGGACCACAGAACTTGGGGAGAAAGTAGGCGGAATCCATGAGCTTTCATTACTACGAATGCCCACCTAATCCACATTTCAACCCACACAAAGTAGGTACTGGGATTGCCTCTGTTGAACAGAGGAGGGACTGGGGCACAGCTGAGGACCACTGTCTTGCCCGAAGTCACACTACCTAGCTGGGTAGCTGGGGGAAGAATCAGGATTCAAAAGCCCCATGCCCCTTCCCAAGGGATGTTAACTCTTTGGAATCCTCAGAAGGGTTTTAGGGATTACTTAATCCAACTGTAAAACAGGACTGTCGCTAATTCAGCGATTTGCCCAGGGTCCTTCAACAAAGCAAAGCTAAAAAGGAGACCTCCCAAGAAGCCTGAAGACACCTCCCATATGGTCTCACCCCTCCCCACCGTAGTGTCTTCTTCAACCAGTCAACACCCCCAGAATCACTGACCTGTGGAGGTGCAGCCAGTGGCTGGCAACATCCAAGCTCATGCTGAGCTGGAAAAGAAGGGTGGCGCGAGGGTAGAGCAGGGCCAGGTTGACCAACAGACACATTGTGGAGCACCGGTCTGTCAGCATGTCCAGCATGGCCCCAAATCGGGTTCCTGAAAAATGGCAACTATTAGGTGGACGGGGGCTGTAAGGGGGCAATGGATCTGTGACAGAGGCCATATTTAGTGTATCACTCTGATGCAGAGTCTAAGAGAGAAAAGGCCCACAATCCACTGCCTGGGGAGGAAAGCAGACTGCTATCGTTGGAATACGAAGGTCAAAGGTCAAGGGTCACCACACCATAAAACAAGGAAGCATGGCAGTGTAGAGAAAACAGTGTAGAAGGGAGTGAGGAAGCACTACAACGCATCAATCCCAGAACCAAGGACCCAGGTCTCAAGACAAGGAGACCTGAAGTCTTAGGGAAGTCTTAGAGGTGGGTCTGAAGAACAGATTAAAAAATTAATCATCTCTCCGGAAACCATCTCCCTTCCCTCTCCATCCTCCCTCTAAACATGCTTTCTGGAATCCTTATGGCTTGTGCCTGGCATACAGTAGATGCCCCCAAAACACCTGTTGAATGGATTTTTATTCAGAGAGGCCTCCAGCACTTGCACTGCCATGCCGGGTCTTGGTATCTCACACCCCTCGCTATCAATGAGTTCTTCTCCACAGCGAGCTTAAATTCCTTCTGCTACAAAATCAGCCATTCTATTCTGCTTTCTACAGAGATGGGAATGACAGAGCCTTCTGATTCCCGAGTACCCGCCCACCCCGAGGTCCTGAGGAAGCAGGAAAAGGGGGCTGAGGGTTGTTGGGTCTCAAGGCTGGCTGAGAAAAGGTGTCTGTCACCTTGATTAAGGACTCGAGCAGCGTGTCCATCGAAAGCGTCCAGAAGTCCGCTGAGCAGGTAGAAGGAGGAGGCCGTGAGAGGGCAGCAGGGCATGAAGTAGAAAGAAATGATGGCGAAGACAATCCGGGCATAACCTTGGGATTGAGACGGCGGGGGGAGACAGGGCAGGATCAGGGAGCCTGCCCAAGGCCCCTAGCCCTCCCGTTCGGCCCGGAGCCGCGGGTAGCACTCACCGATGAGGTTAGGCACAAACAGGAAGATATTTTCGCCTGGCATCGCGGAGGTCCCCTGGCCGCCCTGGGCCTTATCTGGAGGTGCCAGCTCTCTCCCAGCCCCGGCAGAAGGCTCACCCTCCAGCCCGGCTCATCGGCCGCGCCCACTGCGCGCAGGTCCCCGCTGCCCCAGCCGGGTCCCAGATGTTAAAGCTCTTTGCCTGCCGTAACATGGGCCGACACAGCAGTGCGCGGGGCACAGAGGGCGCGCACACCACGCCCTTCCTCTGGGCAGACGCTGGCCTCCGCCTGCCCCGCCGGCGCTCGTGCCTCCAGCTGCGGCCCCTGTTCCTCCAGCTGTGCTTAGCTTCCGGAACCTACTCTTCAGCGTTCGTCCTTGAAAAATTGGAGAAAGGAAGAAGAGGCTTAAGAAATGGCTGCGTCCCCTTTAAGACCTGCCCTCTTCCTTTTCCTTTTCTTCCTTCCGCCCCTTTCCATCGGTTCGTACCAAAGTACAGAGGGAGGAGAGGGGGCAAAGAACCATCAACGCTGAGCAAAGGAAGGAACTTAAAAGGAGAGGTCAAAAGAGAAGGAGGCCTAGGTAAAATGTCTCTACTTTCCTTTCTGAGGAGGATATGACTCCTGAAGACAAAGATAAGGAAAAAAGATCCCGCCCTCCCGATTCTTTGCACCCCCGAGAGGCCAGGTTATTTGGCACAGCCCACACTTTTTTCTTCCCCACCCCCCTTTCTCCGCCCCCATTTTCTCTCGCAGGCTCCACGCCAAGAGATGACAGCCAGGGAGGTTGCAGGGCGGCCTCGGGTGGGGTTGCTTCTCGCGTGCCCCTAGTGGTGGGAGGGTTAGGTGCCAGGCTCCACCCTACGTGATCTTCCCAAGTTTCTCAAGGCCACTGGCGCGGGGGTCACTGCCCCCAAGGAGGGACCTAAAGGGGGTGGAGGAGAGGCCGGAGGAGCGAATGCGACAAGCTGGGAAAATGCCCTCCCAGCTTTGGTTCTAGAATCCCTAGTCTCCTGGCAATGGTGCTGCTGAACCTCCGCAGACGCCAAGGTTTTTATAGCAACGGGTAGCGGCGCCAATCCGGGTTCCCCTCTTTCCAACCTTCCTCCCCAGCTCCCAAATCCCCCGGCCCCCGGCCCATAAAAGGGCTCCTTAGACCTCCCCGCCTCCCCTCCTGCCGAGTAGCCCAAGATTTCGACCCATTTGCCAGGTCGGGGGCGGCAAGTGGGCTGCCTTGTCTTGGGAAGGGTCTTGGGTGGGGAGAAGGGAAGAGAGGCCCCTGCTGGGCGAAGTGAGGGGGGCGGGAGGCGGGTGTTGTGGGAGTCCCACCTCCTCCCTTCCCCAGGAAGATTTAAGGCAACGATTTCTTTTCTTTTCTTTTTTTTTCTTTTTTTCAGAGAGAGAACTGACACAGTTCTCCAAGGCCGCGGGGAATGGTGGTGTGTTGGGTCTGGGAGAAGTGGGCTGGTTTCGCAGCCTAACCTGAGCTTCCACTGTCCCCAGGGGGATGGCATCCACTGCTACCAGGAATGTGGAGAAAAGGGGCAGCGGGCAATCCCAAGCTACAGCCTCTGCAGCCTCCTTGGGTGAAGGTCCGGTGAGCATTGGAGAGGAGTTCTTGGGGTGGGGGTGAAGTGGAGAGCTCCTAGGCTTAGGGCACTGAGACCACCAGCCTGGAAACTCTAGCCTCAGCCCTGAGCCCAGAGCCCCCAGCACTAGGCCCCTGAGGTCCCCAAAGGCTGCCCTCCACTTCCAGGACCTTCCAGGCCAAATTGCAAGACCCAGCCGTCCAATACCAGACTCCTTAGACCCAGAGCCTGCAGCCTGGGAGCCTCCAGACCCAGGACTCCCGTGTAGGAACTCCCAGGCTGAGCCCCTCTGTCTTTCCCTTTTCCAGAAGGTTTCCCATTCTGAGGAATTCCTGACACAGATCAGCACAGAACTCACTGACGAGGCCTTGTTTGTCGCTGCCTACCACATGAATCCTGTGCCCATCAAGGAAAAACAGACACAAGACCAAGGGACTCAGATATCCCAACACGGTGAACCCCACGCCAGGACCCTTGTGTCCAGAGACCCTCCGATACCCCTAGTTCCAGTCCCTGCTGCCAGTCATGCCAGCCTTCTCATTCTTCCTGGGGCATGGCAGGCACACTCCTGCCTTTGGACAGATGATGTGTGAGGGGCCCCTGGGAATTCCAGGTGGAAATGCTCTGTAGACAGTTGGAAATATGGCTTCAGAACTCAGTGACAAGGTCTGGGCTGGTGATAGAGATCTGATCTAGGAGGAAGCTGGCAGTTGAAGGGTGTGCAGTTGCCCTGGTGGGGGGTGGGGTGGGGGGATGGAGCGTTGTGCAGAGTGAGAAAGATAAGGGGCGCTGAGGATGGAGCCTTGGAGAACCTCTCCAAGTAAGGGGTTGGCAGAGGAGGAGAGAGGGGTTCATGAAGAAGGTAGAGAAGGAACTGACAGCAATGTTTATTTTATTTTTTTTAAATGACTTTTAAAATTTTATTTATTTATCTATTTATTTATTTTTGGCTGTGTTGGGTGTTCGTTGCTGCACGCGGGCTTTCTCTAGTTGCGGCGAGCGGGGGCTACTCTTCGTTGTGGTGTGTGGACTTCTCATTACGGTGGCTTCTCTTGTTGTGGAGCACAGGCTCTAGGCGCGCAGGCTTCAGTAGTTGTGGCACGCGGGCTCAGTAGTTGCAGCTCGCAGGCTCTAGAGTGCAGGCTCAGTAGTTGTGGCGCACAGGCTTAGTTGCTCCGCGGCATGTGGGATCTTCCCGGACCAGGCCTCAAACCTGTGTCCCCTGCATTGGCAGGCGGTTTCTCAACCAGTGCACCACCAGGGAAGTCTCAGCAAATGTTTATTAGGTGTCTGTTATGAATAGGGAATGATGGGTAGATTTGTGGATGGATGGATGGATGGAAAGAGAATGGTGGGTGGATGGATAGATGGATAGGTGGGGAATGATGGATGGATAAATAGATGGATGGGGGATAGGGGTTGGATGGATAGGTGAAGGATGGAAAGATTAAAAGACATGAACCTTGAATCTAAAGTCAAAAGACTCTTATTCTTTT
This sequence comes from Mesoplodon densirostris, assembly GCF_025265405.1. Taxonomy (NCBI): domain Eukaryota; kingdom Metazoa; phylum Chordata; class Mammalia; order Artiodactyla; family Ziphiidae; genus Mesoplodon; species Mesoplodon densirostris. Next base: position 45,027,645 of record NC_082676.1, read on the forward strand.
CTAGGTAGCTCTGCCTAGCAACTTGACATCTGGAGGATGATCCCAACTCTGGTGCTGCTCTTGGCCTCTCGTGCCCTCCCCCTGCTCTGTTCCTCTAGAACATGCATCAAAGCTCCTCTTTCACAACTCATTCAACAGTTCGGTTTTGGGGTGATTCCTGGTCATGAGCAACATCACCCCTGAAGCCTCCAAAGGGTTCTGGAACCATCACACACCTCTCCACCCTCAGCTAGCAAGGACACCACCAGAAATCAAAAACTTTAATAAAGTGACAGAGATCCTTCCCTCCTCTCAGGCTGGGCAGTGCTCTCTGTGGGGTGATGTGGGAGGAGTGCCCCTCCCCCTTTTTGCCAGATATGTGGGCATATTATTTTATTTATTTATTTATTTCCTATTCCTTTTTTTAAAAAAATCATCTTTATTGGAGTACAATTGTTTTACAATGTTCCTATTCCCTTTTTTTTTAACATCTATTGGAATATAATTGCTTTACAATGGTGTGTTAGTTTCTTGGGCATATTATTGGAATGGCTTTTTTTTCTTTTTGAGTGATTTTTCTTTTTTTTTTTTTTTTCGCAGCACCACGTGGCATGTGGGATCTTACTTCCCAGACCAGGTATCAAACTGGCACCCCCTGCAGTGGAAACGTGGAGTCGTAAACACTGGACCATCAGGGAATTCCCCTGGAATGGATTTTTTTTTAAATTTTTTATTTATTTATCTACTTATGGCTGCGTTGGGTCTTCATTGCTGCGCGCTGGCTTTCTCTAGTTGTGGAGAGCGGGGGCTACTCTTCGTTGTGGTGTGCAGGCTGCGCATTGCGGTGGCTTCTCTTGTTGTGGAGCACGGGCTCTAGGCGCACGGGCTTCAGTAGTTGCGGCACGCAGGCTCTAGAGCACAGGCTCAGTAGTTGTAGCGCACGGGCTTACTGTTCAACGGCATGTGGGATCTTCCTGGACCAGGGCTCGAACCCATGTCCCCTGCATTGGCAGGTGGATTCTTAACCACTGTGCCACCAGGGAAGCCTGTGGAATGGCTTTAATTCAGGCAGATATCAACCTATTATCCATCAACCTGTTGGCAGAGATGAGTTCATGGGTCCAGACCCAGCCTCCCAGCCAAACTCCAGCACCTTAAGGTGCCTGTGGCATCTGAGAAGGTCCACCTTTGCCTCTGAGGAGCCCCTCCGGCCACCAGTGTCAGTGTTGAGGTCTCCCCTCCACGTTTTGGAGCCGCATGGCTATGGAACACATCATGCCTGTTACTAACCAGAAGGCAGTGCAGTAGGCTTTGTGACGTTTGCATTTAAATCCCAGTCTGGCCACTTATTGGAGCCTCCTAAGGAAGTCAGTTCACATCTCCCAGCCTCTCTTTCCTTATCCGAAAAATGGGAATAATTGTCCCTGTCTCACAAGGGCCTTGTGAGAGTTAAAAACATAATGCATACAAAGTGCTCATCACAATGCCTGGCACAGAATAAATGCCAAAAAAACTTAGGCTATCATCAAGGTCAGTTTGCCTCGTGTTCTAAAATCCAATCCTCTTTTGAGTGTCCTAAAAATGTTTCATTATATTTAATTATAAAATTTTAATTAAGGAAAATGCAGTTGATTTGGAGAAAGACTTTAAGACAAACAGGCTGAGGCTTCCCTGGTGGCACAGTGGTTAAGAATCCGCCTGCCAATGCAGGGGACACGGGTTCGAGCCCTGGTCCGGGAAGATCCCACATGCTGCGGAGCAACTAAGCCCGTGCGCTACAACTACTGAGCCTGCACTCTAGAGCCCTCGAGCCACAACTACTGAGTCCGTGTGCCACAATTACTGAAGCCTGCGCTCCTAGAGCCCATGCTCTGCAACAAGAGAAGCCACTGCAATGAGAGGCCCAAGCACCTCAACGAAGAGTAGCCCCTGCTTGCCACAACTAGAGAGAGCCTGCACGCAGCAACGAGGACCCAATGCAGAAAAGAGAAAAGAGAAAAAAAAAGACAAACAGGCTGTAAATTCCCTATAACGTTCAAAAGTAAAGTAGAAAAGGACACCCGTGGGAAACCAAACAAGCTCATTGTTTATGAAAAGCTGCAAATCTAATACTTGGTAGACACATAACGGCAGATATGCTTAAAATGCCAAAAAGGACTTCCCTGATGGCGCAGTGGTTAAGAATCTGGCTGCCAATGCAGAGGACATGGGTTCGAGCCCTGGTCCGGGAAGATTCCACGTGCCGCAGAGCAACTAAGCCCGTGCGCCACAACTACGGAAGCCCGCGCTCTAGAGCCCTTGCTCCACAACAAGAGAAGCCACCGCAATGAGAAGCCTGCGCACCAAACAAAGAGTAGCCGCTGCTCGCCACAACTAGAGAAAAGCCCACGCGTAGCAACGAAGACCCAACGCAGCCAAAAATAAATAAATGCCAAAAAGATTGGGGGAAAAAAATGGTACACTTGGATGGGTACAAGATTTCTCAAAAGGGGGTTGACTTCTAGGTCAACTGGTCATGAAACAAATTGAACGCTGTTTGTCACCTGCCAAACAGTGAAGGAGGAGAGGCAGCTACTGTCATTTATCACCCAGGTAGAAGAGCCTGGAAACGCCAAGCCCTGTGGAGAGACTGCTGAGGCCAGGAGTGGGCCCAGCTGCTCCTCCAGAGGCTGAGCCCAAAGTCAGGCTTTTTGACCCCAGGCCAGCCCCTTCAACACTGCCCTGTCTGCAATCTTAAATTTCCATCTTTTTCCCCAAGTGTTCCCCTCTCCCCAGCCCTCTTTCCAGAGAGGCCACCATCACCGTCTCCAGTGCTCTATGACTCACCTTCCCACACCCCACCAGCCCAGTTACAAACGGAGATTTTCTGTTTATTGCTCAAAAACAAAAATCCAGAAGCAAAGGTGGGGAGACTGTGGGTAGGGGACATGGCAGGAAGGGGGTAGGGGCCTTGTCCCAGCTCTCCCCTTCGTCCCTCTTCTTCTGACCCTCCAAGGGTCAGAGGTTAAGCCCGGGGACAGAGCATCTGGGAAGGGCAGAGCCTTCATGACCAAGGGAACAGCAGAGCTCTTGGGTAGTCCTTGTGGGATGCCCTGAGCTGGAGGGGCCCCAGGAGTTGCATCAGAGCCTGAGTTCCCCTCCTAGGGTCCAAAAGCGGGTAGAGTGAGTGGGGGGCAGACCCCTTGTTTGGCAACTGAGAAGAGGAGGCTTTGGGCACAGGATGCTGGTTTATTTACTGTAGGGTCCCCAGGGCCATCAAAGCCCCCTCGTGGGACCAGGAGATTATTTACACAGTAGGGAGGAAGGGAGCCAGAGGCCAGGTCCTGTACTCCTTCCTGCCCAGAATGAGGAGAGGAGGGGCGTCCTGGGTCCTGCAGCCTTAGTCTTGGTGTTCAGATGGAAACTTCATACTCTCGTGTATCCTGGAAACAGAGAGATGGCATCAGTCACTAGAATGGGACGGAGGTGGAGGAGGCATCCACAAGGAAGGGAAAAGACTCTGTGTTTTTTAAAATAACATTGATCACTGGGAGTTTGGGGACCATGGGGTGGGAATGGGGCTGAATCTGGCCAATGGATGTATTTGGTTCATCCTACAGTATCTTAAAGTCACAGAAAAGTCTAAATTTCTGGATTGTCTTGAACAGTTGGAAGATCTGGCAGTTGGGCCTAGGTTTCCTCCATGGACTGGATGGGGCACAAGCTTTCCAGTTGGTCACAGTCCTCACCACTCCCGATTGGCCCACCTGACTTGGCTTTGTTCATTGACATGGCCTTTGTAGGCAGCTGAGTTTGCAATTCCCAAGACAGATATTACAAAGACCTTGAGAGAAGGTTATGGAGTCCCAGGGGAGCTGAGGGATGTGGCACTCCAGGGGTAGGGAAATGGCTCACCCCAGCTTCATACAGTGGATTGCTGAAGTCTGACTCCACCGTGATGGGGCTGTAGGAATGGGAGCCCGAGAAGCCGAAGAGGGATTTTCCCTGTAGCCTGGGAAAGGAAGGAGATAGAGGGGCTTATCGAGAAGTGAGCCCCCAACCCCCCCTCACCTGGGCTTCTGTGCCAGGCAGGCAGGACGTCTGCCCTGGCCAGCAGCTCCCTGAGTTAGGTACTTACTTGGTATAGTATATGTAAACACCACTGCCGAGGACAATGACCAAGCCTAGGGGCAGCAGAATGGCCAAGGCGAGGTTCCCACCCTCTAGCTGCCGTGACGGGTCGGTGGTCTGGCTCACTGGAAGGAGGAGGAGAGGCCAGTGATCTGGAGCTGGGCCCAGCCCTGGGCTCTCCCAGCCTCCTGCCCTGGGCCCTGAACCCTGAACCCTGGGCCTCACCCCACCGGGGGCCTGGCCTCCTGCCCCCGGCCTCTGCCTTGCCCTCCCAACTTGGCCAGGCCTGGGTCTCCACCTGTGCCCTCACTGACCTTCCAGTTTTCGGTTGTCCAGGAGCTCCTCATAGGCCACTGCAGGGAGAGGAGGAGGAGGGGACGGGGTCTGAGCCAGGGAGGGAAGGAGGCTGGGTAGAGGGCCGGGAGCCCAGTGGGGCTGGGCTGGACAGCCTGGATTCTCTGCCCTCTGCTCAACCTACACTCGATCCTTCCCTTGGGGACAGGGGAGGAACAGTCAGAGCAGGGCCTCGGTCCTCCTCCTCCAGACTCCTGGGCAGTCTAAACCAACCAGGTCTGTAGGATTTGTCAAAAATACGGAAACTGAGACTTATCCAGAGGGCAAGGGACTGCCAAGCCAAAGCCCCCTCTACTACTTCCCTTAGGATAATTCCATGACCTTGAACTTCTCCAGGGCTTTTGGCTATACCTCTGATGATGAGAGCCCATAGGAGGTGAATGGGGAGCTCGGCAGGGTCTCGAATTTGCTACCTGACTTTCCCAGCCCTGTCACGTCCTGGACACTGCTGTGCCCCCTCCTGCCCTGCCTGCCCAGGCACCTTTGCAGAGTGGGGGCTGGCTGGTCCACTGTGAGGGGTGGCCGGGCACACAGGTGATGGTGACCTCGCCAATGAGCTCAAAGCCCTCATAGCAGAAGAAGCGCAGAGACTCGCCCGCTTGGTAGTGATGCTTGTACAATGTCTGATAGCCATTCTCTGGCACCCCGGGGTTCAGGCACGGCTCGTACTTCACTGCAGGGAAGAGGTCAGTCATGGGCCAGCTGCACTGTTGAGCAGGCCACCCAGCCACCCATCCTAGGGTGTCCCCAGACTCACAGGCGCACTTGGGGACCCGGTCACTCCACTTGGGCGTGCCCGTGTCCCGGCTGTAGCAGGTGAGCACGGCCGCCCCCTCCAGGCTGTACCCCGGCAGACAGCGATACTGGACATGGGAGCCAACAGGAAAGCCGGCATCTGAGGTGGTGCGGTGCCCGTTGGTGATCTCACCAGGATCGGCACAAGTCATGACTGTTGGCAGGAGGGCAAAGTCAGGGGGAGCCAGGGCCTTAAAAGATCTGCCAGAAGCTTAGAGCTGGGAGATGCCTGAGTCGTGGGCCATCTCCTCTGGGCAACACTCTGCACACACCTCCCACTCCTTCCTCAGAATGAACGAGCAGGAGTTGGAAAACTTAAAATTCAATGCATTTTACATATCAGGTTTCTTCCAGAAAACAGAATGTTTGGGGCAACCTGGGCCCCCATCCTAGGGTGAAATTTGAAATACTGAACCACTCAACCAGAGCAAACCAGCTAAATCCCAACCGTGTCAGCCCTGCATGGCAAATCATCAGCAGAAGAGCAGCTGCCCTCTTTAGAGGGGCCCAGCCCTCCTGCTCCCCTCATTCCCATCATCCCCAGCCCATTCTGCTCACTTGTATTGCCTGCCTGGCCTCTGCGGGCATTTGTTTACAACCTTGCTGTGGAAGAATCCCAGTCAAAGCCATTTCTTATATATAGACCTGCGCAAGGCACCTCGCTAAAATGTTTTACAAACATGATATCATATACCCTGGTGATATTGAGAGGTCAGCGTCACTATCACCTCCCTTGGGGCTCGGGGCTCAGGGCTCAGGGCAGTCAAATGACTGGTCTATGGTCACTCAGCCAGGGAGTGGCAAAGCTGGAACTGTTCAGGGTCACAGCCAGGGAGCACTGGGCTGAGATTCAGAGACTTAGGTCTCAGCTCAGCTGAAGGCTCCATGTGCTGCCTTGGGCAGGTTCCCTACTGAGTCTTGGGCAGCTGGGCCACGCCCTATCCCCTCTGGGCCCCACTTCCATCCCTTCCTGTCCCTGCCCCATGCTGTCTGGGTTCCAGATTGGACATCCTGTGACTCCCTCCAGGGATGGGGATCTGTGTCAACTAGAAAGTTTTCCTTGTGTCCAGTCCAAATCTGGCTTCCTGAAACTTATCCTCATTGGTCCCACCGTTGCTCCTAGGGGCCAGGTGAAAGACCTACAATCCCATATCCTGGTGACAGGCTTCCAAAACTTTGGAGGAAATGACAAGATGCCACCCCTTTCTGCTCTTCTAAAAGATAAATTCTCCCAGCTCCTTTGAATGTCACCTCCTCTGTGAAATCTCCTGCCCTATCCCTGGGACAATTAACCCACCCCTCTTCCTACAGCCCTTCTTCATACTTATAGCAACTACTACTTACTCATTGTTTACCTGCACCAGGCACTAACGTGAAAAGCTTTTCATTTGCTTTTCACAATCCTCTATTCCTACTTCACTGAGGAAGAAGCCAAAGCCTCAGAGATGTTAAGTACCTTGCCTGAAGTCACCCAGCGGTTACCACTCTAATATCCTGAGTTAAGTATCTGTCCCTGTCCCAGACTGTGAGCTCTGTCAGGGTAGGGAGAGTCCCCAACACCTCTGCATAACTCCAGCCCCAACACATCATGGGACTTTAATAACTGAATTAAAATAAACCGACGGGCTTCCCTGGTGGTGCAGTGGTTAAGAATCTGCCCGCCAATGCAGGGGACACGGGTTCAAGCCCTGGTCCGGGAAGATCCCACGTGCCGCAGAGCAACTAAGCCCGTGCGCCACAACTACTGAGCCTGCGCTCTAGAGCCCATGAGCCACAACTACGGAAGCCCACACGCCTAGAGCCCATGCTCCGCATCAAGAGAAGCCACCGCAATGAGAAGACTGTGCACCGCAGGATAACAGCATCCCCCGCTCACCACAACTAGAGAAAGCCCTCGTGCAGCAACAAAGACCCAACTCAGCAAAAAATAAATAAATAAATAAATGAATAAATAAATAAATTTATTTTTAAAATAAAAGCAAATAAAATAAAATAAACCGAGTTCTCTAACAAGCCTAGGCCCCTGCAAAGTGACTCCCCATAATGTCAAAGGTTGGGGACTGAGAGACTGGAGCAAGCCCTGGAACAAGAAAAGAGATGACGGGGCAGGCAGGGGGCAGGAGGGCAGGGGGGTGGGACTCAGACTGGGCCGAGGCAGGGCCAGGAGACGATGGGGGAGGAACCCAGAAGAACCAGGTTCAGGACCCAGAACAGTGCAAGAGAGAGGGATGCAGCCCTAGGAAGATGAGAGTGGGGACCAGAGGGTAAAGTTTCGGGACACCGAGGAACAGAGGAGTGGAACCCACTGGACGTATGGTTGGGGCCTGAGGAAGATCTAGGCAGGACCTTGAGCGAAGGGATGGGTCCAGACAGAACAGGGGCGGGAACAAGAAGATACGGAGGCGGGGCGCATAGCAGAGCCCACACCCCTTGCACCCTCACGGCCCAAGCAGAGTCGAGAAACCCAGGTGGGCAGGGGCGGAGCCACGAGAGGATTAGGGCGGGGCCCGGGCTCACTCTTTCGGCAGGCGGGTGGCGCTGCGCTCCAGGACAGGTCCCACTGGCAGGTGAGAATGTCCGACCCAAGCAGCTCATAGCCAGGCTCGCACTGATAAGTAAGCACAGTGCCCCGGATCAGGTCCCCGTGGGAAGCCGTCCTCCAGCCCCATTCCGGGGGCGGCAGCTCGGGGCACGTGTCGTTCCTCGGGACCTCTGCAGGGGAGAGACGGCGAGTTTGGAGGCTGTCCTGCGACCCAGGGCGCCCTTCCAGCCTCGGGGGCCTCTCTGACCTGCGGGACCCCTTCGCATCTCGGGACCCTAGGCCTCTGTACCTTTGAAGTGCAACACGAAACCCTGGCCCAGGCCCGGGTTTGGAGGCCCGGGCGGTGCCTGGAACTGCAGCGTGAGGTCGGGTCCAGAGGAGAGGAGGCGGCGGCGCGGTTGAGGCCCTCGCAGCTGGGCCAGGACTCGGGCGCTGGGACCGTCCCCGTCGAACAGTGTCAGCATATCCCCTTCGCGCACATTCAAGCTGGAGGGAGTGGGACCAGATATGGGGGCTGGGTTACGATCGGCCCTTCCCATCTGGTTCTGCCCAATCACTAACTCAGCTCATTAGCAACCTTACCTACTCTCCAGTCCCGCCCTACATTCTCCTGTCCCAGCCCTCAGTTTGGATCAGTTATGGGCTTCTCCTCCACGCTAGTCGCTCCAGGTTCCATTTGGTCTGTGGCTCCTCCCGGTTCCTGCTTCCCAATCCCCAACCCTGATCATTGTTGACGCCTCCCACTTCCTAGTCCCTCCTCCATCACCAGGTGACGCACAGCCAGGCTCAACTCCAGCTCTGACCGATCACAGGCCATGCTCATTACCACCCAGGCCAACTCTAGGCCCCAACCGAGTACAAGCTTTTTGAGCCACGCCCACTTCTGGTTCTGTCCAGGCACATGACCACCTCACACCAAAGTAGCTCACTGGATTTCCCCCACACCCATGCCCACCTTGTGTGATGCTGCTGATGCAACAGCTTGGGCCTGGGTCCCTGGAAATCACTCCACGGGGGCCTCAGAAACAGCCAAAGAGTGACTTCAGGCCAGAGCCCCTTTTTCACAATAGTCCCCGAGGAAGGCTGCATTACCCCATTTACTTGTCCAAGGTTGCCTGACCAATAAGTGATTTGTACCTGGGTCTACTTGATGTCCCACACCCCCATCCTGAATCCTTAGCCACTTCTTTCATCCGAACATATATTCACTGAATCTCGTGTAGACGCTCGAGCCAGCCAGGCTCATAATGCAGGCCAGTGCATTGTCATACCACACTTGGCTGAGCCCACACCCACTGCACCCTCTGCGGTACTCAAACATACATCTCAACTTGGAGCAAGATGCGCTTCTCTTCCTGGACATGCAGACCCCACACGCAATCTTGGCCGGGGCTGTAGCTCTGGGGCCAATCCGGAGAGAGGACCACACCAGCTGGCTCTGACAGCTCCCCTCCACACATGGCTAGGATAGAAAGGGTGTCAGATTCAGGACCCAGGTGGGCATGCAGTCTCTATTTCGCTACAATCCTCACCACTCCCAACTGTGTGCACCAGACTGCCTCCCCGGTTTCCTATTATCTATTACCCACCTGATTCTTGCCACGTCTAGTCCTGTTGTGTCCAATCTCCAGCCCCACTCTTAACTAACCCTGCCCCGTCTCCAGCCTATGCATCACCACCCAATCCCTGACTTAGCCCAACTCCAGTTCTAGCTCTTGAAGATATTTGGGTTATGACTCCTGAATTCTGTAACAAGCCCATCAACTAATCAGCTAAGAAAACTAAGCCTCTGAAAGGGACAGGGATTGATCCTAAGTTTACTAGGGTCTCCTTCCTGAACGGCCTTCCTAGGATCCCCAGCTCAGGGGGTAGTCTGTGAACTGAAGGATGTCCTGGGGAGGCGGGGAGGCGGCGGGCTCACCCTTGCAGGCTGGCTCTGTGTCGTTCCAGTGGGGTTCTGTGGGATCCACACATTCGATGGCATTGGGGGGGCCAGGGGGCTCCAGGGCATATCCTGGGAGGCACGAGAAGGTGGCCAGTGCCCCTGGGCGGTACTCAGGGTCCGTGGTGGTGACATTGCCATGTGCCAGGAAGGGGGCAAAGCAGCGATCTTCCTCAAAGGCTAGAGAGGAGTCAGTCACAGGAATTAAGCATTAGGACAGGCCTCCAGGGATCTCAGACTGGGCAACCAGGCTGAATTCAAGTGTGGTTTGGTCCCGCAGTGGGCTACTTAAAATGGAATGTCCTTGGGCTTAGCTTTCACTCTCCAGTTTCCCCCAAACCCTAACATTCCTCATTCACATATTTATGTTAGCTCCCTGGCCTCTGGACAGAAACCCCAAGATCAGTCAAGTCCCAGCCACTATTCTACAGATTAGGACACTAGGTCCACAGACAAAAAGCCACGTGCTCCATGTCACACAGTAGGGCAGTGGCAGAACCAGACCTCAAGCCCAGATTACTTGATTCCCAGCCAGAGTCACTTGGCTCTGGAAGCTGCAATGGGGTGGGGGGAAACGGTGCCTTGGGAGACCTGGCTCACGTAGGTGTGTTTGCTCCTCAAATATAACCGTTGGTTTCTGATCAACCCTGATTAACCATACTGTGGCTAGAATCCAAAAGTGAGGCAAACACAAAAGCTACTCAGTTTTAACTTTGTTCTAAGTCAGCAAAAAAATTAACATTTGTAGAGTGTTTTAGTTTTTGCCCATCTGATCATATCTTAGACTCAGGAAAGGCTCAGGTGCCTATGATACAGAAAGAGTCTGAAGCCCATGGAGCAGCAGTGGCCCACAACTATGGAGGCAGGCCTCAAACCTAGAAATTCTCTTTGCACTCTCAGAATCTAAAATGCAATTTATTTTTCAGATCCACTGTTCTGTTTCACCATTACTTAACCTGGTAAGGTGTCATGTCCAAATCCTACGCATCCATCAGGGCCAAGTGCCAATTCCCTTTCTCCCTTGATTCATACCAGAAACTAGCCCCTCCCATCTCTGAGCATTTTACTTTCTTTGTCTCTTTCCTGCTACTGTTTACACAAATCCTCTGCTCCAGCCACAGTGAAACTCTGTTTCCCAAACATAACAGGCTTTTCTCTACCTCTTTACTGTTGCTCACACTGTTCCTTTCACCTGAGATGCTCATTCCCAATCTTCCTCTTTTAAAATTCTCTCTATCCTGTTAAGTCCCAGTTCAAATGCCTCCTCCCGTGATCACCGACTTCCTTCCTTCCTACCTGTCCAGCATCCAGTCCCCTTTGTCTGTTAACAGCACTCCCATTTTCATTTTGGGTCACATGTCCTCCCCACTTCCAGTCCATGAGATTCAGTTGGAGCCAACCAGGGATGGCCATGTGATGTGGATCTGCCAATCATAACACCACCTGCCCCTAGCTACAGTGATTGGCTCAAGCATAGATAGATGACCTAAGCCAGGGCAATGAAAGTCTTTCCTGGCATTTTTTTTAAAGCTCTTAGGAAAGTGGTATGCTTTCTCTCTGATGGAGTTACTAAAGTTGTTGGTATGTAAATCTGTAACTGCTAGGTACGCAACAGACTGAGAGTCTGCCTGAGAATGAAGCCAACCAAGAGGAAAGAATGGAGAGATTTAAGTAAATGGTCTCTTGGCTGTGTACCTGGATCCAGCCACACCTGAAGCTTAAGCAGAAAAGACCACCTCGGGGAATTAGAATGTGTCCTTGTCGATTTGGGATGGGGAGACAAGTCAGTTTTCAGGAATCCAAACGTGGAGATAAGCAGAGATGGATTATGTGCTTGTGACCATGCCTGGGTGTAGGAAGAGGGGAAGGTGCGGCAGTTGGGGCCCCAGGGGAAGGGCAGTTACCTTCAAATCGGAGGCTTAGCAGCAGGGGATTGGCAGGTGTCTCTGAAAGCAGCTCCACATAGAGGGACTGGGCATCACTGATGAGACCCCGCTCTGGGACATCATCCATGTCCGAGTCATAGATCACCGGGGATAGGGGACTGCCCCCTGAGCGCACCATCAGCCTGGGATGGACAGAGGTGGCCAGGAGCTCAGCTTCCCCTCAGAAGCTGCCTCACCTCTTGCCTGCTCTCCTAACTTAATTTCATAGCTATTATTTTCAAACATTAACTATATGCCATGTACTCTTCTAAGCTTTTACACATTTTATCTCACTTAATTCTCACAAGTACCCTTGAGTTAGATACTATTATTATCCCTCATTTTATAGATGAGAAAATTGAGGCACAGAAAGAGTAAGTAACCTGTCCAGCTACACATAGCAACTAATGTCAGAGCTGGAATACCAGTTTGTTAGATAAAGGGTGAGAATAATGATGATGACAATGGCAAACACATTTATAGTTCTTACTGTGTGCTAGGCACCATTCCAAGCACTTTACATATCTTAATGCATTTGCCCTCACAGAAACCTTAAGAGGGAGGTACTATTATCTCCATTCTACAGATGAGAAAACTGAAGCACAGAGAGGTTAAGTGATTTGTCTCAGTTTGCACAGCTACACTGCCTAAGAAAGAGGAAGGACTAACTTGCATTTGACATAGGTCCCAACTGGGATTCCCCCCCCACCCCGTCTGTCTGACTGTCTATTGCAGCCTCCCTATTTCCTTGAAGTGAGGACCTCTGACGCGAGGCCCAGACCCTCACCGGTCATTGTCCTCATCCAGGGAGACTCTCTCAAAGTGTAGGTGCAGCCGGCGTCCCTCAGCTGCTTCGATGACCCAACGGCAGGTGAGGTTGGGCCCTGCAGCTCCCCCAGGCTCAGGGGACACGATGCGGCCAAGGGTAGCATTGTGGATGGTGCCACCACAGGATGCTGTGGACGGTGCGGGGGGGCAGGTTAAGGTGACTTGTCCTTTTCCCATCTGCAGAGCTATTGCACCCACACCTTTGCCTGGGACCTGGCCTTGGGATGACCTCTGCCCTACAGGCTCACCCCAGGGCTTTTTTCAGGCCACTACCAGGTGAGGAACCAGCCCTGGAATAGAAAAACCCTAGGATGGAACCACCCCCCAGGATGGAGATTCCATCAAAATGAAGACTCCCCAGATGTGAACACCCTGGGGTGGGGAGTTATGGGGAAGTCCCCCAAACTGAAGCTCTCAGATGGAAAATACTCAGGATAGGATCCCAGGATGAAGACTCTCCAGGATAGACACCCCCAGATATAGACGCCAAGAATGGTTTCCTCTAGGATGAGGAGTCTCCAAAAGCAGGGACCTCCAGAATGGTGACTCCCCAAATGGGAACCCTCCAGGAGTTCCCTGGTGGTCTATTGGTTAGGACTCTGCGCTTCCACTGCAGGGGGCACAGGTTTGATCCCTGGTCGGGGAACTAAAATCCCACAAGCCATGCAGCACGGCCAAAAAAAAAAAAAAAGGAACCCCCCCCCCCCACCGAGGTGGCACTTCCCCAGATGGAGAGCCCACCCCCGCCAAGGATGGAGACTCCAAGGATTGAGACCCTCAGGGTGAAGAGCTCCAAATGGAGACCCCAGGATAGGGACTCTTCAGGGTAAAAACCCCTTCAAGATGGGTGTTCCCAAAGATAGAGACCCCCAAGGTAGGACCCTCCAGTGGGGCTCCCAGGACAGAAAACCACACCTATTGTGGTAGAGACTCACCCATGCAGCTGGGGGGTTCACTGCTCCAGGCTGGCCGGGTACCATTGAGGCAGATAAGGGTCTCCTCACCCTGCAGCTGGTAGCCCGAATCACAGTGGAAGGTGGCAGTGCCTCCAGGGTGAAGGTCTGTCACACTCACATCCCCATGGGCTGGCCGGGGAGGGAAGCCGCAGCTCAAGAGGTAGGCTGGATCAGGCAGGGCAGGAGAAGGAGGTTTCACTCTCCCAGGCCATCCTCTCTCACTGGTTCCCCAGCATTTCCTCCCCTCTTTCCAGGTCCCCCTCACCCTCCAGGGCACAAACTGGCTCCATACTGGAGTCCTTACATGGACACACTGTCTCATGAAGAGGTAATGTCAACATCCCTTATCTCCCCTAATCTTTGTAATCTACCCACTTTGGCCCCCATTTTATAGATGAGAAACCTGAGACTCAAAGAAGTTTTGGACCCTGGCACCCATTTACTGTGTGAACTCAGGCAAATCAATTGACCACTCTGAACCCCATTCAGCTCTAATAATAGCAAATAGTATTTGCAGAGCTTGTTCAGCTTCCAAAATGAGTTCACGCAGTGCTTTTGAGGTAGTCAGAGAAAGGCTGTGACCCACTTTCCAGGTGTGGAAATTGAGGCTCCAAGTTATTAAGTGCCTCAGATCATTTTCTCCCCTCCACACACACAGACTTTCTTCCACTGAGGTGTCACTGTGGTATTATAACCTCAGCTTTCATCCAGAGGAGTCACAAGAAACTCCTTTAGAAACAGACTATTCTGTCATTAAAGACCTTAATACCCAGTGTCCCCTAAATGAATCCCCCAGTGAAAGTGAAGTGCTAGGGAAAGCTTTGCTTTCCTTAAGGAACTGGTTTGTCTTTTTTCCTGCAATGAGAACTGTGTAATCTGTCTTTTCATACTGGCTGCTAGGAAGCCCAGAACCAGGTTGAGGCTTGTCCCTAGTAACAATGGCTTGTCTATCCACATTCTATTTTTTTCAAATGTAATAAGCATTATCTGGTGCCAATTTTTCTCTTATTCTTTTTTTTGGCTGCGCCACACGGTTTGTGGGATTTTAATTCCCCAACCAGGGATCGAACCCCGGCCCTTGGCAGTGAGAGCGTTGAGTCCTAACCACTGGACTGCCAGGGAACTCCCTCTTACTTATTCTATTTAATCTTATTGTTTGCATTCTTTTTTGAAAGCCTCCTGAAATTCTTGCGGAAACATATGAGATAAAACAAACAAATAGAAAGTGACTTGGTAATCAGTGATAGACTCTGAACTTGATCCTGACAGAGCTCTGTGTGTCTGTTTGTGTGTGTGTGTGTGTGTGTGTGTGTGTGTGTGTGTCTGTGTCTGTGTGTCTGTGTGTCTGTGTGTCTGTTTAAGACTAGGCAGAGTTCATTAAGAAGGGCTCCCTGGGGCCTCCCTGGTGGCGCAGTGGTTGAGAGTCCGCCTGCCGATGCAGGGGATACGGGTTCGTGCCCCGGTCTGGGAGGATCCCATATGCCGCGGAGCGGCTGGGCCCGTGAGCCATGGCCGCTGGGCCTGCGCATCCGGAGCCTGTGCTCTGCAACGGGAGAGGCCACAACAGTGAGAGGCCAGCATACCGCAAAAAGAAAAAAAAAAAAAAAAAAAGAAGGGCTTCCTGGAGGAAGTACATCAAAGCTGGGTCTTGTACAAGGGGCAGGCTCTGGTTAGCAGAGGGTCCAGCTTGCCTGGGCCTTTGCTTTTTCTGACTCTCCAGTCCTGAGTGATTCTGTAAGAGACCTGGTCTCTCCCTGTTTCAAAATTCAACAAGCATTTCCTTGGCTGGGTCCTAGGGTCAGAGGTGAAAAAGACTGAGGCCTTGCCTTCAGGAGTTCATGGTCTACTAAGATAGACATAAAAACAGCCTTTTAGAACACAGGGATTTGGGAATTCCCTGGTGGTCCAGTGGTTAGGACTTGGCGATTTCACTGCTGGGCAGGGGTTCAATCCTTGGTCAGGGAATTAAGATCCTGCAAGCCGAGCAGTGGACAAAACAAACAAAAAACAAACCAAAAAACCCCACAGTGATTTGAATAAACTTTAGCCTCTGTGATGGCTCTCCACGACCAACAGAATCAAGTCTGAATGCTTTAGATTGACATTCAAGCCCCTTCCACAACTGGTTCCAGCCCATCCCATCCAGCTTCAGTTCTCAGCACCCACGGCCCATATATCTTACACGATACAGTTCTGTGACTCCTTACAGTCCCACTTCCATATTTTTCCACACAATTTCCCCTACCTGAAAGGCTCTCTTCTCACTTTTTCTCATCTTTCAAGGAATAACTTAAGTACCACCTCCTCCAGGAAGTCTTCCTGACCCCTCCCCTTTCCCACAGAGTTAGTTTTTTTTTTCTTTTTGCCTATACACAATCCACATGCATAATTTTATCATCACATTAACACCCGCCTATTGCCACTGTGAGACTGAATCAAATGTTTTTTCTTTTGTCTCCTAAAAACCTAGACTAGCTGATCAATTGATGCCGCCAAGAGACAATGTGGAACAGTGCAAAGAGCACTGGATTTGGAGATGGGCAGACCTAAGTTCCAGTTCTAGTTTCACAACTTATTAGCTGTATGGCCTTGAGCAGGTGACTTCACCTTTCATCTGTAAATGGCAATAACAATTCCTATCCTTGAGGATTGGCCTTAAAGAAAAGAAACCTGGAATCAAGCACCTGGAACATAGAAAGTACTCAGAAAATGTTAATCTCCCACCCCTCAGCTTCAATTAATAAATGACCAGGGGTCAGGGACTTGGGGATCTGACTTCTGACTCTGCAATGAATTTGCTGGTGGCTGAGCAATCCATATAAGCTTTGAGACTTTGTCTTCCTCTCAGAGATGGAGTTGACAATGGCCACCCCCAGGGCTGCTGTGAGAAGCAACCAAAACAAGAGTTGATGAAAGAGTTTTGTAAATGGGAAAGTTTGCTGGACTTGGGGTGAGGGGTGATGGAGCCTTTGACCTTCCAGAGAAGCTAATGAGGCCGCTGTGGACTGGAGGGCCCAGCTAGTGCAAATTGGGAAGGGCTTAAACAGGGCCTCCGTCCCAAAGGTGCCTGCAGAAGCCGCAGAGCAGGGAAGACCAAGGCAGGTAATGAAGGCCCATTTATGCAATAGCCCTGCTTCCTCAAATGTTCCAGTTCGTCTAAAGAGTCCTATTTTCAATTCCCTAGGGAAGTGGCTGCTTAAAGGAGCCAGCAGGAAGCCATCCTATAATACCTGAAGCCCAGCCCTCAGCCCTGGGCCTTCAAGGCATGCCCTTGCTCCCCAACAACCGGGCCCTGACCACTAACTACATGTCCCCCAGCTCACTGGTCTCTCCAGGAGTAGGTCTGCTGCTGGGCACCTCCACCGTGCACGCCTTACCTCCTGGGGCAAGTCTAGAGCAGAGGCCTCAGGAGAGGCTGGAGAGTGTGTGAGGAAGGGATACGGGTTGTCTGTGTCCTGGATAAAGTCACAAGGGTTATGGTGTCAGCAGAGCTCACAAGCGGGCAGCAAGGCCATGAGGTGAAGTGAAGGGGACACTGGCCCAACACACAGTTCCCTCTCTGTTTCTGAGCAAAGGAAGGGGCTTTGGAGATGGCAGCAGTGTCTGGAATGGGACCTTGGGCTGGGCCCCTTGCCTCATGCACACGTGTATGCTAGAATGTACATTGCATCGTGGGAAGGTTTCCATACACACAGGCAAGTACACGTGTGTGTAGGCTGTCTGTGGGTGGGTGCTTGCAAATGCAAGCATGCGCAGATACATCCCCTCTTTCCTACCCCCAGAAGTCAGCAGGATCTTTTTAGGTCACAAATCTGAGGCTGTCACTATCTTGCTTAAAACATTTCAAAGTGTCTCCTCCTCCCCTGCAGGATAAAGTAGTCCGAGGACTCCTCACTGAAGCTGGTAAGGCCCTTTGTCATCCAAATCCAACCTACCTCCCAGTCTAGCCTCTTAGCCTACTTCCCCAGCACTTTCTGTGCTTTACTGTAATAGCAATGACTGACATTTTCGAGCCCTCACTGCGTACCAGACACTATTTTAAGCGCTTGACGTGTATTGATTCATTTGATCTTCCTAATAATACCACAAAGTAAGTATTATGATCCCCATTTTTCAGATAAGACAATGCAGCACAGAAAGGTTAAGTAACTCACCCCAGGTCACACAGCTAAGACAATTCTCTCTTCCATGCTGAATTATCTCAACTCCTCAAGGGGGTCATATTTTTCCTCCTCTCTGGGTCTTGGAACGTGTTTTTCCATCCACCTAGACATCGGCCTTCCTCTTTCTCTCCCTCCCACCCTTCCCCTGGCTATAACTCATCTTAGGTGTCAGCTTCGTCATCGCCTCCTCCAAGGAGGTGTCCCCATATTCCTTATAGGCGAAATTTAGGTCCCTTTGACATTTGTTCCCTCTGACAGTGGTTCCTCCATCATAGGGATGGGGGTCCTTATCTCACTGAATTATAATCATCCTGATTATTTGTCCATCTCCCTACCTAGATTCTGAGTTCCCTTTACATCTGGCTTGTTTATTCCTCTCCCCAAGGATAACACAGGGCCAGTATGAAGTGGGCACTCAATAAACATTTGCTGAGTGAATGGATGAATTGTCACTTGGATGTGTGCACACCCAGGCACAGGTCTGTGAGTGTGTGAGATAAGTGTGTATAGGTTTCCTCCGAGGATTCTACCCCCCATGGTCCTAGTCAGGAGGAAAAGGCCCCAACATTACCCTGTGCTCAGAAGGTTCCTAAAGATGTTCCCTGTGCCCAGTGTGGCCCCTGCCCTCCCACCAGCACTCCAAACTCCTCACCCTGATAGTGGATCCTGAAGCCACCACCCCTTGGGACCCGTGGGCTCTGGAAGTGCAGGAGCAGCCTGTTGGTTGGACTCCGAAGGACCTGTCCTTCTCCCAGCATGGAGGAATTAGCCAGGAGTCGGGGGGCCAGTCCTGGGGACCCCCCACCAGCCAGCACCAGGAGTTCCTCCTCCCGAGACAGGTTCAGCGTCTGCACCTAAAGAAGCCAGACTCAGACCCACCAGGGAAGTCAGCCAGGGTGTGTGACCCCCTAAGCTCCCCCGCCCCTTGCCTTCCTTTCCCCGGTATGTAGCAGACCAAGAACCACAGTAACTCTGGCCAAGTTGTAGAACTTTAGGAGAGTCTGTGAGATCCTCAGAAAATAGGTCCATCTGAGTCAGAAAACAAGTTCTCTGGCTCCTAGGCCAAACCCGTGCACACCCCTGGGCCTGGAGGGAAGGGCTGGGAGGTTTCACAATCATATGCTTAAGTCCGGTTACCTGGATCTCAATGCCGTAGCCAGGGTAGACATGGATGCTGTACGTGCAGTCCAGGAGCCCCAAGGTGCGGCTGGCCGCGCTCCCTAAATCTGGAGACTCCACATGCCCTTCTCCTTCGGAGATGTTGTTATTACACAGAACTAAAGAGATATAAGTGCTGGGGTTGAGAGAATCTCTGTGTTCTTGCCCTCCCAGCCAAGTAACCCTGGGGGTCCTCATCTGTCTTCTCCCCAGCACCCCTCACCATCTTTATCCAATGCTCACTCTCCCATCTGTGCCCAGAACTCCCTTCCTCAACTGTCATAAGAGATAAAACACATAGAACAGTGCTGGCACATAGTAAGGGTGTATCAATGCTAGCCTTTATTATAATTAAGCAGAAGCCCCTCTCCCATCTAGACCCCTTCTTCTTCCACATGTTCCCGGAAGCCTCTCCCCCATCCACACCTTCCTCTTCTCCCACATCCCCTTTCAATCACCTCACCTGGGCTGGTCACTGTCGTGGTGACAGTTGTCGTGGTGATGATGGTGGTCGTGGTCTCCTCCTCTCCTCCCTCAGGCCCGAGGGGCGGGCCTGGGGAGGCGGGACCGGGAAGGGGCGAGGCCGTAGTTCCTGGGGGCGGGGTCAGCAGCTCCGGCGCGGTGGAGCCTGCCCCCCTGCCCTCCTTAGGGGTTACGGCTGTTGTCAGAGGCCCTGTGCCCGGCTCAGTGGCCCGTGGCAGGGAGAGTGCTGCAAGAGTCTGGCCGGCTGGAGGGGTGGCTAGTGTGGGGTCTGGATCAGATCCTGGGACAGTGCGAGGGAAGTCAGGGAACAGGAGGAGCACATTGATGGGCCTTGGTTGGGGAGCAGGGCTGAGAGACACTGCGAGTTCCCCACTGAACCCAAAAGACCTCCCCCACGAGGCGTAGGCCCCCCACCTCTCCCTTCCCCACCCAAACTGCCCCCCTCCTCCCAAGGCTTCCACAGCCTGCCCCCCACCCCCTTCTTTTCTTCTCTCTGTCCAGGCCCTTCCCCTCTGACAGCCTCCTTGAGCTTCTCTCTCTGTCTCCCCATTCAGATCTGGCTCCCTGTCCTGGTTACCCCTTTCTCTTTCCTCTTTTTCTTTTGCACTCTCTAGAACTCTTGGTCTATGTTTAGTATTCTTATCCCTCTCTGATTTTATGATTCTAGATCTACTAATCTCTGCATTTCTCTCTCTTTCTGTGTCTCTTTTCCACTCTATCTCTGATTCTGGCTCTCTGAGTTTCCATCTGTCTTTCTCTCTGTCTGTTTTTCTGTGCTGTTTCTTGATCATTCTACCTCAATTTCTCTGGCTCTCTGTCTATGTCCAGTTTTGACTCTCTCGAACCATCTCTCTCTGTCTCTCTGAATTTCACTGGCCTGGCTCCCCATCTCCCTGAATTAATGTCCCTCCCTCTGCCTCTATGTTGCTCCTGCCACTCTGGGGGCCTCACCCGGCAGGTAGCCCATTTCCGGGCCTCTCCTCAGCAGGGCCCCATGGAGCAGCTCCGCCAAGGCCTCAGAGGCTACAGTGGGGGTCTCATTTCCAGGCTCCGGCAGTGCCTCCTCCTCCTTCAGGGGCAGACCTGGGAGATGAAGTTGTGCGAGCTCTTCCACTGCCCCACACTCCTTCCTTCTCCAGAAAGATCTTTTCCAGAGCTCTTATTCTCTCCTCAGTCAGCTGGGCCAGCAGGAGCTCAGAGGGTCCCAGACTGGGCTGAGAGCCAAGATTGGAGGAGGGGCTCCCAGCTGCCCATCACACTCCTACCCCTTCCTCTCTCCCTTTTCCCCCAGGCTGTGTGGGCCTTCGGTGAGCACCTCGGACAGAGCCAGCAGGCAGAGAAGAGGAAGGGCGCTACCTTCATTTTCCCCTCGGTGATGCTCTCCCCCCAACCCCGGGGCTCTGCGGAGGGTCTGGCAGCACCTCCCAGCCCTTGCTTCTGCAGTGTCCAGCTTTCTCTCTAGGTTTCTGTCTCTGCAGTGTGGTCCTCCCTCCCTCCCTCCCTCCCTCCCTCCCTCCCTCTCTTTCTCTGCAGTCTCTGCCCCCTTCCCTGGAGTCTCGCTGGGGGGTCAGAGTTGGGGATTGAATATCTGGCCTCTGAGCACTGCCTCTGTTCATCTGTCTTTGTCCATACGTCCAAGAATATTTGTGTGTGCTGCGCCTGGCATCTCTCCCGGCACCTCCATCTCCCACCCTGGTACCCGGCCTGCTTCTGCCGCCTCCGCAGACATCCCCCCCACCCCGCCCCGCCACAACGTCCCCAGCCCTTCTTCCTGGATTTAATCCCTGAGACGCTGCTAAAAGCTCCCTTCATTAATTTCCCCAACTCCTCAATATATGGGGTTAGGGGCTCCAGGTGCAAGCTGGAAAGCCCTGGCTTGCCCCTTCTCCGTCAGCTGTGCCCCTCCCCTCCCCCAGGAGCTCAGAAGGCGCAGGATGTTCGGAGAAAGGAAGGTATAGGACCCCGCTGGGGGCCTTCCCGGGGGCCCAACCCCACGCACCCAAGTCCTTACCCTGAATCCAGGGACAGCTCAGCAGAATTAGGAACAGCAGCTGGGGAGGCGGCGGATGCTGGGCCCTGGGAGTCCCCATGGCGACTCACACCAATTTCTCTCCTCTGCGCCTCTCCTAAATAATCTAGCTGTCACCTTTCCTCCGTCTTCTTTTATCTTTCCTATAATTTTTTTTTCCTACTGGCAGTTAGCAAGGGAGACAATGTCTCTGCCTTTGGGACGGAGGGGCAGAACTGGGCTGGGGGTCGCCTGGAGCCCACCCCTCTTTGGCCAGTCTCCTCTGTCCTCTGCTCTCCTGTCTGCGGGAGAGGGGGCGCGGCTCCGGCTGCAGCGGGTGGGGCCAAGAAGGGCGAAGGAGCTGGGTCGCCTGGGTTACCCTCTGGTTCAGGCACCTGGGTCCGCCAGGCTGGCTGGATTCTAAGCTGGGGGAGTGGGTAGAGGCAAAACAGCTTCCGGGGACCTAGGGTGGGGTCGAGGATAGGGAGGGTCCCTACTGTGCTCTAGTGGGGCTTGGCGGGGAGAGGAGGGGATTGCAGAACCTGGAGAGCCGAGGCTCGGGCACTGGAGCTGCGGGAGGGAGAGCTGAGAAAGGTGTCGAGCCCACGTCAGATCCTGGGGACGGGCGAAGGGAGGGGCTTGGGATTTATTTGGGGGCTGTGGGGGGAGGGAGGAGGAGGAAGTGCAGATGGAGGAAGGAGGGACCACATGAGCCAGGGTCGTAATCCTCACTCCCACGGCCCCTAGGGGAAACGAAGGCAACTCTGGTCCTAGCAGTAATTATGCCCCCTCCCGCAACCATTCCAGAACATTTGGAAACGGAATGTTCTCTTCCCAGGGTGTTGAGGGGCAGCATAGCTGGGTTTGCGCTTGCTCAGCGCCCCCAATATGCCCCCGGCCCTCTTCCAGACCCTTTCAGAGAAGCTCATGTGGAATGCGCTACCTCCTCCTCCAGAAGAATGACAAGTTCCTACGTTTGTGAGAAGTCTAAGGGGTGACAGGCCAGGATCTGGGGAGGGGAGATCCCTCCTCTTACGTACATGACCCCAGCCAGCTGTCTGGCGGCTTCAACTTTGATTTTTTTTCTCCTGGCCTCATCTCGCAAGACCGCTGGAGAACCCTTTTCAGCACCACCAGAAAGGACAGCTCTTCTCGGCCCCGCCTGAGATGGCCCGGCCCGCGGCGCTGCAGGCGATTGGCTGAAGCCGCCTTCATTATCAATCGGGCTCCCGCCGGGGGTTGGCTCTTGTGAAGGCGAAGGGGGAGGTGGAGTCACAGGTCGACTGGTCGAAGGATCGGCTGACCCACGGACAGGCCGCAGCGTCCCTGTCCGCAGTCTGCGAGCGCCGGTCTTGTCCATCAGTTCGCGCGCTCGCCCCGCCCCTTACTTGCCACGCCCCTCTCAGGCCCCGCCCTTTCTTTTCGCATTGCGGGGCGCTGGAAGTTGGCGCTGTGCCCCCTGAGCCCCACGTGGCGCCCCGTCGGGGCCGGGGGTGGCAAATCCGGAGACGACACCCCCAACCCGGCTGAGTTGCGGTGGCCACTGGGCGAGGGCGGGGGTAGCTAAGCTGAGAGGACTGTGGGGAGGGTGACGTCAGGGTGAGTGGGGGACAAGGAAGGAGCGAGTGGGGGAAGGGGGAGAGAGAGAGAGAGAACCCGTGGGTCGGGTCGAGAGAGAAGCGAGGGCAGGAAGGAGAGAGGGGGAGGAAGAAGAGAGAAGTCGCTGCAGAGGACTGCTGGTTGCGGTTCCCAGGGCTGCGGGTCCAGGTGGGGTAGGAACTGCTGTCCGGGGAAGCTAGAAGGAAAGGCAGAGCGGGGAGGGAAAGAGGGAGCGAAAAGAGGGGCGGGGGTGCGGTGGTGGAGGGAGGAGAGAAGAAAGGAGACGGGGAGACAGAGGGTGGGGAAAGGAGAGACTGACGGGAGAGGCAGGAAACTGGAGAGAGAGGAAATTGCTCTAAGGAGAAAGAAGAGGAGGAAAGAGGCGAAAGAGGAGGAGGAGAGAGTTGGAAGGAGAAAGAAGAAGTAGAGGAGAGAGGAGAGAGAGGCAGAAGGAGAGGAAGGAAAGGAGAGTTAGAGGTGCATGAAGGAAGCGAGAAAGCAGGAGGTACAAGGTGGAGAGAGGACCTCAGAAGGAGAGAGAACCAAGAGTAGGAATGTGGAAGGGAAACAGCCCAGGGTGTAACCAGGGAGCAGCCATGGAAGGAACCAGTGGAGAACTGGGGGGACAAGGGAACTGGGGTCTGGAAGATGCCCCAGGCCTCTTGGCCAGGGCCTCCCTGCCCATCATGCCTGCATGGCCATTGCCTCTGGCCTCATCTGCCCTTACCCTGCTCCTTGGAGCTCTCACTTCCCTCTTCCTCTGGTACTGCTACCGCCTGGGTTCCCAAGATATGCAGGCCCTAGGGGCTGGGAGTCGGGCTGGGGCTGTCAGTGGTAGGCCTGGAGGGTGCTCTGAGGCTGGCAGACCAAGCCCACGGAGCTCTGGGGAGTCTGTGGAAGGACCTAGGACAGAAGGCGTAGTGAGCCGTCGCCTTCGGGCCTACGCCAGGCGCTACTCTTGGGCAGGGATGGGTAGGGTGAGGCGGGCGGCTCAGGGTAGCCCAGGCCCTGGGGGAGGGCCAGGGGTCCTGGGCATTCAGCGCCCAGGCCTGCTTTTCCTGCCAGACCTGCCCTCAGCCCCCTTCGTGCCACGGGATGCCCAGCGGCATGATGTGGAGCTCCTGGAGAGCAGCTTCCCTGCCATTTTGAGGGACTTTGGGGCTGTGAGCTGGGACTTCTCAGGGACTACCCCTCTGCCTCGGGGCTGGTCCCCACCACTGGCCCCTGGGTGCTACCAGCTCCTGCTATACCAAGCAGGCCGGTGCCAACCCAGCAACTGCCGCCGGTGCCCGGGGGCCTATCGGGCACTGAGGGGGCTGCGAAGCTTTATGAGTGCCAACACCTTCGGCAATGCTGGCTTTTCCGTCCTCCTGCCTGGGGCCCGGCTTGAGGGCCGCTGTGGGCCCACCAATGCCCGAGTCAGATGCCACCTGGGTAAGTGGATGCTGCTTACAGACAGCTTCCTCGCCTCCACAATTCCCCCTCCAGACTCTCTTCTCTGCCATCATAGCTTTCTACACTGTGACTCTGATCATGCCTTTCTTGGAAATCTTCCTTGACTCCCTGTCGCCCACAGCAGCATTTCCTGAGCTTCAATGATCTGCAAACCATCTTCATAAGCTTTTCCATAGTCATTTACCACCTGTACTGTTTCTTCATATTGACTCCCCACAATGTTTTGTTTTACTTATTTAAAAGGAATCTTTATAGAAAAATGACAATCAGTATTACTTGACCTAAATAGGAATTATTCATAAAAATAAGTTTAAACTTAAAAAAAGAAAGCTTTAAAAATTCTAGCAAAGTATCCTAGTCTGAGGCTGAAGCCTCCACTCTCCTCCTTTAAAAAGGAGCAATGTTGGGAACTGCCTGGTGGTCCAGTGGTTAGGACTCTGTGCTTTCACTGCTGAGGGCCTGGGTTCGATCCCTGGTGGGGGAACTAAGATCCCACAAGCCGCAGGGCGTGGCCCCAAAGAAAAAATAAACATAAAAAGGGCAATGTTAGGGGGGATGTTAAAGTTATGGTAGCAACAAACTGAGATTTTCTTTTCAATGTTTTAGAGATTGAAAGAAAATGGGGAGAGAAAAAGACTTGTTTTCTGATTGTTGTTTAATGCCATGACTTTGTTTTGCCTACAATCATCTCTTGTGCTACCAGTTGAATGTGTTCTACACTTCAAAGCACCCTGGCTTTGAAGAGATCTGGAGCAAGGCCAGATCTTTTCTCCTTATCTCCTACCTGTTCCCTTCTTCCCCTTCCCTCCCACCATGCCCTAAATCATGAATGCCTTCTGGCTGATCCTGGCAGATGCCACACACACGCTGTTAACCTAGAATGTCTTTCCCCCTTATCACCTCATGGAAAACTCCTACGTAGCCTTCAGGACTCACACTTTCAAATGCCACACCTCCTCTGGAATGTCTTCCTCTTCCCCATCATTTAAGTTGGCTCCTCAGTTTTCTGTACCCCACTGTGTGGTCCTTGGCAGGATGGAGCCATGTTTTATACCTTTTGGGGAGAGAGGGCCTAACACAGTAGGTTCTTGAATTAAACTGTCAGAAGCCCAAGAGGAGATGCTGCTTCCTTCAGGAAGCTTTCCCTCTTCTCTGAAACAGAACAGATTGTGCTTTGCACTGCATTTTCTGTCTCCTAGCATTTCTTTCATCCAGTACTGTATTGTAATTTTACGTGGGTCACCTTCCAGAGAACGAGGAGGGACCACCATAGAACCTGGCATTTAAGACTCTCAGATCTGCTTTTTGACTGAATGGGGTGGGCCCCTTCGATGGAGGCAGGAATGTTGGAGGCCCGGATCTCTTACAGGCCTGAAGATCCCCCCTGGCTGTGAGCTGGTGGTCGGCGGTGAGCCCCAGTGCTGGGCTGAGGGACACTGTCTACTGGTGGATGACTCCTTCCTGCATACCATGGCTCATAATGGTAATGGGGCTCCCATTCTGCTAGGAGGGATGAGTGACTAAAGAGTGAAGGGGAGGGCTTCCCTAGTGGCGCAGTGGTTGAGAGTCTGCCTGCTGATGCAGGGGACACGGGTTCGTGCCCCGGTCCGGGAAGATCCCACATGCCGCCGAGCGGCTGGGCCCGTGAGCCGTGGCCGCTGAGCCTGTGCGTCCGGAACCTGTGCTCTGCAACGGGAGAGGCTACAACAGTGAGAGGCCCGTGTACCGCAAAAAAAAAAAAGAGTGAAGGGGAATAGACTAGAGGCTGCAGAATCGGGCCCAACTGGCTTCCTGTCCTACACCACCATTTTCTAATTGCATGACCTTGAACAAGTCACATGATTTCTCCAATCACCCATGAAATAGGGCAACCACCTTCTTTTACCAAGTGACTGCAAGGATTAAATAAGTTAATGTAAGTGCACAGCACAGTGGTTCATAGCACAAGACCCTGGGCCTGGACCACCTGGGTTCCTGTCCTACCTCTGGCATTAGCAGGGTGACCTTGGGCAAGTTATTTAACCTCTTTGTGCCTCAGTTACTCTGCATAAAATGAGAATACTTATGGTATTACCTCACAGTTTGTTTTGCTGATTAAGAGTTAATACACGTAAAGGATTAGAACACTGTCTGGCACTTATTTACAAAGTGTTTGCATTTATGAGTATTTGGTGAGTGCCCTGGCATGTAAGTACTTAACGTCAGCTGCTCAGCTGTCTCCATCCGCATGTGCCCTAGGCTCTCCCGAAGATGGGCCTCGAGTGGTCTTCATCGTGGACCTTTGGCATCCCAACGTGGCTGGGGCCGAACGCCAGGCCCTCGACTTTGTCTTCGCACCAGACCCTTGAAGGAAGGTGTTCCCTTCAGACATCTGGGCTGGAGAGATGCTGCACTTGGGGATGGCCTGAGTGGTAGCCAGGACCACCTCTCCATTGCAGGGGGTGGGGTGGGGCTGAGGGTGGGAACCGGCCAGTGAACACCGAAATACAGATTTTTAAATCCTCTCCTAACTCCTGACTACTTTCTTCCCAGCTACCAGCCCAGGGAAAGGCTGGGGCAGGGGTCTGTGTCTTCTCCCATCCAACTAGCCAGGCACCTCCCTAACAGGCCATATACCTGGCCCTCTCCCTGGGAGCCAGCACCAGACCCTCAACTCAACTTTATTTCAATAATTTAATAGAAAATTATAATAATAAATAATATGAAAAAAATTGAAAAGATGCTGACCTGGTGCAGGCCCAGGCCCACCTAGTACAAAGTTAAGGAGGTAGGGAGGATGGTGGGGAAGCAGGAGGGAAGCAAACTGCCCTGCACAATGGTGAGGAGGTGGCTCAGAATGTGGTGGGTGTTCTTAAGGGCTGGCTTGACACTTTGGTGTGTACAATGTACTAAAAAAAGACAAAGGGAATTCTAAATCCTTCTAAACCAGCTGGTGAGGGAAGAGGGCAGGACAAGGATGGGGAGGAGGGAACCAATGTAGGCCTTCTGAAGGCCTCTGAGGGGAGGGGCTGGAATGTACTCTGTGGTTAGCAATGAGGTGGGAATGGATGGAAAAGGGCCAAAGTGAACTGTACCATGCAATGAAGGGATGGAAGAAGGACCCACGACTTGGCCAGCAAAGCCGGGGCAAAGGTCTGGGAAGGGGAGGAAGAGAGAGAAGGACTGGGTCCCAGCGGCCAGAGGAAGACTCGGGGCAAAGCTCAGTCCTTGAAGACAATCTGTTGGCCATGAGGACGCTCGTCGTGGGTGATGTGGCGCCGGACATGGATTCTGCGGACACGGTGCTCTCGGTTCTCCTCGTCCTCCCCTCGGCCTGCCCCGCCACCTCCAGCTGCACCCCCTGTGGCCTCCAGGAGGGCTGGATCTGGGCCTCGGGGAGTCTCGTAGATCAGGATGTTCAGGGTCTCCTCAAAGATCCGGGCCTCTGGGAATTCCACCTGCAAAAGGCCAGCAACCCCCAGCTCCCTCCCTCTGGCTTGACTACTACGCAGCCATCCCCTCCCCCAGGCTGCTCCTGCACTGTCTCTCCACTCTTATAGCCTCTGCAGTCTCCTAGCCTCTGCAGTCACAGTTTCCTTTAGCCTGGACTGTCCTCTTTGCAACTTCTTTGCTCAGCTAAGTCACACTTACACTTCAAGGTCCAGCTCTGAAGTCAGGCAGAGAGTTATTTGTTTTCTGTCCTTTGTTGCCAAGTCTCTTTGTATATCTTTTCATTTGACAAATATTTACTGAGTTACTGCACTGTACCAGGTGTTGTTCTGGGCATTGGGAATATAGCAGTGAACAAAACAGGCAAAGTTCCTGTCCGCAGGAAGTTTACATTCTAGGGCGAGGACCCAGACATACATGTAATAAGATACAAAGTGTCAGATGACGATAAATGTTACAGAAAAATTATAGCAGGAAAAGGGTGTGGGGATAGCCACGGCCAGGAATGTTACAACTTTAAAGAGGGAGCTCAGAGAAGGCCTCACTGAGAAGGTGACAGCCGACCAATAGCCAAAGGAAAGGAGGGAAGGAACCAGATGGAGAACTCGAGAAAGATCAGTCTGGGAAGGGAACAGCTCTGGGGTCAGGAATTCGCTTAGTGTATTTGAAGATCAGCGCAAGGCCAAAGCAACAAGGCAGAGTGAAGGAGAGTAGTAAGGGATGAAGAGGTAGTTAGGGGTTCCCCTTGTGTGGCTTGGAGGAATATAAACAAAAAAACTTTAACAAGCTGCATTCCCATTACTGGTTTATCTTCCTGTCTTCCCAATTACAGAGGAAGCTACTTGGAAACTGGATTATTCACTCATTCATGCATTCAATAAATGTTTCCTAGCTTCTGCAGCGTGATAAAGGCCTGGCTAGTGCTACAGAGATAGGGGAAAAAAAAAAAAAAGATTCCGCTCTACTCTCAAGAAGCTAACTCCTTGCTGCTGAAGTAAACACTCCTACTCCCCCATCCCCAGCAGACTACAATCAACATTGTGTTTAGCTGACAGGGGGGTATGACCAACTTTGTCTGGGGTTGTTGGGTTGAAAGTTCATGAGTGGTGTCCCAAAGAAAGTGATGCTTGGCTTAGGTCTTAAAGATTAAGCACAAGTCCATTAGGCAGACAGGAATGAGGAAAAATAATTCTAAGAAGAGGGATTAGTGTGTGCAAAGGTAGGGGTGTGTGAAATAGCACTGGGTGCTTAGAGACTTTCAAGATCTCCACTGTATCTGAGGCACATCCTTCATGTCAAGGTCAGAAGAGACCAGGCTGATAAGATCTTCAGGGGCCAGACGTCATGACAGAGGGCTTGTACTTTACTCAGCATCTTATTCACCTTGATTTCAAGCCTCTTGCAGTGCTCAGGAAGTATCTGCTGATGATTGCCATGTTAATGACTCAGGGCCTACAATCTCAGTGTGTTCTAAGCACCTGAACTTTTAAGAACCTACTCTGGGTCATGGAGCCTTCTGAAATTCTAATGACAACTATGGTTCTTCTATATAGAAAAATGCATACCCACTCCCCAAACTGCACACTCTTTCAAGATAGGCTTGAAACCCAACTGGCCTAGATTAAGAACCCCACTCTAATCCAACACCCTCCTTTCACAGGTAGAGAAGCAGAGACCCACAGAAGCCAGATGACTTGCCCAAGGTTACAGAACTAAGACCCCAGAACTTAGAACTCCGGTGATGGATTTCCCCTGCCTGATCTGTTGAGCTGCCTTTGTCCAGGGTGCTCGTCCTGCCCACCACCACAGCCCTCCCTGACCAGGCCCTGAACCCCTTCTGACCTTGGTCTGCTTCTTCTCCGTGGCATAGACAATGGAGGTGCAGCACACCTCGGCGATTTTGCGGCCCTGCCCGTAGAAAGACCAGCAGCAGATCTCATCCCCCAGAACATCCTTGAGGAAAAGCAGCCGCCCATGGAAGCGCAGGGCCAGTTTGTCAAACAGCTCGATGTTCTTAAGTAGGTTGTCGTCTGAAGTGCTGAGGACCAGGGGGCCAAGAGGCTCAGCACAACTGGATTCCTCCCTCTGTTCCCCCAAGCTTAGGGGCCCAGATATCTAGCACTCTAGTCCTACCTAGGAGTTTGGTGCCCAGAATGGAGCTTCCTCCACCCCTGGGGCCAGGCTAAGGAGGCCTCAGAATGGAAGCAGCATTTGCTCAGCAAATCCCAGCAAAGCAGAGTGGCTACCCCATGCAGGTTCTGGAGCCAAGCTACCTCACCTGGCATCCTAGCTCCACCACTTTTTAACTGAGTGACACTAAGCAAGTTACTTCACCTCTCGGTGCCTCAGTTGCCTCATCTGTAAAATGGAGATCACAACAATACCTACTTCAAACAATTGTGAAGATTATGTGAGTAAATATATGTAAAGCACTTAGAGCCATGCCTCTTATAAGAAATGCTAGTAATTATCATCTAATCCTCACCTGGACCCCAGTTTACTGATGATAAAACTGAAGCTCAGAAGTGAAAATGACCTGTCCGAAGTACCCAGTGGGTAAGTGGCAGAGCTAGAATTTGCATCCAGGCAGGATTCTTTTTGCCCCCCCACCCCACCCACCCCCATGCGGCCATAATCCTCCCCTTGGGCCAGGAGCAGAGCTGTGCTTGAGCCCAGGATTCCACCCACTGCACCTCCCCGCCCCTGAGGGGGTCACCTGGTGTAGGAGTACTTGTTGTTACTGCGGTTGTGCAGGAGCTTCACCACGGGCTGTTGGGGGAGAAAGGATGGAGAAGGGTGGGGGTCAGGCTGCCAGGATAGGCCCCCAGCCTCCACCCTACAGGGCTCAGGGGCCTCACCTTGGAGGTGCTGGCCAGGAGCTGCTGCTCCTCCCGGGGAGATGTCACCGTGGGGATGAGGCACAGCGGGGACAGGTTCTCCCTTTTTTGCTGGAGAAGAAGCGGAAGGTGATTAACAGCACAACCAGAGGTCACTCACTCCCCAACCTAAAAGCCTTCAAAAACTGCTGTTGCCTTTGGGGAAAAAATCCAGACTCCTTAGTAGTCCACACAAGACTGCAGGATGCAAACTCTCTGATCTCGGCTCTACCACTCTCCCCTGCCTGCTGGACTTCAGCCCTACCTGTTCCTTCGCGCATCCAGCTTGTGCCCACCAGGCCCTTTGCAGCTGCTACTGCCGGCAACAGCCTGCACTCGGTTGCATGGCTGGCCCCTTCATACCATTCAGATCTCAACCCAAACAGTGCCCCTAGGAGGGTGCTGGTCCTCCACCCTAAGCTCCCTGGCTAAGCAGCCTCCTCTACTTCCTTTTCACACTATCAGTTCACTTTCTTCATGGCACTCAGTTCCTCACATTTTCTCATTTTTTGGTATATTTGCTCATGGTCTCTTCCTAGACAATAAGTACCAATTTACAGTAGATGCTCAATAAATATCTGGTGAACGAATGAACTGGGCTAGGTGGAAGATTGGAGGGAGAATCAGAACCAGACACATAGGTTTCTTTCCTCTTCTCTGCTTTCTAGAATCTTCATGCCAAAACCCCTCTCACCTCTCCCAACCTAAAAACTAGATGTGCAATTCTAATACAAATTCCAGAAGATTTTTTTTTTTAGAAACTCCTAAGACTTTTTCTAAAATTAATTTGGAAGAATAAGTCTACTATTACTTAGGTCAATTTTTAAAAAGAGTCAAGCAAGAGAAGAGATTGACCCTCCCAGATATTAAAATATCTTACAAAGCCATAATAATGAAAACAATGTAGTTCTGCTGCAGAAACAAACAAAAACAATGAAACACAATAGAGAACTTGGAAACAGACTGGTGTACATAGGAGAACTGATATTTATAGAGAGAACATCACAAATCAGTGGGGCAAGTGTGTATTCGTTATCGCTATATAACAAACTGTCCCCAAACTGAACAGCTTAAACCAACAATAAATACTTATTACCCATTTCTGTGGGTCAGAATGGATATTCAGGAATTCAGGAGTGGCTCAGCTGAATGTTTTTGGCATGGGGTCTCTCACAAGGTTATAGTCAAGTCAGCTGGGGCTGCAGTAATCTGAAGGCATGTCTGGGTTTGGAAGATTTGTTTCTGAGAAAGCTTATTCAAATGGCTGGCAAGTTCAGGCTGGCTATTGGCAGGAAATATCTGATCCCTGTCATTTAGACCTCTCCGTTGGGTTGCTTGAGTGTCCTCACAATATGGCAGCTGGCTTCTCCAGAGCAAATAATCCAAGAGAGAGCAAGGTGGAGGCCTCACTGTCTTTTATGACCTAGTTTTGTTAGCCCTATTCAGTGTGGGAGGGAACAACGCAAGGCAATGAGTACTAGGGAACAAGAATCATTGGGGACTGCCTTGGAGGCTGGCTCCACAGTCCACCTTCTGGCTCCCATTGATTCAAATCCCTCCCATACACAAAACACACTCACCCCCTCCCAAGATCCCCCAAAGTCTCATCCTATTACAGCACTGAAGTACAGAATCTGGTCATCTAAATCAGGTTCAGGTGAGGACAATGCTCCTTGGGAGGTGTTCCTTAACTATAGCTCCTTAGGTACATTTTCTCTGGATCTGATGACCTGTGAACTAGAGACTAGTTATCTCTTCCACACACTCCACATGCAACATGTGCAACAGGCATTAGGATAAACACTCTTGTTCAAAAGGTGAGGAGGGGTGCAGGAGGCACAGAGAAGTCACTGCTTCACAGAAATTCTGTAATCCAGTTGGACAAATATTGGGAGCTCTCTGATGTCTACTCCTGTCCAGGAATGATTCTCTATGGCTCTTGGCTCTGACCTGAGTCATCCTTCCATTACCATGAAAGACAGTCCGTGTTTGCAGCTCCATAGTTTCCTTAGCCTGCTTTCTGCCTGTAGAACTTCGAGGGTCCAAAGGCTTCTTCTCCTCTTGTACTGTCTCTGTCCCTTCCAGTCTAAGCTGGCAGTGTTTCTGCCGATATAATTCTCTTAAAAACTTAATGGGTGTCTTGTGAGTCCTGGGGTTCAGTTCATTTAGACAAAAGTCTCACCCACACATCTTTGTGAGATAAGCTCTTCTCTACTTTAGGCTTATGCTGAGACTGCTGCCTGACAGTAGCCTTAAGCTTCTTAGAAGTGCTATTATTTGATTGAATGGTTCTCTGAGGCATCTTCTTGGATATTTCTGAGGTCTTAAAGGATTTTACAATCACATCCTCAGCTTCATCTTTAGACCATGTTTTACTGAGAATGCCCTGTGTTTGATCTTTGCCTGGAAGCCATTTGCTAATTTTAACATCAGTTGTTATCTGAGACTGGGAATTTTCAAGCCCCCAAAATTCCTGGCTCCTTTTTGTTCAATTATTTTTCCTTTAGCTTACCCTCTCCTCTTCTGTTTCACTATAAGCAACAAGAAACCTGTGGCACTTCAACATTCTATCTGGAAATTTCTTTAGCTAGATCACCCAGATCATTAGTATGTTTTCTACTTTCTACATTACTGTAGGAGACAGTGTTGCTACTTCTGCCACTATATAACAAGGATCCCCTTTCCACCCCCTTCCAGTAAACATGTTCCACACTGCAGCCTCCTCAAAGGTCATCAGACTTCTATGAATACTCTTTAAAGCTCTATAGGCTTTTATTAACACTGTTCTCAAGTGCTTCCAGCTTCTGCCCTCTTCCCAGTTCTAAAGCCGCTCCCACATTTTAGGTTTTTGTTATGGCAGAACCCCACTCCGGATACCAAAATCTGTTATCCGTTACTGGGTAACAAATTAGTACAAACTTAGCAGCTTAAAACAACAATAAACATTTATTATCTCACACAGTTTCTGTGGGTTGGGGGCTTGAGACTGGCTTAGTTAGGTGGTCCTGGCCGAGGGTCTCTCATGAAGTTGGAGTCCAAATGTTGACCAGGGCTGTAGTTATCTGAAGACTTGATTGGGCCTAGAGGATCCAATTCTGGGATAGTTCACCAATTTGGCTGGAAGTCTGTGCTGGCCGTTGGCAGGAGGCTTCAGTTCCTCACCAAGTGGACCTCTCCCTTAGGGCTGCTTGAATATGCTCACATGGCAGCTGGCTTCCCCAGAGTCAGTGATCCAAGAGAGGCAGAAACTGCTATTGGTCTTTTATGACCTAGCTTTAGAAGTCACACACTATCATCTCTGCAATCTCCTACTGGTTACATAGGTCAGCCCTATTCAGTGTGGGAGGGGACTAAGCAAGAGCCTGAATAAGCAAGAGGCAAGAATTGCCGGTGGCCATCTTGGATGCTGGCTACCACAGATTGTGTAGTAGATGGCATTGAGAAAACTAGCTCACTCCACAGAGGACAAAAAACAGTTGAATCCCTTCATAATTCGCATTTACAACAGTGAATTCCATATACAAAAGGTAAAACTATAAAGCTAATAAAAAATGTAGAATAAACTTCTTAAACAAGATCCTAAGAGGATACACCATTAGAAAAAAAAAAGAGGAATGTGACTCTATTAAAATCAAGAATCTCTCCAGTTGACAATGAAAAGCATGACTTTATAATTTCATGTAATAATGTTGAAGGAATTATAATTATTCTACAACCCTAATGAAATTATTGATTCAGGTGAGAATTATAAATGGATGTGTGGTTGATAGGTAACTGCCATTCATAAAATGCCTGAATTACTTTATAGTTAGCAACAAGGAAATGTAACCACAATGGAGGGATCAAACCATCATCATCTGAATCTAGGGGCCAATACTGAGCATCACTAATGATGGGTCATATTAACAACATTGTAGGTCTCGATATAACACAGTATGATATATGTAACATTACTTAACATGTTTTCCAACCAAAATGTTTAATATCAAGCTTTAAAATCTACTATCTGATTTAGAGAAAACTCAGGATAGGGTAGGGTAACAAACCACATCAGGCGAATTTGGAAAGTAGGTCACTGTGAAGGACAACTGATGGTCAGTATTATGAGAAAGTCAGTATCTTGAGAAAAAAGGGACTGCTTGGGTTGGAAAAAGAACGTAAAACCAGATGCAATGCAAGGATCTAGATCGGGTCCTGGTTTAGATGAACCATCTATAAAAGACATTTCTGGAACAAATGGAGAAATTGGTATATGCCCCTGATGTTACATAAAATTTCACTGACATGGAAAGATGGCAATTATTAACAAACAAAAAAAAAGCATACTACAAAACAGCACATAGAGCATAATCATATTTTGGCAAACACACACACAGGAAAAGACCTGGAAGGATATTTGGTGCTTTTATTTTTTTGATGATCTGTGGTTTCTAAATTTCTACAATACTTATAGACTGCTTTAAAAATAATAAACATTTATTTATAATTTAAAAAAATAATTTCTGTTCAACAACAGATGCCACAGACAGGTGACATTCTAAGAGAAATTATTGGCAACATCTAAAACTGACTAGAAATTATTATCTAAAACAGACTTTCTCAACTGGGCTTCCTCACTGAATATCAAAACCCAGCAAATAATTTGAGTAACTATTTTCTCAACTCTTCTGAGAATGTCAGATAAATAGCACCATTCTAGATGCACAGGAGAAGTTAATTTATTATGTAAAATACATGCCTTAGAGTAACAGGGCTTAATTCTCCCTAGGAACTAAGCTAAGATATGTAAGAATCTCCTGCAAAACAACAAGAAAAAGATAGGAAACTCAGTAGAAAATTTGGTAAAGAATATGAATTGGCAATTCACTGAAGGGGAAACCAAAAAAGCTAGTGAGTATGTGAAAAAATGCTCAATCTAATTAGTAATCAGAAGCATGCAAATTAAAATGAAGTCACTCTATACCATCAGATTGGCAAAATTAGAATGCTGGGTGATGCCATGAGTTGCTGAGGATATGCAGAAACAGGATTCCTTATGCACTGCTCATCAAGAGTACAAGGTGCTACAGCCATTTGGGAGAGTAATCTGATGATACTTGCTGAAATTCGTTTGCATGTGTCCTGCGGCCCAGCAATTCCACTCCCAGCTACAATCATGAGAAACACTGACCCAGGGCCCACAAGGGCACACGTACAAAGATGCTCATGGTGGCATCGTTTGTGGGGGCAGGAAGCGGGAAGCAATCTAGGTTTCCAACCTCAGGGGAATGTATAAATAAAATATGGTTGAATGCACACCATAGATCCCTGTGCAGCGGTCAGAAGCAAAGAACTAAATGTACATACAGCAGCATGAATAGAACTTGGAAAAAGTGTTGAATTAAGAAACAGAACACACAATCCATAGCTCAATGACATTTATGGAAATTTAAAATACATATGTATACAAAACAATGTTTTAGTTTTTTAACGGTACAAACATAATCCAAGGAAATATATTAAAACATTAGAACTGGAAGGGTACCTATGGGGAAAAGGGAAGTGGGCAGGGGACTGGGAATGAAGGAAAAAATAAAAAGAGAAAAGATCTGCATAGACTAATGATGTTTAAGTGCCACACACTGAGAAGTATGGTGAACTCAATTCTCTGTACCAGAATCTTAAAAACAACGGGATTTCCCTGGTGGTCCAGCTTTCCCTGGTTAAGACTCCCAGCTTCCACTGCAGGAGGCACGGGTTCAATCCCTGGTCGGGGAACTAAGATCCCGCATGGTACGCGGGGGGGCCAAAAAGAAAGAAAGAAACAAGCAAACAAAAACCTCCAAACCCAAAACCTCCAAACAAGCAAGCATATTCTAGCTGAGTGGAGTGGGGAATGAGAATGGTCTCGGGGAAGCTTGGAAAGGAGGCAGCTGAGCACAGAAGAAAAAGCACTGCACTTGGGAGTCAGGCACCTGGGGTTGACTCTGAGCTTTGCTGCTTACCGGCTCTTTCACCTTGAATATATCCCCAGCTTCCCTCATGTTTCTTTTTATGTCAAACAGGGGTACAAGAAGGTAACAGAACCAATCCTAACACACAGTGGATGTGAGATAACATTAGATAAATGTAAAGTTACAGAACAGGAATGCACCTCCAAAATCATCTAGTTTGATGTTTTTTAAACTGCAAGTGGTAACCCACTAATGGGTCATGAAATAAATTTAATGGGTCCCAAACGGCGTTAGAAAGAAAGAAAACAGAATATCTCAGAGTGTATTTCACTAAAAGTATCATTTTATAAAACTTATTTCAGTCATATATATGCAAGTATAAAATGCATTTTTCTCTATGAGATGTAGTCAAAAAGCTTGAAAAACATGGATATTGCCCAAAGGAATTCTATACTTTTGGATTTCAAGGTCCAATAAGTATTCCCCAAGATAACAGAAATTTGTTCATAGTTGCCACTTTTTAATATATTGAATATAAAGGGCATCAAAAAAGAAATTCTTACAATCTCCTATTAATATTGTATCATAAAAGGACACTTTTAACATTGTAAAAATAGAACAGAATAAAAGGCTTTATGTGAAACTCACTACACTGCACATATTTTTCTCATTTCCCTATCTTTTGGAACATGAGAACAGAATGTCAGAGGTAGGAACTGACTCACTCAAGGTCACTCAGTCAGCTGCGGTGGAGGTGACACTTAACCCATATCTCCTGGCTGTGCTTTCCAAACTCTTCTCCTCAGAATCCTAAGAGAGGGGCCTCCCTGGTGGCGCAGTGGTTGAGAGTCCGCCTGCCGATGCAGGGGATACGGGTTCGTGCCCCGGTCTGGGAGGATCCCATATGCCGCGGAGCGGCTGGGCCCGTGAGCCATGGCCGCTGAGCCTGCGCGTCCCGAGCCTGTGCTCCGCAATGGGAGGGGCCACAACGGTGAGAGGCCCGCGTACCGCAAAAAAAAAAAAAAAAGAATCCTAAGAGATCCCCAGAAAAGAAGCCCAGCAGGTGGGGCCCTGGAACCCCCAACCCTGTTTTATTGGGTGTGACTGCTTCTATTGTATTTCACTGCTAGAAAAAAAAGAATTATTTAAAGCCCTGGGAGGGATGGAATGCTGCCTCCCAGGATAGGACCCGATCATGGAGGTCATTATATTCCAATTTAAATTCAGATTTTTTTTTTTTTCCCTTAGTGGGACAAGGGCATTATTTGGGATTTCTGAGCAAGGGAGAGAATAAATTGGGATTGTGTTTAAGGATCATTATTCAGGTGCTAGTGTAACAGCTGGATTGGCTGGGTAGAAACAGCAAGAAACAGAGACAGTCGTCATTTAACCACTGCAGTAGTCTTGGCATGAGGTGGTAAGGGGGGCCCTGCCTGAGAGAGCAGAAATGCAGAGGAGAGTACCCCCAAATTCTCCGGTGTCATGGCCAGTCAGAGCCAGGCCAGAGGCAACTCCTCCAGGCAGTGCCCCAGACTTCCTTTTGTTTTTCTTTAATATCTTAATAGCTAACTGCTTGGGCAGCTCTCCCAGGGACATGAGCATAGGGGTGGGACTCAGGACGGGGGGAAGGGACCCTCACCTGCAGTGCCAGCTGGCAGTCCTCAATCAATCCTTGTACCAGGTAGTAGCGTGCTTCGCCCAGAAGCTCCCCCAGTTCTCTGGTACTCTCAGGAAGTGGCACGGACCCGTCCCGCAGGTAGTTGAGGATTGTACCAAAGTGGCGGCCGCTCCGGTCAATCAGCACCCAACCTGGTGCAGTGGGGAGAGGCAGGAGGAAGGATGGCTTTGCTAAAGGCTGTGGAGCTACTGAATTTTTATGAAAGAAGGATTCAAAAGCCACAAGTCTTAATACTGATCTGTCTCAAGCCTGTGCCATAGCTAAGAAAATCCCTTTAAAACATCTCCAGTGAGTTCTCCCATAAGCCCCTTTTTAACACAGCCAGCCACAGAGAATTAATTCCCTCCCAAGTCTGTGCTACACTGAGAAGGTTCTCACCATCAGAGAGTTCGTACAGATTACCTTATCAATAAACCTCTAACCTCTTGTGCTAATTCTGACCATCCTATTTAATTAGAATGTCCACCCCACCGTCCAGTTTACTACCATTTTAACCTTTATATTCTTCATAGAATATAAAGATATATATTCTTCCTTCTAGTCTTCATAATATACTTATTGCTATCTGAAATTACATATTTCGCTTTTGTTTTAGCATGTTTACTTGCTTATTCTCCCCCTGCCCCCACAAAAAAAGAAAACTCCATAAGGCTTAGCTTATCAGATTTGTGTACCAAACTATCTCCCGCACTGGCATTTTACAAATACTTATTGAACAAATAAATTCTTCACCTTCAGGTATTTGAAGGCTGAGCTCTACCTCCCCAAATTTTACTTTCCTGCTCTCACAACCCTCGTTAACCCCTTCTGAATCCACTCCACCTCCACCACCCTCAACCCTGCCACCAAACTTTAAGGTTCCACTTGGGCATATGGGGCCCAGACCTGAATGCAACACTTCGGGAAGGTAAGGGGCTCGCCTGCCAAACAGAACTGTCCACTCTCCGCTCTGGCGTCCCTGGCAAACCCAAAGCTGCCCTCTCCTTCTACAGTCTGTATTTACAGATGGAGTCCTAGAGTGTACAGGAACCTGCGTTAGGGGAACGGAGACCGACAAGATCCTCCAACTCTCGGGGATGGCTGTTGGCAGCGCTGAGGTAGAGAGGGGAACAAAAGGCTGGGCAGGTGGAAGAAACTGATGAAGGGTGCCTGGAAGGATGTTGGCAGCTGGGCTGGTTCCCAAGTCTTTTGAGCTGAGGCGTGAAGGGTGGGAGAGTCAGTGGGAAGCAGTCATGAAAACTGGGAGCTGACATGTTGAATCACTTACTACAGCGCCCGGCAGAG
Organism: Mesoplodon densirostris; assembly: GCF_025265405.1. NCBI lineage: Eukaryota > Metazoa > Chordata > Mammalia > Artiodactyla > Ziphiidae > Mesoplodon > Mesoplodon densirostris. Next base: position 45,067,142 of record NC_082676.1, read on the forward strand.
TAGCTGGAGGGGCAGGGGGATGGTGCGGGGGGAGGGATGTCCATGAATGTTGGTTACTACTGCTGGGGGTAAAGACCGGGGGAGGAGGGCGATCATGACCGAGCCAGGCGAGATGAGACGGGATGTGGGGGCTGGAGGGGGTGAGAATGAATTGACTGGACGGTGGCAGAGAACGGACATGAGGAGACTGGGCTAGGAAAGACCACGAGAAAGGGAGACGTGGATCTGGAGGACGCAGGACAGTAAGCAAGGGCAGTTCGCGTACCTCCGGCGTCAGTGAGCACCTCCGCGCGGCCGCTGAACATGGCCTTGAGCATGGTGTCCTGTCCCGTGAGGGTGCGCAGCGTCGTGTAGTGCAGCGAGCCGCCCACGTTCAGCTTCACGTACTTGCTGTTCGTGGTCAGTGGCTTGAGACCGTAGGCGGCGGAGCCAGGCTCGAGACCTGAGGGCTTAGGGACTTCCAGGGACGGGGCCTCGGCCGCCTCCGGGCCCGAGGCCTCGGCCGACATGCCTGGTGGTGGCGGTGGGCAGCGATCCTAGGTTCTCTCTGCGACCCCCGGCCTCTCCCAAAGACCCCGGTCCTGAGCCCTCGGGCCGGACCTCTGGGCCCGCACGCCTCTACACCGCCGCTACGCGAAGACACTAGCCCTCAGTCCCATAGCGCCTCCACCGCCCGGAAGCCGGGTGAGCAGCTGCGCAGGCGCGTCAAGCTCCCGCCCCCGACCTCGCGGGGCCGGAAGTGCGGAGCATGCGTAGTGGCCTTGGGCTGGGGGAGGTGCTGAGCGCCGGCTGCGGCGGGGCAGGGCGCCGCGGGAAGTGCGGTCCGGGCGCCAGTCCTGGAGAGCCGATGTAGTAGGCGCTTGGCCACCAGCCTGTTGTGGAAACCGGTGTCTCCGCCGCGTGTCTCTGCTCTCAGAGCGCTTCGTGGGCGTAAAGGGAAAACTGGCCCAGAGAAGCAGGGGATTGGGCACAGTTTCCCGCCTCCCATCCCCGCGCATTTGACAGACTGAGGGGAGCTGCGAAAGAGGCACCAAGGGACGCACTTAAAGGAGGCTAGAGGGATGTGGCCTCGCAGAGGAGATGGCGGTAGTGCTAGGGCATGCAGGGTGTGAGCAGGTAAGGTCGTCATGGAAGGCTTCCCTGAGGAGGTGATACTGAGCTGAAGCTCAGAAGAAGCGGCCCCGTGGAGGTGTGAGGGCCGAGAGTTACTGGCAGAGCCAAGGGCAAATACAAAGACCCTCAGGCCGGAACACACTTGGCATATTTGAGAAGCAGAAAGAAGGTCAGGGGTGGCTGGAGCAGCTGAGCAAAGGCCTTAGAATCCCAGCCGATGTCGTGAGACACCCAACCCCTAAAGAAAGGAGAAGTAAGCTGGGAACACGTTGTTGATAAAGTGTGGTGAGAAGTGTTTTTATCCGATCCCATCCACATTCAGTTGAGAGGCTGATACCTCAGAGATTTAACAATCGACCTGAATGTCTAGCAGATGGATCCTCTGGAGGGAAAACTAAACACAAAGTTGTAGTTTCCGCCTTGCCATCAGTTCACTGGATGATCAGGCAAGTCACTTCTCTCTGGGCTTGCTTGGTTCCTTTTCTGCTAGTGAGGGGTGCAAATTTAAATGCCAGGAGACAAGGCAGGAGTGTAAATGAGTGGGGCAGACCAGTTACAAGGTACTGGGGAGTCATGAGTCCTGTGGTGACTGGAAGAGCCCATGTTTTACCAAAAGGATTGCCAATTCTGATTTTTCAAATGTAGCTGGTGAAAAAGAGAAAAGCAGCTCATGACAACTGGGAGCTAGTTTGCACTCTTCCTTCAGAAGCCTCAGTGTTGCCAGTAGGGGGCCTGGCACTATTAGCTAGGCTGTGGTGTTGCCTTGTTGAGCATAAACAATTTTACAGAACACCAACATCAGACAAAACCAGTCGCTGATGGATGGAGAGAAAGACCATTCCATAATCATGCCTGAACACGAAAACGAGAACATTGTCCAGACCACAAAAATGACCAAACACAACCCTCTCCACAGTTTGAGTTACTGCTGCTTCTTTACCAACTACAGCTTTGGCACTGATCCATTCCTCCTAACTTCTAGATAAGAATTATTAAGAAAACCAGAAAGGGGCTTCCCTGGTGGCGCAGTGGTTGAGAGTCCACCTGCCGATGCAGGGGACACGGGTTCGTGCCCTGGTCCGGGAAGATCCCACGTGGTGCAGAACGGCTGGGCCCCTGAGCCATGGCTGCTGAGCCTGCACGTCCGGAGAGGCCACAGCAGCGAGAGGCCCGCGTACTGCAAAAAAAAAAAAAAAAAAAAAAGAAAGAAAACAGAATTATCCCCACTTCCTGACAGCATCCAACCTAGAGGAAATCTCCCCTTTCTCAAACCCTCCTAGAAAATCATCTAACACAATCCCCAATCCTGTAATAAGTCCTTTTTAATATGCACTTGCTGAGATGCCCAGAATGGGTTCCCCATGGTGTGCGGTCTCCCTCATTCTACTACAGGTGTGTTCCTGGTAGTCTTTGGCTGGAGGGCATTATCAGAAATGGAGGATCCACAGAGATTCAGCTGAGGCCCTCACTACCTTGGACTGGAACCCTTGACTCTGGTAATAATGTGCACATCTGAGACCCCTCGTGTCTCTAACTATTTGAGGTGCCATCCTGCCCATGGCTGGGAGGTAAGTTCTTGCTGAATTGAGCTCTGATGTTTCATTGAGACCCTTGAGTGTTGGGATTATTTTGTTTATTTTCCTTGGAGTAAGGTCCTCTTCCATTTTTTTGGTTATCCAATTAGATTTTTATTTTTCCTTGGGGAATTTGTTTTCTGGCTTTCTACATCTATCTGCTCCCATGGTTCCCCCCATCTAGTGTTTTGAATGTTGTTTGTCTATAAGAGGAAAAGTCTATAGGGAAAGGATGTGTATGTAGCCCTGGATGTCTCAGGGCAACATGAATCTGTTATTTATTGCTCAGTCTCTGGTGGCTGAACACCACTTATCCCTCTAAGAAGTTGGGGATGCCAGCCGCTCAGGGGTCATGTAACTAGTTAGCATGCTGGAGTGTCATTTGTTATCAGAATTAACCAGACAAATCACTCCATCAACCAAGTCCCAATAAGTCTGTCCTACAGCCAGCCCTGGAGACTGTGGAATTCAGAAGGTATCCTCAAACCAGTGTCCTTTGAATAAACTTTGCCTCAGGTTGCCATTCCAAACCTTTATAAGTACTTCTTCCTCAGTTTTGTCTGTGTCCCTGAGAACTCCTTTTTTTCATTTCTTCTGCCGAGAATCAGGTCATTGTCTCTGGCTTCTGATCAGTGATGACTGGTCTTTGGCCAAGTTCTAGAGATACAAGGTTGCACAGCACTGGCCTTATGAACTCTTATCTCAACTAAAACTGGGCCAAATAACCTGATTCCTTCATGTTTTCTCACAATTACACTAACTCGTACCCTTATCTTTCTAACTGACCCAATTTCACTAGGGACAATTTAGAATTGCAGTGGCCATTTTGGGGAACTTGGGACAAGAACAAGATTCTTTATTTGAGAGTTACCTTAGAACAAAAAGATAAGAAACCCTCATGAGGAGATTGTCTTTGTTGTCAAAAAGAGATTATTTTGTTTAACATAGGTGATATTTCATTTCCCTACTTTGGAGATTCATAAATACTGATTTTTAAATTATATAGTTGTTTGAAATTGCCAAGTGCCTAAGATATTTTTAAAATTAGGTGGAATGTCACTCTTTGTGTGTTTGTGTGTATATGTCAAAATCTGGAGGGTTTTTGCATTTAAACTGTTTTATCTTTACTTGCAGAGGGAACATGGATTAGCTTTTTAGAGTGATAGTTTCATATTTGTCTGTAGTAGCTCCCTCTCACTTTTTTTGCTGTCCATTTTCTTCTCTTGGAAAAGTTTAAAGATTAACTTATCAAAAAAATATTTCATTGAATGTGCGCAATCCAGTTAAATACATTTGGCCCTCAAACAATATGGGTTTGAACTCCACAGGTCCGCTTATATGTGAATTCTTTTCAGTAAATATATTGGAAAAAATTGTGGGGGGTATTTGTAACAATTTGAGAAAACATGTAGCCTAAAAATATCAAAAAAAATTAAGAGAAAGGTATATCATGAATGCATAAATTATAAACAGATACTAGTGTATTTTATCATTTACTATCATAAAATATACCAAATCTATTATAAAAAGGGAAAATTTGGGACTTCCGTGGTGGCGCAGTGGTTAAGAATCCGCCTGCCAATGCAGGGGACACAGGTTCGATCCTTGGTCTGGGAAGATCCCACATGCCGCAGACAACTAAGCACCTGTGCCACAACTACTGAGCTTGCGCTCTAGAGCCCGCAAGCCACAACTACTGAGCTTGTGAGCCACAACTACTGAATCCCGTGCGCCCTAGAACCTGCACGCTGCAACTACTGAAGCCCACGTGCTGCAACTACTGAGCCTGCGTGCTGCAACTACTGAAGCCCGCACATAACAAGAGAAGAGCCTGTGCTCCGCAACAAGAGAAGCCACCACAATGAGAAGCCCGCGCACCGCAACAAAGAGTAGCTCCCGCTCGCCACAACTAGAGAAAGCCTATGCACAGCAATGAAGACCTAACGTAGCCAAATATATATATATATATAAAGAAGAAGTAAAAATTTATCGAAACTCCCACACACAAACATTTACAGACTATACATGGCACTATCGATTACACTAGGTTACCAGAAGGCAGTCATATTGCTGCTTCATTATCAATGCATGAATCGTTTTATCTGTAAATAAATATAAATTTCTTTTTCACACTATCTTTTGTTTTTGTTTGTTTTTTTTTGGCTGCATTGTGCGGCATACAGGATCTTAGTTTCCTGACCAGGGATCGAACCCATGCCCCTGGCGGTGGAAGCATGGAGCCCTAACCACTGGACCACCAGGGAATTCTGTCTTCATTTTTGATGTCTAGTGTTACTAATACATTTACTATCTACAATGTTTTGTGTAACATAAGACAGTATTGACGTAGGTACTGACAGATGATTCATCTTGTAAACAGACCATGTAAACATGGTATCAGTATCAATAAATACAATCAGTACTTTAAGGGTATTTTCTCTTCTGTATGACTTTCTTTTTTTTTTTTTTTTTTTTGCAGTACGCGGGCCTCTCACTGTTGTGGCCTCTCCCATTGCGGAGCACAGGCTCCGGACGTGCAGGCTCAGCGGCCATGGCTCACGGGCCTAGCCTCTCTGCAGCATGTGGGATCCTCCCGGACCGGGGCACGAACCCGTGTCCCCTGCATCGGCAGGCGGACTCTCAACCACTGCGCCACCAGTCATTCCCTGGTATGACTTTCTTAATAACATTTTCTCTAGCTTACTTTACTGTAAGAATACATTATATAATACATATAACATAAAAAATATGTGTTAAATGTTTATATTATCAGTAAGGCTATTAGTAGCTAAGTTTGAGGAGGGGGTCAGTTGTGCCTTGGGGGGTGGGGGACTGGGGGGTGTTGTTTCTTAAGTTCCTTAACCCCCACGTTGTTCAAGGGTCAACTGTAATCAAAAATGTCTGAAAGAATTGCTAAACTATATATGTTTCCTTTTTGGGCTCTGAAAAGTATATTTATGTAATAGGCTTTGTAATTATAGTTATAGATAAAATAAGGCCTTAGTTCCAAGATAAAAGAAGAGTTTTTGGTGTGATCCAGTGTATTTGCATTTTAATTTGCCATGTAAAAATAATGCCAGCACAATATTTTGGTTTGTACAAGATCAGGGTTAGTTTTCCTATGATTTAAACCTTTTTACTTTTTATATTGATTTTATAAGTTAAGTAAATTATCTTAGTTTTAATATATGATTTACCTTTGGAAATTTAAAAAATACTCACCATGCTGTACATTACATCCCCAGAACTTGTTTATCTTTTTTTTAAAATTTTATTTATTTTTTACTTTTTTATTTTTGGCTGCATTGGGTCTTCGTTGCGGTGCGCAGGCTTCTCATTGCAGTGGCTTCTCTTGTTGCAGAGCATGGGCTTTAGGCGTGTGGGCCTCAGTAGTGTGGCACGTGGGCTAAGTAGTTGTGGCATGTGAGCCCTAGAGCGCAGGCTCAGTAGTTGTGGTTCACGGGCTTAGTTGCTCTGTGGCATGTGGAATCTTCCCGGACCAGGACTTGAACCCACGTCCCCTGCATTGGCAGGCAGATTCCTAAGCACTGCGCCATCAGCGAAGTCCCTAATAATGTTTTAAGGCTTTCAATTTATTACCTATTTGTGTATTTATGTATCTGTGAATGCCTAAATACACATATATGTAAAGGTTTATTAATAAATCATTTACTGAAAATTGTTACATGAATAATATATAAAAGGAGGAAAATGAGAATTGGGGCTTTTTTTTTTTAATGTCCAGACTAGTAGAAGTTCATTCGTTCGTTCGTTCATTCCTTCCTTCCTTCCTTCCTTCCTTTCTTTCTTTCTTCTTTGGGTCTTCGTTGCCATGCATGGGCTTTCTCTAGTTGTGGCGAGCAGGGAAAGTCTACTCTTTCCTATTTGTCACTAAAAATATCCTATTAACTCTTGGTGCTTTTTGACATACTCTTAAATCATTTTTTAAAAATTAATTAATTAATTTTGGCTGTGTTGGGTCTTCGTTGCTGTGCGCAGGCTTTCTCTAGTTGCGGTGAGCGGGGGCTACTCTTCGTTGCGGTGCGTGGGCTTCTTATTGCGGTGGCTCCTCTTGTTGCGGAGCACAGGCTCTAGGCACATGGGCTTCAGTAGTTGTGGCACGTGGGCTCAGTAGTTGTGGCTCACGGGCTCTAGAGCGCAGGCTCAGTAGTTGTGGCGCATGGGCTTAGTTGCTCCGCAGCACGTGGGATCTTCCAGGACCAGGGCTTGAACCTGTATCCCCTGCATTAGCAGGCGGATTCTTAACCACTGCGCCAGCAGGGAAGTCCTTAAATCATTTTTGAAAAGAGTTTTTTTTTTTAAAGTTAAGCTCCTAATAACCATTGTTGTTCATTGCTGTGTGTTTTTACAATATTGCCTATAAATATATCTTTTCTTTAGATATTTATTTATTACTTATATGTTGTTTCCTCTACAACTATTCTTGATTTTGCCTTTCCTAAATTCAGGCCCCAAATTTAGACTAATAAAACTATTAGGATATTTTTTTTTGTGCCTAAACTATGTTTGGGTTTCCTAAAATAGCCATCAAATAGCACAAAGATCTGCTCCTTTTTTCTATAAAAAGAACAATAGGAATCATTAGGTTTATCTGGAATTTACCAAATTTAATTAATTCAAAACTATTGTGAGAGCTCTTTGGTCTACTAAACTCACAATTTAAAAAAATAATAATAAATTGAAAAGAGAGGTTATCTTTCTAAGTTACTTACACATAAGTAAAGTATATTAATATGAATATATGTCAAGAATTGTATACTTTTCAAGTTAAAAAATAAAGCCTACATATTTAAGCACAAAGACTGGTATGATAACTGTCTACAAAAAGATCTGTTTCCAGAATTTTAGATTCACAAGCCCCTTCCCTTTTTGTTCATGTAAAGTGTGGACAAGCATTTGGGGTACTGGTCAATTACATGGGGATCATCAGAGGCTTACTGCTTATTTCAGTTTTTTATTAGACTCAGTAGCCAAGACATAGATGCCTCATCTAAGAACTACAGCAACAATAGCAGAGTATGGGAAATTTTCCCTTGATTTAGTTCTAAGGTCTCTACTAACTAAAATGGTTACCCATTCTAAAGATTCTTCTGTTGACAGAAAATGTTCAGTACTTCTCAGCTGGTGGCCTATCTGCCTGTGAAATATTATTGTTTCCTTTTACATATCACTGTCCATCACTGCAACTCTGTAAACCCAGCCACCCTCCTAATGTGAAGAAGGAGAAGCCCATGGCTGTTTTTCTTTGTTAGGGAACTGTCAAAACCTGATGCGCTCAGTTTTGTGGCAGGTGACTGCTGCAGGCTACCTGTCTCAGGCAGCCACGTCAGCTGGCTTCCAGTTGGTTCAGCAAATGCAAGTCCGTGGAAAGAGAATGAAAAGCAGGGGGAAGGGAGAAGCCAGGACATTTCTCTACCAGCACCCTCCTCCACCCCAACTCCCATCTCCACATTAAGTATCATCCCCCATTATGGCAATAGCTCTCACGTGGGTCCAGCTCCCACAAGAAAGGTTGGCCACAATTCTGGCTTCTACAGGTGACCCTGGCTCTGGGATCTGGTAACACTGCCCTTTGTTCCTCTAGTTCCAGGAGTGGTAACAGCTTTCTTCTATTGTTAATTTTGGGGTTGCCTCACAGTCTCCTGTTAGGCTTCTCAGCTATTGGTTACTATATTACTCAGCAATAAAAAGGAACAAACTATCGATACATGCAAAAAATTAGTTGGACCTCAAGGGAGTTATACTGAGTGAAAAAAAGTCAATCTTAAAATGTTCCATACTGTGTGATTCTGTTTATACAACATTCTAGAAATTACACAGTTATTGACATGGTGAATGGATTGGTGGTTGCCAAAGGTTAAGACAAGCCTGGGGCGAGGTGGGGTGGGGAGAGGGGATGTGTGACTATAAAGGGATAACACGAGGTATCTCTGTGGTGATGGAACAGTTCTGTATCTTGATTGTGGTAGTGGTTACACAAATCTACATGTGATAAAATTCCATGTGTGCATATAACTGTATATATACACACAAATGCAATGAATGTATATGAAACTGATGAAATATGAATAAGGTCTGTGGATTGTACCAATGTCGATTTCCTGGTTTTGATACTGTACTATAGTTATGTAAGGTGTTACTACTGGGAGAAACTGGGTACATGGTACCCTTTTCATACTATTTTTGCAACTTCTTGTGAATCTAATATTATTTCAAAAAAGTTTTTTTAATCCAAAAAGAAAGAAAGAAAGAAAGAGAGATTCCCTGACATCTATAGTAGTCTGTAGAAAATGGACAGCAAATTAAAAACTTGTAGATGTTTTTCTGTTATCTAAGGAAGTAGCCATAGTAAAAATGGAGCTTAGCAAGAATGCTTCTTGATATTGCCTGAATAGTAGAGATAAATTGACAACATTGAACCAACATTGGTGGGGGGTAACTTTAAGGGTATTGCTGAGGATTTTCCAATGCACATCTTACCAGCCAGTGACATATTCATGGTAAGACTGCAAAGGTAGGACATGGACAAGAACCAAAGCCTTGAGGTTCTGTGAACACCTCCAAATAAACTATAAGTATGTTCTAGTTATTGTTTATTCTCAGGGTGGATTGAGACTTTTTCTTGCTGGAGAGCTATGGACATATTAGCAGAGAAAAAATTGCTTGATTTTTAAATTCCCACCGTTGGGGAAAGGGGTCTCAATTTATTTCTCTAGTAACAAAGAGACATATTTCACTGGTACTATTTTTTTTAAAAAATTCTTTATACCTTTTACTTGGAAAATACACTGTCCATATCATCCACTATCTTCACCAAAAAGAAAGAGAACTAAAGGAATGAAAAAACTCATAATTATCAAAACTCTCAGAAACCCAAAGTTTTGCCATTGCCCTTGATAAAATAAGATCAATTGTGGGTCCCTCCAGGACCCACAGGTTATCTCCTTCTGAGTTAACTGCTCCATGCATTTAGGAATCACTTCCAATCCTAGACTGACCCCATTATAGTTACATGACTAACTTCTTCAGGGATTCATATAATACCTCCAGATTTAGCACCAATAGATATAAGCTGCACTTCCAAAACACCCACCTAAGCAGCTCTGCATGATCTGAAACCTGGAGATTTGGTCTTCTGGAAAAGAATCAGAAAAAAACTGCCCTTGAGCCTCTACAAAAAGAACCTTTAACAGATAACTGACATAACAATAAAACTCCAAGTTGTTGATCTTTCGGTTCATATTTCCGAAGTGAAAAGATGTACATCACTTACTCCAGAGTACTGGGCATCCAGTCCATTGGGGGACCTCAAACTGAGGATTGTTAGACATTTTCTGGAAGCTGCTGACTGTGGGCAGCTTCTGTCCAAGATGAAGGAAAAAGGTGCTAACCGCACATGTGAATAGCTTCTGCAGAACAAGATTTTTTGCTTCTTCAGTGCCCTCTTCCATACCCTTTGTTCTCCTAGTAATATTGCCTATTATTGTCTTTAACATCCTCTTTAACTGATTAAAAGTTATCTTAATATGGTCTTCCCTATCTTCTTCCTGTTACTTTTGACCCCCTGTGGTCTCCTTTCACTGCTTAAGGAAAAAAAATATGCCGGTGTGTGTTTCTCAGACGTTAGGTATTGCTCTGAATTTAACTCATTCCTGGAACCGTTGCCTCCCCATCTAATCCTGCTGACAAAAAAATGTAATAACTTCAAACACTTCAGAAGGTAGATATCCTTCTACAAGTCCTTTCTTGTCTTAAGTTTTTCTCACATAATTAATTCCAAAGTTCAGTCTTACAAACTTGTACTTGAACGAAATGCTTCTGCTGAGGTCATTATAACCCTACCCATAAAACCTAGGTCATCAAGAATGGGATATAAGGTTGGGGCTATCTTTGCTATAATAGTCTATTCTCCTCTGAGACACTCCAACCTATTTGCAAGCACTATGTAACTCCACTCAAGGAATCTGTCCACCTCAATAGTTCAAAAATTAGGTACTCCCAGTACAACCTATGCCTCAGTAGGGTCCGACTTCCTATGCAGACATCAGGCTTTTACCTGTCTGCTGCACTCTAACTTATCCTGTGTATTCAGAGTAATGGTTAAGAGCCTTTCAGATATTTTAAATTACCACTTCTCCAGAAATCTCCAAAATGAGGCAGGCTGTTCAAGAACAGGCTATTCAGGAGAACTCCCAGGAGGGATAACCTACTTCATTATCATGTATGCTGTATGAGCTATACTTCCCAGAGAGGGGTAATAGTACTGGAAAAGGTGATCCAAATCTTGCCTCTAACCTCAGCAGACATCATAAATGCCAACTTCTACTCAGAAGCCCAACAACTAGTTTAAATTTAAATTCATTAACCAAGGGGAAATTTATGCTTTGGTAAACACTGCTTGCTGCACCTATATAAATACAGGTCAAGTTGAGCAGCCTGTGACTATGCTAAAAAAAAAAAAAAAAGCCACTTGAATCGCTAAAAAAGGCAAGCTGGACTTTGGGACATGTTTTCATTGCCTGGATTTGATACTCTAGGCCCCTGTCTTCAGGATCTGTTACAAGGATTAATAACTGTTTAGTTTCTGGTAATTTCCTGTGGCTGATGTATTCTGGTCAGAGTTTTAAATGCTACTGTGCAACCATCATCATGTCAGAGGATTTGAGAACTCATTCTGCAACAATAGGAGAAGGAAAGACTAACCATAGGCTCACTATAGATGTTCTCTTGACAGTCTCCTGATGAACAAAATCTTGGCAATGGTGAAGAGCTGGCTAGTAGGCTAAAGTTCTGAGGCTTGACTCCATCTGCCTTTGGCTAAGAGGGAGACAGAGAAAGAGAAAGCATCCTCTGACAGCCTGGAGCTGGCCTGGCACTGTCATCTAGGCCTTGGTGTTGATAGGAGCTAGTATGACACTCACAGCTAGACTGTTGTTTTCTCTTGATAAACATAAACAATTTGACAGAACACCAATATCACAAAGACAAGGCCACTCTGTCACTGTGATGGATCAAGATAAAAACAAGACCACCCTGTCGTTATGTCTGAACACAGTCAAAAACAAGAACATTATCCAAACAACAGAAATGCCAAGTATCCCTATCCCGCCTAATATAAATTACTTCACTTTCTTTATCAATGATAGCTTTAATCTTGCTCCTTTCTTCCCACCATTTAGATAAAAAGTTTTAAGATACCAATCATAGAACTATTCCCCACCTCCTCACAGCATCCAAATCAGAACAAAGCCCCTTTCCTTGAATCCTTCCCAGAAACCTAACACAAGCTCAAATCCTGTAATAAGTCATTTACAACATCTTTTACTGAGATGCCTCACAGTTTCTCGTATTGTGTGGTCTCCCTCATTGCAATGAGTCAGTAAACCCAACTTTGTTGAATTATAGGTTTGTTTTTGATAGCCTTTGACAGGAGGGCATTGACACTGCAAATTGGACTTTTTTTCACTGAAAAGATACTGATTTTTTTAAATTTATTTATTTTCTTTCTTTCTTTCTTTCTTTTTTTTTGGCTGCATCCAGTCTTAGTTGCAGCACGCGGATCTTTATTGAGGCATGTGGGATCTTTCTTTGTGGCACATGGGTTTCTCTCTAGTTGTAGTGCTCGGGCTTCTCTCTAGTTGTGGCATGTGGGTTTTCTCTCTCTAGTTGTGGCACGTGGGCTCCAGAGTGTGTGGGTTCTGTAGTTTGCGGCACACGGGCTCTCTCAATGAGGCGCGCAAGCTCAGCAGCTGTGGCCGGCGGGCTTAGCTGCCCCGTGGCATGAGGGATCTTAGTTCCCTGGCCAGGGGTCAAACCCCCATTCCCTGCATTGGAAGGAGGATTCTTTACCACTAGACCACCAGGGAAGTCCCGAAAAGATACTGATTTTTTCAAAGTTGACTCAAAACAAGTTTTTTTCTTCTTTGAATTTTTGAATTTTAATTTTTTATACTGCAGGTTCTTATTAGTTATCTATTTTATACATATTAGTGTATATATGTCAATCCCAATCTCCCCAAACAAGTTTTAAGTACTATGAAATCATACAAACTAGGTTTATGGGTTTTATTTGGCCTGAGGGCTGCCAGTTTGTAACCTTTCAGTTGGATGATCTCCCCTCTGGATATGAAGGTTGATACTGCTGTGAATGGTTAACAGCTTCAGGATGTATGCTGAACCAGGGATAGAACACATACTTTCACATGTACTATTTCATTTAATGTTCTTTTCTACTTAAATCATTCAGAACTCTCTTGATTCTATTCATGGTGTGCCATTTACAAGGTTGACTGCTGCCTGTTTGCCTATAAATGAGGTCAGATCCCTATTTTACAGGAAGATGCTGATGTATACCTGTTCCCTTCTCACGGTAGCCATAGGAACTGTGATCAAGCAAACAATAACACCTCCGTGATCGAATCCTCAGGGAACAAATTTCATTTTAATGAAGTTGGCCTGATCACAGAGGAATCTGGGGGACTTTCTGGGCTTCTCAGCGTTGTGCCATCTCCTGACTTTAAGCTGGCTCTGGAGGAGAAGAAAGTGGAGCTGTCTCAGGTGTGGGATTCTTACTGGGAGCTGGGACTTGAGCCTGGCAGAGAAAGGCTGTGGGGAAAATCCTTCCAGGCCTGCTTCTCCTGAGAAGAAAGCAGAAGAGCCTTGTATACCAGGTCCTGTGGTCTCTGAGGGCATTGCTAGTTCTGTGAGTGTATGAATTGAGCCTAGAAGGATTCTAGCATAACTCAGGACGTTGGCTAAAATATCTTTAAGGACTCTGCCAGCCCTGGAATCATAGGAGCAAGGGACCCAGTTCTATGATATCTGCTTTGGCCTGTGAAGATGGGAAGGAACAAAAAAGGCTTTAGGCTAAGTGATGGTTTATACCCCACTAACTCACTTCCTTTCTGTATGCCTGCCATTCCTCACACCATACATCCTTCACTCTGTTCTCCAAAAAGCCCAGGGACTTTAGCCTTCCTCTGACTACCTGAGGTGAGCCCTGGGAACCCTTAAGCCCATCAAACCCCTGCCTTTCCCTTTTCCTCTGCTTCATGGGCCAAGGTTTCTGCCTCAGTTTCCCTGCATGACAAAACAGTTTCCCTAGGACTGGAGCTAGCCCCAGGCCCTTTGCAGCCCAGAGTCCCCTGGCCAGTGCTGGCTCTTGGGCTCAATACAGCCTTCCTGTGCTCATAATGTCAGTCCGGGCCTTACTGTAGAAGAGACTGATTACTCAGAATATAGCCACTACAGGGAACCCCTGACTGCCTCTCACATAATATATGGATCTTAACACCTGAATCAAGATACTTTGGATACTGTCCAGTGGGCCATGGCCACCATCTTTCAAGGAGTGGCTCAGTGGCAAGATCAAGTTCCCAGTCCAAGTCTCCAGTCCCACTCTTATCTCCTTTCTCACTGAGAGAGAGACAGAGAGACTGAAGACAGAAAGTCCTAAAAATGATGCGACATTTTTCTATCAATCAATCACCTAAGGCAATGGAGGGTTGAATCCTTATCCATCCTTGCCCAATATGCACCTTTGAGGCTTCTTTTATCATTAAAAAATTTTAAATTATTATTGGAAGGGTAATATATATGATAAAAAGTTCAAACAGTAGCAGAGTATACAGTGTAAAATAAGTTTTCCCCTCACCTTGACCTCTAATACTCCAGTCCTCCTCTTTTTTTTTTTTTTTTTTTTTTTTTTCTTTTTGCGGTATGCGGGCCTCTCACTGTTGTGGCCTCTCCCGTTGCGGAGCACAGGCTCCGGATGCGCAGGCCCAGCGGCCATGGCTCACGGGCCCAGCCGCTCCGCGGCATATGGGATCCTCCCAGATCGGGGCACGAACCCGTATCCCCTGCATCGGCAGGCGGACTCTCAACCACTGCGCCACCAGGGAGGCCCCAGTCCTCCTCTTTAGAGGCAGCCACTGTTCAGAGTTTCTTGTTTATCTTTCCAAGATATTCTGTGTACATACAAGCACGTGTGTACCTAATGTTCTCCCTTTTGTGAAACACACATATTGGCATACTATACGTTTCCCTGCATTATACTCTTTCCACTTGACATATCTTGGAGCTTATTCCATGTTTGTACAAATAGATATGTCTCATCCCATATAGCAGCTTCAGAGTAGTATTCTATTATGGATATACCATAATTTGTATAAGGCCTTACTGGTGGGACAATTAAGTTTTTTTTTAATATTATAAACTATGTCTCAGTGAATATCTTTGTAATATTTCTTGGAATACTTGAATGAGTAAATGTGATAAATTCCTAAAAGTAGAATTTCTGGGTCAAAATTTATGTTCAGCTTGATAGATATTTTCACTTTGTCCTGCAGAGAGCATAAGTCAGTCAGTTTACACTCCCATCAACATCATGGGCAGGCCTATTTTCCCACAACCTCACCAACAGAGTATTTCCAGACTTTTGATCTTGGTGTGGCTTTATTAGTTTATTCATCAAAATAATACACATATATTATTGCCAGGCCCTGAGATGGCAATAATAATAATTCTAGGGGCTTCCCTGGTGGCGCAGTGGTTGAGAGTCTGCCTGCCAATGCAGGGGACACGCGTTCGAGCCCTGATCTGGGAGGATCCCACATGCCGCGGAGCAACTAGGCCCGTGAGCCACGACTACCGAGCCTGCGTGTCTGGAGCCTGTGCTCCACAACAAGAGAGGCCGCGACAGTGAGAGGCCCGCGCACCGTTATGAAGAGTGGCCCCCGCTTGCCGCAACTAGAGAAAGCCCTCGCACAGAAACGAAGACCCAACACAGTCAAAAATAAATAAATAAATTAATTTAAAAAAAAAAAGCAGCAGCAGGGCTGTCAGGTTAGCTGTCATCTCAGCTGCTTCTCCTAACCTTTAAAAAATAAAAAAATAAATAATAATAATTCTACAAGAATGTAGAAATAAATTAGATGGGTCCCGAACCTTGCCTTGATATAGACATACAAACTGTAATTTTTTATTTCAAACTATAATATTATCTGGAAAATGCAACAGTGGTACAAGGTACAAAGGTAGCCCAAAGAAGGGAGGGGTTAATTTCATGTTTGGGGAAAAGTGGGGATTGTTCACAGCTGGGGAAAACTTTGTGAAGAACCTGATATCTGAAATAAGCTCTGAAGAATTCATTTATTTAACAAATTTGTGTGTAGCGCCTTCTATGTGCCAAGCACTGTCTGAGTCCTTAGGATACATTAGTGGCCAAAGATTCCTGCCCTCATGAAGTTAATGTTCTAGTGAGGGGGCAGCCAGTAAACAGTAGACTTAATGAATAAATAAATTATGTAGTATGTTACAAGGTGATGGGCACTATAGAAAAATAAAAAGCAAAGTAGGGTAACGGGATCAGGAGTGTCTGTGGTGGAGGGGGACGTGAATAGCAATTTTAAGTAAAGTAGTTGGGTAGCCCTTGTCGAGAAGGTGACCTTTGAGAAAAGGCTTGAAGAAAGTGAGCAAGTTAGCCAAGCAGATATCTAAGGAAAACTGCAGGCAGTGAGAACAGCCAGCAGCACAAAGGCTCTAGGATGAGAGTAGACCTGACATAATTGAAAAGCAGCAAGGAGGGCCGTGGACTGAGGGAGGGAGAGGACAGTAGGAAATGGGGTCAGAGAGATGGTAGGGGGATGGAGCTTGGAGGGCCTTATAGGCCATTGAGACAACCTTGGCTTGTTTTTTCTCTCTGGGTCCTCGCATTGCTGTTCCTTCTACCTGGAATCCTCATCCCCCAGACCTTCACAGAAAACTCATTCACATCCTTCAGGCATCAGCTCAAATGTCACGTCCACAAAAAAAAAAAAAAAAAAAACCTTCTCTGATCTTCTTATTTAAAGTGACCTGTCTCTTATTCCCTGTATCTTCATGTTCATTTTCTTTATATCCATTTCAGATTTACTTGTCTATCTTTCTCACTACAGTAGAAGCTTTATGAGGTCTGGAGCATTATCTAACTCATTCGCCATTATAAGCCCAGCATCCAGACACAAAGAGTTGCTCTGTAAATATTTGCTGAATGAATATGGGTGGAAAAGGAGAGAAGGATGATTTTTTTAATAGGAATATAGTTGTTTTTTTTAACATTAAAAAAAATATTTCTTTTTATTTCTTTTATTTTTTTGGCTGTATTGGGTCTTCGTTGCTGCGTGCAGGTTTTCTCTAGTTGCAGCGAGCAAGGGCTACTCTTCGTTGCAGTGCGCAGGCTTCTCATTGTGGTGGCTTCTCTTGTTGCGGAGCATGGGCTCTTCTCTTGTTGCGCACGGGCTTCAGTAGTTGCAGCATGCAGGTTCAGTAGTTGTGGCACGTGGGCTCTAGAGTGCAGGCTCAGTAGTTGTGGTGCACGGACTTAGTTGCTCTGCTACATGTGGGATCTCCCTGGACCAGGGCTCGAACCTGTATCCCCTGCATTGGCAGGCAGATTCTTGACCACTGCACCAACAGGAAAGTCCGAGAAGGATGACTGAGGAAGCAATGAGAGATGAGAGGGGATCTGGAGCACAGTGGAGGGGTTGGCTTTGGGCTGGAGGAGGGACACATCTTCCTCTGTGAACAGAGACAAGGAGGAAAGTTTGGACAGGTATGCAGGGTATGTAGGGTGAAGGGGTGTGTGACAAGTGTAGATGATAAAGGATTTCATAAGTGATGGCCTCTTTCTGGTAAGGTCATCTGCTGACAGTTCAGATGGACGTTCCAGAGGTTGGAAAAAGGATTTGAGGAGAGTGGGAGAGATTTAGAACAGTTGCTGGGGGGAATGGGAGAGAGAATTCACCAACATTTTTAGACTACCATGTGCCAGGTACTATGTTGAGTGTTGAGGTTATAGAGATGAGGAGGATGTGACACAGTCTTTGCCTTTCAGGAATTCACAACCCAAAGGAGATAGATTTTCTACAAGAAAGTTAAAATGCAGGGTGCCGTGTACTGTAATGAAAGGAGTGTTGTGGAAGCATGATGGGGGTGGAGGCTCAATTCTGAGGGTGGAGGAAAAACATCACAGTGGCTGTGACCTTTGAGGTTGGTTTGAAGAAAGAGAAACTGTGTACAAGGTAGAAGTGTGTTCCATGAAGAGTACAGTGCTAGCCTAAACTATGGTGGTGTGGAATAGCTAGAATCGCAAGATGTTTATGTGGCTGGAGTGAAAAATGGAAAGATGATGCTGGGTGGTTGAGGCTAGGTTGTGAAGGATGTCTCAGGAGGTGGAACTTTCTCCTGGAGTCAGCAGAGGTCTTTAGGAGGGCAGCGGAACCTTAAGATTGCTCTTTTAGAAAGCTAATTGAGTAGGCAATGTGCGTGATGTATTGAAGGGAGGAGAAACTGGAGGCAGTGAGAAGGGTTAGGAGATAGCTGCAGTAGTCCTGATGAGAGATGAGAGCCTGAAACAATCAAAGGCAGTAGGCATGGAGAGGAGGGGAAGGGTACCAGAGACAATTCTGATGGTGGATGGAATGGGTGGGGTAAAGGGAGAGGGTGGAGTCAAGGCTGACTCAGAGGTTTCTTACCTGGGAGACTGGGTCAATGGTTCTCCTGTTACCTGAGATGAAGATGCAGTAAAAGGAGTATATATTAAGGAAAAGTAATAAGCTCAGTTTTTTTAATAGTGGCAAAATACACATAATATACAATTTACCATTTTAAAGAGTACAGTTCAGTGGCATTAAGTACATTCACAGTGTTGTGCAATTATCACAGCTATCTAGTTCCAACATATTTTCATCACCCCAAAGGAAACCCTAAACCCATTAAGCAGTTATTTCCTAGTCTCCTTTCTGCCCATCCCCTGGCAACTACTAATCTGCTTTCTGTCTCTATGGATTTGCCATTTCTGGATATTTCATATAAATGAAATAATACAATATGTGCACTTTTGTGTCTGACCTCTTTCACTTAGCATAATGTTTTCAGGGTTCATCCATGTTGTAGCATGTGTCGGTGCTTCATTTTTTTCCTCCAGTTTTTTACTGTGGCAAAATACACAGAATATAAAATTTACCGTTTTAACCATCTTTAAGTATACAGTTCAGTGGCATTACATACATTCATATTGTGCAGCTATCACCACAATCCATCTCTAGAACTTAATCAAGGACTTAAACAAGAAACAGACACAGAAGGACTTGGAGTGTACGTTGCTGCTATGGCAGGAGCTCCAGGCTCCTGTATTTTGTTTTTGTTTTTTTTGGCTGTGCCCTGTGGCATATGGGATCTTAGTTCCCCGACCAGAGATCAAACCCATGCCCCCTGCATTGGAAGCGTGAAGTCTTACCAGTGGACTGCCAGGGAAGTCCCATGCCCTCATATATTTTGGAGTTCTGTTGATAGGTGTGTATAAAGTTTATAATTGTTATATCTTCTTGATTAATTGACCCCTTAATCAATATATAATGTTCTTCTTTATGTCTTGAAACAATTTTTGACTTAAAGTTTATTTTGTCTGATGTTGGCATAGCCATCCCTGGCTCTCTTTTGGTTACTATTTATATGGAATATCTTTTTCTATCCTTTTACTTTCAACTGGTTTGTGTCTCTGAATCTAAAATGAGTCTCCTGTAAATAGCATATAGATTTTTCTTTTTTTAAATCCATTCTGCGAATCTCTGCCTTTTTTTTTTTTTTTTTGCGGTACGCAGGCCTGTCACTGCTGTGGCCTCTCCTGTTGCGGAGCACAGGCTCCGGACGTGCAGGCTCAGCGACCATGGCTCACGGGCCCAGCCACTCCGTGGCATGTGGGATCTTCCTGGACCAGGGCACGAACCCGTGTCCCCTGCATCGGCAGGCAGACTCTCAACCACTGCGCCACCAGGGAAGCCCCTATGTGGGACTCTTAATTTCTCCTTTATTATTATTATTATTTTTAGGCTACGCTGGGTCTTAGTTGTGGCACGCAGACTCATAGTTGAAGCATGCATATGGGATCTGGTTCCCCTACCAGGGATCAGACCCGGGCCCCCTGCATTGGGAGTGTGGATTCTTACCCACTGGACCACCAGGGAAATCCCTCCTTTATTCTTGAAGGACAATTTTGCAAGATATAGAATTCTTAGTTTTTTTCTTTCTGCATTTTAAGTATGTCATCCTACTGATTTCTGACTACCATGTTTTCTGATGAGAAATTGGCTATTAATCTATTGAAGATCCCTTGTACATTACAAGTTGCTTCTCTTTTGTTGCTTTCCATATTTTCTCTTTAGCTTTGGCCTTGGACAGCTTGATTATAACGTGTCAGTGTGGATCTATGAGTTTATCCTACTTGGAGTTCATGAAGCTTCTTGGGTGCACATATATAAAAATAAAATTTGGGAAATTTTCAACTACTCTTTCTTCAGATATTCTTTCTGCCCTTTTTTCTCTCTCATCTCCATGTAGGATTCCCATTACTTACATATTGGTATTATTGATGGTGCCCCACAAGTTTCTCAGGCTTTCTTTATTTTCATTCATTCTTTTTTCTTTATGCTCCTCAGATTGGATAATTTCATTTGACCTATCTTCAAGTTCACTGATTCTTTCTTCTGTCTGCTCACATCTTCTGTTGAACTGCTCTAATGAATTTTTCATTTTAGTATTTCCTGATGCTTTGACATTTGGGGTCTTGCTGACCTGGAAGATACTGCACCTCCCAGGGCTAGCCAGTTCCTAGAGAGAGTAAAGGACTCATCTGCAAGTGTGTCTTTCATATGCAAATCAACCAAGCCAAAGCCTATACCCCCAACCACCTCCTTTATCAAATCTCTTACACTCTAGGCCACTATCCCTCTGTCCTAATCACCCCAGGGCCAGATACCAGAGAACAGGAACAGCTCCAACACCCAAGAACCCAGTGAAGTTATTCAAACTAACCAATCCAGAATATGCTTTCCCTGCTTCATCCATTCCTTCTCATGTTTCCAGAAAATGTGGGGCTCTTGCCCCACATCTTCTTCCCACTCCCACTGCCTCCTGACTGACCCTGGTGCTTCCCCATGTTGCCCTGTGTGGTGTGCTTTGCCTTTTGCTTCTAGGTATCTCTGAGTATAAAAACCTCTCCTTTCGTGACATTAATTTCTGTGTCTGTTGTCTTATCATACCCAACTAAAACAAATTCTGTGTACATTTTAAAACATCATTGTACTTTTTAAAAACATTATTGTACTTTTCAGTTCCTAAGTTTCTATTTAGTTCTTTTTTTTATAATTTCTACCTCTTTATTGATATTCTCTATTTGTTGAGACATTGTTCTTCTGGTTTCCTTTAGTTCTTTGTCCATGTCTTTAGCTTGTTGAGCACATTATAGACAGTTGATTTAAAGTCTTTGTCTAGTAAGTCCAGAATCTGTGCTTCCCAGGGACAGTTTCTATTACTTTCTTTTTCCTGTGAATGGGCTGTATTTTATTGTTTCTTTGCATGCTTTCTAATTTTTTGCTGAAAACTGAACATTTTGAAATTATGTTGTGGAGAAAAGAGAGAGAAAAGGAGAAGAAAGGGGGGTGGGGAAGAGAGGAGAGGAAAAGAAAAAATACTTTCCAGGTCTTTTCAGATTGTCTCTGTGTTGGTGCACTCCTTCAACACTTAACCAGGCCATTTACAGCTCTGTCTTAGCCTTCACTTCCTGCTGTGCTGAACCTAAAGACCAGCCAGAGGTGAAAGCTATGGTCTTCTCAGGTATTTTCTTTTTTTTTTTTGTTACGTGGGCCTCTCACTGTTGTGGCCTCTCCCCTTGTGGAGCACAGGCTCCGGATGCACAGGCTCAGCGGCCATGGCTCACGGGCCTAGCCGCTCCGTGGCATGTGGGATCTTCCCGGACCGGGGCACGAACCTGTGTCCCCTGCATCGGCAGGCGGACTCTCAACCACTGCGCCACCAGGGAAGCCCTCAGGTATTTTCTGAGCATGCATCCTGTCCTGGATGTGGGAGCTTTTCAAAGCCCTATTTACCAAAGATCCTCATTTCCCTTTTTTTTTTTCCTCTCTGGAGTTTTGTATATCTCTTGTTTGTCTCACCTGATCTCTTTTGTCTTGGATAGCATTGACTTGTTCATTTGGCTTTTAATGTTTTCTAGGAATATTCTCCATGAAGGTATGTCTCTGCCCTGAGAGTGTTCTGAGTTAGGCAAAACAGGTGCATCAGTTCTTCAGGGAACCCATGGGTAGGTCAGAACAAACAAACATAATTCCTGGGAACAAGATTCACTCGGTTGTCTCTGGGGCCAGATACCCAAACCAGGAGCACAGGCTTCTATCTTTAAGACTGCCACTGTGCCAGGAGGGAAATGGAGCAAAGCTAACATTAAAACACCACAAAGCTCTCCTACCCTGTTTTTGTGACCTTTCTCTTGATTAAGCATTCACTTAGTTGTTATAAACCTTTGACTATCTCCAAGAGTTCTGATATGTTCATTCTGACAGTTTTTCCCAGGTTTTTTCAGTAATTCTGGGGAGGTATAGGCTACTAGAGGTACCTACTCTGTCCTTTTCACTGATGTCACTCCCTGAGTTCAGTTTTGAACATGCTAAGTGAGGTGCCTAGATGACACCAAGTGTAAATAAAGATATAAATTCCTCAGCCTAGAGATCTGTTTGTTACATTCACTACTGGATCCCCAGCACTTAGAACAGTCCATGGCACACAGTGGGTACCCAACAAATGTATGTTGAATGAATGGAGCTTTATAGTAAAAATATGAAAATGTGGACATTAAACTTCAATGTATGGCTTAGAGATAGGGATTTTTGAATCATTAGTGTATAGCATCATCATACACTAATCATACACTAACTGAAGCCATTGATGAAAAAGAAGTTGTTTTCAAATTACATTAGTAACAAATAAATTCCTTTTTAGGACAAAGCAAAATTACTACTGCCACCTACCTCTCTAAAGTTAATGACTGGCCCTGTGTGTCCTTCTAGACAATTTAATATCTTTTTTTTTAACCAAATAAGATATACAAATGACAAATAAGCACGTGAAAAGTGTTCAATACCATTAGTCATTAGGGAAATGCAAATAAAAACCACAATGAGATACCACCTCCAAAGCACTAGGGTGGCTATTATCAAAAAGATAATAACGTGTTGGTAAGAATGTGGAGAAATTGGAACTCTTGTGTATTGCTGGTGGGAATGTAAAATGGTGCAGCTGCTGTGGGAAACAGTTTGGCAGTTTCTCAAAGAGTTAAACATAGGATTACCATATAACCAAGAAATTCCACTCCTAGTCATATAAAGATTTGAAAACAAGGGCTCAAACAGATGCTTGTACACCAGTGTTCATAACAGAATTATTCACAATAGCCAAAATGTGGAAAAAATCTAAGTGTCCACCAACACATGAATGAATAAAGAAAATGTAGTGTGTATCTGCAATGGAATATTACTCAGCCTTAAAAAGGAAAGAAATTCTTACACATGCTATAAATGGATGAACCTTGAAGACATGATGCTAAGTGAAATAAGCCAGACACAAAAAGACAAATATTATGATTCCACTTATATGAAATATCTTAGAATAGGCAATTCATAAAGATAGAAAGTAAATAAGAGGTTATTAGGGTCTGGGTCGGGGGGGGATATTATTGCTTAATGGTTACCTAATTTCTGTTTGGGGTGATAAAAAAGTTTTGGAAATAAATTGTAGTGATGGTTGCACAACATTGTGAATGTAACCGATTCCACTGAATTGTACACTTCAAAATGGTTAAAATGGCAAATTTTATGTTATATATATTTTAACACACACACACACACACACAACCTAAAGGAGAAAAAGAAACAGGTCCTCCTTTAAGGAAACTTACAACCTAGTAAGAGAATTTGGACATTTTAAGGAAAAAAATTAAAGATTTGGTGATAGAATCAGAATAGTGATGGCCTTTGGACAGAGAAGGTAGGGAGTGAAGGAGAATGAGGGAAGTTCTGGGAGTGATGCAAGTGTTTTATATCTTGATTGAGGTGTTTTCATGGGCATTACATTTGTTAAAATTTATGAAATTTTATACTTAAGATCTGTGCATTTCACACTATGTAAATTTTACCTCAGGGGGACAACATATCAGTTACTACTAATCTCTTGACTATTAATAAATATTGCAGTTATTTTCTCCCACTTCTCAGTTACATGTTTTTTTAATCATATAGAAGTTTTAAACAGTTAAGTTTATCAATTTTTTCATGTATGGTTTCTGTATATATGTGTCCTGCTTGAGAAAGTATCTCTTATCCCAGGCTTATAGACATGTTTTCCTTTTTTCTCCAATATTTTTATTGTGTGTGTGTGTGTGTGTGTGTGTGTGTGCGTATTACATGTAGCTATTGACTAGCTGGAGACCATTGGCAAGTTTCCTAACATTGCTAAGCCTTGGTTTTTTCAACTGTAAAGTAGGGATAATATTTTGTTATTGGCATGGTTGAACGAGGTAACATTTAAAGGCCATTAAATGCTTGACCCATTTAGAAGTTATTCAGTAGTGGGTAGCTATTGTTATTATATGTTATGTGATTATATATCTATTACAGTATTAGACATTTTATCATAATTTTTTGTGTGTCTGCCTCTTTCACTAAGGCATTTCATTGGTAGGAAATATGGCTTCCCTTAGTACCTAACCAAGTGCCTGGCAGTTAGCAAGTGTTCAGATATTTATTGAATGAATGAATTGGTTGATTGAATGGATGAAACCAAGTCATAAAGGGAGAAAGCAGTAATGTTATCAAGCAGTTCTGATATGAAACTAAACACAAAACTGAGGTGTAACTAGGGTAGAAGGAACGTTATTAAGTATCTAGGGGCTCTTGTCCAAGGATGAGCTCCAAGAGGACTGAAGTTCCACTGATTTAAACTGCATGCAAATGTTTAGATGAAAGTGCATTTTTCCAGGGAGAGGGTCCAGAAGCAGATTATAGTTCCAGGAGGCCAGGGATCCTGAATACTTTGTTCACCATTGTATTCCTAGCTCACAGAATAGAGCCTGGCAGCTCACAGATGTTTACTGAATGAATATCTGGCTGACTAAATGAAAAGCTTTCATTGGATTCTCAAAAGGGTCTTTAGTCCCCCCAAATTTTAAGACAATAATTTGGAAGGAAAAAAAACAAACAGATCCCTGAGAGAAGCTTTATCTGGGCCAGAGCTCTGAGAGGAATTTATCACTGTGGAGTGATTGAGGAATCCCTCCTGAGATTCCTTTCAAGGAACTGGTCGATTCCCTTATCCATCAGCTTTCTGATTCTCACATGATAGGCTGTAGTCAAGCTTGAATCATAAGCCAACTTCTGCCACCTACTATCTGTGTGACCTTGGTTATATTAAACATGTCTAGGACCAGGTTTCCACAATAACATCCTTTGAGGGCCTGCTAAGTGGATTAACTCAGAATGTTGGTGTAATGCTGGAGCATTATAGTGTGCAACCAATTTTTGTGTCTTCACCTGCTCTCCTCCAACTTTTTTTTTTAAATATATAAGACATTTGTTCACATCCATTTACCCTGATTCTCAGACCTCAAGGCAGTTTCTTGCTCTAACCAGTCTGCCTCTACCGGTCCATAGGATTTGTTTGGTTTGGCAAGTAAATATCAATTATTGTCATTTATGGAAACTGCTGTCCAAATACGCCTAATTACTCTGTAGCACAAGAATAATGGGGGGAAATCATTTCTTGACTTCCTATTGTATACCAGCACTACTGGGCACTTTCATGCCTTATCTTACCCTACAAATTAGACTTGTCATTAAGTAGAAGCATTAACAAAATATTTGCTATTTGGATATTAATTTTGTACCTGGACCATAGAAGGCACTAAAAAAATAACTGTTGACCAAATAAACTTTCTTTTACATTTTAACCTAAACTTCACAAACATTCAAGCATGGGCAGACATGCTCCCAACCATAAAATGAGACTGAAAATGGGTGAGTTCTCAGGGAAACTGGCTTGTATGAAGCTGTTTTTAGTAAATTAATCAACAAATATTTACTGAGTGAATACTCTGTGCTCAAACTATAAAAAAAAACCTGGGGCTTGTGAGAACATAGTACTCCAGGAACTGAGGTGCAGGTGGGGAGACTAGATCAAGACTGGGGAAAGTTTACCTAGTTGGCCCAGACTGGGCTGGACATGACTGAGAGTGAATGGGCAGAGACTTTTGTAGGTTTTCAGGAGAGATCTCCTGGCAGGGCTGACAAAGGAGGATTTAGTGGGAAAGGACTGGATTCAGTGTTGGGACACTTGGGCTCTAGTTCTGGCTGAGGCTTAACTGGCTGGGAGACTTGGGGCAAGTCCCTTAACTTCTCCAGACATCAGTTTAGCATCTGGAAAATAAAGGAGGGTGGTGGTATTGTTGAACTTGTTCAGTTATTAAGTGCCTTCCAATTCCTAGATTCTAAAATTCTGACAGCCACACTTATTTTTCCTTTGAGAAGAAAATACTTCCTACACTTGGAATTGCAACAATCAATGGCATTTATAAAACACCCACTATATCCTAGGAGACTGTGCCATAAATCCCCCCCAGGTTTTTTTTTTAATTAATTTATTTATTTTTGGCTGTGTTGGGTCTGTTGCTGCACGCGGGCCCTCTCTGGTTGCAGCGAGCGGGGGCCACTCTTCATTGCAGTGCGTGGGCTTCTCATTGCAGTGGCTTCTCTCATTGTGGAGCAGGGGCTCTAGGCGTGTGGGCTTCAGTAGTTGCAGCACGTGGGCTCAGTAGTTGTGGCTCGCAGGCTTAGTCGCTCTACAGAATGTGGGATCTTCCCAGACCAGGGATCGAACCCGTGTCCCCTGCATTGGCAGGCGGATTTTTAACCACTGCACCACCAGGGAAGTCCCCCCCGCCCAAGGTTTTTTAATCATTATTTTTAATTGTGGCAAAATACACATAAAGTTTACCATCTTAATCATTTTTTTTTTTTTTTTTTTTTGTGGTACACGGGCCTCTCACTGTTGTGGCCTCTCCTATTGCGGAGCACAGGCTCTGGACGCGCAGGCTCAGCGGCCATGGCTCACGGGCCTAGCCACTCCGCGGCATGCAGGATCTTCCCGGACCAGGGCACGAACCCGTGTCCCCTGCATCGGCAGCAGACTCTCAACCACTGCGCCACCAGGGAAGCCCCATCTTAATCATTTTTAAGTGTATAATTCAGTAATGTTAAGTACATTCACCTTGTTGTGCAGTGGTCCCCACCATCCATCTCCAGAATGCTTTTCATCTTGCAAAACTCAAACTCTCGACCCATCAAACAATAACTCCCTATTCCCCTCTCCCCCACCACTCTATTTTCTGTCTCTATGAATCTGACTACTTTTTGTACCTCATATAAGTGGAATCATGTAATATTTGTCTTTTTGTGAGTGGCTTATTTCACTTAGCATAACGTCCTCAAGGTTCATCCATGTTGTAGCATGTGTCAGAATGCCCTTCCTTTTGTAAGGCTGAATAATATTCCACTGTATGTATATATCATATATTTTTATCCATTCATCTGTTGATGGACACGTGGGTTGCTTCCACCTTTTATGTCTTTTGAATAATGCTGCTATGAACATGGTATACAAATATCTCTTTGAGACCTTACTTTCAATTTTGGGGGGTATATGCCCCAAAGTGGAATTGCTTGATAATATGGTAATTCTATTTAAAAAATTTCAAAGATACACTGGTCTGTTTTCCACAGTAGGTGTACCATTTTGCATTCCCACCCACAATGCACAAGGGTTCCACTTTCTCCACACCCTTGTCAACATTTGTTATTTTCCTTTTCTTTTCTTTTTTTTTTTTTTGATAGTAGCCATCCTAATAGCTATGAAGTGGTATCTAATAGTGGTTTTGATTTGCATTTCCCTAATGATTAGTAGTGTTGGGAATCTTCTTATGTGTTGTCATTTGTATATCTTCTTTGGAGAGATATCTGTTCAAGTCCTTTGCCCGTTTTTTAAAAATTAATTTATTTATTTATTTATTTTTGGCTGAGTTGGGTCTTTGTTGTTGCACACAGACTTTCTCTAGTTGCAGCAAGCGGGGGCTACTCTTCATTGTGCTGTGTGGGCTTCTCATTGTGGTAGATTCTCTTGTTGCAGAGCATGGGCTCTAGGCATGCAGGCTTCAGTAGTTGAGGCTCATGGGCTCTAGAGCGCAGGCTCAACTATTGTGGTGCACAGGCTTAGTTGCTCCGCGGCATGCGGGATCTTCCCCGACCAGGGCTCGAACCTATGTCCCCTGCATTGGCAGGAGGATTCTTAACAGCTGCACCACCAAGAAGCCCCTTTGCCCGTTTTTTTTTTTTTTTTTTTTTTTTTCGGTACACAGGCCTCCCACTGTCGTGGCCTCTCCCATTGTGGAGCACAGGCTCTGGACGCGCAGGCTCAGCGGCCCAGCCGCTCCGCAGCACGTGGGATCCTCCCGGACCGGGGCACGAACCCGCGTCCCCCACATCGGCAGGCGGACTCTCAACCACTGCGCCACCAGGGAAGCCCCTGCCCGTTTTTTAATCAAGTTGGTTTTGCTGTTGTTGTTGAGTTGTAGGAGTTCTTTATATATTCTAGATATTAACTCCTTAGCAGATTCACATTTTGCAAATATTTCCTCCCATTCCGTGGATAGCCTTTTCACTCTGTTGCGTCTTTTCATGCATAGAAGTTTTAAACTTTGATGTAGTCCAGTTTATCTATTTTTTTCTTTTGCTGTCTGTGCTTTTGGTGTCATATTCAAGAAATCATTGCCAAATCCAACATCATGAAGCTTTCCCCCTATGTTTCTTTCTAACAGTTGTATAGTTTCAGCTCTTACATTTAGTTCTTCCATGAATTTGGGGTGTTTTTTTGTTTGGTTGTTTTTTTGACCATGCGGCATTTAGGATCTTAGTTCCCCGACCAGGATGGAACTGGTGCCCCCAGCAGTGGAAGCCAGGAATCTTACCCACTGGACCACCAGGGAAGTCCCCTTCCATGCATTTTGAATTAACTTTTGCATAGGGTGTAAAGTAAGAATTTAATAACTTCATTTTTTTGCACGTGGATATCCAGTTTTCCTAACACCATTTGTTGCAAAGACAAGCTTTTCTCCACTGAATGGTCTTGGCACCCTTGTTGAATATCATTTGACCATATATGAGAGTATTTTGGGTGGTCGTACAGAAGGATATGGTCTCTGCTTTAAGAAAGCCCCAGTAGAATTGAATACTCAGATTATGTTTCAAACAGCATTTGTCCAGTGCTGGTTGTGTGCTCAGTGGGTTCATGTTTTCCCACACTTTACCTCTTAATCTTCCTATCCAACAAGTGAGATAGATAAGATGATCCCCTTTAACAGAGGAGTAAACTCAGTCCCCAGAAGAGCACGGTTATGTCTTATGTAGGGGCAGGGACAGAGTCAGGATTTGAACCCAAAGTTCTTGGCTCCACGTGTCCTGCTATTTCAGGTTAAGATGGACCTCGTGTTCTCATCTCTAAAATGCGGGCAGAAGTGAAATGAGAGGTCTCTATTGAGCAGCCTTGCAGCTGTAGGATCTATGCAGATCTATGTAGGATCCTGGCAGCTATGCATTAAGGAGTCGCCAAAAGCCAGGGACCAAGCGTGAGGTGTACACGTTAAACACTATTAGACTGCAGAGAAGAACGGAACCCAAACCCCAAGGCCAGCCCGGAAGGCCAGAGTCCTAGGACCGGAGCCCCGCCCCCGGGCGGACCCCAAGTCCTTACCCGGAACCAGGGCGCGGCTGGGCTGTGCTACTGGTGCGGGTGGGAGACGAGCAAAAGAAAATGGCCTGCGACGCGAGTCTCGTTGAAATGCCCCCCATGGTCTCTCCGGATGGAGAGTTGACAGTTTCACAACGTCTCTAGGGTTAGTTACCTTGCCTCTCTCCCTTTTACTCACCTCCCGTGGTGTTATTTTTTCCCCTTTGGCCCTGCATTGGATGTCCTCTTGGTACGCCCCCACCCTGACCAGGAGGGGCGAGGCGGCCGCCCGCGTGGGCACTGCGCATGCGAATCCCGCAGACTGGGGGTGGGGTGGGTGGGAGCACGGACCCCGCCCCTTCGCGACTCGTCGCGTGACGTCGCGGGGGGCGCCGGCCTCCGCCCGGCTGCGAGCGGTGAGAGCGAGAGGCGGGCGGACTCGACGCTGCTACAGCGGGAAGGGATATGGGTGTTGAGTTTCTGCTCGAGGGGCTTTGCGGGGGAGGGGAGGCCTAGGTGCACCAACAGCCGCCGACCTTCAGGCTCTATCCTCCTCCTTCCTACCTTTCCCCCCCTTTACAGATGTTCGGGACGGGAGGCAGGGCCAGGGCTGTGCGTTTGTGACACCTGCATTTCCCTGGAGCCCTCCTTCTCTCCCATCCCAAATGTTTATCTTGCCTTCCAGATGTTCCTTTTCATCAGGCTCTTGCTTCTCGCCAGGGAAAGCGCACTCCACTTGGAAGCTGGAGACGGGTTTCAGACCTTGGCCCTACCACTCCTTTGTTAAAGTGCCCGAGCCTCAGTTTTCCCCACAGTCTTTTTGCCTTGCTTCATCTGGTTTTGAAGATCAATATGACCCAGAGGAATAGAAAGGAAATGGACATTTGTTCAGTTCCTGCAGGGCCAAGTACTATGCAAACTGTTTTATCTGCTCCATTTAGTCCTCACTACTCGATGTTCTTAGAACTCCCATTTCACAGATTCTTAAGCTCGCAGAGGTTCGCTGATTTTTCTCACATAGCCAGTGAGTGGCAGAGGAGGACTCAAATTGAGTTTAGCTCCAAAGTGGAGTTCTTTTTCATCAGATGCTTCCCTTGTCTGGGCTATCAGCTGGAACTGTTCTTCAGCCAAACCCTAGCCCCAGAACAGCTGCTTCCTGAACTTCTCCCGTTGAGAATTCTCATTTTCGAATTCCTTTTTCCAGTACAGCGTGCTCTGCTCTGCTTCCACCTTGATTACTTCAGAAATGAAATGCAGCAAACATTTATTGAGTGGTGCCTGGAGATGAACACTTGGAGTCAAGAGCCTTGGGTTCTTGTCCTGGCTGTGCCACTAACTGGCTGTGTGGCCTTGGCCAAGTTCCTTGTCTTCTCGGTGCTTTCACTTCCTTTGAATAAGATGGGTAAGTGCCTTCTTACTGGCAGGCTCTTGTCCAGGTCTCCCTTCCTGTCCTCCAGCAGGCTCTCCCTGGAGGCCCAGACCCCTCTGCTCCCCATGGGCAGCTGCCAGGCAGGGCACAACCTGCATCTCTGCCTGGCGCACCACCCACCTCTGGTCTGTGCCACTTTGATCTTGCTGCTTCTTGGCCTTTCTGGCCTGGGCCTTGGTGGCTTCCTCCTCACCCACAAGACTGGCCTGCGCAGCCCTGACATCCCTCAGGTGAGTACTCACCCTCCTGCTCATCCTTCCCCTGCAGGCCAGCTCTTGCTGCTGATCTCCTCTCACCTCTCCCCACCTTCCTTTTGCACACAGGACTGGGTCTCCTTCTTGAGATCTTTTGGCCAGCTGACCCTGTGCCCCATGAATGGGACAGTCAAAGGGAAGTGGCGTGGGTCTCACGTCGTGGGCTTACTGACCACCTTGAACTTTGGAGATGATCGAGACAGGAACAAGACCCAGACATTCCAAGCCCAGGTCCAGGGTAGTCGTATGGGATTGAAAGGTGAGACCAAGGAGGACTGTGGGGTTGGATATCAGAACATTCAGAGGTGGGCCCTGCCCCTGACCTCACCATCCTGGTGACCTTGGGCACATCTCTGGGCGTTAGTCACTTCTGCTGTAATAGGACTAGATACTTTCAGTGAACACAGTGCCACTGTGTAGGGTCTCTATAAATGTTTTCTCTCTCCCCTTCCAACTTTGAGGTTCTTTGATTCTATCCTTGGAGGTGTGATGAGATGGGCAAGATTTGACCTAAAGTTCTTTCTCAACCCTCTTCATCCCTTGGGGCTTCTGTTAGAGGCACCTTCTTTTTCCTCAGGGATATCAGAGAAACATGTTCTATTTATTTAAACTGGTGTCGTTAGTTCCTGTTGTGTGCTTAGCACAGCTCTGTGTGCTATGAAGGATACAGAAAAATCAGACATCCTCCATTCCCAAATTGCTTAGAGTCTTCTGGGAAGATGATGAGTGAGAGTGAGTCAGAGGGTGCCATTAATTCCTGTGTGAGATTTGGCCTCAAGTTCCTCATCTAAAAAATGTGGAGATGAAGAAGGAGGAGAGAAAGGTGGAATTCTTAGACTTCTGAGGTCCTTTCCAACACTGTCGTTCTAAGATTCTCCTATGAGTCAATAGGTGTATGTGTGTGTAGGCACACATACGCATATTGCCAGGTGAGAGTAGGGCTCTGTATTGCCAAGTGTACATGTGTGTGATCAGAGAGCAAGAGAAAAGGAATGTGTCTGATTATATAGACTCAGGACAATTTCTCCTGTTCTTTTTATGTAAAAAACATAATAGCTTTATTGAGGTAAGTTATACACATGCCATGAAGTACACCTGTTTAAAATGTACAAGTGAATGGCTTTTTTATATTCACAAAAGTGTGCAACCAGCACCACTGTCAATTCTAGACCATTTTCATTACCTGACAAAGAAATCCTGTTCTCATTAGCATGCACTTCCCTTTTTCTCCTAACCTTCCAGCCCTAGGCAACGAATAACTACTTTCTGTCTCTGCAGATTTGCCTATTCCAGACATTTCATATAATATGTGGCCTTTTGTGACCGGCTTCTTTCACTTAGCATAATGTTTTCAAGGATCATCCATGTTGTATCATATGTTAGTATTTCATTTCTTTTCATTGCTGAAGAGCATTCACTATACACGTATTCCACATTTTATTTATCCGTTCATCAGTTGATTGACATTTGGATTGTTTCCACTTCTTGTCTATTACGAACGATGCTGGTCTGAACACTCATGTACAAGTTATTGCACTATCATATGTTTTCATTTCTTTTGGGTGTGTACCTAGGAGTGGAATTTCTGGGTCATATGGTAACTGTGTTTAATCTTTTTTTTTTTTTTAATAAATTTATTTATTTATTTATTTATTTATTTTTGGCTGCATTGGGTCTTCGTTGCTGCATGTGGGCTTTCTCCAGTTGCAGCGAGCAGGGGCTACTCTTCATTGTGGTGCGCAGGCTTCTCATCGCGGTGGCTTCTCTTGTTGAGGAGCACGGGTTCTAGGTACGCAGGCTCAGTAGTTGTGGCTCACGGGCTCTAGAGTGCGGCTCGGTAGTTGTGGCACAAGGGCTTAGTTACTCTGCGTCATGTGGGATCTTTCCAGACCAGGGATCGAACCTGTGTTGCATTGGCAGGCAGATTCTTAACCACTGTGCCACCAGGGAAGTCCCTATGTTTAATCTTTTGAGGAACTGCCAGACTGTTTTCCAAAGTGGCTGTATCGTTTTATATTCCTACCAGCAGTGTATGAGAGTTCTAATTTCTTCACATCCTCACCAACACTGGTTATTTCCTGTTTTCTTGACTATAGCTGTTCTAGTCAGTGTGAAGTGATACCTAACTAAGGTTCTAATTTGCATTTTCTTTTTTTTAAATTTTATTGAAATATAGTTGATTTACAATGTTTTGTCAATTTCTGCTATACAGCTAAGTGATTCAGTTATATATATATATATATATATATATTCTTTTTCATGTTCTTTTCCATTATGGTTTATCACAGAATATTGAATATAGTGCCCTGTGTTATACAGTAGGACCTTGTTGTTTATCCATCCTATATATAATATTGTAGTTTGCATCTGCTAATCCCAAACTCCCAATCCTTCCCTCCCCAACCCCCCCTTCCCCTTGGAAACCACAAGTCTGTGCTTTATATCTGTGAGTCTGTTTCTGTTTCATAGATACGTTCATTTGTGTCGTATTTTAGATTCCACATATAAGTGATATCATATAGTGTTTGTCTTTCTCTTGCTGACTTACTTCACTTGGTGTGATAATCTCTAGGTCCATCCATGTTGCTGAAAAATGGCATTATTTCATTCTTTTTTATGGCTGAGTAGTATTTAGTTTGTTTCCATGTCTTGGCTATTGTGAATAGTGCTGCTATGAACATAGGGGTGCATGTATCTTTTTGAATTATGGTTGGCTGGATATAT
The DNA here is from genome assembly GCF_025265405.1 of Mesoplodon densirostris. Taxonomy (NCBI): domain Eukaryota; kingdom Metazoa; phylum Chordata; class Mammalia; order Artiodactyla; family Ziphiidae; genus Mesoplodon; species Mesoplodon densirostris. Next base: position 45,100,915 of record NC_082676.1, read on the forward strand.
GCTGCCCAGGAGTGGGATTGCTGGGTCATATGGCAACTCTATTTTTAGTTTTTTAAGGACACTCCATACTGTTTTCCATAGTGGCTGCACCAATTTACATTCCCACCAACAGTGTAGGAGTGTTCTCTTTTCTCCACACCTCCTCCAGCATTTGTTGTTTGTAGACTTTTTAATCACGGCCACTCTGACCAGTGTGAGGTGGTAACCACCTCATTGTAGTTTTGATTTACATTTCTCTAATAATTAGCGATGATAAGCATCTTTTGATGTGCATATTGGCCATCTTTATGTCTTCTTTGGAGAAATGTCTATTTAGATCTTCTGCCCATTTTTCGATTGTGTTGTTTGTTTTTTGGTTTGAGTTGCATGAGCTGTTAGTATATTTTGGAAAAAGCCCTTATCGGTTGCATCATTTGATTTGCATTTTCTTGATGACTAATGATATTGAACATTTTTTCATGTGCTTATTGGCCATTTGTATATCTTCTTCGGAGAAATGTGTATTCAGAGTCTTTGCCCATTTTAAAAATCGAATAATTTTTCTTTTAATTATTGACTTTTAGGAGTTTTTTTTTATGCTTTCTAGATCCAGGCCTCTTATCTGATGTATGATTTGCAGACTTTCTCTCCCATTCTTTGCGTTGTCTTTTCACTTTGTTGATGGTGTGCTTTGAAGCACAAAGGTTTTTAATTTAGATGAAGTCCAGTTTATCTATTTTTTTTGTTGTCGTTGCTTGTGATTTTAGTATTATATCTAAGAAGACTTTGCCTAACCCAAAGTCACTAAATATAGGTTTTCCTGTATTTTCTTCTAAGAATTTTATAGTTTTAGCTCTTACATTTAGGTCTGTGATCCATTTTGAGTTAATTTTTTTGTGTATGGTGTGAGGATGGAGTCCAAGTTTATTCATTTGCAGGTACTATTCATTTGTCCCAGCACGTTTTGTTGAGAAGACTATTCTTTCCTCATTGAATAGCCTTTGCACTCTTACTGAAAAGCAATCAACCATAGACATATGGGTTTATTTCTGGGCTCTCAGTTCTATTCCACTGATCCATGTCTATGCTTATGCTAGTACAACACCGTTTTGTAGGAGTTGTTCCACGTGTAGATGAATTTCTGGTGTATCTGTGGGGAGGAAGGTGATCTCCGCGTCTTACTCTTCCGCCATCTTCCCCTCAGCCTATCACAACACCTTTTTGATCACTGTAGCTTTGTAGTAAGTTTTGAAATCAGAAAATATGAATTCTCCAGCTTTGTTCTTTTTTTTTTTAAGATTGTTTTGGTTATTCCAGATCCCTTGAACTTCTATATTAATTTTAGGATCAGCTTGTCAGTTTCTGCTTCTTCATGGTTAGAAACAAAGTTATAACATCAAAGATTTTTGGACCAAGTGAGAGTAATCACATATGATTGCATCATCTAATCAGTAATTGTTGAGCACCTACTATGTACCAAGCATGGGAAATACAGAGATCTGTAAGATGTGGATCCTCACCACAAGTCACTCACAATCTAGCAAGGATACTGATGTGAACAGAAGTAAACACCTTTCAGTGTGTGCAGTAGAACACAAGGTACAGTGAGAGTACTCAGAAGTCCATCAGGCAGGGATGGTGAACACAGGCTTTTCCAAGGATACGGGGCTTGAGCTGAGGCTTGAGGGAGGCTTAGGAATGTGCCCTTCCAGCCAGAGGGAAGAGCATATGCAAAGGCATGCAGATGGGATTATGATGGCACATTTAGGAACTTCCAGGGGTTCAGTTTGACTGGTGCAGGGGAAGGAGTGTTGAATGAGTGGCAGGAGATGGGTCTGAAGAAGCAGGCAGAATCCCATGGAGAGTCCCTTGTGCCAAGACAAGGTAATTGGACTTTATCCAGGATATTTGGCTACCTCAAAGAGTTTGATCAGGAAAATAGAATTTTGTTATTAAAAGATTTTTTTGTTTGTTTTTAAAAGATCATACTCTGTTGGCTGACTGCCTGGAAGGAATGTGTCCAGATGCACAAAGACCAGTTAGGAGGTGGTTGCGATAAAAAGGTGACTTATCTGAGCTAAGACAGTGGTGTGAAAGAAGGGGACTGATTTGAGAGAGTCGATAGAAGTGTGGGATGGACAGGATTTGGTGACAGATTTGATCAGGGGAACATAGAAGAAAGGGGAATGGGAATTCTCTTACTGAATTTTACATGTATGTTTCTCAGTTGCAATTATGATGTATATACTGGTTTGTATTTCTTTTTTCACTTCATGACATCGTGTTTTTTGTATTACTGAATGGCCAGAACATTATTATTTTAATGGATGTAAATTGATCTGTTAATTGGTTAGGCCATCATTTGTTAATGCTTTCTTTATTGATAAACATTTTTATTATTTTCTGGTATTTTTTATGAAAACACAATAAACATTTGGTATACTGTGCACTTTTCTTTTGAATCTTTTTCTTAGGATTAGTTTCTGCAAGTGGTATTACTGAGTCAAAGAGTATGGACCTTTTTTTTAATACACAAATTCATTTTATTGTGGATTCAGACTACACAGAAGTGTACAAAGCAAATGTAAAAGTCCTGCTTACCTTCTCTGCAGAGTCCACAGTTTGGTGGGCATCCTCTCAGTCCTTCTCTGTCTTCATCTAAAATTGCAACAGAGGGCTTCCCTGGTGGTGCAGTGGTTGAGAGGCCGCCTGCTGATGCAGGGGACACGGGTTCGTGCCCTGGTCCGGGAAGATCCCACATGCCGCAGAGTGGCTAGGCCCGTGAGCCATGGCTGCTGGGCCTGCGCGTCCAGAGCCTGTGCTCCGCAACGGGAGAGGCCACAACAGTGAGAGGCCCGCGTACCGCAAACAAACAAACAAACAAATAAATAAATATAAAATTGCAACAGAAACAGCCAAATTGTCTTCTAAAAGTGTCACCAGTGGAGAGCACGCATTTCTCCACATTTCAAGAACTCTTGTTATTGTCAGTCTTTTTAATTTTTACCAATTTAATGGTCTAAGGAATTACCTGATTGTTTTACTTTCTCCTGATTGCTAGTGAGGTTGAGCATCTTCTTGCAGGTTTATTGGCCATTTTCATGTCTTCTCTGAATTTCCCATTCATATCCTTTACTTATTTTTCTTCTAAGTTATTTGTCTTTATCTTCTGAATTTTTTTAGAAGATCTTTTTACATTCTGGATAGTAAATCCTTTTGCCAATTAAATATGTTATAGGTATTTTCAGCCATTGTGTGACTTCTTTTTTTAACTTTAATTGTATAGTTTAAGATAAGATAGAACTTATCTTTCATTGCTTTTAGTTTTTATGAAATTTATTGCTCTTGTCCTCTACACGGTCTTTTAGGTTTTGTGTCTTTTTTTGGAAGGCCTTTCTTTCCCACTTTAAAGTTAGAAAATATTTGTGTTTTGTTTTAATACTTGCTTAGGTTTTTGTTTTGTTTTGTTTTAGTTTATTTGCATAGGTCTTGAATACATCTGGACTTTATAGTGTGAGGTAAGAGTCTGACTTTTTTTTTCCCAAATGGAAATTGTCCCAAGGCCATTGACTGAGTAGGCCATCCCTTTCCCACTAATTTGAAATGGTATGTGAACCTTTTAATGGATTTGGGTAGTAGTGGAAAACTGCTTTCTTAAAAAGAACGATCTAGGTTATACAAATTGACATCAGCAATGTGTATTTACCCCAGTTTTGCTGCAGCTTTCCGAGTATTGGTATGATTGTTTTATTGATTGTGAGCTAATTTAAATTAATTTTTATTTATATCGGTACACAGCTATTTTCATTTCTCAGTGATGCAAATGATGGTATTAGAGGACTTTACTGAATAGAATCAATGCCAAAATACCTGGTACAGTAGGAAGCCTACATAAATGAATAGCTGTCTAAAGATTGATGACTCCCATCCCACCCTACATTTTCTTCCATCTCCTCCCCTGTGCCTCTCATAGGATCTTCTGCAGGAGAGCTGGTCCTCATTACAGCCAGGGTGACCACAGAAAGGACACCAGGAACCTGCCTGTATTTTAGTGCTGCTCCAGGAATCCTGCCCTCCAGCCAGCCACCCATGTCCTGCTCGGAAGAGGGAGCAGGAAATGCCACCCTGAGCCCTAGGATGGCTGAGGAGTGTGTCAGTGTCTGGAGCCATGAAGGTCTTGTGCTCACCAAGTTGCTCACCTCCGTAAGAGCCTCAGATTGTTGGGGTTTCATAGACTGCCATGCTGAATGCTGTGTCTTGATGGCTTCTGGAGGCAATTTTACCTAGTAGAAAAAGCACAGGCTTTATAATCCTGCCTCAGAGGTTCTGTGGCCTTGAGCAAGCATGTGGGCCTCTCTGAACCTCAGCTTCCTCAGCTGTAAAATAGAAAACATGATACTCTCTCCTAATACCAACAAATAAGGATAAATGAGAATGAATGTAAAGTGCCTGGTACATAATAGAGATTGGATAAATGACAGCGATTACTATTAACAATTGTCTATAGATACAATAAAACATGATCTTCACCTCAAAGGAATTCAGAAGCTGTAATAAGAGGCAGAATGGGCTAATTGCTATCATAGGGGTGTGAGCAAAGTGTTATTCAAACAGAGTAAGGACCAATTAACTCTGACTTGAACGTTTATGGAGAGTGCTTCACCAAGATGGTGGCATTTAAGAAAAGGGAATTGTTTACAGTAGTTTATACCTTACTAAGTGCTTTCAGTGTCATTATCTCATTTGATCTTAAAATAGCCTTTTTAAGGCTGTTATGAGGTAGCTGTTATTATCTCATTTTACAGATGAGGAAACAGACTTAGAGGGAGTGAATTGCCCCAGGCCACACAACTGGTTAAGTGGCAGAGCCAGGATTGCAACTTACAGCCTTCTGACTTCCACGTCCCAGGCTCATTCTGCTCTGTCAGGATGATCCTTGAAGAATGAGCAAGACATGAGCAGGAATGCAGTAGAGGCGGTTCAGGAGAGGGGAGATACATTCCAGGCAAAGGGACCAGCATGAGCACAGGCCTAGGGATTGAAAAGTGTTCAGGCTTCAGGAGCACTCCACGACGAAGGCTTAGGCATGACATAGGGGAAGAGACAAAAGAGATGCAGGGGCCAGGTCATGAGGCACCGTGAGGCCTGGCTAAGATGCTGTGACTTGATACTGCAGGCCATGGGAGTCACTGGTGCTGGGTGGACAAGACTGGCTAAGTGGAGGAGAGAGACCAGTTAGGAGGCTGCTTCATACTGTTCCCTCACATTTGCAAAGACCCTGGTGAGGAGCATGACCTGGGAGCTTGGAATCAGAGACCTTGGTTTCCAGACCTGGCCCTGCTTGCACATTTCAAAATGTAGACAATAGTGAACTTTCCTATCTCCTGGAGTCATTATAGGGGTTCAGTTTATATGTTTGGGCAAGAAAGCGGTTTGTAGACCATTGAGACAAATGTTAGCTTGCATGCAAATAAGAATAGAATTTTCCCTTTAGTTGCTCCCTGGATGTGGAGAGCCCTCTCCCCCATGGAGGCTTCTTTCTATAGCCCTTGGGCTGGGGGTATCTAAGATATCTTCCCAAGGGAAGATTCTCCACAGTCCCTTCTCTCTCCATCATTCCTCCTCCCCTTCCTGTCCCTACCCCTAGGAGGAGCTGGCTCTGTGTGGCTCTAGGTTGCTGGTTTTGGGCTCCTTCCTGCTTCTCTTCTGTGGCCTTCTCTGCTGTCTCACTGCTGTGTGCTTCCACCCACGCCGGGAGTCCCACTGGTCTAGAACCCGGTTCTGAGGGCACTGGCCTAGTTCCCGTCTCGTTCTCAGGTAAGGTTCTCTGACTCAGTCCTGTGGGAATAGGGGATGGGGTGTGAGTGGCAGTTGTAACTGAGACAGAGCTTTTCCTAGACAATATGGTTTGGTTTTACTTATTTTTGTACTTTATATGTGTGGAATCATACATATTCTTTTGCGACTGACTTCTTTCAGTTAACATTCTGATGTTAAGATTCATCCATAGCTGTAGTTCAAAATCCAAGCTTTTTGGCAACAGCGGTGAATTAAGGGGGTTCACATTTGATGATGTGTCCTGGATATGAATCATGTTTGTCTTGCTTTTGTCCTGAAATTCTGATACCCAGTTTTATGATGCAAATTTTGTAAAATTCATCTTGAACTGCTCAAAAGGATTGATGATGCCCTTTAACTGGACACATACTATGTGCCCAAGCACTTCACATGCACCTGATCTTTTACATTAGCCATCATTGCATTAGAAAAAGTTGATTCTGCTAGCAGGATCTTTGCAGGGACACAGCCTCCAAAGTAGGGGTAGGACATACTGGCTAACTGGTTAGTCCATCAGCTCACTAAGGTTAAAAAAAAAAAACATTCTATAAAAAAATCTCACCCTTTCAGGTGAGTCTCATATAATTCGAGAGTCATATATTGTGCACCCAGCTCTTAAACTGTTCTCAGCTTCAGCTGGCTGCTGTGCCCTAGGAAATAACTGTGGGAGAAGAGGAAACAGCTCAGACCCAGGGGAGGTGCTGACCAGAGGAGCTGGACCCTCAAGATCAACTTTGCTTATATTGCTTAGGGCTAGGCCTGACTGCTCCAGCCACCTACTTGGGTTGGGAACAGGTGGAACCCTCTCAGCCTTTCTTAGATCTGAGCAGACTGGGAAAGGAAGGCTTTCTGGCTCCTGGCAGATCCTGGGATCCTGAGGCCATCTCAGTTGGAATAAGTGCCTGTACCTATCTCTAGTTGTCACTTCCTCTGCTTCTTCCCCAATTTCTGCAGCCATACCAGAGCTTCCTCCAAAGGCCCTCTGACCTGCCTTGTTTGTTTATTTTGTTTCTCTCCAGGTGTGAATCAACTTCTTGGGCCTTGATTCTGAGTTGGAAGAGATATTACAAAAGTGGAGAGCTGGAATGTGGGGGAAATAAAAGGTTTTTTTGTCCAGTGTTTCCCAGGGTGTTTATTGGGGATTGGATTGAGGTGGGAATTTTAAGGTAGAGAGTCTCGGGAGGTTTAGGGAATTCTTCCTTGTTGACACTAGTTTGGGTTGGTATAGGGCATAAGGTTACTGCAGCTCTTGGGTACGGTCATGGAAATGCTTTGACATAAATGCATTGTGACCTTGTGCAGGTCATGCTGCTGTGAAGGGCCTCAGTCTCCTGAAGGGATATGCCAGATTGAGTTTTCTCAGCAAAGATTCCTCGAACTTGGGAGCCCACGACCAGGCTGGATAGTTACTAACCAGGACAGTCCGTTTTCCCGCCTTTTCCGCGCCCAGTAGCAGTCTTCCCTTACCCCTCCCAACCTCTACCCTGCACGCAGGCGCAGATCACGGCTTCTTATTTCCTTCCACCCGCGCCCCCTCAAAGCTTCCCCTAGCAACAAGCTCGGGCTCCGCGCTAAGGCGGGGCGAGCGCATGCGCGGCAGCTCTTTCCACCACCAGTTGTCGGACAGCGCGCTGGGCTCCTCCTTCTCCAAGACTAGCCCTGCTCCCCACCTCCTCCCACCCAGGGTCCGCGTGGCGGGGCGCGCGCGCACTCTGGCTGGGTTGCTGCCCAGCTCTCTGGCCGCATCCTTAAGGAGAGAGGGGCGGGGCTGTTTCCTTTGGGGCCCCGCCCCCTTGGCCCGGCGTCCATACCGCGCTTGCGCGCTCCCGCCCGGTCTCCATCTTGGAATTGGGAGGAAGAGGGAGAGGGAGACTGGGACGAGACTGGGGCTGTGGTGCGGAGAGGCTGAGACTGAGAAGAGGAGAGGGGGAGAGGGCACGGGGACCGCCCTTAGCTACAGTCTTTCAGCTGTCCTCGGGGAAGAGAAGGAGAAAGGGAGGGGGCCGGGGCGGGAGTGGGGGCTGTCACCCTCGGACCCCGGCGTGAGAGGGGCCGTGCGGTTGGACGTCCTCGGGGTAGGCCCCCTGTCGGTGGCCGAAGACCTGGGGCTCAGTCCCCTCGGTCCCGAATTTCCGGGCCTGACCCCACGCTTCTCAAATATCCGGGTCTCAGCCCCTGAGATTCCAGATATCCGGGATTCGGGTCCCAACCTCTCTAAACCTGGGGCTCTGTTTCACAGGATTTCAAATATCTGGGGTTCAGGACCCTGCGTGCACCAGTATCCGGGGTTCATTCCCCACGAGTTCAAATATCAGATTCGGCCTCCCCCTGTTCAAATATCTGGAGTTCAGACCCCACAATCAGAAATCCGGGACTCAGCAACTGTCGCCCTCGAGGAAGAGGAGGACTGGACCGCGAGGTCAGATCAGGTTGTCACCCCCTCCCCTCCAGGGGAGGCTTCCCGGGCCCGCCCCTTAGGAAGGGCGAAAGCCGAGGAAGAGGTGGCAAGGGGAAAGGTCTCCTTGCCCCTCTCCCTGCTTGGCAGAGCCGCTGGAGGACCCCAGGAGGAGGCGGAGGCGCTGGGGCACCATAGTGACCCCTACCAGGTGAGACACGGGGTGCAGGGGCGCGGGTCCCTGTGTCTAGCTTGCGAAGAAAGGGTGCTGCTTTCTGGGAAGCTGGGCCTGGGTAGGCTCTCTCCCCAGGATGGGGAAGCCGAGCTGGGCCAGTGGTCAGCCTCTGGCTAGCCGTGCCTTCTGCTGCCACCCTCTTCCCCTTCCTTTTCCCTTCATTATGTCTGGTTGATGAGGGACCTCAGGTGACAGGGTCTCTGATGTCACGGGGGTCACACCCTAAGGTGCTTGAGCTAATCAGATGGATTTGCACCCTTCTGGTTTTCTCCCTGTTCACTTTCTCCCTCACAGCTACCCCTTCGTGATTATAACTCTCTTTCCTCTGGGGTGTTAATTCCCGTGCCTCTGGTCCCCATGGTGGGTCTGCTTCTCTGTTTTTTAGGCATGGTCTGGTTGGGTTTCTTGTCCTTTCAAGGAAGTGTATATGTGCATTTGTGTTTAGGGGTGCTTGGCAGTATTTCCCCCAACTATTGTTACCTTCCAGCCTCTTGCTGTGATGGTACAAGTAATCTAATTTGTCAAGCAATTTATCATTTACAAAGTGCTGTACATCCATTCTCTTCTGTGACCTCTCCCCCTCTCATTCATCTGGTGAGGGGGCTCTTTTATTGCCTTCTTCCCATTTTACAGTTGAGGCTATTGAGGCCCAGAGAGGTTGCCCAAGGTCACACAGCGGCAGAATAGGATTGGAACCCAGGTCCTTGAACAAGTCTTGCCTGTGCTCCATACCTGTCTCTTGGCATCTCTTTTCTTCTGTGCCTAGGTTTAGCCATGGGTCCAGAAGAGAATGGATTGGGGTGAGATTTAAGAATGGAAGGGAGAAGAGCTTCCTTTTTAGGAGGCCTATACTCAGAAGCTTTTCCTGATGGGAGGCTCTGGCCCCTGCCTTCTGCCTCATGGATTTTTCTCTCCACTGTGACCTTCATCTTTACCCTGATCCCAGTCTTTGGCCTGGGTTCCTGAGAGGCCCATCTCTTCTGACAAATGACAGTGGTGTCTCTTAACAGTTAAAGCCAAGCTGCCGAAGGGTAGGATGATCCCCAAAGTATTAAAGCCTTGTCGTGGCGACTCTGGAGGCAGGGAAGGAAAAATCCATATGCTGAGTGTCTGCATAGTGTTCCTAAGTACGAGATCTCATTAAAAATTTCACAACAGCTCCACACTGTAATCCGTTTTACTGAAGAGAAGACCAAGTGTAAGGAACTTACTCAAAGCCTTGTTGCTGTATATTGCAGATGAAATGCACCGGTAGTGAAGCTTAGGGCGGACAGGCTTGGGTTTCCTCATCTGTAGAATGGAGGTAACATTGTCCATTTTAGAAGGTGGTTATGATTTAGCACAGACCTTGGTAATCACTCAAATGTTTGGTGTTTGAGGAAGAGGCCCCTTATGATGTTATGCTGGCATCTCTTATATGTGACCTGGGGTCCTCAGTTGGCATTCTTGGTTGGGTGCTGGTAAAGAGGTCAAGAAGATTCCTTTGGCAAGTTGTGAGCACCTGCCTTTGTGTGTGGGTGTGTGGTGGGGGTGAGGGGTGCTTGGCAGGGTTGCTGGCAGAAGAATGGAGAAAGGGGCCTGCTCTGAGCAGCCTGGGAGCTGCTTGGGGCTGGGCTGAGGGCAATCAATCAATCTCCCAGGCTATTCTGAGGCCTCTGCACCCTGGGGGCCCACCAGGGAGTCAGGCTTACTCCTTGCCCTCCAGCTTCCAGTGGGGCTGAGGAGACAAAATTAACAACACAACAGGAAACAATGTGTGACAGAATATAATTACGTGCTGAATTGTTAGGTGCTTTTAAGGAGCTAGAACTCTGCCCTGGGAGCTGAGCTCTGCTGAAAAACTCCTTTGTGCCTAAATTCCAACAAGTGCTTATCCAGGAGCTTGGCTTGGAATCCCCTCAGGAGGTCTTGGCTCTGATGTACTGCTGGAGTTTTCAGTACGTTTCTGGCTGGGTGCTCTAGGAGTTCTTCTCCCCAAGGGCTTGGGGTAGTCAGGGGAGGCTTCCTAAAGAAGGGGGCTGAGCTTGGGGTGAGTTGTTGAGACAGTAATGAGTACACAGGCCTGACTGGAGAGGAGAAGATCCTGTTCTCTGACCTTGGAGAAGTCCTTCCTTTCTATGCCTCAGCGATCTCATCCATGAAATGGTGACCCTGATCCTGCCCTGCTTGTTTCATAGGGCTATTTTGAAAGCATAGTGGTAGAGGACCAGCTTTGGGCAAGTCACTTAACCCCTCTGAGTGCCTTTCCTCATCTGTAAAATAGGGGTAATAGTAACACCATAAGGTTGTGGTGAGGATTGAATGAGAGATAATGCATGTAAGGTGCTTACTATATATGCTTAATAAACGTTCTTTGTACTGCAAATGTCCTGTACCTGTGTGTGTTGCGTGTGCCATTGGACTGGACAAGTAAGGCAGCCCAGATCGCAGGCCCCCAGAGCCAGACACCATTTCTATCCCTGTCCTTCCCATTCTAGATCTCCTGCTTGCCACAGTGTCCCTAGCCCTTTTTGAGAGCGAGTCTCCTGGCCCCTGTGGGCCAGTACCCACTTGTAACAATGGCCGGATTTCCACTGCCTCCGGCCTTGGCTGTTTCCTGCTCTCTTCCATAGTGTGAGAGGTTGAGGGAGGAGGGGGCCTCAACGCCAAGGGGAACAGGAAGGTACCTGGAAATATTTGGGACGTGGGACTTGTGGGACAGGACACTTGGGGATCTGGGGTTCTGGCTGGGAGGCAGAATCTTTTATTCTTGAGGGGAGATTTAGGGGTTGTAGGGAAACGGAACTTGTTGAGGGCTGAGGGGTTGGTGAGGATGCTGAACTCCCAGTCTTCCTTTAGTTTTAGGGACTCCAGAGACCCGGCCCTAGTGCAGTCATTGCCAGGGCAACTTCATTTTTCTTTTTTCTTTTTTTTGAGCTTTGATATTGTTCCTCATCTCCCCATGCCCTTCCTTGGTAGTGCCTCCCCCTCATCGGAACTAGGGGAGGACGGGCCCTTTCTCTCTCTGAGAGCCCCATCTTTGTTCTAAGAGTCCCATCTTTTCACCAGGTCAAGCCCCACTCTCAGGGCCCCCAGGGGCCACCATGCCAGCTGGGGGCCGGGCCGGGAGCCTGAAGGACCCTGATGTGGCTGAGCTCTTCTTCAAGGATGACCCGGAAAAGCTCTTCTCTGACCTCCGGGAAATTGGCCATGGCAGCTTTGGAGCTGTGTACTTTGTGAGTTGAGGCTTGGGAGGGTGGGGCAGGGACTGTCTTCCTGCTGTGGACCTCCAAACAGCCCTGTACACTATTCCACTACACCAGGCTTTCCTGCCCTCTCCTGCTGGGCCAGCAAGTCTTCCTGCTACCCAGTGCTCACTGGGGGCCTTCACTACCTTCTGGTCTGGTCCTCTAGGCCCGGGATGTCCGGAATAGTGAGGTGGTGGCCATCAAGAAGATGTCCTATAGTGGGAAGCAGTCAAATGAGGTAGGTCAGGCTTGACAGACTGGTAGGAGGCAGGGGACCCCAGACTCAAGATGCAGGCTAAGTAAGCCTCTCCTCCCCTGACCTTTCAGAAATGGCAGGACATCATCAAGGAGGTGCGGTTCCTACAGAAGCTCCGGCATCCCAATACCATTCAGTACCGGGGCTGTTACCTGAGGGAGCACACGGCTTGGGTGAGCTGGCCCCTGACTCTGCCCTGATCTTTGTACTCAGTACTCAGGCCCATCCTTATCCTGGTCTAGTCTCTCAGGTGGGCCCTGTTCAGGGTGTTGTTGGGCAGATCTTGGGAAGGAGGAAATCTTTCCCAACCTCTGCAGTCCTCAGACAAACTCATAAGCAGCACTGTGTGTCCAGAGGGAGAGGCTGAAGAGTGACATAAACTATTAGCAGTTGAAAGGGGGCACATGGGCTGGGAGAGCTGCAGATTGAACGATGGGATTCAGATGGAGATGGTAGTGATGTCTTGGGATCTTTCTAAGGGAGGCCCTGACTCCAGGGACTTCTCCCCACCCTCTCGTTTCCTCAGTTGTCGTTTCTCCCTGTTATTACCCTGGGACCATTGCTTGAGTAGAGGCTAGGCAAGGAGGCCCTCTGTTTTGGATCTCTCTCCAAGGGAGATAGGCCAGGGGTGGCCAGATCTGCTGATCTCTGACCCTTGACCCTTCCATAGCTGGTGATGGAGTATTGCCTGGGCTCAGCTTCTGACCTTCTAGAAGGTAAGTGATTCTTTGGCCAACAAGTGGGAGAAGGGAGAAGGGCAGAGGAGCCATAGGGGAAGGGTTAAGGGAAGATAGTTCCAGTCCCACCCTTGGGCTCCCTCAGTTTGATGTTTTTCCCTTACTCCCCAGTGCACAAGAAGCCCCTTCAGGAGGTGGAGATTGCAGCTGTGACCCACGGGGCCCTTCAGGGCCTGGCTTATCTGCACTCCCACAACATGATCCATAGGTACAAGCAGCACTGACAATGGCTGGGAGGGGGTGCTCTTTACACCACTCATTCTGCTGGGCTCCAGTCTTCTTGGAAACTTGGTGCAAAAGCCCCTGCCCAGCCTTTCTGAGACGCACGTCTTATCTTTGTGCTTTGCCTTTGGCAGGGATGTGAAGGCTGGAAACATCCTGCTGTCAGAGCCAGGCTTGGTGAAACTGGGGGACTTCGGCTCTGCATCCATCATGGCACCTGCCAACTCCTTCGTGGGCACCCCGTACTGGTGAGTGGGAGTGATGGTGAATGGAGAGAGCTCCCAGGATGTTGGGAGCAGGAGTTGGCAGGGTCTGGGCGGGTGATTAGCCTCTCTCTCCTGACCATTCTCCCAGGATGGCTCCAGAAGTGATCCTGGCAATGGATGAGGGGCAGTACGATGGCAAGGTGGATGTCTGGTCCTTGGGCATAACCTGCATCGAGCTGGGTAAGGACATTCTCCTCTTGGCTCTTTATCCTCTTTTCTCTCCACTCCTTTCTGTTTTTCTTACTATCCCCACACCACCCCATCCTCTGAGGCCTCCAAGCATCTGTCCATTTTGAGTCTACCCTTGATCCCCAGTCCAGGCAGCTGTCAAATCCTGCCGTTTCTTAGACCTGAAGGTTTCATAGCGTCTTTTCCTGTCCACTGCTCTAGTTCTAAGTCTGTTTTGAGTGCCATGCACTGTGCTAGTAGGTTCTGGGGGTAGAGCAGTGAATGAGGTTCTTGCCCTCTTGGAGCTTCCATTCAAGTTGAGGAAATAGGCATGTTTTCTTTAAATGTAAGAAAAGCTGAATGGAGAAGATACGGGAGCAGTACAACCAAAAAACTAGTTAGGGGCTGAGGAAGGTCTCCTTGTAGCAGAGATTTCTAAACAACCACAAGACAAATAATAGGTAGCTTTGAAAGACTGTAGGGAAAAGTATTCCAGACAGAGGAGCATACCTGGGGAGCTGAGACTAGCCTCAGTTGTTTGGAATATTGCATGTGTTAACAAAGAACAGTGAGTGATAAGGCCAGAGAGTTCGGCTCAGTGAGTTCACGAGGTCTTGAAGCCATGTTGAGGTTCTCATCTCCGCCAGCCAATGCTATTGAAACAACTGTTTTAGTGAGATAATGTTTGTAAAGCCCCCAACACGGTGCCAGGCACAAAATAGTTGCCCAAGAAAGAGAAGTTATCAGTTACTCTTACCAACGATTTCCTGCAGTGATCTCTCCCACTGCCAGCCTCTTCTTCCTTCCAGTCTCTTTTACATCAGAGAGATGTGTTGTTGTTTTCTCTTCTCCTCAGAGCCGTCAGTGGCTCCCCGTTGCCTTCAAGACTGAAGCCATCCCCATCCTTGCTTACACCAAGCTAAAGGCTCTGCTTCCTAAAGGCTGGCTTTCCTCTTAACAAGTTCTGAGTTTTTCCTTTTAATTACCTTTGTTTGTATTGTTTCCTGTGCCCAAGGTTGGAGATTTGGACTTGCCTTTCCCTCCATCTACACATGTCTACATTTACCATTTAAGGCCATGACCAGATAGGCGGTGGACATATGTGAAGCAGGCCAGGTATAAGAAAAACCTAGAGCTGTCCATTTTATTCCTAGTTTTTGGTAGAGACATGGGTACAGGGAACTATTTCTCTACTATTAAAAAAACCCATCAATCTTTATTATAAATGGCAACTGATAGTCAGTATCAGGGAAGCAATATGGAGGAGACTACAACAAACTGGAGGTTGCTGTTCCCACCTGAAGAGGGCAGCTGTTGCTTAGCTCCAGCCCATTGTTATGCAGGAATGTAGGCTCCATTTCACCAGATCTAATTTTTTAAGAGAAACTGGAAATTTAGGTTATTATTTCATTATTACTATCAGAATTTAAAAATCACTCTTTAGGCAAAAACCAAAACCAACACAAAGCATTTTTCTGGGCCAAAGGGGCTTCTAGCTTGTGACTTCTGATCTGAGGCCTGCCTCCAATATCCCTTTTTCCAAAATAGCTTCCCTGAATCCCCTGCGAATGTACCAGCTTGAAGTCCCACCACACACCCAGCTTCCCAGCCATTTACCTGTTTTCCTCTTGTGCCAATTAGCACTTTGAACTTGACGCTATTTGTTCAATCCCATTTAATCTTCCCTATTAGACTGGAAGTTCCTTGAGGACAGGGCCTGTCTATTGTTTTTCATCTTTCCCGTAATACTTAAGCGAGTTTTTTGCTCTGATTTGGCACCTAATAAATATTAGTTGGGCCGGCAACTGAATGTGCTTTC
Organism: Mesoplodon densirostris; assembly: GCF_025265405.1. Lineage (NCBI taxonomy): Eukaryota > Metazoa > Chordata > Mammalia > Artiodactyla > Ziphiidae > Mesoplodon > Mesoplodon densirostris. The sequence goes on from NC_082676.1 coordinate 45,116,057, forward strand.
TTCTGCCTTCATTCGTGCTTTTGCATGTGTTATTTTCTTTGATACCTATTCCACCCGTGTGCAGTGGAGAGGATGGGTGCTGCGTCTTACAGAGGAAGGAATTAATTGAGATTATGGGAATTGCTCAGGGTCATGGAGTGAGGAAGTCAGGGAGCTGGGGTGTGAACCCAAGTCTTCTGATTTCCACTCCAGTCTCCTCTGCCCACCTGCCACCTCTCACCTTCTCCCCCTTGACCTTTCTCTGTAGCGGAACGGAAACCACCGCTGTTTAACATGAATGCGATGAGTGCCTTATACCACATTGCACAGAACGAGTCCCCCGTGCTCCAGTCAGGACACTGGTGAGGACTGGGATTCCTGGGCCCAGGGGTTAGGCCACAGGGGTAAGGCTGCCTGGCTCACGCCCTCCCAATCCTTACCCTGCTATGACTTCTAGGTCTGAGTACTTCCGGAATTTTGTCGACTCCTGCCTTCAGAAAATCCCTCAAGACAGACCAACCTCAGAGGTTCTTCTGAAGGTGAGGGCTCACTGGCCTAGCATTCTCCTAGAACTGTAGCTTGTTGGAGCCACAGAAACCCCTCAGTGAAATTAGTGATTCCTGATTCTTCCTCCACTGAGAACTTCATTTATGAATTCCCACCCCCATTCCCAGTGCCCAGTGGACTCTGTGTTTTGCAAGATTTTGTCTACCACATTGCCTTTATTTATTAAGTAATCATTTGTTTTCCTGTCTTTTATTAATCAAAGATATATATAATTGCCAGCCAGAATTTCTGGCCAGTGTGCAATAACCAGGGTTACCACACTGATCTGATGTAATTCAAGCCAAAAGCCTGTGTAGCCTTGTCGTGGGTAAATGTATGATTTCCCTTAGGTGTTTTTTGAGTTATCAAAAGTAGAGGGGCCCCCATTCCCTTCAGAGATCCATAGGGGCCTAAGGACCCCTAGTTGGGAACTGACTTAGATTGTCTACCCTGACCTACTTGTTTTATAATTGTGGGATGCTTTATGAGGCCCAGAGAGGCCTCATGATGTGTCCAGGGGCACAGAGCACTTTGATAGAAGACCTGGACTAGAATCCAGATCTCCTGGCTGTTCTTGCCGGTCAGCCATGCCTGGAGGAACAAGAGACTGTGTGGGGAGTAGAGACGGGGAGGTAAAAATTAATGTAGGAGGAGGGATTGGATCAAGGCCAGCATCAACCTGTGGTGGGCATGGGCCCCAGGGGAGTGCCTCAGGCCAGAGGGAGTGCCAAGATCCACGGGATACTGGGATGCAGGAGGTGCTTGGCGGCAGGCCTCAGTGTTCTCTTCCCCCAGCACCGCTTTGTGCTCCGGGAGCGGCCACCCACAGTCATCATGGACCTAATCCAGAGGACCAAGGATGCTGTTCGGGAGCTGGACAACCTGCAGTACCGCAAAATGAAGAAGATACTGTTCCAAGAGGCGCCCAATGGCCCTGGTGCTGAGGCCCCAGAGGAGGAGGAGGTGACCCGGCTTGCCCTGCCACCCTTCTTCACCACCATGTTGTGCTTGCCTCCTAGCGGTTGCTTGGCGCCCCTCCCCACCCTTCTCCATACCCCCTGTCTCTTTGTGCTACCTCCGTATGCACATCCCTTGTCCTTCACCTTCCCTGCCCAACAGCCTGTGTCCTGTCCACAGGAGGCAGAGCCCTACATGCACCGGGCCGGGACGCTGACCAGTCTAGAGAGTAGCCATTCAGTGCCCAGCATGTCCATCAGCGCCTCCAGCCAGAGCAGCTCAGTCAACAGCCTAGCAGATGCCTCTGACAATGAGGAGGAGGAAGAGGAGGAGGAGGAGGAGGAGGAGGAAGAAGAAGGCCCTGAAGCCCGGGAGATGGCCATGATGCAGGAGGGCGAGCACACAGTCACCTCCCACAGCTCCATCATCCACCGGCTGCCGGTATGCAGCTCACCCTGAGTATGCCTGACAGCGGCAGGGCCGAGCCCCAGCTCTCCTTCTCAGGAATCGCCTTGGTTCCCTGCTCTCCCTCCCATGTGTGACTGCTCCTTCTCTAAGTCTGACTGGGTCTCCAGGGAACTCCCTGTGGGCCCATTGACCTCTGAGCCTTGGGCATTCCTTCCACCTTCCCTTCCTCTAGGGCTCTGACAACCTCTATGATGACCCCTACCAGCCAGAGATGACCCCAGGCCCTCTCCAGCCACCTGCAGCCCCGGCTCCCACATCCACCACCTCTTCTGCCCGCCGACGGGCCTACTGCCGCAACCGGGACCATTTTGCCACCATCCGTACTGCCTCCCTGGTAAGTGCAGCCATCCTGGGTGCCCCAGACTATCTAAGTCCAGAAATGACTTTCTCCCTGTGGCATATGATTAAGTCCGGATTCCACCCTCACTTTGTGTTGCTGTCTCTTTTTTTTTTTTTTTTTTTTCTTTTTGCGGTATGTGGGCCTCTCACTGTTGTGGCCTCTCCCGTTGCGGAGCACAGGCTCCGGATGCGCAGGCCCAGCGGCCATGGCTCACGGGCCCAGCTGCTCTGTGGCATGTGGGATCTTCCCGGACCGGGGCACGAACCCGTGTCCCCTGCATCGCCAGGCGGGCTCTCAACCACTGCGCCACCAGGGAAGCCCTCGTCCATACTTTTAATAAACTTTTAGATTACATTCCTGTTTAGCTGTAAGCTTCGATGGTCCCCTTGGAGGCCATTGGTTGGTCTAGTATGTTCTTGTAGCCTCTGCTTATGGCTGGTTGTTCTTTTAGGACAACTCTTCAGACCCTGTGATGCTTGGTGCTTTGTGGTACTGTGCAGAGAGGTCTGTGATCTCCAGGGGTTTGGCCACCTGGACTAGTTTGGGGTACATTGACATAGCCCCTTGACAGTGGGATCTGAGCTCAAACTTCAGATGAAAACATCCAGGCCCAGTGTTCTTGTTATTCCAGTGTTCCATGGTCCATATTCTGGCTCCGTATCTGAGCTGTAAAGGGTCTTCAGTGTTTGCTGAAGGGGAAGGAACCATCACTTACTGGTTCAGAGTGTTCTAGACACTATTACATAGGTATCAAAGTTAATCTCCCCAGCCCCCTGTGAGGAGGTGTTATTGTCCCATTTAATGGAGCTAAGGCTTAGCAGCATTAACTTGCTTGAGGTCACATGGTTAGTAAGTGGCAGAGCTGGGATCTGGTCCCAGGTCTGTCTGATTCTTTTATTCTTTTGAATTAATCTGAATTGTTCCTACTTTTATGCAAGACCCTGTGCTCAGCACCTTTTCTTGTCTCCTTCAGTCTCACCAACCTCTGAAGGAGATATCGCCATGATCCAGTTGAGGTGGCAGGCGCAGAGAGGTTACGTGTGAGGAAGATATCAGATGAGAATTAAACCCATGAGGCTAACACTCACGTTCTTCCCCCATAGGGCACGAAGACTGTGTGTTAATAAAATGGGGGCCAGGGCTGTGCCCCACTTCTCATCCTTTCGCCCGCCCCCAGGTCAGCCGTCAGATCCAGGAGCATGAGCAGGACTCAGCCCTGCGGGAGCAGCTGAGTGGCTATAAGCGGATGCGACGACAGCACCAGAAACAGCTGCTGGCGTTGGAGTCGAGGTTGAGGGGTGAGCGTGAGGAGCACAGTGCGCGGCTGCAGCGGGAGCTCGAGGCACAGCGGGCTGGCTTTGGGGCTGAGGCCGAAAAGCTGTCAAGGCGGCACCAGGCTATCGGTGAGAAGGAGGCGCGAGCTGCCCAGGCTGAGGAGCGTAAGTTCCAGCAGCACATCCTTGGGCAGCAGAAGAAGGAGCTGGCCGCCCTGCTGGAGGCGCAGAAGCGAACCTACAAACTTCGGAAGGAGCAGCTGAAGGAGGTGGGATAGGGCTGCAGCAGTGGGTGGGGTTGATGGAGGTTGAGGCGGGACTGACCTCCTTGCTCTCCTGCTGCCCTTGCCTAGGAGCTTCAGGAGAACCCCAGCACACCCAAGCGAGAGAAGGCTGAGTGGCTTTTGCGGCAGAAGGAGCAGCTACAGCAGTGCCAGGCGGAGGAGGAGGCTGGACTGCTGCGGCGGCAGCGCCAGTACTTTGAGCTGCAGTGTCGCCAGTACAAGCGCAAGATGCTGCTGGCTCGTCACAGCCTGGACCAGGACCTGCTTCGAGAGGTAGGCCACCCCCTCCCAGTTCCCCTCCCAGATCCCAGGCACCTACCCTTTTCCATTTGCCTCATTTGTGGTTGTCTTTCCCCTCTGCCCTCATTCGTGTCACAGCTTGGCTTCTCTTCAACACCTCTCTCGCTTCTCGTGCCCACTAGACCTTGCTAGAGTTCCCAGGCCAGCTAGGAGCTTGGCTCCCTTACACCTCTCATCTATACCCCTCATCTCCCCACCCTCGGCTCCCTCTGTCAAGGAGTCCTGGGGCTCTCACTTCCTTGACACCAACAAGGCTTTCTGACCAGTTTCTGGGCCCTGCCTCCCTTTTGCCTCAGGACTTGAACAAGAAACAGACACAGAAGGACTTGGAGTGTGCATTGCTGCTACGGCAGCATGAGGCCACACGGGAGCTGGAGCTACGGCAGCTCCAGGCCGTACAGCGCACACGGGCTGAGCTCACCCGCCTGCAGCACCAGACGGAGCTGGGCAACCAGCTGGAGTACAATAAGCGGCGTGAGCAAGAGTTGCGGCAGAAGCATGCGGCCCAGGTTCGCCAGCAGCCCAAGAGCCTCAAAGTACGTGCAGGCCAGCGTCCCCTGGGCCTCCCGCTCCCCATTCCTGGGGCTCTGGGACCACCTAACACAGGCACCCCTAGAGAAGAGCAGTCCTGCTCATCTGGCCAGGAGGCAGACCAAAGAATTCTGGGAGAGGAGGAGGAAGCAGTTCCAGAGAGAAGGATTCTGGGGAAGGAAGGGGCTGCCTTGGAGCCAGAGGAGCAGAGGATATTGGGGGAAGAGTCAGGAACCCCTAGTCCCAGTCCACAGAAACATAGGAGCTTGGTCGATGAAGAAGTTTGGGGGCTACCTGAGCAGGAGATAGAGGAGCTTAGAGTTCCATCCCCGGCACCCCAGGAGAGGAGCATTGTGGGCCAGGAGGCATCCGGGGAATGGAGGTTGTGGGGGAAGGAGGATGGTAGCCTCTTGGATGAGGAGTTTGAGCTTGGCTGGGTCCAGGGTCCAACACTGACCCCAGTCCCTGAGGAAGAGGAGGAAGAGGAGGAGGGTGCTCCATTTAGGACCCCGAGGGATTCTGGAGATGGCTGTCCCTCACCAGACATCCCCCCTGAACCCCCTCCAACACATCTGAGGCCCAGCCCTACTAGCCAGCTCCCTGGACTCCTGTCCCATGGCCTCTTGGCTGGACTCTCCTTTGCAGTGGGGTCCTCCTCTGGCCTCTTGCCCCTACTACTTCTGCTGCTGCTCCCACTGCTGGCGGCCCAGGGTGGGGGTGGCCTGCAGGCAGCCCTGCTGGCCCTTGAGGTGGGGCTGGTGGGCCTGGGGGCCTCCTACCTACTGCTTTGTACAGCTCTGCACCTGCCCCCCAGTCTGTTCCTACTCCTGGCTCAGGGCACAGCACTGGGGGCCGTCCTCAGTCTGAGCTGGCGTCGAGGTCTTATGGGTGTCCCTCTGGGCCTTGGGGCTGCCTGGCTCCTAGCCTGGCCAGGCTTGGCTCTACCTCTGGCAGCTCTGGCAGCTGGGGGCAAATGGGTGCGGCAGCAGGGCCCTCGGATGCGCCGGGGCATCTCTCGACTCTGGTTGCGCGCTCTGCTGCGTCTGTCGCCCATGGCCTTCAGGGCCCTACAGGGCTGTGGGGCCGTGGGGGATCGGGGCCTATTTGCACTCTACCCCAAGACCAACAAGGATGGCTTCCGCAGCCGTCTGCCTGTCCCTGGGCCCCGGCGGGGTAATCCTCGCACTGCCCGACACCCACTAGCCCTGTTGGCAAGGTTTTGGGCCCTGTGCAAAGGCTGGAACTGGCGCCTGGCACGGGCCAGCCAAGGTTTAGCCACCCGCTTGCCCCCCTGGGCCATCCACACACTGGCCAGTTGGGGCCTGCTTCGGGGTGAGCGGCCCAGCCGTATCCCCCGGCTGCTACCACGCAGCCAGCGCCGGCTAGGCCCCCCTGCCTCCCACCAACCACCACCAGAGACTCTAGCTGGGCGGAGATCCCGAACCCGCCAGTCCCGGGCCCTGCCTCCCTGGAGGTAACCAACTCTAGCTCCTCCCCAGCCCAAATCTAGAGCATTGAGCACTTTATCTCCCACTACTCAGTGAAGTTCTCCAGTCCCAGTCCTCTCCTCCCTTTTACCACTCCTTCCTCGGTATGCTTCCCCACCTCACCCCCTAGCCCTTTGGGCCTCTAGACAGGCAGCCTCCTCCACCGTGGAGTCCGGAGATTATATTTTGTGTTCTCCTGATGCTCCCCCCCACACCCTAAGTTATTGCTGTTCTCCCACTGTGTGTGCTCATCCTCACCCTCATCGACTCAGGCCTGGGGCCAGGGGTGGCAGTGGGTGGGAAGAGTCATGTTTTTTTTTTCTCTCTTTGATTTTGTTTTTCTGTCTCCCTTCCAACCTGTCCCCTTTCCCCCACCAAAAAAAGAAAAAGACAAACACAAATAAAATATCTGAGCGGAACTGTACCTTTGGCCCAGGCTGCCTCTGTCTGCTTTGTCCTGCCGCCTAGCCTCCCCGGTATGCCCCCAATCTGGACCCTTGGCCCCCAGTTCCATGACCTCTTCACCCCATCTACGTTATCTCAACCCCTTTCACTCCTCAGCCTCATCCTCTCTACCTTCATAGCTTCGTTGCACCATGACCACCACCAGTTCAGGGGTCTGGGCCCCTGTTGAGCTTCCCCAGAACTTCTTGGTCCCACAGTTCCCCTGTTTGTGGATTCCTCCCCGAGAGTCCTCAGGTTCTGGGTCCTTTTGTCCTCATTCACTGCCTTTCCTCCCAACCCACTCCCTACGTGGTTGCCTTCTGTCTGGGAGCTGAGTTTCTCTCCTGGCGTCAGGCATTACCCTAGAGGGCTGGGGGGATGGGACTGCAAACCGTCCACAGTAGGGGGTGGTGAGTTTGGGGGCCCAGACAGAGTGTGGGGGCCGCGGAAATGGGGTTGGTTGTGGGCTTGGAGTGGGAGCTGAGTACACAAGGGGCCGGGCTGGAATGTGGTTATCTGGTCAGGGTGGCAGCTGCTGGCCTGTTGAACTTGTCGGGCCCTTTCTGGCCGCCTCCTTTGCCCCTTTCCCTTATGTGGCCCGAGATGGGGCCACCCATCTTATCCATTTCTTAGCTTGGTGCTTATCCTTCCCTCCCTCCCACCCTGAGGTGATGAACCTGGGACTTCCTCTGTCTTTCCTCAGCTGTGTTGCTGTCTTCCATGTGTGTGTTGAGTGACTTAGTTTTCTCACTTGTGCATATTCTGTATCTGCTCACAAGCGTCTATCTCTAGGTTATATTTTCTCCCTCTTTGCATGGTCAAAGCTTCTTGTGTGCACTCAGTACTCTAAAGATTCTCAGTTCCCTGTCCATGAACTCTCCTGCTGTTTCTTGTGAGTTTTCCACCCAACTCTGTGAACGTGCTCTTGGAAGCTGTCTTGTTTTCTTTGCATCTCTTGCCCATTGAGAATCTTTCTGATCTCTCTCAACACAATCGCACCTCTCCATGTCTGTCTGTATACAGCTCCCCCCGCCCCCTCTGTCTAACATGTTTTCTGTTTCTCTCCCTCTTCTTGTCTCTGCTTCTGTCTCCTCTCCTCCTCTCTTTCTTCTCCCTTTCCCCTGGTTGTTCCTCCTCCTCCTCCCCCTGCCCCCATCTCCCCTTGGTCCGTCCACTGCATAGTCTAAGGAGCTGCAGATCAAGAAGCAGTTCCAGGAGACGTGTAAGATCCAGACTCGGCAGTACAAGGCTCTGCGGGCACACTTGCTGGAGACCACGCCCAAAGCTCAGCACAAGAGCCTCCTTAAGCGGCTCAAGGAAGAACAGACCCGCAAGCTGGCAATCCTAGCTGAGCAGTACGACCAGTCCATCTCAGAGATGCTCAGCTCACAGGCGGTGAGGCCTGGGGTCCAGGGAGGGAGCATGGTGGAGGTTGGCCTTTGTATTTCCAGTTTAGCCGTGGGCACTGCAGGTGGGGGCTGTAGACAGAGATAGGGCTTTTTGTTCTTGGGAAACTCAGATATTCTTCCACTGTTGGTATTCTCTGCAATGGTTTTATTATTTCTCTTAAGTATTTTCTTAAGGTCTTGACAAAGCCAGCCTGCCTACTCCACCAAGAACCACCAAGGAAAGAGTGGCTGTAATTTTTTCCTGGGCCTGAGTTAGTTTAATCTGTGAACAGGGAACAAATAAAAATGATTGTGGCCCTCAGGCCAATTTGCCCAGACTTCTGGAGGATTTTGAAGGTTGCTGTTCTAAAAGTGATCACACATCACACTGGAATAGGCCACTTAAAATAACACTGTAAAAAGTAAAAGTGTCCTTATTCATTGCCGTTCCCTCACCTAACCCACCTCTCAGAGGTAACTGTTGTTAACAATTAATTGTATTTTAGATTTTTTCCTATGCATATTTAGAAAATTATATAAAAATTTTAAACAAAAATGGAATGATACTTTATATACTGGTCTCTAACTTCTTTTTCCACCTTGTATTTCTTGGACATCTTTCCATGTCAGTACACATATCTCATTTTTTAAGAGCATAGAGTTTTCCATGGTATGGATATACCATAATTTATTTAACCCATCCCTTACTGGTGGACATTTAGGTTGTTTCCAGTATTTTGCTATTACAACGCTTCAGTGAACACCTTCGAGCACATGTGCAAGTATACCTGGGGGATAAATTCCTGGAAGTGTAATTGCTGTGTCACAGGGTATGATGACCTTTCATTTTGATAGATGTTGAGACTGGCTGCTTCTTGAAACCTGAGGGCCCAGGCCTGCTGGGGCAGGGGAGGATTGTGGGGGTAGGGGAGGAGGCCCTGAAAACTTGCTCTACCTAATCTTTAGCTGCGGCTTGATGAGACCCAGGAGGCAGAGTTCCAGGCCTTACGGCAGCAGCTTCAACAGGAGCTGGAGCTGCTCAATGCTTACCAGAGCAAGATCAAGATCCGCACGGAGAGTCAACACGAGAGGGAGCTACGGGAGCTGGAGCAGAGAGTAGCTCTGAGGCGGGCACTGCTGGAGCAGCGGGTAAGAGGGCTGGGCTTCCAGGATGGGGTGGGGAGGGCAGCCCCCACCCCAGACCCTCTGACCTCTATTCTGGGTGCCTCAGGTGGAAGAGGAGCTGCTGGCCCTGCAGACGGGGCGCTCAGAGCGAATCCGGAGTTTGCTCGAGCGGCAGGCCCGTGAGATCGAGGCTTTCGATGCTGAGAGCATGAGGCTGGGCTTCTCCAGTATGGCGCTGGGGGGCATCCCAGCTGAGGCTGCTGCCCAGGGCTATCCTGCTCCACCCCCTGCCCCCGCCTGGCCCTCCCGTCCTGTTCCCCGTTCAGGGGCGCACTGGAGCCATGGCCCTCCTCCACCAGGCATGCCCCCCCCAGCCTGGCGTCAGCCCTCTCTCCTGGCTCCCCCGGGTCCCCCAAGCTGGCTGGGGCCCCCAGCACAGAGTGGGACACCCCGTGGTGGGGCCCTGCTGCTGCTAAGAAACAGCCCCCAGCCCCTGCGACGAGCAGCCTCGGGAGGCAGTGGCAGTGACAGTGTGGGCCCACCTGCTGCTGCAGTGCCTGGGCCTCTGAGCCGCAGCACCAGTGTCGCTTCCCACATCCTCAATGGTTCCTCCCACTTCTATTCCTGAAGTACAAGGTGGATAAGCCAATGAATGAGGCAGGGGTGGGTGGAGCCTGATCCTGGAGGGCTGTAAGCCTGAGGTCCACCCAAGGGTGGGGGACGGGAAATTGGCTCCAGCTCCCCTCAGACCTCATCTCATGAGCTTCTTGGGCTGGCCAGTGGCCCAAGGCCAGCTTGGGCATAGGTGCCTCAAGGCTGACCAGGAGCCCCTGCCTCCCCACCATGGTGCCAGGGTTTCTCTCCATCACGGCCTCGGGAAAGGAGGGAGATACGCGTGTCAAATATTCATCTAGTCCCCTGGGGGAGGGGAAGGGTGGGTCTAGATATATTATATAAAGAGAACTATACTACCCCCTGGAATGGGGCCATGGACTTGGGGACGCCAGGCCCCCCAGACCTGGAATGTGACGGAGCAGGTCTGGGGCCTGGGGTGGGGAGAACGGGAGGAAAAGTTCTTCCTGAAAGAAAGATCAGGATGGGGTCTTGGGGTCAGGATGCCTGGGTCTCTCCATTCCCCTGTTGCTGTCTGACGTCCTGTGCCGTCTTGTCCTTTATCCTTTTTTTTTTTTTTTTTTTTTAATTGAGATTTGAGCTGGGGCAGGGGAACAAAATAAGAACCTTAGAAGGGGCTGCTCCCAGGCCTGGGGGCAGTCATGAGAGCCCCTCCCAGCTACGGGGCTGGCACAGAGCCCCATGGCAAGCTTTTAATAAACTGTTGGTTATTCTAACAGATCCCAGGACTCACCTTTTCTGTCTAAGGTGTATATTAAGGAATGTTCAGTGGCAGGTGATAGTGTTACTTGTATTTAAAAAGAACTCACTGGGCTGTGTAACTAGAAATTTCAGTGACTTTACTGACTTTGGACATGACTGAATCCAGAGCTTCAATGGAAGTCATCAGTCTGGACCTCTGCTTCCCTTTGCTTTGGCTTCACATTTTCAGAAGGTTCACCTTACCCACAGGCCCCTGGCAGCTCCAACCTTACAACCTACCAACAACCTCAACAGCAAGAATTCCAGCAATCTTGAAGTGACTTCGTTGGTTTGATCTGTAGCCAGAGGCCTGGGGTGCTCTGATTGGTCAGGTTTAGACCCTGTACCCACCGCTTTAAGGCTGAAAGAGTCAGCCCGTGGACTAAGTGGCTGTTTCCAGAAAGGGGAAGAAAGACATAAACAACAGCTGTTCCCAAGACCTTTCATTTTGTGCTTCACATTCTTCTTAAGGCCAGTTATTCAGATCTTCCTCCCAACTAAGCTTTAGGTTATCAGACTAAAAGCAGGGTGGTCAGGGACTTCCCTGGTGGTCCTGTGATCAAGACTCCCTGCTTCCACTGCAGGGGGCAAGGGTTTGATCCCTGATTGGGGAACTAAGATCCCACATGCCACACAGCGTGGCCTAAGTAAATAAATAAAAGCGGGGTGGTCAGAGGGGCCCACTGGTCAGGCTGGAGAAAGCAGCCACACTCTGAATTAAGCCTGGTGGCAGACTGGATGGCAGGGTCAGGAGGCTGGGACTTTCTTTGGAGAATCTGGGGGAAATTAAAGGGAACCAGATCAAGGGGACAGTGGCTACTCCTCAGCTTCCTGGACCAAAGTACAGCGGGTGAGAGTGGGGGACCAGTTTTGATGAGGTGATTCAAACACTCCTTTATTGAGTCTTTAAAAATAAATCCCTGTAAACACTTTAAACTGGGAATGTGAAGCTGAGAAGTAGAATCCCAATAACTTGTGTCCCTGGGAGCTGGGAGTCTTCTCCGAAGAAAGCTGCTTCTGCTCTGCAGGCAGAGTTGGGGGTGGGTATGCTATATATGCTTTCTACAAGTGGAAAGTCCTGGGGACGGGGAGCTCAGTTGCTCTCGCCATCACTGCTGATGATGCCACGCATATGTGACCAGTCTGGGGGTGGGGGGCGGGGCCGCTCTTCCTCTGAGTCCAGGGTCCTGCGGTATAGTTCCCCCGGTGGGGCTGCTTCTCCTGCAGGGTTCCAGGCTGTGCGTCTGCGTGGCCGGCCTAGAGGGGAGGAGAAAGCAGGAGATGAGTGCTCTGAGAAAGTCCATGCTCCATCTGCTCCTGGAGAGTGGAAGGAAGCCCCTCACCTGAACCACTGATGATGTTGGTAATGTCCAAGGAGGCTACCTCAGCTGCCTCTTCCCGCTGCTCCTTCAGGGCCCGACACTTCTCTAAGGAAGGGTTACCTGGGGCAGAAGAAGCTCGTGGTCCTCTCCTGCCCAGCAGCCAAGGCTTTCTCCTGCAGCCCCCAGGGCACGCCCAGCCTCACCTTTCATGCCCAGGGCTTCCAGCTCTGCCCGGAGAACACTCAGGCGTTCCTTGTGTGAACGGCAGGAGCCCAGCAGCTTCTTGTAGTTTCGATGAGCCCCACAGGCCCGAATGTAGCGCTTTAGCCTCATCACAGACGGGTGGTCCTCACCAGGGCGACCAGAGCCAGCCTGGCAAGGGAAGATAGCAGCTGAAGGCCAAGCCTCTTGGGCTTGAGTCAGGGTCTCCCTCTTCCTTGATGGTAGCCTCCCACCCCATCTTCAACCCTCACCTTCCTGCCTTTATGTTCTGGACTGCCATCTGTGGAAGAGGAGGAGGAGCTTCGTGTCCTGCCTTTCTTGGAGCTCTTCTTGGAAGAGCGGTTCTTCCTCTCCTTCTTGGGGGTCCCCTCTGCCTCGCTGTCACTCACCTCCTTCTCCGAGTCACTTGCCTCGCCATTGATACTGCCCACGTTGGCTGTCTTTCCAGTAGTTGGTGTCATCTTCCTCCAGCTGTCTTCCCCATCCTCCTCACTGCTTCCACTCTGCCTTTTCCCACCCTTCGACTGGGTCTTGTCTTTGCTCTTCCTCTGCACTAGGGGCTCTTCATCTTCCCCACTGCTATCCCCGCTGCCTGCTGCTGATCTTCCCTTCTGTTCCTCTCTGTCCCCCGGGTATCCCAGCAGTCTTGCTGCCCTGCTTTTCTGCTTACAGCTCCTCTCCTCCGGAGAGGAGGACCTTTGACCTCCACTGCTCTGGGCTGTGAGTTTCCAATCCTCTTCTTCCTCTCTGTTCTCTTTTTTCTTGGCTAGGGTCTCCTCCTCCTCACTCTCCTTTTCACTTTCCTGGTGGCTTTTAGCTCCTTTCTTTCCCTTTGCCTTCTTTCCTGGCCCCTGGGCACTTTCCTCACTGTCTTCACTCTCCTCCCTGGCCTGTTTCCTACTGGCTGAGGCCTTGCCTGGTGCCTGCTTGTTCTTTGTCCCAGGCTTCTTCCTAGTCCTGCCCTTGGACTCCTTTTCCTCCTCCTCCTTCTCTTCCTTTTCCTCATCTTCCTCTTCCTCACTGCTTTCTTCTTTCCAGACCTTACTCTTTCTGGCAGAGCCCTCTTCCTCCTCCTCACTGCTCCCCTTCACCTCCTTCTCTAATCCCATCTTTGCAGTCAGGTCCCTCTGCTGTTCTTCCTCATCACTGCTCTCAATTGCTTTCTTTGAGGCTCGCTTTGGATTCTCATCCTCGGCTGGACTGACTTCTGCTGCCATCCCATTCTTTGCTGGGAGGCTGAAGCAGTCTGGACTGGAGGCTGCAGAGCTGGGCTCTGGAATGTGGAGAGAAGAGAAGGTTGGGACAGGTTCCTCCTGTCCCTTCTCCCTCCACTTGGGATTGGTTGCCTTGAATCCTGCTCTGATGGAGGGAAGGGCAGTAGGAAACAGCTCTCAGTCCACCCTGTTCCTGGTTCCTGACTCACGGGCCACGCACCCTCACCTAAGGCCTTGGAACATAACACACGCACAATAAATACCTTTAGCATGAACCAACTATGCACAAGGCACTAACCTGACTCCGAATTGAAACGGAACCTTTTTCTCGCTGGGTCACGGCAGGGGATGGGAGACCTCTTGGCCTTCTTGGCAACGTCGAGCCTCTTTTCCCTGCCACCGGCTTCATCCACCTGTGTGTGCATCAACAGAGCATCACGTGTACCAAGGTTGTGTTCTGCCCCACCGCTCTCAGGCCCCTCCTCCACGGCCACAACCCCCTCCCCTGCGGTGGCCCAGGCTCGGGCCCACACCTGCATCTTCAGCAGCTCCTCCTCCACTAGCCGCTTCAGCGCCTGCTTCTCCTCGGGTTCCAGGTGGTCGCGGCCCGCGTGAGCCAAGAACCTCCGCCGCACGATGGAGTGCGTAAGCGTGCTGCGGAAACACGTGTCACGACGGAGTCCCCGTCCCGCCCCTGCCCTTTACAACCCCGCCTCCAACCTCCGGTGCACCTGAGGTCCGGGCGGCCTTGGAAGAAGCTACGGGTGAACTCCTGCATCTCATTCTCCCGAGCCATTTTGCTCCACCTGATATTGGCGGCTCCCGCCTTTTTTCTTCTCGGCCTCCGTCCACGCGTTTGACAGGAGCTTTCGCACGCGCAGTATCGTGGCGCCGTGAGGTGGAGGACCGTTGAGTATCCGTTACGGGCCGCTTGGACCCAGAACTTTACGAGACAAAACTTGCCTTCCCCGAGCAGTTGGAGAGTCTCGCGGTTCCTTCCTTTTCTTAGAACGAATCTCTTTTGAAGGAGAATTCTCGTTAGAAACCGATTGGGAACCGGCTACACCTTTGGATGTAACAATCAACCCGCGACGCTGCCTCCGTTCGTGGTCACGGGCAGCAACTAGGCATCTGTGATTTTGAAAGACGGAAGGAAAAGGGCGTCCTCGCCAGGAGACTAGGAACCCCAGGAGGAATGTCTTCTCGTGGCTTCAAATCGCTAAGCACATTTCGAATCAGTAAGGGTGCCCTCCAGCGTCCGCCATCTTTGTGACATCATCGCGTCGGCGCGGCGCCATTTTTAGCGTATCCCCTGGAAGCAACGTTCCTTTCCCGGTATTCCCCAGGAGGGTTGCCGGTGTGGTTCCGATCCCTGGGCGCGGGGCACGCCGGGAGTTGTAGTCCCAGCGGACACAGCCCTGCCGACTCTCCGGAAGTGGAGGTGGGAGAGGCCGGGCTGAGCCGGCTCGGGGTAGCCCGGCTCCCGGCCAGTGCTGGGGCGCTTCTCTCGGGGCGGGTCATGAACGGGCCGGCTGACGGCGAAGTGGACTACAAGAAGAAATACCGGAACCTGAAGCGGAAGCTCAAATTCCTCATCTACGTGAGTGCTGGGGTGGTAAGGCGGTGGGGGGTGAGGCCTGGTGCCCGTAGGACTTCAGTTTACCTTTGTGTGAAGAGAGTAGGGTGAGCTGTGGCCGGCGTCCGGGCTCCGTTTACGGACGACCGTTGGCTCAGCTCCCACCTTGCCCGTAATACAGGAACACGAGTGCTTCCAGGAGGAGCTGAGGAAGGCGCAGAGGAAATTGCTGAAGGTGTCCCGGGACAAGAGGTGAGACACGTTGAGGGGAGGAGGGAGGCCAGTGGGTGATGTGGCTCCTATGGATCTGCATTCGGACCCCATCCTGGAATGGGCCACAAATGCATGATGCCTGCCTCGGAGCTGTTGTGAGGCTCCAACAGGCCAGCTGGAAGGGACGAGGGCCCTGGAGAACATTGCAGAGATGGGAATAAACACTCTGGTTCTCTCCGCCCCTTCCCTCAGTTTCCTCCTAGACCGACTTCTGCAGTACGAGAACGTGGATGAAGACTCTTCTGGTGAGCAAGGTCATGAAAAATTGGTGGAGGACATGCTCCTGGCACTCCAGCAAGCTTCCTGGGCCCTCCCTTTAGGCCTCGGAGGCCAATACAGCCTCCAATGGTTCTTAAGCCTAGTCGCTTATCCTCCTCCTCACTATTCTTTCACTCAAGTATGAGTGAGTATCTGCTGTATTTCAGGCAATGAGCTTTGCACAGAGGATACAGTGGTAACCAAGATGGATAAAAGCCTCTTGGAATTTGTATTCTTGTTGGGGGTAGTAAGTAAGCAAAGAAATAAACTAGAATTTTAGATTTGAGGAAGAAAATCAGGGTTACGTGGTAGTGATTGGAGTAGAACGGGGGTTGATAAACTTTCTCTGTAAAGGGCCAAGTAATAAGTATTTTAGGCTTTGCAGAACGTACAATTTCTGTTGCTCTTATACAGCTCTGCCTTTGTAGTGCAGAAACAGCAATAGGTGAGGTGTAAATAAGTGAGCATGGCTGTGTTTCAATAAAACTTTATTTATGAAGACTGAAATTTGAATTTCATAAAACTTTCACGTCATGAAATATTTTTCTTTGGAGTTTCTTTTCCCCCAACCATTTAAAAATGTAAAAGCCGTTCTTAGTTTACAGACCATACAAAAGCAGATGGCAGGCAACATCTTAATAAAGAATTCAAGAAAGGCTTTTTTCAGGAAGTAATGTTGGAGCTGGGACCTAGGTAAGAAGAAGATATGAAGATGAGTGAGAGATTTCCCACAGAGGGAGTCACAGATGCAGATTCCCTGAGGTAAAAACGTACCAGGTTTTTTGAGGAGAAGGGCTGAAGCACATAAAGCACTGTTCTCAGACTTTTTTTGAGCACGGTTTATAACCAATAATATATTTTATATCGTGACCAACCCCCACGTACTTACTTGCTTATAAAACAAAATTTAGTGAAATAATGTTAAGAGCCCTATGTGCAGTTCTGATACTGTTTAGACTGCTTTTTTTTTTTTCCATTTAATGCTGGTTGTAAATCAATAAGTTGAATTTGTGACCCACTATTGGGTTGATACCCACAATTTGAAAAAGTCCTAAGGTGGGCCTTTGTGGCCCAGTTTTTCTCATAAGCCATGTCACACGCAATCACCTCTCTCCATAGTGTCTAGAGCAAGGGTCAGCAAACAGCCAGGTTGCTTGTTTTTGTTTTATTTATTTGTTTGTTTGTTTGTTTGTTTATGGCTGCGTTGGGTCTTCATTGCTGCGCGCTGGCTTTCTCTAGTTGCAGCGAGTGGGGGCTACTCTTTGTTGCGGTGCGCGGGCTTCTCATTGCGGTGGCTTCTCTTGTTGCGTGTGGAGCACGGGCTCTAGGCGCGCGGGCTTCAGTAGTTGCGGCTCACGGGCTTAGATGCTGCACGGCATGTGGATCTTCCCGGACCAGGGATCGAACCCATGCCCGCTGCATTGGCCAGCGGATTCTTAACCACTGCCCCACCAGAAAAGTCCCCAGATTGCTTGTTTTTGTAAATAATGTTTTATTAGAACATGCAACACCTATTTATTTACATATTATAGGAAGACAGTAGATGAGGTCAAAGAAGTAGGTAGGAGCCAACTCATGTAGGTCATGGCAAAACATTTGGCTTTCACTCTAACTTTTCATTGCCTTCGTGTTCCTTCCTGGAGGTCTTTCAGTTAAACTTCCTTTTGGAGGGGGACTTCAGGATAGGAGGCTTGAGGGAACCCAGCCTGTTTATGATCAGAGTGGGATATAGTTGAGAAACAAGAGCCAGAGACATAAGCCACCACTTATCTCCTGGAGAAGCCCACAGTGTGGTCAGGGAGACACCCACATATGACACGTCCTAGCAGAGTGAGGAGAGCCCTGACCAGTGAGGGTAGAGGGTTCTGGAAGAGTCAGCCATCAACTGGGCCTGAGGGATTCTGGGAGACTTCTCAGAGAGGTGGCATTTAATCTGCTTCTTAAAGAATCTATCTGAGCAGAGAAATCGGGAATAGCATATTTTACGTGCAAATGGTTATCTGTTAAGTGAATGATGGGCTTTCTAGATAGAGGCACAAATCTGGGGAATGAATTTTGGTTTTGAGAAAATAGGTTGGTGTGATGTGAAGAATACAGTTTGGTTGGGAGACCAGAAAGGTGGGTTGGGGCTATATTAAGAAGCACTTCAAATGCTTCCAGGCATTGGGAAGGATATGATCAGTTTTGTGTTTTAGGTTGTTCTGCGGTTGGGGAGGACAGTGGGTGGCAGGAGAGGTGAGATTGCTTAGCAGGCAATTTTGACATGGTGGTGACCTGACCTCATGACAGTTGGAATGGGGAGCAGTGGGTGAAGGTAGGAGAGACTTGGGGGGCAAATTACCAGGACCCTGCATATGTGGAGTGGGGCAGAGGTAAGCGCTGGACAGCTTAGAGGCGAATAAGGAGAGAATAGCATAAAATGGTCAGGAGTCGGAGGCCTGGGCTCAAGTCCCAGTCCAACACCTTCCTCTCTCAGCCTCCGTGACTGCATCTGAAAAGCGGAGGTGACGTCTTCCCTTTCCTCCTTGGATAGTTCTGAAGACAAGGAGAGGCAGTGAATGTCAAGCACCTGTTCAGAGCCTGGCACATAGAAAATGCTTGACAGTATGTTTACCGTGGAGGAGTCCAGGCAGGAAGTAGGTCATAAAGGACATTTTAAGCAGCTGGGGAAGCTGTGGGCCTCCCCAGAATAGCACCTGTGTGCCCTTCAGATTCCCCAGAACCCTTCCGTAGAGTTGAGATTATGCCCCTCTGGGGTAGACGGGACTCCCACCCACTACTTACCAGCCCTCCCCCTCACAGACTCAGATGCCACTGCATCTTCAGATAACAGCGAGACAGAGGGGACACCCAAGTTGTCGGACACGCCAGTCCCTAAGAGGTGAGAAGAAGCCATCATTCTTCCCTGGAGGGTGGGGGGGGTTGGAGAGGGTACCTGGGCTGCCTCTTGCCTCTGACCCCCTCCCCTGTCCTTTCTCCAGGAAGAGAAGCCCTCCGCTGGGGGGTGCCCCCTCCCCCACCAGCCTCTCCCTGCCTCCTTCAACAGGGTTTCCCCTTCAGGCCTCTGGGGCCCCCTCCCCATACCTGAGCTCGGTGAGTTGGGGTCAAGGGTGGGAAATGGTCAGATGCCTGGGAATAAGGTGGGCATCATTTGGGCAGAGGGTCCAGGCCTCAGGGTGAAGCCAGCCCAGCACCAAGAACATCTGTCTGGGTGTGGCCAGCAAGCGTCCCTCGGAGGGGTGTGAGTCGGGGCTGCCTACTTCTCTCTGGTGTAGGAACGGGGGACAGGCGTGACTGAGGAGAGGAGACCCCAGGACACAGTCCTGCTGCTGTCCCCTCCCGTCTGTTCTCAGGAGCCACACTCATCACCATCTCTTGTTTTTCCATTCTTCCTCCTGTTTGCATTTCTTCCTTCTGCCCCCACCCCATCCACTCCATTTCCCATCTCCATCCCCTCACTCCTGCCTGCAGCTGGCTTCCCCCACCTACCCCCCATTCCCTTCTGACTACCTGGCCCTGCAGCTGCCCGAGCCCAGCCCCCTGAGGCCCAAGCGGGAGAAACGGCCCCGCCTGCCCCGGAAACTCAAGGTACCCTGTTTGGGGGACGTTAGGGAGGGGCCAGAATGGCAGGACAGCCACCTGAGGGAGGCTCAGGACGGCTGGGGGCCTGTCCGAGAACTTCGAAGGGCTGATTTGGGGCTGCTGCTGATGGGGACCCAGCCCAGGGTTAGGCACTGAGGGGCGGGTCCCAGAAGTCCTGGCTCACAGGCTCCCTGTGAGACCAGTCAGGGCAGGCCCAGGCTGGGGGAGCTCAGAGTGAAGATGGCTGGGGGCCAGGCTCATTTTCACAAGTGTTCTGTACTGCCAGGCAGCCCCCAAGGAGGGGCAGAGTTGTGGGGTCTAGAATCAAGTCAAGGTTGCACCACTTAAAAACCATGTGACCATGACCCTCTAGGTCTCAGATTGTGTGTCTGTAAAGTGAGTGATCAAACCATGTGTAATCAGCAAGTGTTGTGGAGCATCTGCTGTGTACTAGGCACCGTGCTAGGTGCTGCAGATACAATAGCGAACAAAACAGAAATCCCTGCTTTCATGGAGCCCACGTTCTTGAAGGTAGGCAGGAAACAAGCAAGATAAAAAGGTGACAGTGTAGAAAGATAGATTCAGGTAAAGAGCGTGGAAAACACCAGAGTACATGGGGCTGATATTTACAGTGGGGTGGTCAGAGACTTAAAGGAAATGAGCAAAGCCCTCTGGCTCTCTGCAAAGTGTTTCATTCAGGAAGAACCAGCACAGGGGCCCTGGGGGTGGGTACGTGTTCGGCTTCTTCAAGGACTAGGAAGGAGGCCAGTGTGGTCGGAGGAGAGGGAGAGGGAGAGTGACCAGAGAGCAGGTCAGAACAGCACCTGAGGGGGCAAGGCTGTGGAGGGCCTCGGAGGTGTTGGGAAGTTTTTGGCTGGTACTGTGAGTGAAACGGGAGCCACTGGAGAAGGTGGGGCAGAGGGGTGTCTGATCTGATTGACGTGTTAAGCAAATTGCTTGACACTGCAGTGAATAGGCTGGTGGGTGGGGGGTCAGGATGGAAGTGGGGAGACCAGTGAGGAGGCTCCTGCAGTCAACCAGGCAGCAAGGGGGACGGGTGAAAAGTGGGTGATGGGTCTCTTTCAAAGAATGAGCCCCAGGAAGAGCCGTGTGGGCTGTGAGAGAGAGGGGCGTTGAGGGTGACTCCAGGGGTTTTGGCCTGAGCAGCCAAAGAAGTGGCCCTTTTCTGAGTCGGGGAGGATTGGGAGGAACAGGTTTGGGAAGGAAGGTGAGTTTGGCTTTGGATGTCTTGAGATGCTCTCTGGAAATGTCAACGAGACAACTGGGTAACGTGAGCCTGGGCCGCACGGGGGGCGTATTTGGAAGTCACGGGCAGGGAGGTGGATGGCAAGGAGAAGAGGTCTCTGCACCCTGAGCCCCGGGAGAGATGAGGACACGGAAGGCACAGTGCCCTTCCAGCTCTGAGTCAAAGTGAAATAAGGACCGGGCTGGCAGCTCTCAAGTTGGGTGAACTGTAGACTCGAGACTCTGGAGCCAGAAGTGGAATGGGAGCCCTGCTTGTGGTGATTAGGAGTGTGGGTTCTGGAGTTTTAACCCCAGCTCTGCCACTTCCTCCCGCATGACCTTGGCCCTTGAGCCTGGAAGATGAGTAGATAATGGGTGACGATACTGCTCAGCTCCTGCTTCACGCTACTTGGCAGGGGTTCTGCTTCCTGGGCCGGGCGGACTGGTGGAGAAGGCACGGGCCAGAGAAACCTGGAGCCGAGCGTGAAGGTGCGGCGTGGTGTGCGCTTGGCAGTTCAGGGCTCTGAAGTGCTGGCTCGAGATGCAGAGGCGTGTCAGGGAGCTAGTTCGGGGCAGGCAGGGGGAAAGGGCCCAAACCAATGGCGGTGCATGGGGGAGGGGATAAATCAGGGATGGCCTCAAAGAACAGGTGACATTTGAGCCCAGGGTGAGATTTGGATATTCAGCCTGAGGCAGTTGTGGAAGGAAGGCGGGACGCGGCAAAAGTGGTGTTTGGGCTGGAGCCGGAGGGGTGAGAGCGAACAGCGTAGCAAAGATAGGGTGGGTCAGGTCATAGAAGGCTGGGTGTCCTGTGAGGAGAGTGGGGGTCCCTGAAGTTTCTGGGTGTGGTGGTGTGAGGAGAGGGGAGGGGACGCTGTGAAGACTGAAGCAGGTCAGTCAGGAGCCTGGGCCTCACCCATTTTAGCTGAGTTTCCTCCACGCACTCGCCATGCGACTTGGGCGCATCATTTAACTCTCGGAGCCTCCACTTGCTTCTCTGTTCTGTGGGGTCGTTGTGAGGATAAAATGAGTTAAGAGAGAGAAAACACTTAGCCCAGTGCCTTGTCCCTAGTACGCCACAGATAAGCATTCGCTACCGTGGGTCACGCTGAGGAGGCCATGAAGTCAGTCCAAGCAGGGGTAGGACATGGGGCCTCGGGTAGGTAATCAAAAGGTGGTGGCCCGAGGAGGGGGACAGTCATGCCGCCAGCCTTTTCAGTCGTGCGTGCGCATCTGCTCCCGTGTGTGCACGTGAGTGCCTGATACTGGGTGCAAGGGCGCTGTTCAGAGCTGGGCTTCCTGTCTGTCTACAAACCCACTCTGGCCCTCCATGCCACCCTAGGAACAGCGGCGTTGAGGGGCCCGCCTTGAGAAGCAGAGAGTAGGCCACAGGGGCCCGAATGTGTTAAGGCAATCAGAAGGGCCACTGTGAAGACCACTGCCATCTCCCCACCCAGGGCCAGACTGGACTCTGCCTGGTGGGGACCTGGCAGGCCTGTGCTTTCAAACCTCCATTTCCAAGCCTCCGTTTCCTCCTCTGGCTGATGACCTCTCCTCCCTTCCAGGGTGGTCGGAATGGTGAGAGATCATTAATGGAAGTCACCTGGCACATAGTAGGTGCTCAGTTTGTGCCCACAGGCAAAGCAGGAGGCCCACAGAGCTCTGGGAAGGATTCAGAAGGACCTGGCAGGGGTGGGGCTGGAGGGCTGGGCAGGACAGAGGCCACTTCCCAGCCTCAGAGCACAAGGCAGGACCTTTGACAAATAGAAAAGGACAGTCCAGGTGGAAGGACTGGCGTGTTCTCAGGCAGTGCCTGTCCTGAGTGCAACGAGGAGCCGGAGGCCGAGTAGAGGAGTGACACACTCAGGTTTGTGTTTTAGAGAGCTTACTCTGACTGCAGTGCGGAGGAGGAGCTGGATCTTGGAGAGGCTGAAGGCAGGGAGTCCAGTTAGGAAGCTGGTCCTGTAGCCCAGGTGAGCTGAGAGGAGGGCCTGGCCTAGGCCGGTGGCTGTGGGGATCCCAAAGAGGGGCCCCTCCCAGATACAAGAGGTAGAAGCCTCCCATGGCAGGGGGTGAAGACCTTTGACACCTTCCACCGAACCAGTGAGCCTCTCAGGAGGGAGAGGAGGCCAGTGTGGCAGGTGGTATTGGAGGTGCCTGGAGGCGGGCAGGCAGGCACTCCAGGCTGGCTCTGGCTCTGGCTCTGGCTGCTATCCCAGGGGCAGCCACAGTGCCTTACTGGCAAGGGCAGGGCCCAGCCTTTCCCTCCTGGTTTCCTGTGAGACTCCCTCCACCGCCACCCTCATCAGCACTTCCATCACCACCCCTCACCCCCACACACTTGCTGGTGTGAGACTCTGCAGGGCTGAGGTGGGGCAGGCTCCCTGATTCCAGCCGTGGCTGGTCTGGCTGTGTCCACTACCCCTTGAATGAGCCTTTGCCCCCTTCCCCATCCCCTGGAACTGTCTTACGGGGCAGTGCCAGCCTCCTGGAGGTCCCAGTGCCTCCCTGATAGGCCCTCCCTGTGTTTCTCCCCACTGCTGCAGATGGCGGTAGGACCCCCCGACTGCCCCGTGGGAGGGCCGCTGACCTTCCCAGGCCGGGGTTCTGGGGCCGGCGTGGGGGCAGCCCTGGCCCCACTGCCCCCACCCAAGATGCCTCCCCCTACGATCCTGAGCGCCGTCCCTCGGCAGATGTTCAGCGACGCGGGCAGCGGGGACGACGCCCTGGACGGGGATGACGACCTGGTGATCGACATCCCGGAGTGAACCCCTCTGCCCGACCCCCTGCCCAGCGCCCTCTGTGTCAGCACACGTGAGCCCCCAGCTTCCACAGAGACGTTTATTGACGCCCGGTTGCCATGCTGTGGCCACTGACACAATCAGAAAAGGCGTAAACATGCATGAATGTCCCCCGGAAGGTGGGCCCTCTCCAGGGAGGGCAGGGGCCCTGCCTTCACATCCCAGCCCAATCCAGGGGACAGTTATTTAAATGAGTGGCCAGGAGCATCTGCCACCTCTCAGAGAGGCAGAGACCCTGCGGTGGCCCCCCACTTAAAAGGGCAGCTGTACAGGGCTCGGTGGTGGTGTTTTTTAATGAAGATTCTGCATTAAAGGAGTGGTTCTTTTTTTGTGTATCATTTTCATCTTTGGAAACTTCCTCCTCCAAACCCCCCCTAATCCGACCTCCTCCCTGGAGGGGAGGGGGCCGGGCAGCCTGGAGAGGCAGGAGAGAGGAACAGCAGCCGGGTCCTTGGGGCAGGGGCACTGTGGGATCCCCCCTGCAGGTGCGCTCTGGATGGGTGGTTTGCATATTTGTCTGCTGTAGCGAGTCAGGCAGGAGGAAGTTTGCATATGTGAATATAGATCTCCACAGTCCCTCACAAGAAGACAGACCCACAGTCACGGAGACGCTCACGAAACAAGACAAGTAGTGCGGGGTGGGGCCTCCACCCCGTGTAAACGTGCAACACACTCGTGCGAAGGCTGCCTACTGGGCCCAGCCCTAAGGGTCCTGTGCTGGGCAGCCACTGTCCTGCTCAGGCTGAGGGCAGGGCTCCGGCTGCTGGGGGCAACTGGCTGGTCAAGGTGTGCCAGCGCTCCAGGGCTGCGTCCGGCTGCTGCAGACAGTCGCTCCAGTGCTTCCGGGCCTCTCTCCGGGCGCCTGGCCCCAGGGCCACGCCACCTGGGAGCAGTAGAGGCAGGCAAGATCAGGGCCGGGCTCACTGCCGGGCTGCCCTCCATCAGCACCACCCAGCAGGCTCCTCCCTCACCGATGAAGTCGTTGGATTTGCCAATGTCATAGTCCCAGACTGTGACTTCCAGAGTCTTGCTGGCCAGAGTGGAGAGCTCCATCTCGTAGAAGAACTCCTGGGACAGGGCAAGCGACACCTTCCATGAGGCGCAGCCCCCACTCCCAGCCCCAGCCCCGCTCGATTTCTGGCCTCTGCCCCATTTACCTCATTAAATTCCGGGTTTAGAGTCTTCTTCTTCACACATGTTTTGTGCTTGGATTTCTTATCCACATCCGGCCTCAGGTATCTGCCGCGGGGGAGGAGGGACAGGTGGGGGAGCAGATCAGTCAGGGACAGGCCAGGCCCAGAAGAGGATGGGGCTGGTGGCAAGTCCCTGGGGAGGGGAGGGTGGGCCTCGGGGCAGGGCGAGGGCTCACGTCTTGACGTAGGGGTCCGAGTAGCCATTGACGTCCATGGCAGCCAGGTGGGCACAGCGCACGATGCCCACCAGCAGCCCGCGGCGCCGAGAACTATAGCTGAGGCTCAGCAGGATGCGCCCGCGCTCTTCCAGCAGCCCAGGCCCCTGCTCCACCTGCTCCAGCTGCCGGCAGACGCGGGCGTCAGCTGGCACCCTCACCACCTCCCGCCCAGATGCAGTCCCTGTGGGTGGCTCACCTCCTTCAGGTAACAGGAGATGCCCCTCAGCGCCACAGACATGGAAGAGGGTGAAGCCAGCTGAGAGGGCAGAGAGAAAGTTCTGGAAACCTGATCTCCCCAGGGCCCCCTTCCCGTGGTACCCCGCAGCCCCGCACAGACCGGGACCTGGTGCTCAAGGCAGATGTTAAAATGCTTCTTCTGTGAAGGCTTGAGGCGGCGGAGGGGTACACGGATCTCCCCGATGAACTCGTTGTGGCTCAGCTTGTCTTCGTCACAGACGGAGATCCTGGTAGGGAACTGCAGGGTCAAGGCCCCCTGGGGTACCTGAGCCCCACTCCAGTTTGGGAGAAAGGTCCTCCGACTGATGTCTGAACACTTCGAGGCTGGTCCCAGCTCTACCCTAAATACTCTACACCTCACTTGTAACATGGGCTGCCTCAGGGCTGTGTGGGGAGCACCAGGCCCGGAGCTGGGGGAGGATGCTTTGATTTGCCCTGTTCCTCTGCACCTCCCTTTCCAGCTGCCCAGGCTGTCCCTGGCCCATTAGGACCTGCTCAGCTCCTTGAGGAAGCCCTCACAAATCTTGGGAAAACACACACACACACACACACACACACACACACACACACACACACACACACACACACACACACACACACACACACACACACACACACACACACACACACACACACACACACACACACACACACACACACACACACACACACACCGTTCAGGCCTGGGGACAGGATCCAACTGAACATGCAGAGGGTGTGCACTGGTGGATGTGGGTCACGGGTCTAGGATGTAAGAGCTAGAAGGGCCTGAAGGAGTCGGACCAGGAGCGCATACCTCCCCCTAGAGCCCTTGTCCTTTCCTGTGTGGAGCAGGGAGCCAGCCTGGGAGAGACTCATGAACCCAGCAATTAAGAGATTATTGCTTTTACTTCCATCCGTCTAGGTCTGCAGCCCCTTTCCCTGGCTTCTGCTGTGACACTCTCGAGCAGTTGTGTCATGCAGAGGTGTTCAATTCCCAGCTCCGCCACCTAGCAACCGCATGACCTTGAGCAAGTCACTTAACCTCCCTAAGCCTCATTCCCATTTCTGTCCACTCCTTAGAGATGTTAGGGAGACACGGGCAGCAGAATGGGCAGACCTCTGCTGCACCGGTCTGACTTAAGTCAGGGGCTCTGAGAAGGGGTCTCAGTGAGCAGGGAGAGATTGCAGGAGAAGGCAAAGCCTCAAATGATGAGTGGGATTTAGGCCGGCAGAGAGAGGAAGCAGGAAAAGACACGACAGGCAAAGGTCAGGAGACAGGAATCCGACCAGTCGCAAGAGGGCGGTCCTCTGTTGGAGGAGCAGTAGGAGCTATTTGGAGGGCAGGAACCCAGGGGAACATTCTGGCCTGCTCCCGAAGGGGACAGGGAGCCACTGATGGTTCTACAGCATCCGAGGGCTTAATGGGAGGTGGGTCGACCAACCAAAGAAGGTTCCAATGACAGCTGTCCCCAAGGAGGTGCTGAGCTGGACTCGTTGGTAACCGGGAGGACGGACCCCTCACCTGAGCACCTTGTGGGTGATGTCATCATCTGTGATTCCGCTGTACGTCAGGTCCTCATTCCACACGGGATTCAGCGTGTTCCTCAGAGTCTTAGTTTTTAGCTTATTGGCCTTAGGTGTGGGGACGAAGTGTTCACAGTACATGTCCCCCAGACCCACAGAGGCTGGAGGCAGACGAAGGTTGGGGGCAGACCCACAAGCTGGGTCAGGCTGGGGGGCGAGGGTAGGGGGAGGCCGTTACCTTGCAGGCTCCAGGCAGCAGGTGCAGCTTGACGTAGGGGTCGGCCAGGCCGTTGAAATCCATGGGCTTGAGGCCCTAGGGATGAGGGGAGGGAAGAGAGCTGTGAGTTTGCAGCCTGCCCACCCTCCCTCCCTCTCTCTCTGCAGTGTGGACCCTTGGGGGCTGGAGAGCCAAGATGGGTGCTGGGAGAGGAGCAGGAGTCAGGCCTGGGGAAGGGAAGGGAGGATGGAAACGCACCCCTCTCAGGGTAGGAGGCAAACAGGGCCGGGGCTCTCGGGGGGCAGGGAGTACCCACCTTGGCCCTGAGGATCCTACAGTGCAGAGTGCAGGAAGCCTGGTCGTAGAGAAGGTCAAACTCCAGCGTGCCCAGGGCGGCTGGAGAAGAGGGAAGAGGCAACCTGAGTCCGTGTGTAAAGACAGGTGTGTGTGAGAGACAGGTGGGCAGGCCTGCTACGTGTGCCAGCTGTGAAGGTTTGTGCGTGTCTGTGCCTGTCAGCCTGCTTGTGTGTGCACGTCTGGGTCCCTGGCTGGGCTGCAACTGGTGCTCTGTGGGTGGTTGAGTGCCTCAGCAGAAATATTGAATATTGAGCCTAGCTGAACCTGTAATCTCCACTCTGACTGCAGCTGTGGTGGCGGTGCCCGCCGCCTCCCCACCCCCAGCAGGGCCCCATCCCCTTCCCACAAGCCTGGAGGCCCCCATTAGCACCCTGGGCCCTTCAAGCCCACAGACTCACTGGTATCATCCGAGTCATAGCTGTCCACCTCAGCTCCATCTTCGGGCGTGGTGGCCCCAAGGAGGGCTGTAGGGGGTGCCAGGGCCAGGGGGCCCAGATGAGCAGGGGCCTCTCCGAAGCCCCCGCCACCTCCTTCAGGTCCTGGTCCCCGGCGGGGGAAGTAGTCAGAGATCTGGCGGATGGGCCGGATGGGCCCCGGGCACACGTTGATGGCCATGTGCTCTTGGATGTTGATGGTCATGCGGTCGCCCCTGCGGCCCCTCATGCAGCACCCCTGGCTGCGGGAGGGAGGTTCGAGTGAGCTTGAGCCCGGGGCTGACTTCTCAAACCTACCCGTCTGCTGGCTGAGGGCCAGGCGGCACCCGCCGGGGTCTGTGGGCCCTCACTGGCCTCCCTTCCTAGGTGCTGAGGGAGAGGGCAGCCTGTGCCCGCTGACGGGCAGGCAGAAGGCCTGGGCCCTCCAGACCCCAAGCTGTGCTCCACGGGGCTGGGCTGCCAGCCCACTCCCCCCAGATAGGTCCTGGCTCCACCTCAGCCTTGCCCACCTTCCTCTAGATTGTCCCTCTGTCCTCTTCCCAGTGCCAGCCCCTCATTCTGGGCTTCTGTCTGCCCTGGGCCCTGCCTACCCCTGAAGCTGCCCCCTAGGCCTCCTCCTCTGTCTCTCTGAGGCTTTGACTATCCTTCTGCACCAGGCGCTTGTCTGGTCTGGGGGTCACCCACCTCTTAGGTTTTCACTTCCCACTGTCCCTTCGTTCAGCCCCAGGATCTGCCCGCCTGCCTGGGCCCCCCATCCGCTGCCACCCAAGGTGAGGACCCCTGCCTCAGATGCCTCCTCCTGAAACTGGCTCTCCAGAGGAGCAAGAAATTACAGCCTTCGGAGAGCTAAACACCCCCAGGGGCACACACAGGCTAACACACACTCACCCTCACCCTCTCGCCCCCGGCAGCCCAGCCCCCTGCACCTGTCTCTGCGCCTCCAACAGGTGCCCAAGCACTGGGGGGCCAGCGGGTGCGAGCTGGGCGGTGGCAGCCGGCGATTCCCAGGGCGGCCGGCGAGAAGAGCGCCGAGTCCGGCAGTCTGAGCCGAGAGGGAGGGAGAGCAGGAGAAAGTGCGGGGAGGAGGGGGTGGGGGTGAGCGAGGTGGAGGCGAGGATGCAGCCGGCGCAGGCGGCGCGGGGCGGGGAGGGGCGGACGGAGGCTGGGGAGGGGGCGGGACTCTCCCGCCGGCGCCCGCCCGGGCACACTTAGGAGCGCACACGGGTGCACACACATTCACGGGCAGGCTGGCACACGCATCTTGCACGGGCACTCCCGCGCACACGCCTGTGCCCACGTGCACACACCACAGTCATGCACAAACCCAGACACGCGCTGGCACACTCACCCTGGAGAACTTCGCACACACACGCTCGCAGACACACGGGTTCCCTGCGCCGCCAGGAACCCACAGTGAGAACTGCCCGGTGTTCCCCAACTCCTCCCCGCGCCGCCCCCGCGCCGAGCCGGCGGAGCCTCCCTCCGCCCCTCTCTCCTAGCTTCTCTCCCGGGTCTCCAGTGCAGACCACCGGCCTAGTTGCCGTGGCGACGCCGGCTCCTCCTCCTTCCCCGCCCCCTACCTCGCGCGTCCTTATGCCCCTCCCCCGCAGAGAGCGTTTGGAGGAGGGGGCGGGGTGTCTGGCCCTCCCCTACCAAATATCCGTAGGGGCGGGGCCTGTGGGGGCGGGGCTTAGAGATCCGCAGTGACCCAGGAGCGGGCTGGGGAAGGGGGTCTGATCCGCCTGCGGTCCCTGGTTTGAAATCTCGGGGTCTCGGACCCTGGCTGGGAAACCTGAGAGTCTGAGGCCTGAGGCTGTGGCTTCCCCCCACGCCTCCTTCCTTTAGTTGTTCAGGCTTCTCTCCTGTGACCCAACCCAGCCCCCGAGGGTCCAAGTCCCCTTCTCAGGGATGGCATCTCCTTTGGGAATCCGCCTTCCCTCACCCTCCCATCTCCAGTTGACCCTCAGGTGGAGCGGAGCGTGGGGTTTCGCTCTGAATGCCTCAGAGCCCTGCAGGCCTTCCTCCCCTCTCTGCTGTCTCTCACCTGAGCCCTGCCACCTGCCTGTTGGTCTAACTCCAGCCTTTGATCTTGGCTCTCCGTTGTCCAAAACTTGCCAGCCCCCAATGACAAAGTCCTCACAGTGACCTTCAAGGCCCTTCAGCCCAAGACCCTGACTTCTCTAATCTCATCCCCCGTGCTCATCTTGCTGGCTCTCAGGACCATTACTTGCGGTTCCCGGAACACACCTGGATCTCTCACACCTGTGCACCTTTGCTCATACAAGTTCCTCAGCCTGGAAGATCTTTCCTTTCTTCAGGGGTCATCCCGGACCCCCTCTTCCTAAGAGACTTACTGGAACATCTCCCCACCCCCAGCGCAGCCCCCAGCTTCCAGTGCTGTCGCAGCCTCAGCCCTGGTGGTGCTGGTTTGTCACGTCTGTTTCCATTTCTGTCTCCCCCACTACTGGGGAGCAGAGGCTGCCGCATGCTAGGCCTGGCACTAGTTTGGCATCACTAAATATTGTGATTTTAGGTTGCATAGCAATGTGAATATACTTAACATTGCTGAACTTTGTGCCTGAAAACGGCTAAGATATAACTATTCATTCATATGTGGATTTTTACGCCAATTTTTTTAAAGTAAGAGAAATGTAAAACCAAACTATGCTGAGATACCACTTGTCACCCATCAAATGGTGAAATTCAAAGCAAATGTTAACCACAGTGTTGGTGAGGCTGTGAGTAAATGGGCACCACCTCGGTAGCTGAAACGGAGCAGGACCCTATGGTCTTAGCCCCTCCGTGTCCTCAGCCTGCCTTTTGTCTGTGGGAAAACTTTAGCCAAACAATAAGTTTAGGGCTTCCCTGGTGGCGCAGTGGTTAAGAATCCACCTGCCAATGCAGGGGACACGGGTTCGAGCCCTGGTCCGGGAAGATCCCACGTGCCGCGGAGTAACTAAGCCCGTGGGCCACAACTACTGAGCCTGCGCTCTAGAGCCCGCGAGCCACAATTACTGAGCCTGCGTGCCGCAACTACTGAAGCCCTTGCGCCTAGAGCCCGTGCTCCTCAATGAGAAGCCACCGCAATGAGAAGCCCGTGCTCCGCAACAAAGAGTAGCCCCCGCTCGCCACAACTAGGGAAAAGCCCGCGGCGCAGCAACAAAGACCCAATACAGCCAAAAATAAATTTTAAAATAAATAAATAAATAAACAAAGAATACGTTTAATCAGAGAAGTGAGAAAATGCAGAAACAAAGGAAAACAGTCCAGCAAGACTAAATAATAATAGTTTAGTCATTAAGCATAGTTAAGGACCCTTAGTTCCTTCTCAAGGGCTATAGATAATATTGAGCCATCTCCAGTGAGCTGTCTTGTAGATACTGAAACCCGCACCAGGTGGAAGAAGTTAACTACATGATGACCAGACTGTAGCCATGACATAAGCTCCCACAATTCCAAGAACTGGCCTCCAAGAAATGGGAACAATCAACCCCGGAACTAAAGGCTAACTGTACTTAAAACAATCAAGATGACACTGATCAGACCACCGCAGGACAAATTTCAACATGACTGTCAGAGCTGACTGTGCTGTTCCTGCATGTAGCCCCCTCCCTCCGTCTATAAAAGCTCTTGCCCACTGATTTGCAGTGGGGGGGAGTCGCCCTTTGGATAGGAGTCCACCCTCCCCACAGGTTGCCAGCATCCAAAATAAAGCAAACTTTCCTTTGCACCAACCTTGCTCCTTTATTGGCTCTTGCGCAGCAAGCAGCCGGACCCCACTTTCAGTTACATAGCCACTGTCAGACTCTTTGATCCAAAAAATCCACTTCTAGGATTTGGCCCATGAGCAAAATAATGGAAGTTCAAGGCTATTAACTGCAGCATGTCTTCAATGGCAAAAGACTGGAAACAACCTAAATGTCCACGACTGGTTCAATCAGTTATGAGAATTTCATACAGTGAAATAACATGCAGCCATGACAAAGAAAGAGGCCCTTTATGTACTTGTACAGAATCATCTTCACAATCTCATGGTAACTGAAAAAACTAAGATAAGGAGGAGCATGAATGGAATGCTGCCATAAAAAAAAAAGAGCGCTTATATATGTTTATTTGTGCATAAATTATTCCTGGAAGGCTGCACAAGAAAGTGGTAACTATGGTGACCTCTGAGGAGGCTGCTGTGAGGCAGGGGAGGACAGGAAGAGGATTTATTTTGTACCATGTGCATATGTTACCTACTCAAAAGAATACACTAAAATAATATCTTTTTTTAGATAAAGGCAACAATTAGGTTTCCTCTGAGGTTCTCCAGTATAAGAAAGGAGGAGGCAAGACTAAGGGAGACACCGTCCAGGAGCAGGTGGGTTTGGGGAGAGGCAGACCTGGGCCTGCAGTAAAAGGAGGGGCGAGCTGGGCAAGAAGCCCAGCCCTGCTTCCTGTACTGCTTTCTTCTCCTGGGGTTTAGCTCAGGCCCAGCAGCTCACCTCCAGAAAGCCTTGTTGCAGGAAGGCAAGGATGAGGCTGGAGTTCCAGCCAGTTGCAGGGGAAAATACAGACAGTTTTGAGCCCTGGTTTGTCCAGAGGTGGAAAGGCTTTTCATCCATCCATTAAGCCAATAAGTATTTATTGAATACTTATTCTATACTGTGCTACGGCTATGTCCAAGGTCAATGATCTCTGGCTTCACAGGCTTGTAGGGGAGACAGACAAATACAGACAACTCCAGTGCAATCAGACTGATGCGGTGACAGGGGATGGTCAGAAAACTCAGGTTCACTTCCCAGGGGAAGTGTCATCTCAGCTGAGACCTGGAAGATGAGGAGGAATTACTGGGTCAAGTTGGGGCAAGAGCGTCCTAGGCAGAGGTGTGTGCAAAGGCTGGGGTGTGCTGAGGAAGGGAAACTTGGGAAAACCCGAGGTGGGTAGGTAGGCAAGAGTCTCGCAGATCAGGGTAAGAAGTTCAAAATAACACAGGAGCCAAGGGAAGCCACTGGAGGGTTTTAAGTAGTGGATCCACGTGTTCTGCTTTGTTCTCGCTGGGGGAAGAGGGAATAGAGATCAAGCAGTCCGTAGGTCGTTGCAATAAGCCAGAGGAGACATAGGGTTGGCTTGAATGAGAGGGGGTCGGGGCGGCACTGGAGGGGAAGGGAAGTGGATGGATTTGAGATTTAGGTTGGAGATGAGCCAACAGGTCTTTTTTTTTTTTTTTTTTTTTTTGACCGCACGTGGCATGTGGGATCTTAGTTCCCTGACCAGGGATCGAACCCGTGCCCCCTGCAGTGGAGGCATGGAGTGTTAACCACTGGACCTCCAGGGAAGTCCCAGCCAACAGGTCTTGATTATGGGTTTGTCAGGAGAGAAATAGGGAGGGGTTTGAGACGATTCCTAGGTTTTTGTGTTGAGCAGAGCATCTAGAGGAATAGTGAGCCCATTTGCTGCGAGGGAAAGAGGGCGCAGGTTTGAGATAGGAGAATCAAGAGCTCCATTTGGGATCTATTGAGTTTGAGATGTTTTTGGACATACAGAGCCATGAAGCAGGAAGTTGGGTAGGGGAGTCTGGAGGAGAGGAGAGGGCTGGGCTGGAAATATGCATTTGTGAGTCACCAGCATATAGATGGTATTTAAAGCCATGAGACTGGATGAGATCACCTAGGGAGAGAGGGTATAGATAGAAAAGAGAAGGTCCAAGCCTGAGCAGCTCAGAGGAGGAGGAGTCGAGAAAACTGGTGAGTGTGGCCCCCATGCCTGGAGGCAGGGATGCTGAGAGACAGAACAAACCGTTAGATGACAGAAGTAATCGTTAGATGTGGCAAGTTATGGGGTCATTGGCAGACCTGGCCAAAGTGGCTTCAGTGGAGTGGGAGGAACAAAGCCAGGTCTGAAGGGTTTGAAGAATACACTAAAGGTGAGGGAGCGATGACAGCAAGTGTAGACAGCCCCTTAGGGATTGTCTGTCTATACGCTTTTTTTTTTTTTTTTTTTTTTTGCGGTATGTGGGCCTCTCACTGTTGTGACCTCTCCCGCTGCAGAGCACAGGCTCCAGACGCTCAGGCTCAGTGGCCATGGCTCACGGGCCCAGCCGCTCCACGGCACGTGGGATCCTCCCAGACTGGGGCATGAACCCCTGTCCCCTGCATCGGCAGGCGGACTCTCAACCACTGTGCCACCAGGGAAGCCCTGTCTATACTCTTAACGATGTGCATCCCTGAGTTCTCTCCCCTGTGGTCCCCGCGGGCAGAGACCATGCCCTGGTGATTTCTATCTAAGCCATAAATGGAGCCCAGCACATAACAGGGGCTCAATACATTTATTTAATGGTTGGATGAATAAATGAATGGATAATTCACTGCTTGTGTCCAAAGGGCCTTTTCTTTTTTTTTTTTTGGAAAAGGGGAATTTATTTATTAAAGAAAAGTCGTCTGCATGTTCTAGTTAAGTTAGTACCCTTGACGTTAACACTTTGGATTGAAACATGCCATCTTTCAAATAACAAGTGGACTCTACAAGCAGCGCCTACAGGTCAATTCATGTAGCGTTTCAAGAGCCCAGAGGGACACTGAAGGGAGGTGACACCTGCCCGGGTTGACGACCTTGTCTGTAAACACTGTCAGAGGCTAGAGGCACGGCCGAGCACGCTGCCGCCACAGAGGTTTTTCAGCAGGAAGATCCAAGCACGAGTGTGGCCCGGGTGCCCAACACCCAGGGTGGGGCCCCCTCCGGCCTGCCCTTCTCCACTCCCCAGCCCAGGGGCACCCCAGGGTCTGCCCGCTCTTCCCAGCCCTCTTCTGGGAAGTAAGAGGCCCCCCTCCTGGGCCCGGAGGCTGGAGCACGCGGCCTACGTGCGGTTCAGGGTCTGGAAAATGAGGGAGATCTGCAGCATGACTGGGCCCGTCTCGGGGTCGTTCATCCACTGGGTGCTGCTCAGAGTGTTCTCGAGCATGTCTTCAAATGCTAGTAAGGCTTTAGGGTTGGGCAGGCCCAGCTTCACCACGGGGTTATCCAGGATGGCCTGAAACAGAAGGCTGTCGCAAAGGACCTTTTCTGGTAGAGAGGACAGCAGTGTTCTTTTGAGGCAATGGAGGAAACTGCCAAATCCACTCCAAAGGCTAAAGGCTCTAGACCCCTTCTCCCAGGACCCCGTCTCCCAGCTAAGCCCCCAAGGGCAGCTGCATGCAGACTTGGGGAGGGAGCCCTGGGCCAGAGCCAGGAACCAGGTTGAGTCCCTGCTGCCCCTCACATGCCTGTGTCATTGGGTAAATCACTTCCTCTTTCTTAGAAGAGATAAGTGCAGGGAAAAGAGGCCCACGAGAGCCAGTCCTGCAGGAGGCCCCATAGATGTTAGTCTGTCTCCTCTTCCCCGCCCCCAACCTTTTTTTCTTTTTGCGCCTTTTCCTTGTTTAGGAAGTAGAAGCTGACCCTAACAAGTACCTCCCAGGGTTGCTGTGAGGAGAATGGTTGGGTAGTCCCTGAGGATCGGAAAGATGAGGGGTACGAATCCAGTGGAGGAAGGAGCCTCCTTCCATTGGACAGAGGACCTCATACACGCCACAGACACATGCCTGGCGTGGGGCATGTCATGGAACTGGGACTGTCAGAGGCTGCTGAATAGGCAACTGTGTAATAAAACCAAGGAGACCCTGAAGTGTCCTTGGGCTTGGGTGGGGCGGGACACATATGTGATAGGCCCACCTGCCAATCAGAAGGGAGCTAATTCTTAGCCACTGGTGGGGTGGGGGGAAGAGGAGTGAAAGTGGCCGTTGGGAAGTGACAAATGGGAAAAGCAGAAACTAGAAAGGGGAAATGGGATGGCCCTTGGGGGAGCCCACCCAGAGAGGGGGAGTCCACCCAGAGAGGGGGAGCCCGTGAAGGCTCTGTGCATGACCAAGAGACCTGCCCCGAGATGGGCCAGGGGACTTCCTCTGACAACCCGCATGCCTGCAGTACCTTTCCCTGCAGCACCTGATGCAACCTGATGGGATGAGGCAGGAGGGCCTGGAGCCTGGGAGCTGTGCCTTCCCTGGGCAAGAACAGGGAAACAAGCAGGCGGGCGTGGACACTGCTGCCACCTAGTGGAAATGTCTGTTATTTGTCTAGGTTGCTAACCCCAGGGCTGTCCTCAGCTGAGCACTGCGAGAGACAGAGTTTGGGCATGGAGGAGACCCCTGTGCCCCTGCATTTGAGGACACGAGGCAGGGGGTAGGCTCAGGGAGGAAGATACATGCCAATGGGAAGTGTGTGTTGCCCACATCACTTTGCCCATCTATGCCTTGTCTCCCTCTTCTATAAGATGAGGGCAGCAGTACCTAACTCATAGGATTTTGTGATGGTTAAATGAGTCAGTCCATTTAAAGTACTTGGCATAGTAGCAAGTGCTCAATAAATGCTATCTGTGGTCAATCCAAGGGGTAAGTGGAGATGTTTAGCCCTGTCCCCCCTCCCCCCGCGAATCCACTATGCCTGCTATACGAATGCAGCTTTCCTTAGTCCCGGCTTTCAGCAAGATTGCCCAACCAAGTCCCCCTATCTGTAAATCCTGGGGCTTCCACTGTTATTGCTCTATCATCAGCATCAACCCAAAGGCTCTGTGGGTCCCAATCCCTTCCCTTTGGATTCGGAGGCTTGGGGGGAAGGATTCCAGATCCTAGCACTTTCTCTCTCCCCTCACCCTAGAGTGTGTGATCAGAATGGCTCTGGGCAGTGACATCACAGAGCCCTCACCCCATCACTGGAGTGGAAGAGTGATGAGGCCGTGGCAGTGGGTGCAGGTGTGGATGTGGCTGGCTGGGCTGGGGACCGTAGAATCAGGTGGGAAGCTGCCCTGGGAACAGTGGGAAGGAGGAAGGCCGGTGTGTGGAGTGCCTGCCCCTGAGAGGCTGGGAGGCCAAGCCTGGGCTTTTCTCTTTGTCTCCATGCTTCTCTCCCATCCCCCCTGCTTGGCATGGGTCCTCCCATGGAGAGCTCAGCTGACCCTCAAGGAGTTCCTGGAACAAAATCAAGGCCCTCCACAGCTGTACTAGGGCTCTGTGGCCTGGCCAGGCCCTGGGTCTGCCTCAGCCTCTTGGGTGGGGGGCACGGGTCTGTTTGGCTCTTTCATAGACTTTGCTCCGGGTCCCCAGCACCCAGCCTGGAGAATGCCAAGGCCTTGGCCCGGGGAGCAGAGTCTCCACTCTTCCTAGACAGACCTGACTTCTTTGATTACCCAGACTCGGACCAAGCCAGGCTCCTGGCCCTGGCCCAGTTCATTGGAGAGAGACCTGTCCTCTTTGTTAACTCAGGTATGACCCAGCTTGACAAGGGGCTGCCCTCCTTGCCAGGGCCTGGAGGACAGCTGCCCTTGGCCCTTTGGTTGGAGGTGAGTCCAGGGCCCCTGTCTCAACCTCACTGTCTAGCAGGTTCCAAATCCAGGCTCTTCCATCACATCCTGGTGGGCGCTCTCGTGGTGGCCTTCTTCTTCCTGCTTTTCCAGTTCTGCACACACATGTAAGGCCTGTCCCCCTCCCCAAGCCCCGCCCAATTCAACCTTCCTTGGGAGAGGCTGAAGGACCCAAAGCCCAGGGAGGCGGCGGCGTGACCTCCCACCTCTGATCTCCACACCCCATAGGAGCTGTGAGAAAGGAGCCTAAAAAGCCGGACGAGGGCCCTGGACTCTGCCCTCAGTGCCCATACCCGCCCCCCTCTCCTGCTGCTGAATAAAAGTCCTTGCTTCTTTCTCCCTGACTGCTCAGCTACCCAGCCGGGGGGTCCTGCCCCGTCCTGCGGTCAACCAGTCACTGTGCTTTCTATCCCGAGGCTCCTGCTCCCTTCCCAGCCCCAAAGAACTGGGTGATGAGGGCCTTGGTGGCGTTCACGCAGATCGTCTTTATTAGCGGTCTGTAAAGCACCTCCCAGGGTCCCCCGACCCCAGACTGGAGGAAGCCTTGAGAGGTCTGTAGCACCAGGGACATGCCAGGGCCCGAGGGCAAGATGTGCAGCCTAATGGGGAAGGGACCGGGTGGCCCCCCACCTGCCCCCGGGGTTGCACAGCACTGGGAAGGCTGGGGGGTAGCAACCACCTCCCTCCCCCGACACCCACAAAGGAGTTTGCATTTGGACGAATTAATAAAATAAATAAGATTCCACAGGCCGGCCTCCCCTGGAGAGGAGCAGTGGGGACGGCCAGCCCTGAGCGAGCCCACGGGCATTAGATAGGGTGTCCCCTCCCTCCCAGGTGACAGGGAGCTGAGAGGAGTTTGCAGCAGGGGGGCTGGCATGGCCTTGGCAGCAGGGCCTCCCCGACAATTCTGTGAGTCCTGGTCCCCTCAGGCTCCCCACAGCCTCGAGCCCTAAGCGCTTGGGAAGGGGTGCGCCTTCTTCCTCTTCCTTCGCTTCTCCAGGGCCCAGGGGGAGGTGATGGAGACAGGGGCTAGGCAGGAGGGGGTCGACCTTCGGTTCAGGCACTGTAGGGAGAGGTCCCCTCTCCCTGCCTTCCAGCTCACCTGGTCCCAGCCCTCAGCCCCTGAGGGGACGTGTCCCCACCCCTTCGGAGTCCATCTGTCAGTTCCCGGGGACTGTCAGAGCAAGAGGCCCCTGGCTCCTCCCCCCCCACCCAGCAGCCCCAGAGCCCTGTCCCCACGGCGTAGGGGTGGGGTGGGGAGGGCCCCCGGCCCCACCCTCAGTCCTGGGTCTGACAGGGGGAGGGCGGCCGGGAGCCCCGGGGCCGGAAGAGGCGGCAGGCCCCGCGGCAGATGAGGAAGAACCAGTAGAGCTGCGGGGCGAGGAGCAGCGCGGCGCCCAGGTTGACGTGGGCCGGGATGGCGAGCGGCACGGCGAGCAGGGGCAGGCCCGCGTGCCGCCCGTAGGCCCAGTACAGGTAGGGGAAGAGCAGCACCCGGCAGCAGAGGAAGCTGAGCAGCATCAGGGCCCCGTTCACCTTGTGCAGCAGCGTGTGCTGCTGCTTGTACTGCGGGCGGGACCGGCAGACAGGGGCGGGGTGAGGGGCGGGGCGCCTCCGGCCACGCCCCCGGCTCAGCCCCTGGGCCACCTCCCCCTCGGCCCACCTCCCTGCCTTGCCTTCCAGGTTAGGGGCCCCAGGCCCCGCTCCTCTCCACCCGCCCCCCTCCGCCCTGACGCCTCCCCTATACCCCGCGTTATAGCCCCGACTCTTCACCTGTCCTTTAAAGCATCTCCAATGGGTCCCTAAAAGTGCCCGCCCTTCCCCGGTCCTCCTGTCACGCTCAAAACCCTCAGCGCCCCTCTCACCTGGATTAGGATCTTGCCAAGGCAGACGAAGGGGGTGCTGACCTCTGCCATCAGCAAGCAGCCTAGAAAGAAATCTCCCTTGCCTTGACGCCACACCTGAGAGGAGAGGAAGGAAACAGCCTGTCCTGAGCGATTCCTGGGCAGCGCCTGCCCCCCAACCCCCGTCACTTTTGGGGATGCTTCACTCTGAAAGTCTGAGCACAGGTGAACAGTAGCTAAGCTGGGAGCACTAACTCACCGTATCCCTCCAACCATCCTGCAGGTGAGATGGTATCCCTGATACTACAGATGAGGAAACTGAGTCTCAGAGGCAGTGGCGTGTAACTGTAGCTCCAAAGCACCACAGCTGGGTGCGATCCACCCTCTTGCTGTTTGGGGCTGGGCTGGAGCTCATTAACCCCTCCATGGGGCCCTCCATCCTGGGCCTGCCCTGCTGCTGGGACCTGGACCCAGGGCTTCCTAGGCTCCTGCAGTGCTGGCATGAGCAGGACACGGGGCCCCGGCTCTCAGCAGCCCCACTCACCACCGACAGTGGGAAGCACACGAGCACCATGACGGCATGGTGGAGCACCATGAGGAACTCCTTGTGCAGGTAGCCGCGTGCCACGGCCCAGGTGCTGCCCGGGGCTCTGGTCCCCCCTTCGTCCCCTCCGTGCCCCTTGACCTGGTGCTTGTGCCAGTGACAGAGGAACATGGCGTAGATGTCATAGATGAAGTAGGGCACTGCAAATTGCGTGTAGGCAGAGGAAAGCCAGTGTCTGTTGGGCAGAGAGAAAGGGGGGTCAAGGAGGAAAGGGGATGGACAGGGCAGCTGCCAGGTGCCGGGGTCCATGCTGGATGCATCACGGGAGTCAGATCTCAGGTGATATTCGTAACAACCCTGAGACAGAAGTGGACTCTCAAGTTACAAGGGTAGAGGGTGAAAAACTTGCCCAAGGTCACACTATCACACAGCTGGTAAGCAGTAGGGCTGGGATTCAAACACCGACTGACCTCAGGACCCACCCAGGATTCAAACACCGACTGACCTCAGGAATGGGTGGCATTCTTCATATTCATTTACTCATATTCTCTCTCTCTCTCTCTCTCCATCTCTCTCTCTCTCTCTCTCTCTCTCTCTCT
Organism: Mesoplodon densirostris; assembly: GCF_025265405.1. Classification (NCBI taxonomy): domain Eukaryota; kingdom Metazoa; phylum Chordata; class Mammalia; order Artiodactyla; family Ziphiidae; genus Mesoplodon; species Mesoplodon densirostris. The sequence continues at coordinate 45,155,572 of NC_082676.1, forward strand.
CTCTCTCTCTCTGCAATATGGTGGGAGAAAAAGGAAGAGAGACCAGAAGATAGCCACAGACCTGAGGGCCGAGATAGAGTGAGAAAACAAGCCAGACCAGATCTGAGAAACAGCTGAGATCAAGACGCATTACAGCAGAAGAGTAATTCTGGGAGTGGTGGGGAGAGAGCATATTGGCTGACATTAATTGACTGCTTATTTCATGCGGGCACTATTGTAATATTCTAAATCTTTTACATGCACAAACTTATTTACTCCCCACAGAAAGCCTGTAAAAAGTAGGCATGGCTGTCACCCCATTTTACAGGTGAGAGAGGCTAGGTAACCTGACCAAGGAACAAACATGAGAAGTCTGGATCCACAGCCCTCCCTCTCAGCCCTGCTGTCCGCTAGAAGATTCGAGACAGGGGTCACAGACAGGCCCCATTGGGGAGTTGGTGGTGCCGTCAGCGGTGCTTGCTCTGCTTGAATGTGGCCCCATCTCCTGTTTTTTCAGGTACAGCCAAGCATTAAGGAGAAAACGCTGAGCAAAAGGAGTCAAGAGCAGAGAAAGTTCCATGCACTTAGAGAGTAAACAAAAATGAAAAGTGCATGAATACGCAACATTGCATTTTTCTTCTCGAGTCAGCACACGAAGCACCTTCTCTTAAATCCGTAGTCGTGTGACAGGTCCAAGGTGGGGTGGGACGTCGAAGAGGCAGGCCCAGGGGAACTCGCCCAGCTCGGTGGAGGGATGAAAGCAAAGTCAGCCAGAAGGGACGCAAATATGAGGACAAAATAAGAGCAGCTGCTGAAGGGAGAAGTGGAGTGAGACCTGAGGGCAGGGCAGCTGAGGACCAGGGGTGAGATGGAAACAGAAGGTGAACCCTGGGGAAGACTGGCCTGGAAGGGGACAGGCAGCCCACTCTAGCAGGGATGATTTCAGGAAAAGAGAAGCAGAGACCCATGCTGGAGTGTGTGACCAGGAGGGAGAGAGAGAGGAGAGGAAGCAGTGGCCCAGGTTAGAGACGAAGGGCAGGAAGGTGGAAAGGGGTCCAACTGGCCCAAGAGAAGTTAGAGCAGAGAGTGGCCTGGAGAGTCAGCCACAGCAGACACGGTGACACCACTAGCTTGTGGGGCTCCAGGCCCTCCAGGCCCTGGGCTTCAGTGTGCAGGGTTAAACCCATTCCCACCCTCTTCAGCAATTAGGTGCTCAGAGGTAGGAACAGCTGTCGCCCCTGGATTAACCCTGATCCTTCCCACCCACCTGAGGATTAAGCGGGGAGGGACAAGAACAGACTGGGTGGGGCAGGGGAGAAAATGTTAAGAACTGAAAAGTGACCTCTGTAAGAAGGCGAGAGAAGGGAATGTGTGGGGATCCAGCCTCATCTTGGACCCAGGGGTGGGAATGGGGGGAGAGGACAAGAGGAAGCCAAGTCCCCGGGGTGGGGGTCTGAAGAAAGAGTTTAGCATCCACTCTGTGTGGCCAGAGCTGCTCTAGGCATTAGACACACACAAGTCAATTCCTCCTCACAGCAGCCCTTCCAGGTAGAGATGGACCTCACTTCACAGATGAAGGAACTCGAGGGAAACAGGGAATGTCTCTAGGTTGGGGCATCCAGACAACGTCCCTGGGGCTCAGCAGCCACCAGAGGAGGGGAACAGGACCAGAAGTTAAGCGTGGGGCGTCATCAGCACCCTCACCAGCAACTCTGTGGCGGCGGCCCGTGGGTCAACCTAGAGCTGCCCGTCAGCACCACGGACAGGGCCCCTCTCCTCCCTCCTCCTGCTCTACCTCTCAGGCCTGGGGTTTTGGCAAGCACCAGGCACTGCAGCAGCTCCCAGTGCCAAATTTTGGCCTCTTCACCCTCCACTCTCCACCCCACTGCCTAACCATTGGTGGCCTTGTTTGTGTCATCTGTCCCTCTCATGCATAGAGCTGGGGCTGGACACCTGGATTCTGGGAGGAGGGGAGGGGTGAGCCCGGCATGAGTAGAGAAGCACCCCAGTTGGGTGCTGGTTGGAAATGGGGTCCGAGGGGTGAAAGGGTGGGAGGAGGTACGGGAGGAAACAACCTTCAGAACCTACTATGATCCAAGAGGCCGGGAAGCCTAGGAGCTGCTTTGAGAATCCTTTTTGCTCCCCACTCCCTCTCCTCCTGGTTCTGACCTTTAAGGACAGGATGTGGATAAATTTATCCCTGGGTGTTGAGTTGCAGCTACTGCAGTTGACTTGCTCAGGCTCAAGTTAAGGGCTTGGGGACCACTGAAGGAGTCCCCTAGATGATCTGGGGTACTCAGGGGTCACACATACACACAGGCTGCTGGAACGGGGGCTAAGGTGGTCTCATGGCACTTACTGGTCATCTATGATGTGCTTGCAGGAGGTGGAGACGATGTAGCCAGCTGTGGAGGCCATGACGGCTTGGACAGAGGACACTAGCCTAGGGAGGAAGAGGGAGCAGCAGTAGAGGGAGGGGACGCGCCCCTCGGTTTCTTCTCCTTACTGACCAGTTGCTGCACTTCTTGGGTGCTCCCCGCCCGTCCTTCCCCAAGGCTGCCTTGCCCGGGACTCAGCCACACCACCTCAGGCTCCTGGACTGGCCCGGCTGCTACTCCTCTGTTCACCCATTCCTCACTGGACACTGAGTCGCCTTCCTCTCAGGAGGACACCAGGGAGGTCATCGTGAGGTGAGATGCTGCTGAGCACGAGTGGCTGATGACAAGGTGTCCCTTCCAGGGAAGGGGGGGGCACAGCACAGGATGGCAGGGGAAGCCCCCGGGCCTGTTCTGGCACCACTCAGCTGCCCAGTCATCGTGCAGGTTATCCCAGGGCCCCTCGGTTGCCTCTGATTCCCCCTGGTCACTTTCCCGCTCTCTCCTTGCCTGCCACCACGCTCCCCACCCCAACTCTGGCCCGGATTCCAGGGTGTGCAGAGTTCCACTGTTCACTCCTCTGTCCCTCATTCCCCCAAACACATGCCCCAAATAACACACAGCTCTGTGCCCCTTGCCTTGCCCTCTAATATCCTATCGGGATGTTTTAGTCACAGGCCGGACCTGTTTTGGAGGGTGGGAGGGTGAATGGAAAAGGGAGGGAGAGCAGTCTGAATACTAGTAGACCAGATGGCTGGGTTTGGATGAGGTCTCCCGGGACAGCAAGTAAGGCAGCGAGGAGAGAGGGAAGCTTGGAGGTAGAGCCCACCGACCACATCAGGAGCCCCCAGTCCCCACCAGGCCAAGGGTCCCTTCCATCCCCATAGAGCCTGGGGCGGCGGGGAAGGGAGGCAGTTTACCTGGCTGAGACAATGACCGCGTCGGCCTCCCCCCAGCGCAGCTGGGGCAGCCGCTGGAGCGTGTTCTTGGAGAGCAGGAAGAGTCCGGGGAACACCACCCCTCCAGCCACCATCGGGGTCAGCATGGTGCTCAGGCCTCGGGCAGGGAGCCGAGCGAGCGGCCGGGAAGGGACAGGGAGGCCGAGCTGAAGGGAGTTAGAGGCGGAGAAGGGATGCCAAGCCGGGGAAGGAGAGAGAGAAAGAGAAAGGGGCACAAAGGGGACAGGGCAGGGACGGGATGGGGCTGGGGAGTCAGACCAGAGGACCCGAGAAAGGGAGTTAGATGAGACTGGGGAAATGGGGAGAGACCGGGGACAGGGAGGATCCGAGAAAGGGAGCAGGAGAAAGCCAGCCAGAGGGTTGGGAGAGAGCCGAGGAGGGGAGGACCGGGTGAGAGGACAGAGGGAGGGGGTACAGGACGAGGAGGATGCGGATGGGGGAGGGGAGGGAGAGAGGCAGGTGGCGGGGGGGCTTACGTGGAGAGGCTGGGAGGGCCCGAGGAGGCGGGGTGGGAGGTGGGGGGTGGGACTGTGGTGCCAGCTCTGAAAGGGAGGGGAGACAGAGGAGCAGCCGGGCAAGTGGTCAGCGGTCAGCACGGCTCTCCCGCCTCTCGCTGCCGCCCCAGTCCCCGCGGCCCGGCCCAGAGGCTGTACGGGGCATTATGGAGAGTTCGTGCCCAGCCCCCTGCCCCCTCGGTGGGGAGGGGGAGGGGGACGGGAAGTCACCAGCTTGGGGAGGGCAAGGGAGGGGGAGGGAAATGATGGCACCGACCAGACACCAAGAAACCGGACCTGCAGCAGCATCTCTCCATGCAGCTCTGAACCACAGCAGCGGCTGCGACAGAGGTGGGGGGGAGCGGAGAAAGAGGGAGGGGGAGGCCCTTAAAGAGACAGCCGCTGCGGCAGGCACAGGGGGCTGCCTGGGAGGGTCGGCCTGGGAGAGCCAGGGGAGGGTCGGCTCTCCTCTTGGGGAGGGAGGTGGCCTGGGGCTCCTTGGCCAGCTGGGAGGAGGCCCTGGGCCCCCAGATGGGCCTGACCCCGTTTCCCACCAGTACTTTGCAAATGCCTGCCATTTCCTCCTCTGCCAAGGCCTCTCAACACGTGTCCCTCAGCGGCCTTGGGGTCCCAGCTTAGGGGCACCCACTCCGCAGAGAGAAGGAGGATTCCCTGGAGGGGTGAGCAGGAGAAGTTGGTGCATCTTGCTGTCTCTGAAGGATGAGTTTAAGGAACAGATGGGAATAAAAACACCTCAACACAATATCCTTTGGGCTCAGAGACCCCCACGTCCTTCACCCCAGTGGGAGGGAGGGAAACTCTGAGGTGTATATACATGTGGTGCCTCTGGTCCCAACTCCGCCGCAAGACTGTCCTATGATCTCTAACTATTGTAACAGCACTGAGGTAACCACATGTGTCCCCTTTTTACAGGTCAAGAAATGGTCCTGAGGCCTTCAGTGACCCTCCCCAAGGTCACATAATTCAGAAAACACAAGAAACCACTCATATTAGACAGCAGGGTTTGAAGAGAGTGGGGAAGCGCTGCCTCTCTGAACACCCACTTCAAGCCCGATGATGCCTCTGCCCGTGTCCTTTAGGCTTCCTGGCCTCCCCTAAGCCCTGGTCACTCTCTTTTTCTTCAGGTTTATTATGCTCCTGGCTCCCCTTCCTCTGCAACTTCACAGCCCAATTTCCATGTGGGAAAGGACCCTGGGGATTGGCTGATTCAAGCCCCTCATTCCACTGCAAGGAAACCAAGGCCCAGTGACTTGACCAGAGTCCCGCTGCAGGTCAGAGGCCCCGCCAGAACCACACTGGCCTCTGAGCTGCTTCTCACCCTTTCATGCTGCCTCCCTGGAATTTGGCCTTCTCGTCCTGAAACCAACTACCCTGTAGACTTCTGCGTGACGTGGGGCCCTGCTACCCAAACCATACTTTGGTTTCCAAGCCTGTCCTAAGATACGCCTCAATAGTAACCCTAGGATTTGCCTTTGCCTGTCCAAAGCCCATGCCATCACCTCCCCGAAGGACTGGGATTTGCAATTTTGTGCTGCCCTCTAGTGTCGTACTGGGGGAACAGACCCTGAGAGGTCTCTGGCCTTAGGCAGCAAGAGTGGGGGACAATTTTAGAGACAATAGTGGACCTAGCTTCCTGACCTCAGCGCATCACTTAAGGGGAAAAGGGACCCAACTTCCTGAGTGTTTACTATGTGCTGGGGACGGGGTGCGGTGGTTTATTTCATTCTTATTTAATCTTCTCAGATGATAGTATCTTTGTTTTATAGACAGGAACCTGAGGCTTAGAGATTAAAAAAAAGACAAAAAAACCTGCCCAAGATAACCTAGCTATGAGAATTGGCAAAGCTGGCTTTCAAACCCATGTCTGCATAGCTCCAGAGCCAAAGATGAGCAAGGCCGCAGGGTGGTGCTGAGTTGTGGGGAGGGCCACAGACCTGGTGGAGCTGTGGCTTCATTTTGGATAGTGGGCATTAAAGCAGATAGAGATGGGTTTTTTGTCTTCCAGACACCCAGATAAGTTCTGCCTTCTCCTCCCTAAGGTTTGGTGGTAATTCACAGCTATATTACTAATTGTTGTCAAATAGGCCATAGATTTGCAGCACAAGGGCCCAGGCCAGCCCATAAACATGTTTCGTTTGGCCAGTATGGTGTTGCCAGTATAGTATTTTCTTAAATTCTAAGTTATTTGTCAGTGTTTAAAAATTAGATTTCACATAAAAGCTCAACTTCTTTTAAGAAAAAAATCAGGAGGTCAGACAACATTGGGCCACACTCTTAACTCCATGATGTCTGGCTGGAGCTGAGCAGCTGCTGCCCCCACTGGATGGGATGAAAGTAGTCTTCCAGCTCACACAGTCCCCACAGAGCCTACATCTCTTGTGTCACTTGCGGGAGTTTGCAACCCCTATTTTATTTTATTTTATTTTGGCCACAAGGCTCGTGGGATCTTAGTTCTCCGACCAGGGATTGAACCCAGGCCCCTGGCAGTGAGAGCACTGAGTCCTAACCACTGGACTGCCAGGGAATTCCCTACCCCTATTCTACAGACGTGAATTCACCTGACCCTCACACAACATCTCCACGGAGAATGGAAGGTGAGTATTCTTATTAAACCCACGGGGTTGGGGCTTCCCTGGTGGTGCAGTGGTTGAGAATCTGCCTGCTAATGCAGGGGACACGGGTTCGAGCCCTGGTCTGGGAGGATCCCACATGCCGCGGAGCAACTAAGCCTGTGAGCCACAACTACTGAGCCTGTGCGTCCGGAGCCTGTGCTCCGCAACGGGAGAGGCCGCAACAGTGAGAGGCCCGTGCACTATGATGAAGAGTGGCCCCCGGGGCTTCCCTGGTGGCGCAGTGGTTGAGAGTCCGCCTGCCGATGCAGGGGACGCGAGTTCGTGCCCCGGTCCGGGAGGATCCCACATGCCACGGAGCGGCTGGGCCCGTGAGCCATGGCTGCTGAGCCTGTGCGTCCGGAGCCTGTGCTCCGCAACGGGAGAGGCCACAACAGTGAGAGGCCCGTGTACCGCCAAAAAAAAAAAAGAGTGGCCCCCACTTGCCACAACTAGAGAAAGCCCTCACACAGAAATGAAGACCCAACACGGCCCTAAATAAATAAATAAATAAATTTAAAAACACCTACTAAAAAAAAAAAAAAAAACCCACGGGGTTTACATGGGGGCTCTGAAGTTCAGAGAGGTTAAATGACTTGCAAGAGATCCCATAGCCAGTGTCTTTTGATTCTATATCTCCCACCCACCCACGCTCACATACACGCATAGTCTGCTTCTGCTCTTATCACTAACTCTTCCTGAAAGTAGGAGATCAGCTCCACCAGCCCTGGCCCCAGGAAGGATGCCCTCACCCTGTCCTCTTACTTGGATGCCACCAGAACGGCCTCTGGTCTCTCCATCCGCAGGTTGGAGTGGTTCTGCAGACCCCAGCTGAGCAGAGCAAAGCTCAGCGGGAAGAAGATGCAGCCCAGTACAAAGAGCAGGGTCATGCCTGTCTGGAGTAGAGAAGGTGAGAAAAGATGGCTGTGAGAACACCTCAACACAGTGTCCCTCAGACCCTCCCTTCACCCCAGAAACTCAAGGCCTATGGGATCCATCTTTCATAACCATCAAAAGCCATCAGGCGTAGCTCTTCCCCAATCTCTTCGAGATCTTTAATGCACTTTAAATATGCCTCATCCAGAGCAAATGGACATCCTAATTTTGGGTTATCAATCCATTTCCTACACTTTTATTCATTTTCCCTGTAATTCCTGAAGCTGGTCTACACCCCCCAGTCCATCTCACACCTTAAAATTCCTTCTTTCTCTTTCAGCTCTTAAGTATGTGCCTGCTCTTTCTTAACTCACCCCATCCCAACCTCTGTCCCCCGACCGCAAGCTCTTTGTGTCACCTCTCCCCTCTCCTAGGTCCTCACCTCGGAGGGGCAAGGTGGAGGCTAGAGAGGGAGGCTGGTGGTTCTCATCAGCGCCCAGAACTCAGAAAAAAAGGAACGAGGGGTGTTCAAATTGTAAAGATAACTGAATTTTTAAAAATAATATTTCTTTAAAAAGAAAAAGAAAACTCAAAGCATTATCCCATTAAAGAAACAAACAAAACATGGGAAAACTTCTGAAAACATATATATTTACATATATGTTATTTTTGTCTGGAAGAGCCTCCCCTCCCATCCACTCCAGGGAGGGGAGGTGTGAGGAAGGCCCAGGAGAGATGTAGGGAGTCAGGGCCTGCCATCCTGCACCCCTTAAGCAGCTTTGAGGGGACCTTCTCAGGATACAAGGAAAGCGTCAAACTGCAAGGGCATGAGGCGGAGGCAGCTCTACAGAGGCAGTGGGAGGGGGCAGGAACATCACCTTCCTATTGGTGGAATGGTGGACGGTTTGGAATATGCCATCTTCCCACTGGCCCACTTCTTGACAACATGTGCTCTATCATATGCTTCCTGGAGAGTGCCTGCTGGGGGGCGGGGCGTGCATTGGGGCGGGGGGGGGCGGGGGGAGGGGTACCTTCTAACACAGAATTGACTAATTAGCTTTCGTTGATGGCTTGAAGCACAGCTAGGATTCAGGGGTGGAGCTGAAAGAGGGGACAGGATGAGGAGGTGGGGAAAATGAGAGCAGCCTAAGTAGTCATTGCTTTAAAAGGCAGTACAGGATAATAGTTAAGATGGCAGTTCCTAGGGTGGGACCATCTGGACTTCAAATTCAGACTCCAAGGATAATAAAAGAAACATACTGTAAGGCTCCATTTGGAGGATGTTCAAAACAGGCAAAATATCTTCTGTGAAAAATCGGAACAGCATTTAACTTGGGGGAGGTATTGACGGAGAGGAGACCCCAGGGAGCCTTCTGGGGGGTTGGGAATGCCCTTATATGGATCATGGGCATTTACACAGGTACCCGTCCTCAAAGCGTACTCTTCTAATGTGTGGAAGTGCGGAGTCTTAACCACTGGACCGCTAGGGGATGCCCTGGAATTTTTTAAATGCTAAACCATCTTAGGCTCTTCCATTCCCTGAGCGATGGTTGGCCAGTCTCTGTGGGCCTCAGTTCTTTCATCTGTGAAGTTGGGATAATAATAATGCCAGCTCATTAAATGCTAACTATATGGCATTTACTATGGGCCAGACACTGATACGAGTGCTTAAAAATATCAAGTCATTTCCTCAAAACAACTTTGTTAATGGGGATTATTATTGTACCCATTTTACAGATGAGAAAACAGAGGCACGGAGCGGTTTGGTACCTTGACCAAGGTTACACAGTCAGGGAGTTAATGAGGTGGGATTTTTTTCAACCCTATTTTCTGACTGTATTGGCCTCTCTAATATTAAACAGATATAGAAAACTCGTAAACTCATTTCCTAAAGAAACTGAATGGTTAAGAAAAAAAAAAGAAACGAAACATCATTGACTACAATTTAGACACCTCAGCCACATTTTCAGAGCTTATCTCTGTTAACTGTTCTTAATTGTTTCCTCCATTTCCCCCCCTCTGGATAGGCCTTTGAAAATTAAATTCAAGGTTAAATCAAGAGCGAGATAAGACGAGGACTCTGGTTGCCTAACCAGTATCGTCCTTATCACCTTCTTTATTTTGTTGGAGACTGAAATGTGTCTACTTAAAAAATTATATTTCCCAGCCTCCCTGGTAGTTAGAGGTCTGGCCAATATGATGTAAGCCAAAGACGTTATGTGGGGTTATGAGGAAAGCACCTTTTTAAAAGGCAGACAATGCAGTCAGAAAGAAAGAACTGTAGACAGCCGTTAAACATGTGAAAAGCTACTGAACTGAGGTTTGAAACTAGGCAGCCTGACTGGAGTCTGCCCCGTTACCTTCCCTACTCCTGTGTAAGCTCATTTAGAGGATGAAATAGAGATAACATGGATAAATTTCTTCACACAGCATTCAGGGCCTGTTAGCTGCTATTATCATGAGCACCTGCAGTATACAAGACACTAAAATACTAATATACTTTCTCTACCTTCTCTCATTTAAGCACCACTACAATCTTACGAATAAGTTCCTCATTTTATATCTGAGAAGACTGAGGATCAGAGAAATTAAATGACTTGTCCTGGGATTGCAGAGTAAATCGCAGAGCTGGACTCAGACTCGGGTCAACATGACTGCTGCCTTTCACGTTGGGAGCAGAGAGGAGGGGAGGAAAGGGGAGGAAGAGGCAGGAATAAGAGGGGAGGTCCCTCTGGTGCTGAGGGCCAGTCATTTTCCTCCGTAGCTGTGGCTTACCCTGGAACAGAGAATGAGGAAGGGAAGAGTCCTCGGCCATGAGCTGGTAAAGGTCAGGCCCTAGTTTTACTGGAATCTGGACACTCTCTTCTACATTTCTTTCTTTCCTTATCAGGTTCTTCCTGTTCAGAGTAAAATAGTTCGAGGCTGCATGGGCTTGTCTGAGAGATAAATAATGAGGAGAGAAAAAGAAAATTGTGGTTTAGAGAAATGGCTTGCACCACTTTTTTACAGTGAGCCTCAAGAGAGACTTTTATTTCATGACTCAGCACAGGCATGCACATGCCAAACTGAACTGAAACTTTCTCACGATACTTTCTGATCCTGATTATGTGCAGTGCACACCGGACTATATCATTGTTCCTCTTTATCATTTTTCCTCCCCAAATGCTTATCATGACCCATTAAGCCAATTTCATAATCCACTTATGAGTAACAACCCAAGTTGAAAAAATCTTGGTTAAGAGCAGTATTTCTCAACTCTCAACTTCTTTTTAACTATTGCTCCCCAAGCCTTTTTTAGACATTTTGTTTCCTAATCACCATTTCTCATGAACTTATATACTATATGTCTGTGCTTTGTATATCTAAAAGATATTTTTCACCCGCAAAGAACCAATTTCTGCCCTCTTGGGGGGTGCTATTACCCCTGTTGAGAATGCACTGGAGACATCATACCAACTCATTTTCTGAGCCACCTTTACACACAGCATCCCAACATCCAATGAAATAGTATTAGTCCCATTCTGCAATGAAAAAGCTGAGGCTGAGAGGTTATATTAATTACTGAAGATTGAAATGGCTGGTAAGTGGATTGGGAATCCAGAGACCTAACGGATCCTAGCTCAGCTGCTTAATTATCTTCTCCAAAGTTTCATTCCCTCACATGGAAAATGGCGGAATTGGTCCAAAGAAGTGTTCTCTAAACCTCAGGGTTTTCTTCCCTCCTATTTGAGCTAATAATAGGAGACATTTTTACAGCATATACTAGGTGTCAGGCACCAATCTACCCTTTTCACATACATTAATTAATGTAATCCTCACAATAACCCAAGAGGGAGATGCTATTATTACTTTCTCCTTCCGGTTGAGGGAATTGAGGCACAGAGAGGTTGTGTCACTTGCCCAAGGTCATATGGGTAGTAAGTGGCAGAGCTGGGATTTGAACCTAATAGTATGAGTTCCAGAGTACCTGCTTTTAACCATGTACGTTAAAAGGAAACTTTTTATCAGTACGGAAAATAGAAAACCAGTATTATTTGTTGTAAATAGAAGGTAACAAAAAATAAAATGAAAAAAACTTGTTCTTACATTCTATTAGCACGTGCTTGGAATTCTGAGCTGGAGGCCGCCCTCTTTGTTAAAGACAGGACAAGAGAAGCATGGATAGAGAGGTGTCAAAGGGTTTCTGGCAGCGCAATGAGACTTTGTCCTGGAATAATCAGAAGCGTTGAAAGGGAATTGGAAAGAGAATGGCTTTCAGGGGTTTGTGTGTGTGTGTGTGTGCGCGCGCGCGCGCGCGCGCAGCGCTTTCTTGCTTAATGGCTGTACCACCTAAAATAAACCCAAGATGGGATGCATTCCACACACCGTGGTCCCTTGTCTTGGCGTTCTAGGAGTGTCTGAACATCCCGCGGAGGAAGGGAGATGCCAGCCAGTTCTGGCGTGTGGGTGCAGCCCCTGGCTACACGCGCCTCTGGAAGGCAGCCGGCAGCGCCCGCGTGGAGACGGGCAGCGTGGGGTGGCGCTGCCCCAGTGCCCGTCCACGCTCCCACGACTTCGGCCGCCGCTTTCCCGCCCCGGCCTGGCTCCCAGGTGGGTCTCTCACCCCCAAGTGGACCTCACAGACCTGTCACACAATTCACCCCGGGCCTGGAGTTTACCGTTTCCTGCTCCTTCAGCCTCCGTTAGGTCCAAATGCTATCTTGCGCATCCTCTTTACCTGTGTGCCGTGCCGCCGCGGCCCTGCGGAGGTGTGCAGGTGTGATATCATCGAAGCCTGTGAATAAGTAAACGATAAACAGCCAGAAGTGGCCTGTTTCCCACATGATACCCACGGAAGGGTCCAATTCCCCCTCCCCGTGCTCTGGGGTGTGTCCTGGACAGTGCGCCAGATCATTTATTATTTAGTGTTAGGTTCCAGGCAAGTTCAGTCGCACCTTTCATCTCTATAATAGAAAAGGCCGAGGGGGCACAACAGGTGAGTTGGAGGGAGAAAACTAAGCGTCCAGACCCTTTTTCTCCCATACATTGTCTGTGTGACCTTGATCAAGTGTCAGAACCTCTCTTAGCTTCAGCTGAATACACACAAAGTCCCATTGCCTGGACTTAAATCTTAGTTCCGTTACTCATTAGCCAGAAGAATTTGTGCTAGTGATTTAACTCCTCTGAGCCTCAGGCTTCTTATCTATAAAATAGGGACAAGAGCAGTACCTCTACATAGGACTGTGGGATGACTGAATGAGATGTATGTGAACACAGTTCCTATGTGGCACATTGTAAATATTCATTGTGACACTCATTAATAGTTCTTGTTGTTCTCTATATATTTTTTTAATATTTATTTATTTATTTGTCTGCACTGGGTCTTAGTTGCAGCTCGTGGGATCTTCATTGTGGCATGTAGGTTCTTTAGCTGCAGCATGCAGGATCTTTAGTTGCGGCATGTGAACTCTTAGTTGTGGCATATGGCATCTAGTTCCCTGGCCAGGGATCAAACCTGGACCCCCTGCACTGGGAGTGTGGAGTCAGCCACTGGACCACCAGGGACGTCCCATGTTGTTCTATTTTTTAATGACTCCCGTTCTGTGCCAGCTGCTCTGCATATATTTCCTCTAATCATCACAATGAGCCCTGCCAGTCTCTTATGTAATTCCTACTTTCCAGGTGAAGACTGAGGGTCATGGAGGTCAACCGACTTGCCCAAGGTCACACAGACACATGGTGGCAGAACTAGAATTCAAACCTAGATCCTGCCTGGTTCTAAAATTCCTTCCCAACTAGGTCCTAATTCATTTCTATCTGTAAAGTGAAAATGATGGCTTCTGCCACTGAGGTCTACTGTTAGGATGAAATAAGATAAAGTCTGTGCAATGATGGAAAGAAATTAAAGATGATACCAACAGATGGAGAGGTATACCATGTTCTTGGATTGGAAGAATTAATATTGTGAAAATGATTATACTACCCAAAGCAATCTACAGATTCAATGCAATCCCTATCAAACTACCAATGGCATTTTTCACAGAACCAGAACAAAAAATTTCACAATTTGTATGGAAACACAAAAGACCCCAAATAGCCAAAGCAATCTTGAGAACAAAAAACGGAGCTGGAGGAATCAGGCTCCCTGACTTCAGACTATACTACAAAGCTACAGTAATCAAGGCAGTATGGTATTAGCACAAAAGCAGAAATATAGATCAATGGAACAAGATAGAAAGCCCAGAGATAAACCCATGCACATATGGTCACCTTATCTTTCATAAGGAGGCAAGAATATACAATAGAGAAAAGACAGCCTTTTCAATAACTGGTGCTGGGAAAACTGGACAGCTACATGTAAAAGAAGGAAATTAGAACACTCCTATAAACTCAAAATGGATTAAAGACCTAATGTAAGGCCAGACACTATAAAACTCTTAGTGGAAAACATAGGCAGAACACTCTATGACATAAATCACAGCAAGGCCCTTTTTTGACCTATCTCTTAGAGAAATGGAAATAAAAGCAAAAATAAATGGGACCTAATGAAACTTAAAAGCTTTTGCACAGGGGGGCTTCCCTGGTGGCGCAGTGGTTGAGAGTCCGCCTGCCGATGCAGGGGACACGGGTTCGTGCCCCGATCCCGGAAGATCCCACATGCCGCGGAGCGGCTGGGCCCGCGAGCCATGGCCGCGGAGCCTGTGTGTCCGGAGCCTGTGCTCCGCAACGGGAGAGGCCACAGCAGTGAGAGGCCTGCGTACAGCAAAAAAAAAAAAAAAAAAAAAAAAGCTTTTGCACAGCAAAGGAAACCATAAGACGAAAAGACAACCCCCAGAATGGGAGAAAATATTTGCAAATGAAACAACTGACAAAGGATTAATCTCCAAAATATACAAGCAGCTCATGCAGCTCAATATCAAAAAAACAAACTACCCAATCCAAAAATGGGCAGAAGACCTAAATAGACGTTTCTCCAAAGAAGATATGCAGATTGCCAACAAACACATGAAAGGATCCTCAACATCACTAATCATTAGAGAAATGCAAATCAAAACTACAGTGAGCTATCACCCCACACTAGTCAGAATGGCTGTCATCAAAAAATCTACAAACAATAAATGCTGGAGAGGGTGTGGAGAAAAGGGAACCCTTTTGCCCTGTTGGTGGGAATGTAAATTGATACAGCCACTATGGAGAACAGTATGGAAGTTCCTTAAAAAACGAAAAATAGAACTACCATACGACCCAGCAATCCCACTACTGGGCATGTACCCTGAGAAAACCATAATTCAAAAAGAGTCATGTACCACAATGCTCATTGCAGCACTATTTACAATAGCCAGGACAAGGAAGCAACCTAAGTGTCCATCAACAAATGAATGGATAAAGAAGATGTGGCACATATATACAGTGGAATATTACTCAGCCATAAAAAGAAACGAAATTGAGTTATTTGTAGTGAGGTAGATGGACCTAGAGTCTGTCATACAGAGTGAAGTAAGTCAGAAAGAGAAAAACAAATACCGTATGCTAACACATATATATGGAATCCAAAAAAAAAAAAAAAAAAAAGGTTCTGAAGAACCTAGGGGCAGGACAGGAAAAAAGACGCAGATGTAGACAATGGACTTGAGGACACAGGGAGGGGGAAGGGGAAGCTGGGATGAAGTGAGAGAGTGACATGGATATATATACACTACCAAATGTAAAATAGATAGCTAGTGGGAAGCAGCTGCATGGCACAAGGAGATCAGCTCGGTGCTTTGTGAACAACTAGAGAGGTGGGATAGGGAGGGTGGGAGGGAGACACAAGAAGGAGGAGATATGGGGATATATGTATATGTATAGCTGATTCACTTTGTTATAAAGCAGAAACTAACACAACATTGTAGAGCAATTATACTCCAATAAAGATGTTAAAAAAAAAAAGATAAAGTCTGTGAAGAGGCTTCTACTGATGCTCAACTCAGCTCAGCTTCTTATTCCCCCGGGGATAAGCAGTAATTATCTAAGCCTAGGCCTTTTATTTTCATAATAAGGAGGCTAGTGAACCCCTCATTGTCTCTGGGAGGCAATATTATCTGATGTCCATAGGAGGGGGTTGAAAGTATCAGATCAAAATCAGAACTGTCAGGTTGCCTTCCCACATCCAAGCCCAGGTGTGCAGAGGTGTCTTTCATCTTCTTGGTTTTCTCTGCATCTCAGGCCTCCCACCCACCCCATGACGATTAGGACATCATCTTTTACTCTCTTTCCCAGGGGCAGTGTAAAACCACAGGTGAGAATATCTGACATTGCTGGCTTTGAACTTTAGAAAAAGGGAGATCTTACGGCTATTCAGCTATTGTGAAGTCAGTTTCTCCCTGCCTCCAATAAATGGTGTGATGTGGGTAGAAGTGGGGCCCTGGCAAAGTGGGGCGCATACATCACCCCTCCTACTGGCTTGCCTTGTAGTGAGCAGACCTGGTGCCCTGTCCACCCTCCTGCATAATGTATGCACCCGTGGCAGGAACAGAATACCACCCGTGGTGAGTCTGGCCACTGCAGGCCCTGGACGTGTCCAGAGGTCTTGCCAAGGCTGATGTCTCTCTGTTGGCAGGAGCTGAAGAGAGGGAGGGGCCATGTGTCACTTGAAGCCTTTCCTGGGGCTGAGGTGGGAACTGGTTTCATCTTGGGTCTCAGGATTCTGCGAAGATAGGGGCAGACAACAGGACAGCCCTAAGCAGGCAGTCTGACCCAGACTTCGACTCAACAGAGGTGTCACTGGGGACAGCTAGACTCCTGTTTTCTGGGCTTGAAGCCCCCTCTGAGAGGGCTGGGGTGGCAGAGAAGGTGCCTGGGACCCTCTCAGTGTGGCTGAAGGGGAGAGGAGAGATTTGGGAACCAGGAACACAGACCTTGGCAATTTCTGTGGCTGCCTTATGGTGCAGAAAATCCCTGGGGCAGCAGCTATGGCGAGATACATAGGGGTGGAGAATGTGGACAGAAGCAGGTGTACAGTGCTGCTTTCAGGGGAACATGCCAGAATGCAGAAATCATGGATGAAGTCTGAGGCCTCTGTGGGGGAGGTGTGCTTACCTGAGTGTGCGTGTGTGCACGTGCGTGTGCGCAATCTTGTGTACAAGCGTGGGTGTGGAGAACCAAACAGGTCAGGAATGAAAGTGGGAGGTAGGAGTGCCTTAAGAGCCAAGGGAACCAGGGCATCTGGATAACATTACTTCATTTGTTGGATTCTATTCATTCATAGAATCAGTAAGAACTCAGTGGAGGCCCCCTCAAGGCCAGGCTAACTGCTAGGGCTTGGGATATGGAGACGATTTAGACCCAGGCACTTGTGGTCTAATTGAAGAGCCAGGCAGTGAAATGGAGAATTTAACTACCTTGTGAGAAGTGCTAGAACAGCTGTATGTATATGGTGACCAGAGCAGTCACCTCTGCCTAAGGCAGGCAGGAGTACGACCCTGAGGCAAAACTGAGCAGTGGCTCAAAGGATGAGGAAGGTGTTAGCTGGGGTGGAGGCAGTGGAGAGAGATAGGGGAAGGGTGTTCTACGCAGAGGGAACAGCAGCTGTGAAACCCTATGCACTGGTTCAGGAACCTTGAACAGATCCTACGGTGGAAACTTGAATGAGCTGATGGGGCACAAAACGATCTTATCTGTATACATATTATCTGATCCTCTTCCCCCAGTGGAATATAAGCAACATGAGGGCAGGAAATTTGTCTGCCTTAGTCTCTGCTAGAGTCCCAGAGCCTAGAGCAGTGCTTGGCACGCTGTGGGATACATTGTGAATGAATAAACCGAAGATAGGCCCAGGGTGGATGGTGTGGACAGTCAACTAAAGCATTTGCGTTTTATCCTGGAGTCAGTGGGGAGCCCTTTGGGGTGGAGGTGAAAAATTGAAAGGGCACAAGATCTGGGCTTCCCTGGTGGCGCAGTAGTTAAGAATCCGCCTGCCCATCCCTTCTCAAACTCTTCCAAAAAATTGCAGAGGAAGAGGCTTCCCTGGTGGCACAGTGCTTGAGAGTCTGCCTGCCGATGCAGGGGACACGGGTTCGTGCCCCAGTCCAGGAGGATCCCACGTGCCGCGGAGTGGCTGGGCCCGTGAGCCATGACCGCTGAGCCTGCGCGTCCGGAGCCTGTGCTCCTCAACGGGAGAGGCCACGACAGTGAGAGCTCCGCATACCGCTAAAAAAAAAAAAAAAAAAAAAAAAATTGCAGAAGAAGGAACATTCCCAAACTCATTCTATGAGGCCACCATCACCCTGATACCAAAACCAGACAAAGATACTACAAAAAAAGAAAATTACAGACCAATATCACTGATGAATATAGGTGCAAAAATCCTCAACAAAATACTAGCAAACAGGGCCTCCCTGGTGGCGCAAGTGGTTGAGAGTCCGCCTGCCGATGCAGGGGATACGGGTTCGTGCCCCGGTCTGGGAGGATCCCATATGCCGCGGAGCGGCTGGGCCCGTGAGTCATGGCCGCTGAGCCTGCGCGTCCGGAGCCTGTGCTCCGCAACGGGGGAGGCCACAACAGTGAGAGGCCCGCATACCACAAAAAATAAAAAAAAAAAAAAAAAAAAAAAAAAAAATACTAGCAAACAGAATCCAACAACACAGTAAAAGGATCATACACCATGATCAAGTGGGATTTATCCCAGGGATGCAAGGATTCTTCAATATACACAAATCAATCAATGTGATACACCATATTAACAAACTGAAGAATAAAAACCATATGATCATCTCAATAGATGCAGAAAAAGCTTTTGACAAAATTCAACACCCGTTTATGATAAAAACTCTCCAGAAAATGGGCATAGAGGGAACCTACCTCAACATAATAAAGGCCATATACGACAAACCCACAGCAAACATCATTCTCAATGGTGAAAAACTGAAAGCATTTCCTCTAAGATCAGGAACAAGACAAGGATGTCCACTCTCACCACTACTATTCAACATAGTTTTGGAAGTCCTAGCCACGGCAATCAGAGAAGAAAAAGAAATAAAAGGAATACAAATTGGAAAAGAAGAAGTAAAACTGTCACTGTTTGCAGATGACATGATACTATACATAGAGAATCCTAAAAATGCCACCAGAAAACTACTAGAGCTAATCAATGAATTTGGTAAAGTTGCAGGATACAAAATTAATGCACAGAAATCTCCTGCATTCCTATACACTAACAACAAAAGATCGGAAAGAGAAATAAAGGAAACGTTCCCATTTACCACTGCAACAAAAAAAATAAAATACCTAGGAATAAACTTAACTAGGGAGACAAAAGACCTGTATGCAGAAAACTATAAGACACTGATGAAAGAAATTAAAGATGACACCAACAGATGGAGAGATGTACCATGTTCTTGGATTGGAAGAATTAATATTGTGAAAATGATTATACTACTCAAAGCAATCTACAGATTCAATGCAATCCCTGTCAAATTACCAATGGCACTTTTTACAGAACTAGAACAAAAAATCTTAAAATTTGTATGGAGACACAAAGGACCCCGAATAGCCAAAGTAGTCTTGAAGGAGAAAAACGGAGCTGGAGGAATCAGACTCCCTGACTTCAGACTATACTACAAAGCTACAGTAATCAAGACGATATGGTACTGGCACAAAAACAGAAACATAGATCAATGGAACAATATAGAAAGCCCAGAGATAAACCCACACACCTATGGTCAACTAATCTATGACAAAGGAGGCAAGGATACATAATGGAGAAAAGACAGTCTCTTCAATAAGTGTTGCTGGGAAAACTGGACAGCTACATGTAAAAGAAGGAAATTAGAACACTCCCTAACACCATACATAAAAATAAACTCAAAATGGATTCGAGACCTAAATGTAAGACTGGACACTATAAAACTTTTAGAGGAAAACATAGGAAGAACACTCTTTGACATAAATCGCAGCAAGATCTTTTTCGATCCACCTCCTAGAGTAATGGAAATAAAATGGAAATAAATGGAAATAAAAACAAAAATAAACAAATGGGACCTAATGAAACTTAAAAGCTTTTGCACAGCAAAGGAAACCATAAACAAGACAAAAAGACAACCCTCAGAATGGGAGAAAATATTTGCAAACGAATCAATGGACAAAGGATTAATTGATACAGCCACTATGGAGAACAGTATGGAGGTTCCTTAAAAAACTAAAAATAGAATTACCATATGATCCAGCAATCCCACTACTGGGCATATAACCAGAGAAAACCATAATTCAAAAAGACACATGCACCCCAATGTTCATTGCAGCACTATTTACAATAGCCAGGTCATGGAAGCAACCTAAATGCCCATCGACAGACGAATGGATAAAGAAGATGTGGTACATGTATACAATGGAATATTACTCAGCCATAAAAAGGAACGAAATTGGGTCATTTGTAGAGACATGGATGGATCTAGAGACTGTCATACAGAGTGAAGTAAGTCAGAAAGAGAAAACAAATATCGTATATTAACGCATGTATGTGGAACCTAGAAAAATGATACAGATGAACTGGTTTGCAGGGCAAAAGTTGAGACACAGATGTAGAGAACAAACGTATGGACACCAAGCGGGGAAAGCCATGGGGGGGTGGGGATGGTGGTGTGCTGAATTGGGCGATTGGGATTGACATGTATACACTGATGTGTATAAAATTGATGACTGATAAGAACCTGCTGTATAAAAAATAAATAAAATAAAATTCAAACATTCAAAAAAAAAAAAAAAAGAATCCGCCTGCCAATGCAGGGGACACAGGTTCGAGCCCTGGTCCAGGAAGAACCACATGCCGCGGAACAACTAAGCCCGTGCACCACAACTACTGAGCCTGCGCTCTAGAGCCCGCGAGCCACAACTGCTAAGCCTGGGTGCCACAACTATTGAAGCCCGAGTGCCTAGAGCCCATGCTCCGCAACAAGAGAAGCCACTGCAATGAGAAGCCTGCGCACCGCAACGAAGAGTAGCCCCCGCTCACTGCAACCAGAGGAAACCCACGCGCAGCAACGAAGACCCAATGCAGCCAAAAATAAATAAATAAATAAATTGATTTTTTTTTAAAAAGAAAAGAAAAGGCACAAGATCTGACGTGGGTGGGAGGAAATCACTTTGATAATGATGTGAAGGTTGAAGAGACCAGATGATGGCTCTTAACTTTGGGCACTGTCAATAAAAATGAGTGGGGGGTCAGGTTGAAAAATTATTGAGGATAATTCTATACAATTAAGAAGTGTTTCTGAGTTTTACAATATCCCTGGGAGGCAGGCGTTTCCCCGTTTTACAGAGGGGAAAATGGACTCAGTGAGGTGCAGTGACTTGGCCGAAGTCACACAGCCAGTTGGCGGTGTAGCCCGGGGGTTCAGTCTTGCTTTTGCAGCGCCGCAGGACCCAGCACTCGGTGAGGATCCGAGCCAGGCGGGTAGCGGTGGGAACTCTCGCCATTTCTACTCGGTAACTGCCGGAAAGCCCAGCGGACAGCGACTAAAATGAAGAGCGGGCGTCCACAGACTGGAAAAGGGAAACGAGGCGCGTAGAAGGAGTTTTGGGTCTGAGCGGCCGCCGTAGTAGCGGCGCTCTGATCCCCATGACAACAGCGAGAAGCAGCGGGAGGCTTCTGGGCGGTGCAGTAGCTGCGGCCGATTGGAGCAAACAAGGCGCGGAATCCGTGAAGTGCCCGCGGCCCCGAGGGCGCAGGTGATGGGATAGGTCGGTGGAGGGAGCCCGGGGTTTGGGGACAACGGTAGGATGTGGCCAGGGTCGGGCTGGGGCCTTCGAAGGAGGCGCTGCCCCGAATCCCCGAACCCCCATCATCGCTGTCCGGACCAGGGACTGTCGTTGGGCCTCAGTTTCCCCAAACGGGAAAGGGGAGGAGGAGAATGGGCATCCCAGCCCAATGGCCCCTCTCAGTGTCTGAGGCCCAGGACTTTCTCTCCTCTGCAGCTCCTGGACTGACCGGCGCTGTCCTGCCCAATGGACGTGAGTCCTACCCCTCTCTGGAGCGTCCCCCTCAGCGCCCTCCACTCACCCTGACTTTGCCTGCCTTGGAGCCTGGACTTGAGAGGGGTCTCTTTACCCAACATAGACCCTTCCAGCTCAGGACAAGAGCTGTGAGACAGAAAGACAGTTGCAGGGACGGCCTTCCCATGGAAGGGCACATCCCACTCTGGCAAGATGAGGAGGTAGCCAAGCAACAGAGAAGAAAAGGCATCCCAGGCAGAAGGAACAGCATGGGCAGAGACGTGGGCGTGAGAGAGAGGCCAGGGCATTTGGGGAACTGCTAGGACTTCAGTATGGCTGGAGTGTAATGGGGGAGAGGGAGAGGTAGGCAGGGCCAGATTGAGGCCTTTGTCGCTGAGATAAGAAGTTTGGACTGAGTTGGTGGGAGCCACTGATGGACCGCAGGGGAGGGCGGGATACGCAGGACAGCTGGTGTGGAAAGGGGCACAACTGCAGGTTGCAAGACAGTTAGAGGCCAGTACTGTGGGCTGAGGGATGGTAAAGTAGTGCAGTGGAAGCAGAGACAATAGATCTGTTTGGAGAGGCATTCTGAAAGGAAAAGCAATAAATCTTGGAAAAGTCTAGAATGACCAACAGGTCCTCGATGGTGCTGAAATGGGGATGACAAGAGAAAAGGCAGGTTCGGGGACAAGACAGTGTAGTCCTATTCACTCTCTCCCCACCACCTGGTGGCTGTTCCTCCCCTTTTCCCAGCCACCTCCCGTGTCCCTCCTGGTATTTCTGTGTCCCTGCAGCCCCTCCACATCTCCTCATCACCCCTTCCTCCTGTGCTGTCCAGGCCTCCTCTAGCCCGTGGAATCCACCCCCGGCTCCCGTCAGCAGCCCCTCCCTGCTGCTCCCCATCCCTGCCATTGTCGTCCTCGCTGTGGGCATCTATTTGTTGCTGCTGGGCCTAGTGCTGCTGACTAGGCACTGCCTGCTGGTGAGGGGCCTGGTGGGGGCTGAAGGGTGGGCCTGGGGGAGGAGGAACCTGGTCAATTTTTCCCCTCATTCGTAGGCCCTTACCCTGAGACACCTTGCCATTTAGTCCCCGCATCTGTCCCTTTCGTGGGACCAGGAGATCCTCTTCTCGTACTCAGCTGAACCTTCTTCTGCCCCTCTCCCCAAAACTGAGTCTTGGCTGTCCCTCCCTACCTGCTGCCTGGCCCAGATCTTGAGCCCTGCCTTCTCTTAGGCTCAGGGCTGCTGCACAGACTGCAGCTCCCCCTGCAGGAAGCAAGGCGCCTCCAGGCCCCAAGACTGTTGCTGGACCTGCGCAGAAGCCTGTGACTTCCCTCTGCCCAGCCCAGCCCACTACCTGGATGCCTGCTGCCCCCAGCCCGCCGAATCTGTGAGTTCTTGTCCTGGCCCCTGGCCCCTGAGTCCTGACCTTGGTACTCTCTGTGCATTCATTTTTTGGTTCAACAAAATTTATTACTGAGTACCTATTCTAAGCCAGGCACAGTTCCAGGTGGAGACAGCCAAAAACAACATATCAGATATTTTCTGGTAATGAAAGCTACTTGGAGAAAGGAAAATAGGGCAGCAGCTGGAGAAAGGTAATGTATGTAACATGGGCACATTTCTACTTCTGAAAATGGTAGTTAAAAGAAAAGACAGCCCCTCACAGAGCTCCTTCTGTTTGCAGAATAAATATGATGTTCTAGATACTGTGCTACTTTATTAACAACCCCGAGAGCTGGATATTTTAAAAAAACTATCTATATGTATTTTTTTAAATTACAAAATGTGCATGTAGAAATACATAGAAAGTACAAGTCACTTTATAAACTAGCTCTCTAACCAAGGTTGCTACATTTGGTGTATGTCCCTCATATACTAATACACATACAGTACTATCACTGTTGTATTTTACTATTGGTAAAAATGTAGTCATACCACATATACCACACAGACTATTTCCTCACATCCGCCACTTGCCCTTTTTAACATGACATCACACCTTGGCTACCTATCCATGTTTTTATCCTCCTTTTGCAGGGGAATAAATTGGCTCAGGGAAATTTAGTCACTTTTCCAGCATTCCACAGTAGAGTCTTGCACAGCAAATTGCTCCATCATGTGTTGAAACAGAACCCTCAGGGAGAAGCCTGGCTCACAGAGGACAGGCCATTTTTGCATTTGTGGCTTTAAAGCCACATGTTAATTGTAATTGACCACCTTCCTAGGCTCTGATTATTTTGGGCTCAGAGATGTAGACAGCAAAGCTCCTGCCCTTGAAGTGGGGACCTTCCCTAGGGAGGGAAGAGTGAGGGGAAAAGACCAAGTAAATTCATAACTCGGGCAACTGCAGTTGCAAATCCCTGCAAGATGTTTTGAGTTTCAAAATAAATTATGGGGCAAGGAGTTCTCCTCTTTCAGGTAATCTGCCTCTGGTTTCCCAGGCATAGCCCGGAGACGGGGCCCAGGGCTGGGGCTAGGGGGACAAAGGGGAAAAAGGAGAAGACCCTGGGTCCTCAAACCTCCTATTCTATAAGAAATGCTCAATTGCACAATGATTTCTGGCCCCCTGACCTGGGGATACCACTTACTTTGCCTTCTGTCCGCGGGGAGGGAAGTGTCAGAGGCCTCTCTTCCTCCTTGAAAGTGAGGTGCACTGTCAGGAGGGACTGGCCCCTCCCACTGCTCCCTCCAGGGCTGCAGGGCATCCAAGCTGGAGACCTCAGGTCCCGATCCTACCCGGCTTCTGCCAGAGCCAGGAAGGATTCTAGAATGACGAATGGTCATTCTGTCCTTGAGCTATCTTTCCTCAAAGCACAGTAAGGCTTCTGTGTTCTTCAGTTTCCTTATAGTAACAACAGCCACCACGAATATTCCAAAGCTCTTGGCTCCTTCAGAGCTGTAGAAACTGAGGCTTACAGAGGCCTAAAGCCTGGGTGGAGACACAAACCCAGGTTTCTCTTTCTCTCAGGGAGAAACCTGCCTATGTTACTTCTTTCACAGGTATGTCGTGAGGACCTAATTCATTCATTCATTTATTTATTCACTTATGGAAGATTTATGGAGTCACTGTTGAGGCACTGTGCTGAGCCTTGGGGGCGCAGTGGAAACAAGGTAGACACGGCCACGGGGCGTGAAGGACAGAGAGAAATAAGTAGGCAATGTGAGAAATTGCCTCACATTCTGAATCGAGGGTGAGAAATGATGCAGTCCAGGGCAGTGGTTGGTTCTCAGCCCCTTGTGTGATCAGAAGCTGGAACGAGGCTTAAATGGAAAGCCAGGCATCCAGGCCCCATGCCCAGCAGATCTGGAATGGGATCGGAATTTGCGAATTTTTAACAAGTTCTTACAAGTTCTTACGACTGACTCATACCACCAGGGTTAACAGCTATTGCTAAGGGAAAAGCGCTGTGACAGAAGAGTTGCCTTTTGCTGAGAGCTCCCTCCCTACCAGGCACCGTGCTTCGTGCCTTCCACTGATTCCCCACAGTGACCCTGTGAAGTAGGTGTTATATTTAAGATATATTTCAGAGATGAGGAAACTGAGGCGCAAATCATGAATTAGCCACACCTGGGCCTGAACTAGATTCAAACCCTGAGCTCCAAACAGTAACGATGGCTGCCCTTCACAACCTCAAAGTGAAAGAAATCAGAGTGAAAAACTACAGGCCTAGAGAAACACGGGGGTTAACAGTCACGTGGAGCCCTTGTTTAATGTACTTAAAAAGCAGATTCCTTCCAGAAGCCACAAGGCTGCCTGTGAGAGTCGAGATATCCATTAGCTAGTTATTAACAACGAGAGCCAAGCCCTTCCAGGCGGCAGAGCCAAGAAATGCTTTTAATACCCTCTTCTCTGAAGCGAGAGCAGTGGGACCTCTCTCAGCCCCCAATTCTGCGCACAGAATGACGGCGCAGTCCTCCAAAAACCCACAGAGTTGACTTCAGCCTAGACTGGGACTCCCCAGAGACACCCCAAACCACACCCCCATCAAACACAAGGAAGCCACCTCGCTCTCTCCCCTCCACCATGATATACTTCTACCTCTTTCTAGAGAGACAATTCTTTTGGCAGGAGCAGATGCCCTCCCCTCACCGGAGCCCCTGGTGATATCTGATCTCACCAGTCATCGGACACTGCACCCCGAAACCTCAGCTCTTCTAAAGGTCATTCCCCTATTCCTGGCTTGGCCCGGTGTCTGACTGAGCTGTGCAGCTGTGACTAACTCTGTCACTAACTCTGCCTCGGGCCTCAAGGAGCCAACCTTGTCACACATCCTGGGTGGGTCCTATTCCAGCCACTTGGCCTGACTCCAGTCCCTGCCTGCAGCAGTGACAGATCATTCATGTCCCAGGGCAGAAGAGGAGAGGGTCGGAGTGGACCGGTTCTCCCTTCCTAAGGACTTGCTGTTCCTGTTCCCCAAGAGGCAGACCTTCTGTCTCCCCTGGGAGCTGAGAAGCCCTCTTCTTTCTTCTTTGCCTAAAGAGGGAAAAATGATATGCTTTGATTGATTCATTCATTCAACATTCATCTGTATCTCAGACACCTGCTGAGCCTGAGTCCCCTGGTAGCTCAGTGGAGACAGGAGATGATCTGTCCCTGCCTTAGCAGACCCTGAAAGCAGCTGCTATTCATGCCCCTGGGAAGCAGTTGGTCAAGGGGCATCTCAGGACTGGAAGCAGGCAGGCCCAGACCCATCCCAGCCCCATTCCTTTGTTGTATTCCTTTGCACGATCACTCCCCTCTCTGAACCTCCATTTCCTCTTTTGTAAAGAGGCCCTCTACTCAAGGTTCTGATAAATAAAAGAGATGTAACTCCTTTTAAACATTAAAAAATTAAATCTGCAAATTACCATTTTTAAGGAAAACTAGATTTTAAAAATCATTCATGAAAATAGTCTGTGCCTGGCACAGAGTAGGTGCTCAGTAATAGAGGATGAATGAGATCCAGCTTAGTCTCAGGCCAAGGAAGAAATCCACAAAACCAACAAGTTGTTTTCATCATAGACAGTGTGTGTGTGTGCTTTCCCAGTCTAACAACTTTCAGTTGCGTGATATAAGAGAACCATCTCTGAGCTGAACATTGTGAGCTAAGCGTGGGTCCAGGGCCAGTTGATCTCTGGTCCTCAGTCTCCTCATCCATAAGATGGGAAGAAAGAAAGGACAACCCCCACCCCCACCCCACCGAATGATTTCTTCCAGCTCCTGAAGCCAGTTGTTAGGAACATTGCCTCCTTGCTGATTTCTCAACAGCACAAAGAATTGATTTGTTCCCAAGAATGGTGGATGGTACCCTCTGATCCACTGGGCAAATGGGACTTTCCAGGCCACTCTGTTCCCTTCTCCCCTGAGAAGGAAACAGCTTCAGGCTCTGGTCCCCCTTCCTCCTGCCCAACTCCCTCACCCCCTTCTCCTCTCCCTCAGGATTGGGCCCCTCACTGCCCTCGCTGCTGCCCACTCTGTGACTGTGCCTGTGCGTGCCAGCTTCCTGACTGCCAGAGCCTCAACTGTCTCTGCTTTGAGATCAAGCTCCGATGACAAGACCCAGGGTCCCTGCCCTTTGGGGAGCGGCCAGCTCCCAGGGCCCACATGCCCTGTTCCCTGAGGGGCCTCAGGACACCTTTCTCCAGGCTATTGGAACCACAAATGGCCTACCCAGCTCACCAGCCTTGGAACCAGCAGTGGAGAGCCTGGCTCCCTGCAGAGTGGGACTTGAGGAGCCCTCCGCCAGCCGGATGGCAGCCCCTTTGGAGGGCCAGAAGAGAGAGTGGCTGGTGCTCTGGCAGGTGCCCCTGCCCTCCTCTCCCCCTCCCCAAGTAAATGATCGTATTTGAAGGTGAGGGTGGGGGACACTGCTTACCACAGTGAGCATTATGGGACAAACTTGGGCCTTGAGTATCAGGATGTAGGGGTACCCCAGGCACACCCTGTCCACAGACTCTTGGCTATTCCGAGGTGTGAGTGTAGTGCCTGCATCTGCTCTCCCTCTAAAGAAACAGGCTCCAGAGAATCACAGCAGCCAGTGAGAGGCCCGGAGTCAGGGGAGCAGAGGGGGCAGGGAAGGCCACGAATCTGAGTCCCCTGCCCTCCTTCCCTCCCCACAGATCCCTGTCCAAAGACTTCTCCTGACAACCTTCTGAGGGCCTCAGTCTGGATTTCCAAGGAGGAAATTTCCTCTGAAGTACTGGTGAGTGGGCAGGGGACCCTCCCCCCACCCCCAAAGAGGCAGGCCCACAGTTTCCTCCCCATCCTACACTTTAGGCCCCCAGCTGGCATGAATGTCAGGAGCTTCAGGTTTCCCTAAATATAGATCCCCTGCCAGGGGATCTGTGGCGAGGAAAGGGCAAGGGTCACCGGAGAAGGTCGGGGACATTGGTTGGGGGTAGGGCAGGAGCTGCCTTATAACCCAGCCCGGGTGTGGCCTGACTCACTCGCTGCTGACCAGGCTCTGCCCGCTCCTTCGGCCTCCTCCTCGCAGGTGGGCGCCAGCAGGACGGAGCGGGGGGTGGGGCTGGGCTGAAGGCCTCGGGATTAAGAGGGGAGACCTGGCGGGTAGGATGGGGACGCTAGAAAAATATCTGGGAGGCTGACAGCTGGGGGACGGATTTTATTTTGGAGAAGGAAGGCAGTGCCAGGGAGAAGTTTCGCAGGGGCTCTGGCCCCACATCCCCAGACTTGCTTGGGCAGAGCGGTAGCCGGCGGGTTTCCGCTGGGTCTGGCTTTCGGGGGGCGGCCCGGGCGGCGGACGCGTACACCCTCCCGGTCCCGGGAGCCAGACCCGCCGGAATGGGGCACAGATGCGGCGGAGGCACTCTCCCCGCGGGACACCCGGAACCGCTGCCGCCTCGCCTCCGCCCTTTGCCAGCCCCTGCCATCTCCTCGCGCTCCCCGTGCGTGCCCTCGCCGCCCTCTCTTCCGCCGGGGCTCGCAGTCGCTTGACCTCCGGACTCGGTTACAACGCGACGCACGCTGCCTCAGCGCAGCCGGAAGCTGGGGCTGCCCCCGGCCGCTGGACTGGGCCCGTGGCGGGGGAAGCTGAGCCTCAGTCTTCTCGGGCTCTGCCACCCGCTTTTCCCCGACCCGACCCCCACCCCATCCCCATCTCTGCCGGTGCCCCAAATCGGCTGAGTCACAGCGCCCCAAAGCACGCCAAGCAGGGGGGGGTGGGGGGAGGAGAAGGGAGAGGGAGGGGAGGGCCCCCGCGACCCGCGGGATGTGGCCCGAGTCACGTCCGAGGGGGACGGGGTGGGGGAAGGGATCGTGTTCTCGCCGCACTGTCCTTGCCCAAGCGCCGCCTCCGGGCTTCGCCTTTCGGGAGGCGGACTCTCGCACAGTCCCTCGCCTGCAATTGGACGCCGGGGCGCCTCCGGCCCCCTGCAAAGGGAAAAACCCAGCGGAGACTGGAGCGGTGCCTTTATAAGGCGCGGCACCACCCCCTGCCTGCCCGCCCCCGCGCGCCCCCCTCGGGAGCTGAGTTGGCTGTGTTCCTCTCGGAACGCGCCGCAGAACCAGAGTCCCGGTGACGACTGCCGCGTTCGCTCCCTCAGTCCACTCGCCAGCCCGCGGCCCTCCACCGCTGCACCCCGCCAATCCGCCCCTCTCCTGTGCCAGGTGAGCGCCCCTCCCCACGTGCGAAGGTCAGGGAGAGGGTCGTGGAGAAGGATCCGGGGTGTAGTGGCGGGTCGGGCGTCCGCGCGGAGCCCCCCACCCGGGCCCAGCATCTCCCCTCTCCACCACCACCCACACCTGTGCTCCTAGCCCAGACTCCCCAGCTTGAGCTTGAGCTCCCGCGGTTTGCTGCGCAGTCCAAGGGCCGCTCCGCGCTGAGTCACAGCAGGGAGGAAGGAAGCAGGGCGAGATGAAGTACCATTTCCCCCTCTCCTTTTCTTGTTAGGACTCTTGGTGCAAGTATTATGGCCCCTTTGCCTCTGCAGGGATCCTAGGAGGCCACGAGGGGTGGGGGCCAGCTCATATACTGCCTCAGGGTTCCCCAAAGCGGGTGGTTGGTCCCTGTCCTGGGAGACGGGAGGGTAAACCCCTCGGCAGCTTCTGATGCCCCATGAACACTTTCCCTATTTTTCCTTATCGGGTGACCTTGATTCTGAGTCTGGAACAGCTGCAGCGGCAGAGCAGACATGAGCATTTTTCAGGGGAGGGGGTGGGCGCTTGCCTCTCCTCCTCTCACCCTGTATGAGCAGTGAGAACGACAAACCTCACCCCTTTTCTCCACCTCGGGCTAGGCTTCCTCTGTGGCCCTTTTCTGGGCTTCTGATGACCCTCCTGCCTTCTTCCTAACACCCTTTTTCTAACAAGCTCCCCCCACCGTGGGTGGAGAAGCCTGACCTTGAGGTGTCCTTGAGGCCATGGAACCTGAGCCAGCCCTGGGATCTCGAGTGGACTGCAAGGAACGCTCCTGTAACAGTCAGAAGATCTGGGTTCTACTCTCACATCTGGCTCTAGGGTTGCTGTGTGGCTTGAAACACCGACCTTTCCCCTTCTCAGGCTCCTTTCAGATGAGGAGGTTGGGCCTTCTGCCTTCTGCACCACCTCTAATTCTAAAATACTCTCGTTCGGTTTTGCTTCCAGGCAAGGTGACCCCATGGCAGAGCGCAAGCAAGGAGGGTCCGGCTTCCACGTGACTTGCCTGTCCATGGCTCTGTCCTATTCCCTTTACCCCAGATGCCAGTATATAGCCCCACCCTCAGCTGGGCAACACCCAGCAACAAACAGAGTTAGGAAAGGTACAGGAGGCAGGCCTAGTATAGGGAAGTCGGATGTAGGGGAGAGCTGGGGACAGGAAGTGCCCCAAGCCCTGCCAGTTGTGGGGCAGGGGAGGTACGGAACCTTTGCCCTGACCTGCAGGGAAGAGGCCTTGCTTGTTGGGAGACCACGGGAAGACCCTGCTAACTAGCCCTCCCTGGTCTGTCTCCTGCCCAGGAACTGACAGGCACCATGCCCCACCAATACCCAGCACTGACCCCGGAGCAGAAGAAGGAGCTCTCTGACATTGCTCACCGGATCGTGGCTCCGGGCAAGGGCATCCTGGCTGCAGATGAGTCCACTGGTGCGGGCAGGACACAGTGGGAGGAGGGCCCCAGGTTGGGGGTGATAGGCTGATCCCCTTATTCCCATGTGATGCTTCCCTCCAGGGAGCATTGCCAAGCGACTGCAGTCCATTGGCACTGAGAACACCGAGGAGAACCGGCGCTTCTACCGCCAACTGCTGCTGACTGCCGACGACCGCGTGAATCCCTGCATTGGGGGCGTCATCCTCTTTCATGAGACGCTCTACCAGAAGGCAGATGATGGGCGTCCCTTCCCCCAAGTTATCAAAGCCAAGGGCGGTGTTGTGGGCATCAAGGTGAGGGGGCTAGGCCTCAGGGTGTGAGATGTAAGATGGATCTGGGGGAAAGAAATCCAGAGTAGCAGGCTGGGGGATGAACTTCGGGTCGGGTGGAGTCTGCCCCAGATCACCTCCAAATCGTGTGTAAAGAAGCTAGAAACATATGGGACCTGCTTGGCATTTTTAATCCTTGCAATTGTGAGAGGCAGGTGTTAACGCTTATTATACAATTGAAAAACCAGATGCTCAGGGCCGCGAAGTATTTTGCTCATAGGGTCAGTAAGTGGTAGGAGTCCCGGCTCTGTGTGTGTCCTGCTCTATAGGATCAGATAACGTGACTACGTGAAACATTTGCAAACCAGGAAAGATACTTGAGAGATGAAGTAAAGCCGGGGCAGGGTGGGGCTACAGAGGAGAAAAGCACTAGAGATCACTTCCCTGTCCTGTGTTGTTGCCCCACTCCAACAGGTAGACAAGGGTGTGGTACCCCTGGCAGGAACAAACGGCGAGACAACCACCCAAGGTGAGAACCGTTTAGCTCCCAGCCCTACCCACCAGCCCACCCAGCTCGGTACCCCTCTGGGTGCCCAGGGTGTGTGGGAGCCACGTGCCCCCTCCTCTGCCATGCTTTGATTCCTCCGTCCCCTCTACAGGGCTGGATGGGCTGTCGGAGCGCTGTGCCCAGTACAAGAAGGACGGAGCTGACTTTGCCAAGTGGCGTTGTGTGCTGAAGATAGGGGAACACACCCCCTCCGCCCTCGCCATCATGGAAAACGCCAACGTCCTGGCCCGTTATGCCAGCATCTGCCAGCAGGTGGGCCTGTAGGTCCCCAAGAGGCCACTTCCCACCTCTTTCCATTCCAGCGTGTCAGCTAGCCTGCCACCCATCTGCCAGGCTACCTACCTTCCCCAAGGCAACTGCTCCGGATTCTCACTAAGCACCGGGCTTGGGCCCGTGGAGGGCTTTGCAAGCAGAAGAGCAGAATAGGAGTTGTGCGGGTGGATCTGGGGAGATGGCTGATCTCCTGCAATCTGCCAAGGGTTGTGAATCCAGGGCTCTCTGTCGTCATGGAGATAAGATCTTGGTCAGTGGCTGTGGAGGGCCGTAGGTGGGGCTCTGGGTTAGGAGGCCTCAAGGCTGCCCTGTCCCTCACCCCACAGAATGGCATTGTGCCCATCGTGGAGCCTGAGATCCTCCCTGATGGGGACCATGACTTGAAACGCTGTCAGTATGTAACCGAGAAGGTAGGTTGCCTGCCTGGGCAGTGAGGTGGGCTAGAGAGCTGGGCTGGGGGCCCTGGGGCTGACCCCCGTCCCCCTCCCTGCTCCACCCCACCCCACTTTGGTCCCACCCTGCTGTAGGTGCTGGCTGCTGTCTACAAGGCTCTGAGTGACCACCACATCTACCTGGAAGGCACCTTGCTGAAGCCCAATATGGTAACCCCAGGCCACGCCTGCACCCATAAATATTCTCACGAGGAGATTGCCATGGCAACTGTCACAGCACTGCGTCGCACAGTGCCCCCCGCTGTCCCTGGTGAGACCCACACCCTCATCTTGACCCTTGGGAGGTAGACGAACTGTACCCATAAACCTTGTGCCCATGTGCTGTAATTTCCAGGTCAGCTTCTAGGGCCTCCTACCAGTCCCCCGGGTCTCTGACTACAACCCCTCCCCCCATTTCACCCCCTTCTTCTACAGGGATCACCTTCCTATCTGGAGGCCAGAGTGAGGAGGATGCATCCATCAACCTCAGCGCCATCAACAAGTGCCAGCTGCTGAAGCCATGGGCTCTGACCTTCTCTTATGGCCGAGCCCTGCAGGCCTCTGCCCTGAAGGCTTGGGGTGGAAAAAAGGAGAACCTGAAGGCTGCCCAGGAAGAATACATCAAGCGAGCCCTGGTAAGGATGGGGCAGGAGGTGGGCACGGTGCTGGGGTGGATGGGATCTGAGAAGGAACCTTCTCACTCTGGCTCCTCTCCCCTTTTAGGCCAACAGCCTTGCCTGCCAAGGAAAGTACACCCCAAGTGGTAAGGCGGGGGCTGCAGCCAGTGAGTCCCTCTTCATCTCTAACCATGCCTACTAAGCGGAGGTGTTCTAAGGCTGCCCCCTCAACACTCCAGGCCCTGCCCCCTCGCACACTCACTCTTGAAGAGAGGGGGCCTCATCCGGGGCTCCAGGCTGCTCTTTCCCGTCACTCCTGCCTCCCTTGTGACATTGATGCCTGGTGTTGTCTGTGTACGCTAACTCCACCATTTCCAGCCTACTGCCAATAAACAACTATTGAAGGGGGAGTCTGTTGTCCATGTCTGTGGTGTCTCGGGCAGGGGAGGGCTGGGGGAGGTGGCAGAGCCCAGAGAAGAAAGCGCCCTTGCATTATGTTCTTCCTTCTTGAGCAGAAAAATAGGTGAAGGAGATGGACTAGTTTAACACTTTAATACTTGCCCAGGGCTTCAAGAGAAGAGCTTGTGAATTTTCTTCCAACCACCCAGTGCTCTGTTGCTTCTGCCAGCAGCATCTGATGAGGCTCACAGTGGGGGGTGCGTGTGTAACTGCTGGTCTCAGGAGGCTGCAACCTCAGCCTCAGTTTTAGGCCCAGAACTCACAGGTGTAGAAGGCCCCTGTCCCAAAAACCAGCCACTGACAGAAACTAAGATTTCCCGAATCTATAAACCGTACAACATGATAAGTATTCTACAGGAGTAGGTACTGTTCTTCCCAATTTGTCCTTAAGGTGATCTTGCCTCACTGTTTCTTGGTTGAAACAAGATTATTAATGCATGTCTTCTTAATCTGCACTGTTGAGCTTGTTTGTTTTCCCATCTTAAAAGGAGATGGGATTAGAACTGACTTCTTAGACTCTGGGCTGTGGAACCCCTTGAAGAACCTGGAATCCTCTCCGACATCCACTTCAACAACACAGACACACACACACACAACTGTGGAGCTCAGGTTCCGGGTTAAGAACTGAACCTCTGTGGCTTCTGCATTCCATGAAGCCAGAATGAGGGCCCTGCACTTCCCCTATACCATGCTTTGAACCCTTCTCCGTTCACCCAGGCTGGGGTGTAATAGTAACTATATCAGATCTTTTTGGGTATAAAAGATCTTAGTCATAACCAACGACATAGTCCTGCCACTTCCCAAATTTCATGATGTGGACCATTTCCTGTCTGAGCTCTCTAGAGGGGAAAAAAAAAGCTTCACCTTTCTGATCTCTGGACCTACTGAATCCCTATAGTCATCTGCACAGAAACTTAGTACCTTCTAGGAATTTAAGAACTTAGTCCTTTACCTTTCTCTGCACATTTGCATCTGTTGCCTACATCCAAAACAGAACTGGTGTCTAGTGCTCCTTCAAACTGTGGCCTCACTCAGCTCTCTGTGAAACAGTCTGAAGTAAAGCAAGCAACTAGAAATTGAGGGGCCATAGAAGATAGCAAAAAGGATGTTCCAAAAGGGCTTTGACACCAAGAAGTTTGTTTAAAGACCAAGCACTTCCTCTGCGTGCAGCAAGAGACTAGGGAAGCAGAGGACTTCAAATGTCAGTTTGGGATGATTTATAAAGTTTCTAATGACAAAGTGCCAGAAAGAGTAAGTGACAGAAGAAGAAACTAGAACTGAGGACACAGCTTTCCTGGGTTCAGATTTCAACTTTGGGGACTTCCCTGGTGGTGCAGTGGTTAAGAATCCGCCTGCCAATGCAGGGGACATGGGTTCGAGCCCTGGTCCGGGAAGATCCCACATGCCACGGAGCAACTAAGCCTGTGCGCCACAACTGCTGAGCCTGCTTGCGCCCTAGAGCCCGTGAGCCACAACTACTGAAGCCGGCGTGCTGTGCTCCACAAGAGAAGCCAGCGCAATGAGAAGTCCGCGCACTGCAATGAAGAGTAGCCCCTGCTTGCCGCAACTAGAGAAAGCCTGCGGGCAGCAACAAAGACCCAACGCAGCCAAACAAACAAACAAAAACTTCAACTTCGATTCAAACCCAAAGTTCTTAGCTATGCAACCATGAACAAGTTAACCTTTTTTAGCCAGTTTCCTCCTCCTCTAAAAAAATGCAGACCATAAGCAGCTGAGGGGTTTCAAAGGGACCATTCTGGAATCGGGGAGGTCATGTTAACTGAGGTGTAGACTTGGTGTGGGGAAGGTGGACTCTTTTCCACTAATTTCGGAGGTCCTCCACAGCAGAGATTTTTTCTGGGGCCCTGGAAAGAGATCCGGACTGGAATTCCTTCACCATTGAACGAATATTTCTGTATGCCAACTGTTCCAGGCCTTGTTCAAAGTAAGCACTGCGGCTGCAAGTGTAAACAGGGCAAAGTTCCATCCCTCAGGGATTGTAATGGGGGAGGCCTGCTAAAACAGGTAAACAAAAACGTGTAACTTAAAGTTACAGGGTGGAATCCCGGCTCAGCTCCAGTTTCCCTCACTGAGATGGGGGGACTGGACTGAGGTCCCCAACATCCCTCGCAGCGCCAATCGACTTAGCCCACAATCACTTCCGTCCGTTTGTTGCCGACATCCGGTTCCTTGGGCTCATTTCCATTCCCAGGCTTGAGGGGGTGGGGTAAGGGCGCGGCGTGGGAGGGGGGAGTGTGCGTATGACGCCACGTCCGGCGCGCGGCGGAACTAGTCTTCCTATGCTTCCGCGGCGGGGCCGGAAGTGGAAGCGGTGGTGGCGGCGGCCCAAAGCGGAGGGAAAGAGGAAGACAGGGATCCCGGGAGCCGGAGCCGGAGTTGCAGCGGCGGTAATAGTCTGAGACCCCTCTAGGCCACCATCCCCAGCGCGGGCCCGCTGGGCTCGACGGGAGTTAGCGGGGATGCTGCCTGGCCTGTGGGACGCTGGGGGCCCGGGAGCCGATGTGAGGGGAGGCGGGAGTGGGGAGGCCGGGCCAGCTCCAGAATCGAGTTGCCCCCGACCCTGACCCGGCGCCCCCTAGGGACACTCTGATCCGCGGGCTTGTCTTCGCCTTTCCCAGGAGACCCCTGTGCGGTGCGGAGGGGGCGGGGGCCCCGGCTCTGACCCGCGCCGGGGGGTGGGCCATGGCGGAGATCAGCGACCTGGACCGGCAGATCGAGCAGCTGCGGCGCTGCGAGCTCATCAAGGAGAGCGAAGTCAAGGCCCTGTGCGCTAAGGCTAGGTGAGCCCTGTGGCTCCGGGGAAGAGAGGCTTGGGGTTCCGGCCTGGGGCAAACCCAGCTGAGAACTTTGGGCCTGGCTCATCCTGGAAGCTTTCCTGGAGAGGAGCGGAATAGGGCCTCTTTCCTCGAGGAGCAGCCAGCCTGTTGGGGGAAGACAGACCTGGATGAAGACACTTGAAGTATTAGATGATGTGTTTTCAGTGTAGTTAGTTACAGAAAGTACTTAGGAAGCTCAGGGAAACAACCCTGTCTGTCTGGGGGGAACAGAGAACGTTTCTTGGAGGAACTTTGGGATAGACGTCGAAGAATAAGATGATAAAAGGGAGTGTCAGCAAGAACAGGAGTTCAAGGCAGAAAAGCTAAAGACTCTGTGGTTTACAGTGTTCTTTTAATTCCAATAACAACCCTAAAAGGTGGATGGAATTGATCCCATCTTACAGGTGAGGACTCTCATATTCAGTAATTAAGGGATGGATCGTGAAGCCAGTTCTCCATGTCCTGCCCCTTTTCGGGCTATAATGCAAGAAAGTGGAGTTGGATCACTCTCATATTCATTGTGGGAGCCTAGGAAATAGTAGCCAATAAGCCAGAGTAGAATTAAGCAAGGTCTGGAGGGAGGCCCAACTCAGTTCTGTGGGAAGTAGGGTGATGTAGTGATTAAGAACCAGGTTTTGGAATATGATGGCAGTAGGCTGGAATCAGCTCTGCCAACTTCCTCGCTGTGTTGCTGATGTTGAGGTCTCTGAGACTCCGTTTCTTCATGTGGGGATAATAGTACTTAATAAGATGGTTGGTGCTTGGGATGTGCTTAGCATAGGCTTTGGTAAAATGTAAGTGCCGGACAAACGTTGGGTGTTACTGAAATTATTTTGTAGGAAGAGGGCAATGCTGATATGGACAGAAGTTATTAGAGAAGGATTATAAGAGAAGGTGGCCTTGAAAGGTGAAAATAATTTGGATAGCTGATGGGTGCAGGCCCAGTGAGGAAGGGCATTCCTAGCAGGATGAGAATAGGAGTGGAGCCCTGAGATGTGTGGGCAGTGGTGAGACCAGTTACCTGCCTCTGAGGAACTTTCCATGGCTTCCACCATGCTGGAGAATTGTGGGGAAAGTGCCAGCAGAATTACCCCACATTGATGGAACAACAGGCCCACTGTTAGCCTGGCCTTGTACTGGCAAAGACCTTATATCCATTTCCGTCCCACAGCCATCCTGTGAGGTTGGAATTATTAGCCCCATTTTACAGAACGGGAAGCTGTGACTCCTTGAAGCCTAGTGATTTGACCAAGGCCACCCAGAGAGAAAGTGGCTGTCAGGCTCTTTGCTTGGCTTTGCCCCACACAAACCTGTAACAGCCAGACAGGTCCTGCATGAATTTGGTGAACAGGCAGGGCCTGCTTTTAAATGCTCATCTGTGGCTCTTCATGTATTCAGTCTTCATTGCTCTTTGCAGCCCTGTGGAATAGGCAGGGCATGGGGTGAGTATTTCACAAAGAGGACACTGAGCCTCAGAGAAGATAATGTCTTGCCCCTGGTCTCACAGCTGATCGGAGGGGAGCCTGGTTTTGGATCCAGGTCTTTGACCATACTCCACGCTCACTGACAGCCAGGCAGACAGACATTTAGACTCTGAGAGAGGCAGCAGGGGACTACTGAGGGGTGGAAGGGTCCTGCCCAGCTCCTAAGATGGAGCTTGGAGGTACTAGGCTCAGGCCTGAGGTGGCCATTGTTATCCCAGGCCCAGTCTGGAGGAGGACCAACTCTAGCACCTGGCCATGGCCTCCTGAGGAACCACCAGGGGCCCAGGCTGAGGCTGGTCGTGTCAAGAGCTTTTGCTTGCTCAGAGGGTACGGAGGCTCAAAACCTTGGAACTACAGAGGCCTGGGAGCTGAATTTGCTCTTGTGAAAAACATCAGCACATTAGAACGGCCGAGGGTTTTGAATCGGGGGGGTAGTCTTCAGTATGAAGTATGGCTTTGTCACCTATAAACAGTGTGACCCTGGTCAAGTCACTCTACATCTCCAAGTCTGAAATCCTTACGGAGCCTGCATGAGATTCTTCATATCCAGGGACAGGGTCTGGCGCTTTGGTCGGCAGTGTTCATTGTGGAAGTGAAGGTGAGCAGGTGGGAGCCCCGAGAGGGCTGCTGATGTGCTGCAGGTGACAGAGCTGGGGCCTGCTTCCCACGCTGTGCTGAGGCCTTGCTGGCACTGGGGCAGGTTACGACCCAGAGTCTGTGGAAGGGGCTGGTATAAAGTCTCAGGAACTTGGGTCCCCGAGGTTCCAATTCAGCCACTCTCCAGCTTTGTGACCTCGATTCTGCCCCTTTTTTTCTCTAAAGCCTCAGGTTTTTTTGTCAGATGAGGATGGAAAGAACCTCCCGAGTCAGTTGGAAAGGTCATTATAAGCAGTCATGTGGCGGATGTTTGGCACAGGATGCCGTACAGGTGGGAGAGCCTGGCTGCGGTTTGGCCCCTGGGCCACCGCCAGCGCCTCCCGCCATCCCTGGAAGCCGGGGCACACCTCCCTGGAGCCACCTTAGTCGTACAGAGCACCCTAAGCCCAGGGAACTCCTGGTCTTGTGGGAGGGGACTGGCAGAGAGAGCGGGCTGAGCAAGTGCCTCCCACATCAGACTAGCTTGGTAAGGGCCTTGGTTCACTTTCTGCCTGTGTGACTGGCCGCTTTCTGCATCTGAGCCATAGGAATCATCACAGTGCCTGCCTTCGAGGGTGGTGGCTTGATTGCCTGCATCATCCATGCAGAGCTCTTACTACCGTCCTGGCACGTGGTATGAACTGAAGTGTTCACGGCTGCTGTGATCATCAGGACAAAATCTAGAAACAGGGCACTACTTACGATTGGGTGTCTGTAACGGACAAAGCAATTTCATG
Organism: Mesoplodon densirostris; assembly: GCF_025265405.1. NCBI lineage: Eukaryota > Metazoa > Chordata > Mammalia > Artiodactyla > Ziphiidae > Mesoplodon > Mesoplodon densirostris. The sequence continues at coordinate 45,194,209 of NC_082676.1, forward strand.
TCAAGCTCACTCAGGTAGAAGTAGACTGCACTGCAAGGAGAAAGGGAGGACAAAGTCCTCACTTCCTCTAAATAAATAATAGAAAAGCGTCAACAGCGTATCACTTTGAAGGTGCCTCCGACGGCCGGCCTGCCCAGGGCACCACCCCTATGACTTGGGACAGTCCAGGAGGAGGCCCCTGTGGTGGGGAGAGAGGGGCTGTAGGAGCTTGGCCAAGGGCACAGTCTCTGAGCAGAGGGCCCTGTGGAGAGGAGGAGGAGGAGGACATCTGTTTTCTGGGAGTAAGTGCTGGCTGTGTGAAAGGGAGCAGCATGGAGGGTCGAGGCCGGCAAAGTCCCAGACTCCTTGCAAAGGCTGAACAAGAGCTTGGGCTTTGGCCTGTTGGCAGCAGGGAGCCACACACAGAAGGGTCTCGAGCAGTGGGGCTGTGGTCAGGCTATCCTGGGGAAATTGCACACCTCTGACCTGCCCCCTAGAGGTTCAAGGACAGCCTCATATCCTCCCCTCCCCCGCAGAAAAGGTCAGGAATAGGGTTGGGCTGGCTCAGCTTTGGTGACCCTGGTCTTCTCTTGTCTCCAGAGAGATCTTGGTGGAGGAGAGCAACGTGCAGAGGGTGGACTCGCCAGTCACAGTGAGTACCCGCTGTCCCTCCACAGCCTGGCTTGGTCTTTTAGGCACGTGGTCATTCCCCTTAATCTTGTGGGCTCCGAGGTCTACCCCTCATCCCTGAGAGCCCCATCTTCAGGGGAGCTTTGCTAGAAGAATTGGCTGTTATGGGCAGGGTCTTTGGAGTCATTGGAGGGATGCTCTTGACCAGGGCAGAGAACTCAGTTCGGTGAGTGGTGACTCCATGTGTTCCTGTGTGTTATTAGTGACTTTATTCTGGGTGCCTGGTGGGGAGTAGGGAGAGGAGGGGGCCAGGTCCTCTGGGAGCAGCAGGTCTAGCTGGAAAGAATTGGCTCTAGCTCTTGCCCCCAGAATAGCTGGCACTCAGTGTGGGATGGGGGGATTGGGGTGGGAGAGTAGGTTTTTGGCCCTGAGAAGCAAGAGGCTTAGCCGAGAGAAGGATCTTCCCAAGCAGGGGGTGTTTTGAAGGATGGCCCCTGGTAGCAGAGGCTTTCGGACTGCCGAGTTCCGACCTGCTTTCTCACTTCCAGGTATGCGGTGACATCCATGGACAATTCTATGACCTCAAGGAGCTGTTCAGAGTGAGTGTGGGGAAACAATGGGAAAGGTGACCTGGGGGGTGACTGGAAGAGACCCCTTTAACTGAGAGTGGAAACTTTCGAGTTTGGTGAGTGGAGTGGAGGCCAGAGGCCCCTAGTCAGGTGGGCCCATTGTGAAAGAAGGGCCTCAACTTGACTGGAAGTGGGCCGCCACAGTGAGTCGGGGATAGTTTAGGACCAAGCAGAACCTTCTTCCTCCCTCCCCAGGTGGGAGGCGACGTCCCTGAGACTAACTACCTCTTCATGGGGGACTTTGTGGATCGTGGTTTCTACAGCGTCGAAACGTTCCTCCTGCTGCTGGCACTTAAGGTGGGACCCCCTGACTTCTGGACCCCAGACCTGGGCCACCTCAGGCCTGACCTGTCTGCATCCTTTCCGCCCTCATCTCCTGCTGCATCCACCCCCAACTCTTGAGCTGTGCTGCTGGTGACGGACAGATTCTGCTTGGGTGGTCAGAGAAGCTTTCCTTGACTTGGGGACATCTGGTTGGGCCCCTGGAGGATGAGGTCAGAGGGACGGCATTGTAGGGGAGGAAATAGAGGCTCATCCAGTTCAGAAAGTGACAAGGAGTTGAGTTCAGCTGGGTGCATTATCCATTGCGGGGAGAGAGGCTGTAAGGGACCAGATGACAAGGTGCTCTAAGTGTCTAGCTAAGGGCTTGGTCTGTACCTGGTGGATGGAGGGGCCGTTAGGTTTGTAGTTGATGTGAGGGGGGCAGGAGGTGGGAGAGGATTCAGCTTTGCATCCTCTGGAGGAGGGACTGGGAGTGTGCGAGGTGGATGTAACCCAGTTCAGGCAGAGGTGACATGAATCTGGGCCATGGCAGTAGTGATGAGGATGGAGCGGGGCTGGCAGATGTGAGGACATCTAGGAGCACGAGACAGAGCCTCGACCCCAGGCCTGGCGTGGTGCCTACCTCCAGGTTCGCTATCCTGACCGCATCACCCTGATCCGGGGCAACCACGAAAGCCGTCAGATCACCCAGGTCTACGGCTTTTATGACGAGTGTCTGCGCAAGTACGGCTCAGTGACCGTGTGGCGCTACTGCACTGAGATCTTTGACTACCTCAGCCTGTCGGCCATCATCGATGGCAAGGTAGGCCCGCCACACAGCTCCCAGGGATGGGAGAGATGGAAGAGGCGCTGGGCCTCAGCCTCAGCCTCCCTTCCCACCTGTCTCGCTCTCCCCTGTAGATCTTCTGTGTGCACGGGGGCCTTTCCCCCTCCATCCAGACACTGGACCAGATCCGGACAATTGACCGAAAGCAAGAGGTGCCTCATGACGGGCCCATGTGTGACCTGCTCTGGTCCGACCCTGAAGGTGAGGGCAGGAGCTCTACTCTTAGTTTAGTGAGTGACTGAGGGGGTCCTGTGGTTAAAGCAGCTGCCTTAAAGGGACAGCCCGAGCCGGTGAGTTTGGGACGGAGCAGAGCGGGGCTGGTCCTCACTGGCGTCCATGCTTGACTGCCAACTGGCTGGCACCCTTGATGAGGAGGAGAACATGGGGAGCTGGGTGCTTTGAGCTGGGGGATTGGTGAGGATGTATGCCATTGCTCAGGGGCTTGTTGAGGACAAAATCATCGGCTCCCTGAATGTGAAGGGGCTTCTGCAGAGGTCAGACTCCCAGAGTGGTAGCCCCCTGAGGACCCCTCATTTTGTGGGCCTCCTCAGCTAGTGTGGAGCAGGGCCGAGATGAAAGCCAAGCCTCCTCACCCCGTCTAGGGCTCCTGTGCTGTAAGAGCGGCCTCCACTCCCTCGCTGCCCTGTTACTACCTCCCCGCCGGGCCCAGCCCGGGGTCACAGGTGCTGTCGCGGCGTGGTTGCTGTCAGCACCTCCTTTCGCTCTTGTGTGTACCTGTTTGGACAGTAAATTACATGGTCACCCTGATGGTGAGGTGGCTCAACTATCAGGAAATTCTTTCTTCTTTGGAGCTTATCTGCTTCAGCATTTGCTGTCCTGCCCCCAGGCTCCCTCAACGCACTCGGGCCCTGTGCTCCTGCTGCACAGGCCTAACTGGGGGAGGGGCAGGGCACTCTCCTGCAAAGGGCCGCAGATAGCCACTGATGCCCTGAAGACACCCTCTCGGCATCCCTACCCTCATCTGCCTCAGACACAACAGGCTGGGGCGTGAGCCCCCGTGGGGCTGGCTACCTATTTGGCAGTGACGTGGTGGCCCAGTTCAATGCAGCCAACGACATTGACATGATCTGCCGTGCCCACCAACTGGTGATGGAAGGTTACAAGTGGCACTTCAACGAGACTGTACTCACTGTGTGGTCGGCACCCAACTACTGCTACCGGTGAGCTGCCTGGGCTGGGAGGTCGAGGTGGGGATCTAGGCTGACCCGCTCCTTTAACACGCTGCCCTCCGACTTCCAGCTGTGGGAATGTGGCAGCCATCTTGGAGCTGGACGAGCATCTCCAGAAAGATTTCATCATCTTTGAGGCCGCCCCCCAAGAGACACGGGGCATCCCCTCCAAAAAGCCCGTGGCTGACTACTTCCTGTGACCCCTTTGGCCCCTGCCCCCTCCAGCCCCTCTGGCCCCTGGACCACTGTGACTCTGCCCTCTTCAGACGAAGGCTGGGGGGCTGTCCCCGGCTATGCTGTCCCCCCAAAAGAGGGCACTTCGCGGGTGAGGACTTTTCTGGAGAGGCTTGGAGCCTTGGCTCCATGTTCCTCCTCCCGTCTCCCCACTTGAACCGTGAAGTTTCCAATAATTTTGTTTTTCTTTTTTTTCCTTTTTTTTTTTGTTTGTTTTTAGATAAAAATTTTGAGAAGAAAAAAAAAAAAGAAAAAAAATCTAATAAAAGAAGAAAAATGGTCTTTGGGTTTGTGTCAGAATTGATTGGGGACGAGCAGTGATGCCAGCGCAGCCTGGTAGACGTCAGGACATTGACTGCCCTGGAACCCCAGTCCTGCCAGCAAGGTGCGGCTCAGGCCAGTCAACTTGCCCAGAGCCTCCTGGTCCCCATCCAGTGACAGTGACCGCTCCTGAGGGCTTCCTGAGTGCTAGGTAGAGGGGCGGGTTCTCAGGCAGCCCTATTTAATTCTCAGAACATTGAGTGTCAAGACACTGATTCCCCCGTTTTCCGGAAGAGGAAACAGGCCGGAAGAGTGCTGATTTACACGCACAAGGTCAAGCAGCTGGAAATGACAAGTTTAGACTGGGGCCTGGGTCTCCTCACAGAACCTGTGCTCACCCAGCCCCACTCCGGGCCGAACACCATTAGCCCAATGTTTCCAGAACACTGATGTCTTCCGAGTTTTATTAACAAAAGATACTCTAGTCCTGAGAAGAGACCGGCTTGGCTTGCACTGGGGTGAAGGGGTAGAACTTGCCGGGCCCAAGGGTGAGGCTGGGAGGTGGGAGTGCTGGTCCCAGGTCCCATTTGGCCAGGCAGAGCCTCCCTCCATTCACACTGAGGTGAGAGCCGGGAAGGGGAAGCTGGCCCCAGCTGGACTCCCAGCGGCTTAGCCAGAGCTTTGAAGCCAGAGGGGGGTGGGAGTGAAATCAAAGTGTGAAGTGGGGTGGGGGAGGCCTGAGGCAGCCATTTGGCGTGGGGGATGGGGCCAGTGGAAGTGAGGGGGCAACAGGCCTGGGGGAGGGGAACTGGAGGTTTGTGATGGAAGACGGGGAGGGAGGCAGAGGGGCTTAGCAAAGGTTCAGTACATTGGTTTGGAGCCCACATCCAGGTAAGCCCCAGGCCCAGGGTAGGGCAGAGGGAAGGGGCCCCCTTGGAGGAAGTGCGAGGCAAAGGACGCTGGGGGTGCCGCTGCTGGGTATCCTGAGCCTGCTGGCCCGGGCTGCAGCTCCAGGAAGGCAGCTGAGTAGGGGGCTGGGCGCCCAGAGTCTGGAGCCTCAGGGAAGCTGGGGTTCCTGAAGTGCAGAGAGGTTACCAGAACAGGAGAGAGGGATCCCCAGCCTGCAACAGCCCAGCCCTGTGCCCTTGTCCCACTCACCTGGTCGGAAGGTGACCAGGGGCCCCATGGAAAGCTGCAGGGTGAAGAAGGTAGGCCTCAGCACTGGGGCCACCACAGGGAGGAGCTGGGGCCGGGGCAGCTTCCCCGGGCGCTGGGGCCTGCTCTGGATCCGACTCACGAACGTCCCCACCCAGTGTGGAATCACAGGGACCACCTGGTGCATCTGGGGAGACAGAAGGGACAGTGTAGGCCAAGGAGGATCAGCATCTCAGGCCTGGCCCCATCACCACTGGGACTACACTCACCTCCACTCCCATAGGTCGCTGTGGCTACTGGCTCTGGGCCCCGCAGTTTCCTCTTCACACGGGCGTCTCGCTCCCTGGGGAATAGTGATGATGGTGATGATGATGATGATGATGACGATGATGATGATAATGGTGATGGTGATGATGGTAATAAGAGCACTTACCAGGTGCCAGGCATTTCACCCAGGGACCCTATCAGGTAGGTGCCATTATTATACCCATTTTACAGAAGAAGAAATGGAAGGCCAGAGAATTAAATGACTCGGAAATAGCAGAGCTGGGATTTATTCCCCACTTAGAACTTTCCAATGGTTTCCTATGGCATTTAGAATCCATGGAAACTCCTTCCCAAGCAACAAGGCCAGGGCATGCTCTGATCCCAGCTCATGCCACCTTGTTCACTCTGCCCATCTCCACTAGCTGCCTTTCAGCCACAACTCTGGAATCCCCGTCTGTCCCCTCTTCACCTGCTTTACTCCTTGTCTCAGTGCAAGCACAACTTCCTCCAAGGAGGCCTCCTGACTTCCCACAGCACCACGCGCCCTCCCTGATAACCTCTGTCAAGAGTGATGCTGTTACATTTGTTAGGGTGATCCTTGAATTAATATCTATCTCTTCTGCCTGACTCTAAGTGTCTTGAGGGCAAGGGCCAGCTCTGAAGGGGTTAGTTAGAAGCCAGTGTCCTAACGAATGAAACCTTTACAGCCCACCATAACCTGGCTACCCATCACCTCTCTCACTCCACACCCGCCATACGGCAGGCATGCTCCCACCTCAGGGCCCTGGCATGTTCCCAGATATCCACCTGGCTCCCTCCCATACTTCCTCCAAGTCTTTTCTCAAATGTCCTCTGAGTGAGGCATTTCCAGGCCTCTTATCTAATAAATACCTCTCTCCAGTCCTTCTGATCCTCCTTGCTTGCTTTCTTTTCTCTTTAGAACTTATCCCTAACATGTTATATAATATTTATTTCTCTTGTCTACTTGTCTACTCTGCCCACTAGAGTATCATCAGTTCCATGAGGGCAGGGGCTTTGGTTTGTTCACTGTTGCATCCTCACTGCCTAGAACTGTGCCTGGCACATAAGCTGGTGCTAAGTAAGTATTTGTCAAATCAGTGAGTGAATACATGTTTTTACTTACATTGTGTTCCTGGCATCCAGCACAGTGCCTGGCACACAGTGGACGATTAATAAACATTTGATGAATGAACGAGTGAATGAATGAATGAATGATGCCCACCTCTTACAGTTTCTGCCATTCTCCCGGAAGCCCTTGGCAAAGGGGTTGGCTGCGATCTTCAGTTGTGTGATCTGGGGGTGCACATCCAGAGTCAAAACTCCCACAGCCTGGGCAGGGCACGCCACCCCCTCAAGCAGGGTCACTCACCCGTGGGTTCTGGTAGGCTGTCACGGAGATGAACATGGTCTCGGGGAAGCGGAAGGAGGCAACGCCCCCCCAGTGTTGGCTGCAAAGCTGGGCGGCCCGCACCAGGTGTATGCGGGGCTGATACTTATGCATGGAGTGCAAGATCAGCTGGGAGGGAAGAAACAGGAGTGACCTCCTACCCTGGTCCCACCCCCAACCCTTATCCGGGGGTCCCAGCCTGGGCCTCACGTGGCCATGGGGGTCCAGCGTGCTGTTGGTGAGCTTGACACGATGGAAAGACACAGGCTGCCGCATCCAGTGGGCACCGGTGGCAGGGGAGTCAGGATGAATGTAAACGCGGTCAGGCAGGCGGGGCTCTGCCTTGCCGCTGGGCTCCCAGCGCCGGCCCTGCCAGCGGTAGCGAGCCCCGTCCACCGGAACCACATCCAGAAGAAACAGGTAGCGGGCCTCGGGATCCAGGCCAGTGACTGATACTCGGCAAGCAGGGAACATGCGCCTGGACAGGGGAAGGGACGGGAGAGGCCTGGAGCTACCCAGTGGCCAGCGGTGGGCACAGCACCCGCAAGGGGGCATAGCTACTGGCTCACACAGTTGTCACAGAAATCGAGGGATGCAGAATCAGAACTCAGAGGGCAGGATCTTAGAGCTATAAGCTTGTTTCATCCCATTTTACAGACGAGAAACAGGACCAACGGGTCAGGTGATCTGACCAGAGTCAAACAGCAGGTTAGGAGCAGAGTCTGGACTCCTGACCCCCGGCCCCTCAAACTCCATTTGCAGAAGCAGGAGTGACACACTCTTCTTCTGGAAATCTTGCCAGGAGGCTTCTGCTCCCCACCCTGGTCTCCTCGCTTGATCTCCAGCACCAGAATCTACAGCTGCTGGACAAACTTGCTTCAGAGAAAATAAAAAGGGGACTCACCACGCTAGTGCCTGAGCTCCTGGCCTAGATAAAGACCGCACACTGACCATATCCCTGCCTCCAAGGTGACCCCTGATCCTGGCCAGACTTCCCTGATGCTGGTCAGTGGCTGGCCCTTGACCCCAGTCATAGTCTGAATGCTGACTCTAGGCACAGACTGACCCCTGATCTAGGCCACGTACTAACTTATAACCCAGCCCGACCTTCTGCCCCTGGCCCAGACTGACCTAGGACCCTTGCCATAGGTTAGTCCCTAAACCAGCCACAGACTCCACAGACTGACCCTTGACACTTGCCACAGAATGACCCCTGGTCCAGCCACAGAAGAACCCCTGACCCAGGCCACAGTCACACTCTGAACTCAGGCAGAGCTCTAGCCTCCCTAGGAATCCCCACACCTAGCCCCATCACCGGGGACTCTGCCTTTCCCAAGAGACCCCCACCAGGAACACACTGGGTCTTCGGACCCTGGCCCAGCCCCCTCACCTCCCAGCTTTGGTGATGATCATCTCTGTTCCCACGGAGTTGAACTCTTTCCACAACTCCCGGTTCTCCAGGCTCAGGCTGACTCCAGGGAGTGGATGAAGGCCCTCTGGGGCTGGAGGGGGCGGCTCAGTGCCCAGGGTTGGGGGCAGCGGGGGTAGAGGTGGGGGAGCGGCCAGAGTTCGGGGAGCAGCCTCAATCCCGGAGAGGAAGCAATCCAGTTTGGGAGTGTCCAGATCTGGAGATGGGAGGAGAATGAGCCAGCCGAGGGCCACAGCCTCCACCCCAGTTCCCATCCAGGAGCTGCTCCTACTGCTCACCGGGGTAGCGGTAGCCCTCTGCCAGGGCAGGCGGGAAGCTGGAATCTGCTCCGGGCTGGGGGGCCCCTAGGCGGTAGCCGGTCCCCAGGGAGGGGTACAACTCTCGTGGATGGTACATGGAGTAGTCCAGTCTGGCCTCAGGTCACGCTGCCTAGAGTGCCCCAGTGCTGAGAGATGCCCCCTTTATAGCTCACAGCTCAGCCCCTTCCAGACCCAGGATCACAGCCCCTCCCCTCTTTGGGGCCCTGGAGTTAGGCTGGGGTGGAGACCCCTGGGGCCTGGAAGGGGTCCGAGAGGGGGCCGGATACCTGGGTACCCTCCCCTCCTCCCCTCCCCCCCAGGCTTCATTAGCCCCGACCCCCTGCCCCCTCATTACATAATTAACTCCTCGGCCTGATTGATCCCCGGGGCTCGACAGGGACGCAGTTTGGCGCTTCCGGCCAGCTGGTCCCCGTTCCCACGGGGGGAGCCCCGGCTAGGGATAAGCTACTGAGGGGCGGGGCCTGGACCCTGGGATGGAGCCTGGAGTCCTGGGGCAGACCTTGGCGCCCCAGACTTTTCTGGCAGGTGAACCCACCCCTCCTTCACTTGTTGGATGAGACGGACGAAGCATGACTGGAGGGAAGGAGCAGGGCTGGAGGGACGCGACCAGAGCTTATTGTTAATGCGGGGCACCGGGGACCTCAAGGAGTCCGCAGACGAGGCCTGAACTCTGGAGTCCTTCCCAGTTCCCATTCTGAAAAACCTTCAGCCTCGGCCAAGTCTCAAAAGTTTAGAGACGCCGACAGCTCGACGGTCTCTGACCGCTGACGCCCGGGTTTCCCAGAAGGTCCCGCGTTGGGGAACCCTCGGAACTACACTTCCCAGCAGGCTCAGGGCCGAGGTTTGGCGCGAAGGAGACAGGCAGGTGCCGCTGGGGCCGCTGGAAGTTGTAGTTGGGAGGAGGAGGGGCGGTGAAACCCGCGGCGCAGTTGCCTCTCAGGAGAGCTGCCCCTAGGCGGCGTCAAAACGTTTAGGCTGAGAAGATGCAGATCAGCTGAGGTCAAGGCCTAGCGAGCTAGAGTGGGCGTGGGAATCTCCACCTGCAGTGAGATCTGCCCCCGGTGCTAGAGAAGGCAGCTGAGCCCCAGGAGCGAAGGCTCCCATATTTGACCGCCGTGCCTACCACCCCATGTCTCTGGGACTCAAAAGGGAACAGGTCTATAGAGGCAGGAATCTGCATTTGAGTCCCCCCCTTCCCGGATTCCACGTGAGCCTGGGGCTGTCTCCACTCCATGGTTTTATTATGTACAAACGCTACAGAACAAGGGGAGCAGACACGTGTGGGGTAAGAGGTGCCCGGTGGGAGGAAAATTTCACAGGGCAGATGGTGCACTGGGGCCAAGAGAGAAGCACACAGGCCATATCTATAGGGCAGGCGGGGCAGGAAGGGGTTAAAAATGAGATCCAAGCCAGCCAGATCGCAGGGAGGTGAGGGGGTGTCGTCCACCTTGTCCACCTTCTGATCTCCCCCCAAGGTCACAGTGCATGCAATAAAATATATGTACAGGAGCTGGATCCTTCCTCTGCAGAGGCCCTGATGGTCCAGAGCTCCGTTCGGGTGAAGGGAAGCCAGTGGCGCCCCCTGGCGGCCAGGCAGGGCTGGAGCCACATGCATCAGGAGCAGGGGTCAGTCCCAGCCATTGTCTTTGATCATGTGGTTGAGTTCAATGATGTACTTCCCCTCTTTGTACTTCTGGCTGCTCTCGAAGGCCTGTTCCTGAAAGGAGGGGAGAGGCTGTCATCCCTGGAGCTAGGGCCTTACCAAAAGGAATAGGGGCTGGGGAGTGGACATGACTGGCCTCATTTTACATATGAAGAAACTGTCAACCAGAGAAACCAAGCCACCTGCCCACAGACGTAAAGCTGGTAAATGGCAGGGCCAGGTTTCTCACTAATAGGGGATAGACAGAACTCTCTGAATCATAGGTACTTTTTAAGTACTAATGTTGGCTCCAACAGAGAGGATATGGAAGGTTCTAAAAGATCCAGGGATGGACTTCCCTGGTGGCGCAGTGGTTAAGAATCCGCCTGCCAATGCAGGGGACACGGGTTCGAGCCCTGGTCTGGGAAGGTCCCACATGCCGCGGAGCAACTAAGCCCGTGTGCCACAACTACTGAGCCTGTGCTCTAGAGCCCGTGAGCCTAGAGCCCTTGCTCCGCAACAAGTGAAGCCACCGCAGTGAGAAGCCCACTCACTGCAACAAAGATTAGCACCCCCTCGCCGCAACTAGAGAAAAGCCCGTGCACAGCAACGAAGACCCAATGCAGCCAAAAATTAATTAATCAATTTAAAAAATAATAAATAAAAAAATAAAAGATCTAGGGATTACAAACTGGTAGCCTGAGGGCCAATTTTGGCCTATACATGTGTTTTGTTTGGCCAACAGAGAGTTTAATAAAAATAACTTTCAAACAGTAAAATACAGGGCAGTCCACGCTCATTCCAGTTTGCCAGACTGACCCCCTCTCCAGATCTATGTTGCCCCTTTTGCAGATCCACAGCATCTGCTTGGCCCTGCAAGCACTTGAGTTTTTGATCTCTGGATCAGGCTACTTCTTTATTTTACAGAGGTCCAGAGAGGCCAAACCACCTGTCCAGGGACACAAAGCAAATCTGTGGCAGGGCCAGGGGTGAACTCAGGTCAGGGTTCTGTCTCTGCCTGGGGCGGTGCCTCACAGAGGCACCACAGCTCCAAGAGATGCCTGAGGATTCCTGTCACTTGCAGTTTCCCAAGAGCATCTTCTTTTGCTGCATCTAATCTGATCCCCGTAACAATTTTGGGTGCCAGGTGGTGGCTTTATCCTCCACTGCCAGATAAGGAAATGATGCTCAGGGTGGTGAAATCAGACCCTGAACAACAGCAGTGGCAATGAGGGCAGTGGAAAAGGAGGCTCATGGACCCAAGCTCCATGTTGCTGTGGGGTCTTGGGCAACTTCTCTGATCCTCTGAATGGCAACAGAAGCTGAGGGGTCAAGGGTTTGGAGTTAAAAAAAAAGACAAAACGAGGATTCTGGTCCCTATTCTGTTACTTACCAGCTGTATGACCTTGGGGAAGTTACCTAACATCTCTGGGCCTTCCTTTCTTCTTCTGTAAAGTGGAGATAATAACAGACTACCTACAGGACTGCTGTAATGAGTGAATGAGATAAAATATGCCAAGCACATAACAGTGCCTGGCACATAAGCATTCAATAAACGGTAATTCTCATTATATATCCTCATCTCTAAAATGGGAATGTTTGTGCCTGTGAGGAGAAGGAGGAGTTAAGAGAAAAATTCTAAAAGCCCTTGCAGGATGTGAGAGAAGAGAACATGGTCAGGGGATGAAAAGATAGTTTGACTTGGGTGAACTGGGCCTATACACCCTGAAAGACTACCAGATGACTGCTGTGAGGAGGAGGTGATATGAGGTCAGGTCAAAGGCTAGCCTGGGGTCAGAGGTCACTGACTCACATATTTCCAGCCCAAAGTGGTCTTGCAGTTTTCGCAGTGGATGTCAGCAACAGCATGGAGGCCTGTCAGCAGCACCCGCTCCTCGGCTGGCCCGCAGCCCACGTTCACCCTGTGGGGACACGGGGGCAGTCCCAGGGAGGGTCCCCACCATCACAAAGCCCGCCTCTAGCTTGCATCCTACTGTGTCTGTCCTTAGCATCCAAAAGAAAGGCGATCAAAGCTTCCTGCCCAAACCAGGGGACTCTGAGAGTCTCAGTATGATGCCAGGGGTCACAAGTCACAACAGAGGTCAGGGAAAGAAAGGGAGATTGAATACTCACACAGAGTTGAAGAGGTAGGCACGCCCCTGACTACCCTGGAAGGACTAAAGGGTGGGAGGGAAAAAGGAGGGGATGTCAGGGTTCTTGGTGGGGAGCTGCCAGGCAGCCCCTCTAGCCTCCCAGTCCAGCCCCAGCTGTGACCTGGTTACCTTGGAGATGAGGTCGTCGTGGTTGGCCAGGTGAGCACGGCAGTGGGCACAGCTATACCTCCGGTGACAATCATCCAAATAGGCCTGAAATGTCTTGGGCTTTGAAATCCGCACCATGGCGGGGGCCGGGGGCAGTGGCCCCACGCGGGGAGCGGCCCACGGGGAGCAGAGGGAGCCCAGTGCCTGCAGCGGAGGGAGTGGGCTGTCAGGACCCGGGCCACACACATGCAGGCATGCCCTGGACCACGGGGACTCTCTCTGTCACACTTGGCTGCTGTCTCCTCTCCCTAGAGCCAGCAGCCTCTCCAGGGGCCAGAGCTATCTGAGTTTTGACTCACTGAGGAGTCCTCAAGTTGCATCAATGGGGAAACTGAGGCTAGGAGGAGCCCAAGATGAGTCACCCACCTGCTTTCAGCCTCACCCCCCGCTGACCTGGCAACTGAAGCTGGAGGAAGGGGCTCTAGAGTGGATGAGCTGTCAGTTCTCCGTTTAGGGGGAACATGGAGGGGGTTAGGAATTGTATGGTCCTTAGGACCTCAGCTGAACTGCCGGAGGTGGGGACGACTTCACTTGAGGCACAGGGAGTTCACCTGGGGAGAGGATGCCTCACCCTCCTGGAGAAGGCAGGAGGCCTCAGTGAAGGTGGGGGGTCACCTAGGAGGGGACGGGCTCTTACCTGGGGGCGCTGAGGCCTTGTCTATGCCGAGGGGATCTTACCTGCATCGCGGAGCCTTACCTGAGACCCTAGGGCTCACCTGGGGCGCGGGGACGAGGGGCCGGCGCCGGGGGGGAAGGGGGCAGTGCTCGCCGCGGGGGCGCGGGGTGACGCGCAACCCTGACTTTGCGGGCCTCACCTCGCCTGGGCGCGCGGGGGTCCAGTCCGCCGGGGTGGCCTGGCCTGCGAGTGGGGGGCGCTCCTGGTGGGCGCCGTCCCCCCCACCCCGGCCCGGGTTCGCAGCCTCCGCGACTTGTTTACACCGAGACCAGCTGCTGCCGCCGCTGCGGCGGGAGGGGGAGGGGGAGAGCCTCTGGTCCCGGCGGCCGCTGTGGCCAATCGGCGTGCAGTATGCAAATGAGGGGGCGCGTCACACAGCGGCCAGCGCAGGCCTGGGCTGCCCTTCCCCCCTGCTCCTGGCTCAGGCCGGCCCGGAAGTGCGGTTGCGGCCCGAAACCCAGCCGGCCGGCCCCACGGCCGGGGCCTGGTAGCCCCCTTTTCCTCCCGCGGTCCTCGAAGGGACGAGGATCTGAGGTACCTGACCTGACGTAGGGTTAGGAAGGAGATGGTGTCTGGCCGCACGCCCCGGGAAATAATAGTCAAAATTATCTGCGTTTATCCACCGCCCGTGCCCTACTCCCTTAATCCCCGCAGCAATCCTAGGAGACAGCTTCTGCTATTGTTCCCATTTTACCGGGAAACTGAGGTCCACAGAGGTCTAGCAGCTCTCCAAAGCTTATTCAGCTGATAAGAGGTGAAGCTGAGATTCTCACTTTGGCCCGATTCCATGGTTCTTGCCACAGCACCAGGGCCAGGTTTTTGGATGGGAAGAGCTAAAGGTATCCATCTGTGTTAGGACCCTGGGAGCCAGCGCCTCAGAACAAGCCGATTCCTACTGTTGTGCATCACCTCCTCCCGGCACTCTCCTCTGATGTCCTGCCCATCCAGGCTGGGTTAGGTTTGCTTTCCCTCTCACCTCTGAACTGGGTTGAAAATGACAATGTCCATTTAAACATGTGCCTGCCATGCTAGGCTTGTCTTGTTCCCTGCACTGGCCCCAGTACCCAGCCTGGCCTATAGTTAATAACTTCTTTGTGAAATATGTGATTCATTAAATGAATAAGGTAGTAGGGCTAATGAGGGTTGAGGAATTCGAGAAGCTTCTGGAGTGGGACACCTGGTAATGGAAGGTTGGAATGGCTGAGGTAGCAGATGGGCCAGCCATGCCCATCCTCTGAAGCCAGGTGATGTGGCTCACAGGGGCAAAGCAAGTCTCTTGCTGTGTGCTTGGGGCTCTTAATGTCCTCAGGAGAATGGAACCATTGTCTGTGCCTCTGAAGGGGCAGGGGGCCTTGCAAGGGACATTCCTGAGGAGAGTGGAGGCCAGGTTGGCACAGGGTGTGGCATTACTCTGGGTCTGGAATGTGGTAGAACCAGTGGGTCAGGGTGGTTAGGGCCTCAGACTCTGGCCCTCAGCTGGCCTCTTCTGCCACAAGCTGCCATCTTTGTAGTCTTCTAGGATATAACCCCTCACACCTTCCCCCACTCCCCAAGCACAAAGACGTGACTGAAAAGAATACATTTATTGGAGAAGAGAAATAGAGGAGAGGGTGAGCACCTCTGGGTTAGGAGGCCAGGGCAGGTGGTCCATGGTTGTCCAGGTAGCGCCTCAGGGCTGTCGGGTAATCAGTTATGATGCCAGTGGCCCCCAGGCGGAAGGCCACTTCAAAATCTGACTCTTCATTAAGGCACCAAAATACCACCTAGTGGGGAGGGAGGGGCTTGTAGTTTCCCAGCAACTTTACCTAGCGCTTCCCCTTGTATCCAGATGCTGGGAGCTCTCCTCCTCTGTGGAGACCTCCCAGCAGTGCTATGCTGGAGCTGACTGTCACATTTTCAGGAATTTTGCAAACTGGTTATTAAATACAGCCATTATTAAGTATTACATTATATAAACATACAATTCAATAAATTATATTAAAAACAAAGGTAATAAATACTCAAAACTCATCACTTCCTAACTGTTTTACCACATTTTACTGTTACCCATGTTCTGGAGGTTGTCTACATCTATCGAATGTATAAGATGGAAATAATATATAATGGTGTGCTACCACACCACACATCTCTTCCCAACTCTGTTCTGTGAATTCATGTTGGTAGCCTGAAATTGGCCAAGGTGGGAGTATATATACAGCAGGGAAATTACCTAATGTTCAAATCAAGGGGTTTCTTTCCCCCTGGGACAGCCGGTAGTGGAATGTTTCCCAGCCTGCCTCCCAGCCTGCCCATATCCTGCTGCTCTACATCTTCCCTGCCTTCTGAGTCCTCTCCTGTGGGCACTGAAGTAGGTGGAGCTGGTATTTGTACCCTGGGCTAAGTCACTGGATGGACCTCTCAGTTTCTTAATTTCACAAATGAGAGTGATGGTCTAACCTCCCAGTATTATGGTGAAGACCGTGGAGCAGGAGGCCTGACCTGAAAGAGCTATGTCATCCCCATGCCTTGCTCACCCCAACATCCACTCAGTGGCGAGTCCGGCCTGTCTGTGACTTCACCCTTCCGTCCATCCCCGCTGCTGCCACCGAAGCCTCAGTCCTGTCGGTGGCAGCATCAGGCGCCTAGTGAGACTCTGCTTCCACACTGGCCCCCACAATCCCTTCTCCACGTGGTGGCCAGAGTGACCCTCACTCGACAAGGCTTAATTGAATCAGGTCTCTCCCCTGCTTAAGGCCCTCTCCTTTGGGCTGAAGCCCAGGTTCCTTACTGAGGTTCACAGGCTGCCTGCCACAGCCTCTCCTGCCTTCTCCAGCTCCCCTGGTGCCACTTCCTCCAGACTGCAGCCTGGTGGGACCCCTCTCAGTTCCTCTGCTGGCCTCTTGCTTCTCATGACCTCCCCACATGCTGAGCCTCCTGCTGAGATGCTCTCCCTTTCCCCTCCCTGCCAGCCGGCTCCTCGCTGCTTCTAGGTCTTCTCTGACCCCACAGACCACAGCACTCTGCTTCCTTTCTGTCCACTGCCTGCCCCTGCGATGCCTGCTTTTCCTCTTCCTCTGCCCCTGATGGTAAGCTCCCTGCTCCTTCCCCAGGACCACAGTGCCTGGAACTGTGTTCTCAACACAGTCAGTTCCCAACAAAGGTTTGCTAATTAAATGACCTGGTCAGAGCTGATGCTGGGCAGGTTGGAGGAGGGGGGTGGCCTGGGCTGGTTTTCCCCTTCTCTGGTCTCTTCCCAGCCCCACTCATCAGGGATCAGGACAGTTCAATACATCATCATTATCGTAACGGCTAGCCTTTATCAAGCCCTTACTAAGTATCGGCTACATATCCAGAAGAGTTAAATATATCATTATCCCCATTTTACAAATGAAGAAACTGAGACACAGAAGGTGATCTGCCCAAGTGACCCAGCCAGTTAATAAAAGAGCTGTGACTGGAATGCCGTGCTGGGCCCACACTGTGAACGACCCACTTGCTCACCTGCACCCCTCGCTGCTCCAGGTGTTGGATCAGACTTTTCCTCATGATGAGCCTGGTGGGGGGCGGGGTAGCAAAGGCTGTGATGAGAGGGGACTAAGGAGAAGGGCGGGTCTCTGTGGGATCCCTCCACCCAGCCTTCTCGCCCACCTCACCATTTGGAAACCACAGCCACCAGCTGATTCAGCCCAGAGCAGGAAAATGGGAAGTAGGTCCTGTGGAGAGGTGGTGTTGTGGTCAGCCCCTTGGGTCTCTCTCTGTCACAGGGGTGGGGTGGGGGCGGTAGTGACCGCCCCCCAACCCATATAACCCCACTCCCTCTAGAAGAACCTTTGCAGCTGCCCAGAGGAACAAGTCACCCATTGCTCAGTGACTTCCTACTCCGGTAGCCTTGACTCCATGCTTTGAGCGTGTGCCCCTCCCCTCACCGTTTTACAGAAGAAGAAACTGAGTCTTGGAGAACTAAAGTGACTTGCCCGAGGTCACATAACAAATCCATGGTGGGGCCAGGGCCAGGACCCAGCTTGATTCCCAAACTGTATACGCAGCTGGAGGTCCTCCTGGTTAGGCCTGACCAACTTCCTGAGACCAGACAGCATTTTAATCGGTCGGCTACTTGTCCCTAATTGTTCCACTCCAGAGTGACTTTATTATTATTTTTTTAATGATGAATTTTTTGTTGTTGTTGTTATTGTCGTTTTTTGTTTTGTTTTGTTTTGTTTGGCTGCGCTGTGAGGCATGCGGCATCTTAGTTCCCCGACCAGGGATTGAACCCGTGCCCCCTGCAGTGGAAGAGTGGAGTCCTAACCACTGGACCTCCAGGGAAGTCCCGGGGTGACTTTAGAGGCTTTCACGGTGTCCCAGGGCAGGCTCTGTTGTGTGACCTTGGGCAAATTACAGAACCTCTCTGAGCCACAGATTCTCTATGGGGGTCATGATTCCTGTTATCTCCTGAGGGTGCTGCAAGGTAAGGCTCAAATAAACTAAAGGATGTGAAAACACCTTGCAAATCCTGGATAAAAAGTTAGGTACACCAAGTTTGTAGTATAATGATCTCTTTGTGGCAAGGGATGATGGGGGTGGCTGGGAGCTTCCCTCAGGACGACAGAGGGGAGCAGAAAGCACTGGGGCCGCCACAGAGGAGGTCTCAGAAGGCAGAGGGAGGGTCCCGGCCTGAGAGCTGGTGAAGTATCCAAATTCCTGATACTTTGCCCAGCTGTTACTTTGTTAATCCTTGTCCCCAAGCAGGAAAATGCTTGCCTTTCTGTTTGAGAATCAGAATGATGCTGTAATTAATAAATATTTGTCTTCCCACCCAGACTGTAAGCTCATGAAGGGCCTCTCCCCACCTACATTGGTCTTATTTACTAGTGTAAGTGCACCTGAAACAGAGTAGGCATTCAATAACTCTTTGTTGGATGACTAGATGAACAAATGAACCCTTGTCCTAAAACTCCATCCAGATCAACGCACATTTGCATAGGATTTCAGGGGGTTCATGTCCCCCTCAGTATTCATGAATGCTTGGTGAGACCACTGTCTTCAAAGGACCCCGGATGGGAGATTATCCTTGAGGGTAGCCAGGGAGCTGGGGACACTGGATCTCCTGCTCCACACGGGACCCTGCACAATGAGGTCTGAAGTGGGGGGTGTTTTTTTTTAAACTCTTAATTTTATATTGCAACATAATTGATTAACAATGTTGTGTTAGTTTCCGGTGGAGGGTGGAGGAGGGTGTTTTTGAGGACAGAAGCCTGGGGGAGAATGAGGAAGGGAGACGGGGACCCTGTAGGTACCTGTTGATGATGGTGGGCAGGAAAGAGATGAGGAACCTCTCAGGGATCGAGATGAAGGGCAGCAGCCCCAGGTAATAGAGCAGCAGCACCCAGAATCCTCGGCTTTTTGTGAAAGCGGTGGGCATATTGGGGTTCTGGAAGCCAAGGGGAAGTGAGAAAGGGGATCAGTCTGCTCCTGCAGAAGCAGAGAGGACCCTTGGGCTGCACAGTTTTCAACATTCAGGAAACCCCACTACCTGCAGGATCAAAGCCACATCTTGGCCCAGCGTTCCAGGCCCAGAGCCCGCTCCCTGTCCCTCTGGCATGCCTTTGCTCACACACCTTCCCTACCTCCCCCACTCTCCAAATCCCACCCCTGGAGACTCTGCTCAGGGCTCCTGCAGAACCCCCAGACCCCTCTGGCCTAAGCCCGTTTGGGAGGGGCAGTGGGCGCAGGGAGGGATAAGGGACTCACAGCGGCCTTGCACTTCTTCATGACTGAGCTCTTCCCCGAGGCCCAGATGGTGATTTCATCGCGTTCATAGTGCCTCACCAGGCCCGCTATCTGGGAGGAGGAGGAGGTGATGGAGAGTCAGGCCTCCATCCAGCCCTGGGCCCTTGCCCATGCCTGCCCGCAGCACCACCTTGCAAATGAGCTCTTCATTTTGCTCTTTGACTTCCACGCTCATGGGCGTCCGCGGGAACCTCCGGAACATGTCCTCCAGACGCACCATGTGCCTGTCTGACCCGCGTGCAAAGTGGCCTGAGGGGTTGTGGGAAGAAGGATCAGAAAAGGATTGCTGGGGGGGGGGGTGCAAGCCCGGGGGGAGGGCGTGGGTCCCAAAGGGGAAAAGAGGGCAGGAGGTTGAGGCCATGACCCCACTCTAGCTGGCTCAGCCCGGTGCTGACAGCCCACACGCTCACCCGGCGAGAAGTAAACCTCCAGCTCTTCCTTGTAGAGGGGCAGCTCCTATAGGGAGAGCAGGGAGCATGTCACCAGGAGTCACACGTGGAGGCACGGTGGTTCTCTGGGCACGGCTGGGGTGCTGGGGCAAGGCCCACCTCAAAGTCCAGGCTGCCCACATCCCTATTCACGCCTGACTGGCGGGACAGGTTCTTGTCGTGTGACACCACCACCACGCCATCCCGAGTCAGCTGGCAGTCAAGCTCCAGGAGGTCGGCTCTCTGGGCCATGGCGCTATGGGAGCGAAGGTCAGTGAGTGGCCAAGGGATGGGGGATGCGCCAGACAGCAGGGCGGTGGGGATGTTTAGGGGAACATGGGGCAGTTCTGGCCGGATGTGCAGGCTGTGCACTGCATGACTCCAAGGGGCTCCAGTCACCCAGAGCAGGAAGTGAACAGCACCCCTTAGCGTCATGCCTCGTACAGCTGGCACAATCTTACCCGGCAGCTTGGCCAGGCAGGTGGACTCACTTTTCCATGGCCTCCATGGTGTTCTCCAGGCGCTCTCCAGATCCTGTGTGGGGCATCTAGGGTGGGTTCCTGCGGCCTGGCCCCCGCCCCCTGCCTCATCAGCCCCAGGCAGGCCAGGTTGAGCAGCCTCTTCTTCCCTGTTCCACATCCTGCCCTGCCACCCGGCTCTCCGCCCACCTCGAACTCTGCCCTCCTTTAATATCCTGCCCTTTGCCGATGCAGGGGACACGGATTCGTGCCCCGGTCCGGGAAGATCCCACATGCCGCGGAGCGGCTGGGCCTGTGAGCCATGGCCGCTGAGCCTGCGCGTCCGGAGCCTGTGCTCCGCAACGGGAGAGGCCACAGCAGTGAGAGGCCCACGTACCGCAAAAGCAAACAATCAAGAAAAAACATCCTGCCCTTTGGACCTACCCCTCTCTGCTGTCCACGCTGGCACCTGCCTTGCTATCCATCCTCAGGAGCCCCCACCCCGTCTACCCCAGCCCAGCTCACCTCCCCGGTGGGCCCCCAGGCGGGGACAGAAGGCTGAAACCCATGGCGTATGCAGCAGGCGAGGTCGGCGCAGGAAGAAGATGGAGAGCATGACATAGCTGCTCAGGGCGGGCAGGGCGTAGTACAGCAGAGGGCTCATGGCCGCGCTGCTTCTTCAGGCTCTGGCTGCCGCAAGCTGAGCCATTCCCGATGGACTGTGGTGCCTCGCTGACTGCCCGGCTGATGTAGGCTGGCTCCACCACCGGCTGCCACCACACCCCTTGGGACCTGCTGAGCCTGCTTCTGGCCTGAGGCCAGACTGCAGGGTTCAGCTGGGGTTGGAGTAGAGGCAGGAGTAGAGGCCAGGCAGCTCTGGCCCGCGTACCCCCAGGCCCTTCACACACCCCAGAATCCCTCTCTCCGTGGCCACACTGGGGAATCAAGTCCCCCCCCCGCCCCCCACCAGCTCTGCTACAACACTCCCCCTTCCCACTGGTATGTGCGCCCAGGGTATATAACATGCCACCCCTTGCCATTTCCAGAGAAGCCGGGGGTGTATAGTGTGTTCCCGAGTCACTCCAGAATCACCCCCAGCCAGTTAAGACAGGAAGCCATTAGAGCGGGGACGGAACAGTGACTAAGGGGGAGATTGACCCCACTCCGTCTAGGAGTCTGGAACCCCTTACCCTCCCAGCCTCAACCCTGGCCAGCGGGGGAGCCAAAGGCCACCGCTCCAGGTAAAGCCACAGGTGGGAAGCAGCGGGGCTGGAGACTCAGTCCTCAAAGCAGCAAGGGTTATGGTCAGGGCATCGGCGAACACAGACAGAGCCAGGGCCATCCATAGACACACCTCTATATTTATATATTAGATACAGGCACGGGGTGGGCAGGGGCACTGGGCTCTCCATGTGCCCCCGCCTCCACTTCTGTTCACCCACACACAGAAGCAGCGGGGACGTTAGATGTGGCAGCTTTGTGGGGGAGGGTTTAGGTCTCCTCCTCAGGGACACTAGTCCTTGAGCCTTAGGAATGTTCCTTCAGGGAAAATGGGGTGGGGTCTTAATGAGCTGAGTGGGGCAGGGCTGGCCCAGAGTCCCCACTCAGTGCCCTCCGTGTCCCTCCCCCACTGCCCCTCAGTAGGTCTCGGGGCAGCCAGAGCCCTTGAATTCCAGAACTACCAGAGACTGGGAGAGCCGGGCAGACGGTGGCAGAGCAGCAGAGGGGAATTGGCTTTGGGGCCACCTGAGCCCCTCAGGTGAGGGGGGAGGGCGCGTTGGCCTGCCTGAAGCAGGATGCCTGAGCAAAGCAAAGGAAGGTGGCCAGGCCCGCCCTCTGCCTCGACCTGGGCTGTCGGGGTCTGGGCTGGGCACAGAGTCCATTTTCTAACAGTCCAGCAGGGGAGGGGCAGGCAGGAGGCAGGGCCTAAACAAAAAGGCAGGCAGGAAAGGAACCATTAGCACCCTTGAGCAGACCTGCCAGAGCCCGACCTCCACTTCCCTCATTTCGTCCTCACAGCTGAGTGTGATGCGGCTGGGTTTCCTTATCTGTGAATGCGGATGACATTAGTACCCATTTCAAGGTACTGCTATAAGGACTAAGTGAGTTAATACATGCAAATCTCTTACAACAATGCTTGGTGCTCGGGAAGTGTTTGCTCTCATTATCAGGACTGTGTCCAGGAAACTGAGCTGCAGAAAGGTGAGGTGTCTTGCACAATATCACACAGCCCTTATTGAGTATCAGAGCCGGGCTTTGAACCCAGGTGTGTCTGCCTTGCTGCTATTAGGCCACAGCTGGCCAGAGACAGAGAGGAAACTAGAGGAGGGACGGAGAGCAGTGTGGGTGGCGGTAGCCCCAGCCGGGTCCCCCAAAGGTATGGGAACTGCTGACCTGGACGCCAGGTGTGAAAAAGCCTGGCATGTGGGTCAGGCCGGGTGCTGCCGGCTCCTCCCAAAGCAATCACTGCCCCACCTGCCTCTCTGCCCATCCTGGGGGAGCCAAAGCCTGGCTCCGCTCCTCAGATGGGTGAGAGGGGGCCCTCAGTGACCTGGGGCTGGAGTGTGCAGGGTGTGGACAGGTGGGAGACATGTGGGGCTGGGCGACCACAGGTCTGTGGCTGAGGCAGGCTCTGGCCCTTCTGTTGCCACCGTACACGTGGCGCATGGACGTGAGCAAGCTTGTGACTGCGTGGAGGCATGCTGGGCACCCTGGTCTCAGGGTGAATCTGTGCATGGGTGGTGGGGGGCACTCACCAGGCCCCAGGGAGCAGAGGCATCTGACCAGGTTAGGGGGCCTCCAGCACCCCAGGCTGGAAACGGGCTGTCTCCTGGAAGATGAGCTCCTTCAGCCGCTCCTTGGGTAGATCATCCAGCTCCATGTCGAAGGTGAAAGGTTCCTCGGCCACTGGCTGGGGTGGCAAAGAAGTGGGGAGGCTCAGGACAGGGACTGAGGGATGCCCACCCATCCACCTACCTGCCAGCCCTGCTGCTGGTGGCTGGCCCACCTCATCTGTTGGGTCGTAGTACTGCTCCAGGTAGGGGTGAGCCAGTGCTTCTTCCACTGTGATCCGTTTGTTGGGGTTAAAGGTCAACATCCGGTCCAGCAGGTCAAGAGCTAGGGAAGCGCAGGTGTCAGGGGTCAAAGGGAAGGTCAGAGGAGCTCCCAGAAGCATTGCTTTTCTTCTCTGTGTCCAGAGGCCCAGGTAGCTACTGGGCTCATGTACCTTCTTCTACACCCGGTTTTTATCACACACCAGCCCCCAAGTCTCTCTCACCTTTGGGGTCTGACTTGGGAAAAAGCTTGGCCCAGGCCACCTTGGTCTTGGAGGGTAGAGACTGTAGGTAGTTTCGGGCCTTCATGTTGATGATACAATTCAGGTCCTCCTGGGAGGGGGAGCCCAGGATACCTGTAGGTGAAGCAGGTGACTTGGTGAGCAATCTCTCCCTTCTGGGAACAGAAGGCGCCAGGAACAAGAGCCTCCACCAACCTGCTCCAGGCCACCAGCCAGTACTATGGTGGTGAAGAGCAAGGGGTCTGGATTCGGGCAGCCCTAGGTTCAAATCCCGGCCCTAGCACTTCCTAAGCATGGGGTGTATGTAGCCTTACTGTTCCCGTCTATCAAATGGGGACAGTATCTATACCTCAGTGAACTACTGTGAAATGCTGTAGGGGCCCCACACATGGTCGTCCCCCTGACCTGACTCCCACAGACTCACTGACCCTAAAGAAATCTCACCTCCAATAAGTGAAATCTCCCTCCCACTCAGCTGGCCAGTCCCCCCTCACCCAGAATGTGGTTGAGCTGGTCCAGGTAGTGCTTGCCCGGGAAGATGGGCCGGTTGGAGAGCATCTCAGCCAGGATGCAGCCCACAGACCAGATGTCGATGGACTTGGTGTAGCCCTGGGGAGGAGGAGAAAGTGGTGGGCTCCTGGGCCAGCCTCAACCTGTTGTTGAACCAACCCTGATGTTTGGGCCTACCCACAACCCCCGACCGAGGTTCAACACCAGCCAGGGAGGCAGAGGGCAGAGGCCCAGAGGAGCTAATCCACAGTTTCTTTCCAGAGCCCAAGGACCAGAATAATGTGACAAGACCTGGGGGTAGACTTCCTGCATCATGGGGGATCAGTGCCTGGCTTAGAGGCGGCTCCAGGGCTTTGTGGGACACAGCCCCTTCCCTTCAGGGGTGGGTGGCCCCCCTACCTTGGAGTTAAGCATGATCTCTGGGGCCCGGTACCAGCGTGTGGCCACGTATTCCGTCAGAAAGCCAGTGTGGTCGTGCTCAGGATCGGCGATCCGGGCAAGACCAAAATCACAGATCTAGAATGCAAGCCAGGCTACTGAGCTCGGTGCTCAAGGCCTCCTGGGCCCAAGTAATCATATCACCGCGTCTCTGCCCATGCTGTTCCCTTTGCTTGCGAAGGG
This sequence comes from Mesoplodon densirostris, assembly GCF_025265405.1. NCBI lineage: Eukaryota > Metazoa > Chordata > Mammalia > Artiodactyla > Ziphiidae > Mesoplodon > Mesoplodon densirostris. The sequence goes on from NC_082676.1 coordinate 45,218,536, forward strand.
AACTCTCCTACCTATGGGGGGGGTGGTGGTACTGGGCACCTGCAAGCCTGAGACCCCAGGGGTAGGAGGAGACCGGCCCTCAACCCTCTGACCTTAAGGTCGCAGGTGGTGTTGATGAGCAGGTTGGAGGGCTTTAAATCCCGGTGGAGCACGTTGGCGGAATGGATATACTTGAGGCCCCGCAGGATTTGGTAGAGGAAGTAGCAGATGTGGTCGTTGCTCAGCTGCTGGCTTTTAAGCAACTTGTACAGGTCTGTCTCCATCAGGTCTTGCACAATGTAGCTGAGGTTGGTGCCAGAGACCCCCCAGATGGGGGCAGCGAGAGGCACTTGGTTAAGAAGAAGAGCCTTTGGTGAACAGGTTTCATATCCCTCCAGCTGATGCCCCTGGGACTCAACAGATTTGCCAACTCATATCATGAGCTGGGCAAGGCCCATACTTAGCAGTAGGGCTCAAGGCCTCTGCCGGATCTCAGCCAGTGACCCTGACCAAAGCACTTCAGTTCTGTGGCCTCAGTTTCCCTACTGGGAGAATAGGGCTAATAAACTGTGGGAAGCAGGAGAATGTCCCATTTAAGAGCAGTAACTCTGGAGTTCACCTGCCAGTGTCTGAATCCCCACTGCCCTGCTCATTGGCTTTATGGCCTCAACCTGTCTGCACCTCTATTTCCTCATCTGTAAAGTAAGGGAAAAAAATTGTTCTTTAGAAAGTGGTTGTGAAGATTAGCTGAGAGATGACCCACATAGAGCAGCCAGCCCAGGGCCTGGCATGTTGTAAGTGCTCGGCAAACACGAACTAGTACTGCTGTTATAAAAGCGTGAGCCGCATGGCTCTTGAGAAGGTTAAATGAGATAATGTATGAACACCATCTGGCATGCAATAAATGTTTGCTTAAAAATAAATGCCTGCGTTATGGGAATGGTTTGTGCAAGACGATGAGGAGAAACTCCCCACTGCACGCTCCTACTCAGGGTGCTTGGCCATACATCCAAAGACAGAGGAGTAAATGTCCTTTTATATTCTAAGATAAAAAGACTACACATAAATAAACAAATAAATGTCATGTGGTTTGTTTCTGGAAGACTAAATTAGGGCTGTCTTTCAGAATCAGCCTCCAAAGGGCCTTCTGAGAACACCTGGACCAACCCTGCTGTTTTAAAGATGAGGGGGCCCAACACGATGCAGTGACCTGGTTAAGGTCACACGGCAAGCTGGGGGTGAGTGTGGAGATTTCCTGCCCACGGTTTGTGGTGGAAGCTGCAGACGGTGCAATACTAATCCTCACTCTTGGGTGGAGGACTGGGACTGGCTGGGGTGGGTGGGGCAGGGGAGAGGTGATGGGTGTTATAAGCTGCTCACTGAGCCAGGCAGGAAGTGGACAACAAACTAGGAAAGCAATATGGGGGGAGGGTAACAAAGGCAAGGCTGTCCCTCCCGGGGCAAGGTGCAAGTCCACAGAGGATTGGGGTGGGGCTCTGGGCAGGAAGTCCCAGAGAGAGGACAGGTTCTCATTTGGGGGAAAGGAGGAGGTAGCAACAGAAGCACTTGATTTTATTGAGGCTTTCTGAGTCTCGGTTGCCTCATCTTTGAAATGGAGCTGATGAGACCCATCTCATAGGGCAGTTGGGAGTTAGAATAAGAAATGTCAAAGCACTCGGCTTGCACTGCACCAGACTCATAGTAGCCCCTCCAAAAAGAGCAGTTTTCTTCCTTCCTGCCTTCCTTCCAGTCTGAGGACCCAGAGGAGAAAGAATCACCGTCTGTTAAACAAAAAAACTGACTGTGGGCAGAGGCTGGATCTCATCACAGAACTGCAGATGTCAGAAGACAAAGCTCCCATAGAGACCATCTTGCCCAGCCCCCTACTGAGGCAGAACTCAGAGAACAGACTTGCCCAGGGCCATACTGCCTGGCTGCAGCAGGCCAGGATTCATCTGAGGCCTCCCCGTCGTCCTCTTACACTCTGTGGCCTCTTTACTGCTGGAAAGTTTCTTTTACTGGATTTGTTTTGGAGGGTGGTAGGGAAGAAGGAAACAGAAAACAAGCCAACATTCTCCCAGCCCAGCTCTGAGGCTGTGCCTGGCCAGCCATCTGGCCAAGGTGAAGGATACACATCCCTCATGGCTTCCAGGGTGGGTGCCCGCAGAATGTCTCGGATGCCGATGACGTTCTCATGGCGGAAGCGCAGCAAGATCTGGATCTCTCGCAACGTACGCTGGCAGTAGGTCTGATGCTCAAAGGGGCTGATTTTCTTGATGGCCACTCGAGTCTTGCGCACGTGGTCGTAAGCTGAGCTGAGAGGGCCAGAGATGTTGTTGGCGTGGCCTTACGAAAGGGGGAGTCCAGGCCTGGTGGCCCCACCCAGGTCTTGGCAGGGAGGGGAGGGAGCAGGAGAGGCTCTGGCCAGTCATAAACAATGCTGGTTCCTTCCTGCTGTGAAGGCCTGGGATCTCCAGGGAGAAAGCTGGGGACCAGCCAGGCAGCCCTTCAGTGACTTCACAAACAGAGGAAGAGACTGACCGATCACTGACTTCCCCTCTCCTCAACCCTTTCCATTCTAGTTGCCCTGACCCCTCATCCTCCCCTTCCCAGGATGGGCTCCCTCAACCCAAGGCAGGTCCCGGGGGTGGGAGGTGTGGAGGACGTACAGTGAGGCAAATACAGTGAGAAGGAGGGAATCATAGGAGGGACTGGAGAGAAGGGATAGGCAGAGCAGGGGTGGGTGTCAGGGGGAGGTTCCTGGGCTGCAGAGTTATTCCCAGATGAACAAAGGCCCAGAGCACCCAGTGGGGCTGGGAGAACTCACAGACCCCTCTGAAAAGTTGCAGGAAGGCATTCCTGGACCCCTCATTGCTCACTGGGTCCCTGGCCCCAGGCCCAAAGCCCCACCCCACCCTGCCTAGCCCTGAGCTCTGCTCTTTTCTCCCAAACTCCTTGGCAAGCCTCACTGAGGGGGGATTCCAAGGCATCCTCTCCCCAGTGAAGGGTCCTTCACTCCTTCACTAAGGATATTACCTCCCCCAGAAGACTTATTCTCTTCTCCTCACCCGTGTCTATAGGGTCCTCAAGGTCCCCACAGCTCCCCCACATATACTCAGATGCCCCTCTCTTTATTACAGAATGGTGGGTTCAAAGCTCCCAAGCCCCCTCTCCTTAGATTTTACGCAGCGCCCCCTCCCCCAGAAAGCACTCAAAGGCCCTCTCCCTGGGACGCTTCCCAGCCTCCTGAAGCCTCAGCTTCTTCAGGATGCTCAGAGTCCCCAAGGCCCAGAGAGCTCTCAGCAACCCTCCCTGCCCCCTCCCTCGGAGCCCCCTCCCCAAAGACGCCCCCTCCCCCAGAACGCCCCTCACCTGACCATGCCATACGCGCCCTCGCCGATGTACTGCAGCTGCGTGTAGCGCGGGCCCACGTCGAACGGCTGCCCCTTTACTATCTCTACTTCCCCCGGGACCCCCGGGCCGACCCCGTCAGTTCCCCGGGGCTCCCCGCCCCCGCCCCCCTGAGCCGCCGCCGCCGCCGCCGCCATCTCCACTCCTCCCCTCCCGCCCGCCCGCCTCCCCCGGCGGCCCCGCCCGAGGCCCCGCCCCTTCCCGCCCGCCCTGTCACCCGCGGAGCCTGGCGCGCCAGGCCCCGCCCCCGCCCGTCCCCGTCACGTGACCCCCACCCCGCGCCCAGCTTAAGGAGCCTGGTCCTTGGCACCTGTCGGCTCCGTCTACTCCAGTCAACCTAGAAGCTCCCCAGGACCATCTTGAGACTGTCCAGACCCTCCCCCCGAATGCAGACCAGTAGGGCCGCCCGGTGACCTCACCCAGAGCCACCCAGCAAATGAGTGCTGGACCGGGGATCAAGACCGGGCCACGTGGCCCCACTGCCCCTGCCAGCCCCACTCAGCCGGAGGAGTGGCCCGGGCTTCGAGATGGAACCTTAAGGGAACCCTCACCAGCCCTCTGGAGTTTGGCCTCCCGGAGCCAGGCCCGATGCTAAGTGATCCAATGCATATTTCACAGTGGCGGTGGGAGATGGATGCCTCACAGATGTGGCGTGCTTTTCACAGATGAGGAAACTGAAACCTGAGCTGGACAAGGTGACTTGAGAGCTGGAAAACCCAGGCTTCCAGACTCCCAGCGTAATGGCTTTCAGAAGGAGGCCTATCTGAGTGGGCTAGGGACCTGGCCTCAGCAACCAGGCTGTGCCTGTATCCTGAGGACAGATACTCCCAGCCTATCCTTACATGGAGAGCAGGGGAGAGGTGAGAGAGCTGCGTTGACTGGGTTTGGTGAAAATATACTATTAGGTTTTTCTCAAAAACAGCAAGATAGCTAACGTTTTTGTTGTAGTTGGGTTTGGCAATCCTGTCAAGATCATCATCTTTTGATTCTGTACTAGACTTTACACAATACTTGGTCCACTTCAGTTTCTTCATTGGGACAACCCCACAATGCAGATGTCATCTGCTTTTCTGAGCTGGATGAGCAGGAGCCATGTCTGTCTTGTTCATCGCTGTATCCCCCACCCCTCACCCCTACACTCAAACTCAGACCCTCAGAAAATTTTGAATGGATGAATCGACTCTTACAGAATGGGAAACCTGAGAGTTGGGGAGCTGAGACTCAACATGGTATCTTCTGACACATAAGTAGAGGCTCTTTTTAATTTCATTCTGTCTCCCGGAATCATAGTCTGTTAAAACTGAAGAGAGGGCCCTCAGAGACCATCCAGTCCATCTCCCTCACTTCACAGTGAAAATGTGAGCTGGGACCTTCACAGAAACACACCTCCTAGGCTTAAGTAATGTTGTTTTTGTCTTCCTTAGAAGCTGGGAGTAGGTCCTTGTATGCATTAAAGATCAAGAGACAAAATGGACCTGTAATTATGATTCTGAAATTGCTCATACTTAGATCTATGGTGAGGCTCTAATTCAGATTGAGACCAAGTTGCTGGTTCCCAATAACCCACAAGTCAGTGAAGGTTCAAGAGGTGCTAATTAGGACTTCCCTGGTGGCGCAGTGGCTAAGAGTCCGCCTGCCAATGCAGGGGACACTGGTTCGAGCCCTAGTCTGGGAAGATCCCACATGCCACGGAGCAACTAAGTCCATGTGCCACAGCTACTGAAGTCCGTGCGCCACAGCTACTGAAGCCTGCACGCCTAGAGCACGTGATCCACAACAGAAGAACAACCGCAATGAGACGCCCGCGCACCGCAACGAAGAGTAGCCCCCGCTCGCCGCACGGAGAGAAAGCCTGCGTGCAGCAACGAAGACCCAACACAGCCAAAAATAAATAATTAATTACTTTTAAAAACAAGAGGTGCTGGGCTTCCCTGGTGGTGCAGTGGTTGAGAGTCCGCCTGCCGATGCAGGGGACGCGGGTTCGTGCCCCGGTCCGGGAAGATCCCACATGCCGCGGAGCGGCTAGGCCAGTGAGACATGGCCGCTGAGCCTGTGCGTCCGGAGCCTGTGCTCCACAACGGAAGAGGCCACAACAGTGAGAGGCCCGCGTACCGCAAAACAAAAAAACAAAAAAAACAAAAAAACCCAAGAGGTGCTAATTAGATCCTTTTTTTTTTTAGTTATTCATTTGATAAGCTATTGAATGGTACTGTGTGCAAAGCTCTGAGCTAGGCACTAGGGCTGATAAAAGATTACTGTATGGTGTGAATTAGTGGTGAAGAGCAAGAGCTCTCTGGTGTCAGATTGCCTGGATTAGAATCCCATCTTTGCCACTTGCTATGTTATCCTGGACAGATTACACACTGGCCTCTCTACTCATCGAGTTTCTAATCTTAAAAAGAAATGATAGGACTTCCCTAGTGGCACAGTGGTTAAGAATCCGCCTGCCAAAAGCAATTATACTCCCATAAAGATGTTAAGAAAAAAAGAAAAGAATCTGCCTGCCAATGCAGGGGACATGGGTTCGAGCCCTGGTCCTCCAGGAAGATCCCACCTGCCATGGAGCAACTAAGACCATGCGCCAAAACTACTGAGCCTGCACTCTAGGGCCCTCGAGCTGCAACTACTGAGCCTGTGTGCTACAACTACTGAAGCCAGCACACCTAGAGCCCATGCTCCGCAACAAAGAGAAGCCACCGCAATGAGAAGCCCGCGCACCGCAACGAAGAGGAGCCCTGTGGCAGCAAGAGAAAACCCATGCGCAGCAACAAAGACCCAACGCAGCCAAAAAATAAATAAATAAAATTAATTAATTAATTAAAAAAAGAGAAAAGATGCACATACAGAAATCAATTTAATACAGGATAGATGGATGTAATATATGTGATATATAGATGTGAGATCACTCTAGAGAAGTGAGGAGGGAATAATGGAGGAAGTAGCATCTGCCTCTCTGAAAAAGAAGTAGGGTTTCAGAAGGACAGTATGGAGGAAAGGCATCAAGAAGGAGCAGCATGAACCACCGCATAGAGGCAGGAGCATGATTTGTCCCGTGTGGCTGCAGTATAAAGGGTTAAGGGGAGTTTAGGCTGGAGAGGTAGGTTGGGGCCAGGTTGAGGAAGGCCTCCGATTCCGGCAAGAAGTTTGGATGTTACTCAGTAAGCAGTAAAAGACTTTCAGGGACTTTTGCCAGATCATTTTGCAACTATGGGAGAATATAGTGACTCAGAGAAAACACCATGGAGTTGAGCGTGGAGCCAGGTTTCCTGAGTAGGAGTGAGTTTCCCGGCATGGGAAAGGCTGGTGTATCCGGAGGGGTGCCTGCCACCTCAGCTGTATCTGAGCCTCATTTAAAGGCGTGTGACTGAGAGCCCCCTCTAGTGGCTGGGGTTGGTACTTCCTTCTTCCTTGGAGATTGTATTGGGATTTCTTAGTCTATTTCATAAATTCATATTCAACTAATAGAGACTGAACATCTATTCTGTGCCAGACACTTATTTTTTTAATAGTTGGAGACTTCAATACTCCACTTTTTTTGTTTTTGTTTTTATTTTTTGGCTTGCTGCACGGCTTGCAGGATCTTAGTTCCCCGACCATGGATCAAACCCGGGTTCCTGGCAGTGAGATCACTAAGTCCTACTCGCTGAACGGCCAGGGAATTCCCTGTGCCAGGCACTTTTATGTACTTTATCTCCTGTCATCCTCATAACAGCCATATGAAGTAGATACTATAAATATTTAACAGAAAAAATATAAGCAGCAGCTCACTGAACTACAGAGTTGGAAGGAACTTTAGAATCATTTCCTCTGTCAGGTAGTGCAGTACCTCCACAGCCTCTGGATCTACCCAGACTAAGTCTTTTTAAGTCCTTTTTTTTTTTTTTTGACCACACCACACAGCACGCAGAATCTTAGTTTCCTGACCAGGGATCGAACCCTCACCCCCTACAGTAGAAGCATGGAGCCTTAACCACTGGACCACTAGGGAAGTCCCAACCTAGACTAAGTCTTAAACCAGCTCTTATCTCTTTGTGATGTCAAGGTCACAAGAGAGGCCATTTGGTAATTTGCTCAGGGTAATACAAGCGAGTAACATTGGAAGAACACAAATGAACAATCCCATTTCAGCTAACTCAGCTCACCAGCACAAACCGAGAAAGGAGCAAATGTACAGGAATAGGGGTCAGAACACAATGAATAATTTATTAAGATTTAAATACTGATCTCCTTTTTAAATCCAAAAAAAACCTCATTATAATTTTCTTGTGACACTTCTTCATATATGAGAGATTAGCTGGGTCTAAACATCTCTCCCCTGGTATAAGCATTCTTCAGCTGATCCCTTCTCTGAAATCTTTGTGGTCAGCTTTGCCTGCCCCCACTGGGCTCCTTGCCTGGGCTGTCCTCACCAGCCTTCTTTCTTGATGTCTCTCTCTTAGTCATATCATACTCCTGTGATGTCAAGCTTTTCCTTTATGTTAAATCTCTCCTTAGCCATTGCCTTTCATCCAAGTTCCAGTTCCAAAATTTCAGTGTTTGATGGACATATTCACCTGGAGACAAGGTGATATAGAAAATTCAGGATGTCCAATGAAAGTCATTCTTTTTACTCCCAAACCTGCTTCTCTTACAGACTCTGTTTCAGGACGACCACCATTCTCTCAGAGTTGAACCCTGTTATTTTCTCATTTTCCATTTCTCTCCACGTCTAGCCAACTCCTTGTCATTTTATTATCACAATATTTCCCAAAGCCATCTCTTCTACCATTGATCAAACCCTAATTTCAGGGACTTCCCTGGTAGTCCAGTGGCTAAGACTCCACGCTCCCAATACAGTGGGCCAAGGTTCCATTCCTGGTCAGGGAACCAGATCCCACATGCCACAACTAAGACCCGGCGCAGCCAAATAAATAAATAAATATTTTTAAAAACCCTAATTTCATGTTTTTATTCTTTTACTTTCTAACTCTTTAACTAACTTCAGAACTTACCAAAAAGTTGCAGAAATAGTTCAAAAAGTTTCTGTATACCCTTCATCAACACTCCCTAAATGTTAACATTTTAAATAAACACAGTACAATCATTAAAATCAAGACATTAACATGAACAGAGTTAATCTATAGGTCTTTTTCAGCCACCTGTCCCCATAATGTCCATTTTCTAGCTCAGGATCCAAATCAGGATCACATGTTGCATTTAGTTGTTATCACTCAATTTCCTTTAATCTGGAATAGTTCCTTAGTGGGTTTTTTTTTTTTTTTTTTTGCTCCTTCTTGACCTTGACACTTTTGGAGAGTGTGTCTGATGTTTCCTTGTGGTTCCTCTTTTCACTTTGCCTCTACTATTGTATGATGCTACTACTATTGTACTAAATAGCCTCCTTTTCTTCAGTCTTCTTCCTCCTCAGATATGCCTAAAACACAGAGCTTATAAGGTGTGTATGAAGCAGGAATCTTTCAGTAACAAGTGGTTAAAGATCAGCTCAAACCCACTTAAATAAGAAAGGAAATTTATGGGTTTACTTACTGAAAAATGTAGAGGTAGATGTTAAGGCACAGTTGCCTCCAGGGACTTAAACAATGTCATCAGGACTTTGGTCCCACCTCTGACCTCTGCTTTCTTCTGAATTGTTTCCATTCTCTGGTGGTTCCTTTCATGGTGGCAAGATGGCTGCCAGCAGGTCCAGATTCATGTCTGATGTTTATTCCAGTAACTCCAGCAGGGGAAAAGCTCATCTCTGTCTTTCTGTCTCCTTGTAACAAAAATGCCAGATTTGACTCCCATTGGTTATTGGTTCTGTTTGGAGCCTGTGCAAATCCCTGAACCAATCAATGTAGAACTGGGGATTTAGTTATCTCTACTTGCATGACATGAACTGGTCTGGGGGAGGGATGGTTTTCCTAATGAAAATTGGTGTGCTATCCTCAGAAAGTTCTGGACAGGCAAAATAACAGTGTCATTACAATGTTTCTCTTTAGAGATTCTTCATTCCTCCTTTAACTACCAAATTAAGTCCAAATTCCTTACCAACATCTAAGGCCCTACTTCCTTTGATCCAAATCTTATCTTTCTCAGGCTCATTTCCTAGATGAACATTTCTCTCTAGGAAAACTGAGTTTCTCAATGGCTTGTATGGTATATACATATTCCTGCTTCTGTACCTTTGCTCATGCAATTTCTGTTATTTGGGATGCCCGTTATGCAGGTTTTTCAATAAAAGGAATCCTTTCCATTTCCAGGATGAAGTGTTTCCTGGTATCCTCCAGCTACGTATGCTGCATCTGCAGCTCTTAAGTCTTAGAGCAAATGTCAAATGTGTATTATATTTATTTATGTGCTCATCTTGCCCTTCCTACTAGATGGTAGAATTTCTTGAAGGCTGTAATGATGGTGTCTTTACTTTGCAACCCTCTTCAGTACCAAGATGTGTTTTGCACTCAGTAAATATTTGTTGAAAGAGAGAATTGAATATTTATGGAATGGTCTCCACACCCTTTGTCAGCTGGGATGCACTTTTCTGTATGAGCTCAGGGTTGACTGTGTTCCTGTTAAAAATGCAGCACCCAAAATAGAATACCATTTTCTATATGTAGTCTGACCAGTGGGAGTATAGTAGGAGTATTGCTTCCCTTGTATTGGTCCAATATTTTATTCTCTTCCACACAGAGACTTTCCCTGAACCTCATATGCCTCCTCACAGTGTTCTTTTCTTTAATGGGACTTAGCACAGTTTGTCAGAGATTCACTTGTGAAGTGGTAGAACACAGTAATTAGAAGTGTGGGGACTGCAAGTTCCCTTCTCTTTCTGCCTCCGTGAATTCACTTTCCAGAACTGCGGAGAGATGAGCTATAATCCTATTAACTGCAGAGGCTTGGGTTATTTTATTTCAACACACAATGAAATTGAGTACCTTAGGGCCAGGTAGGCAATGGCTAAACTGAAGGGGAAAACTGAATGCCTCCCAAGTGCTAGATTTTTGAGGGCACATGATCTTATTTGATATTCACACAAGCCTTGTGAAACAGATGTCATCTTCTTTTCACACATGGGAAAGCTGGGGCGGAAAGCTTGGGTGACTCGCTGGAGACCACACCTGTGATAAGTGTCAGGCCTGGGACTCAAACACCTGTCTATCTGATTCTTCACTGGAGGCTGTAAACAAGTAACCCAAGGCCATATTCAGCCTGCAGATGTATATTACTTGACTCATGTCATTTTGCTTTCCTTTAATTTAAAAAAAATAAAAAAACAAAGCAAAACAAAAATTCAGGTCCTGGAATCAAACTGCTGGAGTTTGAATCCTGTCACCACTAATCAGTTGTTTAACTTCTTCCTCAGTTTTCTCATCTGAAAAAGAGGATATAGTACTTACTTCATAGGGGTGCTGAGATTTAAATGCTTTTAATATGTGAACCTGGGTGGGTGGCATAACTTTTCTAAACTTTAGTTTTATCAAATCCAAATATGGGATCATAAATTGATTCTGTCTACTTCACAAAGTTAGGTACAGTAAAGTTTTAGAGATTTTTTTTAAAATAAATTTTATTTATTTATTTTTGTCTGTGTTGGGTCTTCGTCGCTGCGCGCGGGCTTTCTCTAGTTGTGGTGAGCAGGGGCTACTCTTTGTTGCAGTGTGCGGGCTTCTCATTGTGGTGGCTTCTCTTGTTGCAGAGCACGGGCTCTAGGCGTGCGGGCTTCAGTAGTTGCGGCACGCGGGCTCAGTAGTTGTGGCTCACAGGCTCTAGAGCACAGGCTCAGTAGCTGTGGCACAGGGGCTTAGTTGCTCCATGGCGTGTGGGATCTTCCTGGACTAGGGATCGAACCCCTGTCCCCAGCATTGGCAGGCAGATTCTCAACCACTGCGCCCCCAGGGAAGCCCCTAGAGATTTTTAAATATGCAGGCCTTAAAAACTGCAAAAAATATATAGATGTTATATGTCTCTTATCATAAGAGGTAACTCCCTAAGCTGACATCAAATTTTTGTTGTTTTTAAAATTAAGATATTAATTACAATCAATAAAATCCACCCATTTTACATATACATCATAGCTTGATGAATTTTGGTAATTCAATACAATTATGTAACAGTCACCTCAATCAGGATATAGAACAATTTCTTCAAATTAAAAAGCTCCTTTCCAGGGACTTCCCTGGAGGTCTAGCGGTTAAGACTCTGCGCTTCCAATGCAGGGGGCATGGGTTCGATCGCTGGTGAGGTAATAAGATCCCATATGCCCGTGGTGCAGCCAAAAGACTTAAAAAAAAAAAAGCCCCCTTCCAGTGATTCTCTCTTCTAGGCAATGATTGATCTACTTTCTGTTACTTTAGTTTTGCCTTTTCTAGGATTTCACATAAATGGAATCACAAAGTAGTGTTTATGTTTGACTTCTCATGCTTAGTATATTTTTAGATTAAATTACATTGTGCATACTAATATTCAACTTTTGAATTGAGATATAATTCATATACCATAAACTTCACCTTTTTTTTTTTTTAATTTTGGCCACAGCTTGCAGGATCTCAGTTCCCCAACCAGGGACTGAACCCCAGGCCACGGCAGTGAAAGTGCTGAATCCTAACAACTAGGCCACCAGGGAACTCACAAAATTCACTATTTTAAAGTGTACAATTCAGTGGTTTTCAGTATATTTACAAGGTTGTGCCACCATCACCACTATCTAATTCCAGAACAATTTAATTATCCCCCAAAGAAAGCCCATACCCATTAGTAGTTACTGCCCATACCCATTAGTAGTTACTGCCCATTCCCCCAACCCTGCAGCCTGGCAACAACTGATCCCTTCTGTCTCTATGGATTTGCTTATTCTGAACATTTTATATACATAGAATCATATAATATGTGGCTTTTTTGCATCTGGTTTCTTTTCCTTAGCATGTTTTCAAGATTCACCCAGGGTTTGGCATATGTCAGTACTTCATTTTCATTTTATGCCTTAATGATATTTCATTGTATGCAGATACCACAGTTATATATCTATTCATCAGTTGGTGGACGTTTGGATTGTTTCCACTTTCGACTATTATGCATAATGCTGCTATGAACTTTTGTGTACAAGTTTTTGTGTGAATATATGTCTTCTGTTCTCTTGGGTATATATCTAGGTGTAGAGTTGCTGCATCATGTGGTAACTCTGTTTATCCTTTTGAGAAACTGCCAAACTCTTTTTCATGGTGGCTGCACCATTTAACATTACCACCAGCAGTGCATGAGGGTTTCAATTTCTTTACAGCCTTGCCAACACCGTTATTATTTGTCTTTTTTTATAATACCCATCCTAGCAAGTGTGAAATGGTATCTCGTAGTTTTTATTTGCATTTTTCTGAAGGCTTTGTGCTTACTGGCCATTTGTATATCTTCTCTGGAGAAATGTCTATTCAAGTCCTTTGTCCACTCTAAAATTGGGATGTTAGTCTTTCTGTTGTTGAGTTGTAAAAGTTCTTTATGTATTCTGGAATATTAGACCCTTATCAGATAAATGATTCACAAATATTTTCTCCCATTCACTGGATTCTTTTCATTTTCTTTAAGCACAAAATGTTTTACTTTTGATGAATTCCAAATTATCTAGTTTTTCTCTTGTTGCTTGTACATAGGTTTCTTAGATAAGAAACTGTGGTATATTCCAAAGTCATGAAGATTTATGCCTATGTTTTCCACTAAGAGTTTTATAGTTTTAGTTCTTACATTTAGGTCCAGCCGTTTATCTTATTGTAACCCCCTTGCATGTGATAAATCTTTTTTTTCTCTTGCTGTTTCCAAGATTTTCTCTTTATCTTTCAGTACTTTTACTATGATATGTCTGGATGTGGATCTCTTTGCATTTATCCTACTTGGGATTTGTTGAGCTTCTTGGAGGTATAGATTAACATTTTCCAGCAAATTGGAGAAATCTTTAGCCAAGTTTTCTTTGAATGTTTTTCCTTTCTCCTTTCTCTTTCTCCTCTCCTCTCCTCTGGTACTCTTATTGCACATATGTTGGTGTGTTTAAAGGCATCCCACATTTCTCTGAGGCTCTGTTCACTTTTCTTCGTTCCATTTCTCTCTGTTCTTGGATTCCATAAGCTCTATCCATTTATCTTTAAGTTTGTTGATTCTTTCTTTTGCCAGTTCAAATCAACTGTTGAGCTCTTATAATGAATTTTTCCTTTTGGTTAACGTGCATTTCAACTTCAAATTCAAATAGAATTTCTATTTGGTTATTAAAAAAATAATTTCCACCCCTTTATCTCTATTTGATAGTCTCTAGTCTCTATCTGATGAGATATCATCATCATACCTTCCTTTATTTCTTTAAGCATGGTTTCCTTTAATTCTTTGAACGTGTTTATAATAGCTACATTGAAGCCTGTTAAATTGGACATTTAGTCCCTCTCGCAGGCAGTTTCTCTGGCCTGCTTTTTTGCCTGTGTATAGGTTACACTTTTTCTTTACGTGTTTCATAATTTTTGTTGAAAACTGGACATTTTAGGTACTATAGCAACTCTGGATACTGATTCCCCTTCTCCCTCCCTAGGGGTTGTTTTTGCTGTTGTTGGCTTGTTTGTTTTGTGACTTGACTAGGCTATTTTAGTTAGTTTTCCCTCACCGTGAAAGCTCTGGTCTTGCTCCTTGAAGGGCATAGCCTTGGACTCTGCCTTCCTGTTTCAGCTCTTGTCACCTTGGGATGACAGGGGTTATAGCAGGCTGTCTTTGTCTCTTTCCCGATTTCTCTGGTAAGTTGTCTGCTTCATTTGATATTACACACTGTCTATTAGGCTCCACTAACTACTGGCTGATTGCTCTATTGTTTTTGACAATGCCCTGGGGCATATATTGCTCCACAGTCTGATTCAATTAAATTTGGGCAGGGGTAGGTGTTAAGCCTGGTCTTTGAGGTTTTTTCTGACCCCAGGAGGGGGTCTCTTTTTAGCTGTCTCTTTCACTGGTTCTCTCTGGTGAATTAAGTGGCTTATGGTTTAGCCTCGTGGTTCTTAATTAAGAAGAGCTATTTTTTTTTTTGAGAGTGCCCTTAGGCTTGAGCTTTCCTATACTAAATTTCAAATAAAGTCAATTCCTTTGGGGAGAGCCTCAAGTCTCTTTTCTATGGACTGTCTCTCCCTGGTCAAAGTCTCTCAACTACTACTCTGGGCACTGGCTAGGGCAGTAGCTTCTGGTCTTCTTGGCTTGCTTCTCCCAGCACTGGATCTCTGCTCTACAAGCAAGCTGGGATGAGGGTGGTTGGGACCCTAGTGTCCTTGGACCATCACACCAGGGACAGAGCCTCCATCCTATGAGTAGGGGATGCATGGGGGAAGGGAACCCCCTACTTCTCTGCCACACTCACCAGAAATTTAGCCTCTTCAGCTTGGAGTTGGAGGGGATGAAAAATCCTGGCAGCCTGTCCCTCGTGAGATATGGTAAGGCTTGATTGGGAGCTGAGGGGAGAGGGAGCCCCATCTTCTTGGCCACACCTACCTGGGGCAGAGTTTCCTTTAAGATGAGCTGGGGGGAGGGTGGGAGGGAGGGAATTCTTTTGGCTCAAATGCCACAGACTCTTCCTAGTTTTACCAAGTTTTAGTAGATTTTCCTGAGTAAATGTCTCTTCATTGGCTATGTGCCATTAGTACAACTTCCAGAAATTTTAAGTTTTTTAAAAAAATAATTTTCATCAATTTTGCTTGTTATTCTGGGGAATGGGAATGCAGAGCTCCTCAAACCGTCATCTCAGAGCTTTTATCTCCCCTAGCTTTTCCTCTAAAGCTTTTTGGTTAGTCCATTGTTTGCCCTAACATCTATCTACTACCTCAGGCAGCTGCAAAGTTAAAACACTTGCCTTTAACTGTTTTTGACAAATGACCCCTGGGAAGAGGACTTCTCAAACTGGGCAAGCTCCAAGTGAAGTCAAATACAGACAGCCTTGGGGGCTTCCCTGGTGGCGCAGTGGTTGGGAGTCCACCTGCCGGTGCAGCGGGCGAGGGTTTGTGCCCCGGTCCGGGAGGATCCCACGTGCTGCGGAGCGGCTGGGCCCGTGAGCCATGGCCGCTGGGACTGCGTGTCTGTAGCCTGTGCTCCCCGCAGCGGGAGAGGCCGCAGTGGTGAGAGGCCCACGTACTGCAAAAAAACAAAAAATACAGACAGCCTTGTAAGCTGGGTCTTCCAAGGAGCCACAAGACAGTGCCAATAATGGCAATTCTTTGGAAATAAGACTTGGAAGGAACTGTGATAAACCATAATGGAAAAGAATATGAAAAAGGATATATATAACTGAGTCACTTTGCTGTACAGCAGTAAGTAACACAACATTGTAATTCAACTATACTTCAATTTAAAAAAAAAAAAAAAAAGACTTGGAAAGTGCTCCAGCTCCATTCTGTTCCCTCCAGTGTCTGCCAGGTTGTACTGGGAATGTGGGCTATTTTTCAAGGTTTCAACAGAGCTGGAGAGTAGAGGACAGGACTTAAGCAAGTTAAAATGTCACAAAGCTCAGTGTTCTCACCAAGATTCAGCAATTTTTCTTGAATAAGCATTCCTCAAGCTGCTGTTAGCCTTTGGTTAATTTATAGAGTTTTTAAAAAGTTGATTCTGACAATTTTTGCTGGGTTCTTTACTGCTCTTATGTAGGAGTGAATTTTCATAGGTCCTTTCTCTGTCATTTTTCTGACATCACCAAAATAAGCATTTAATTAATGTTAACATTCAAACTACTACAGACCCACCAAATTCCTGAACTCATGACCACGTTCTTTTATATGATCTGCAAGGATGTCCTGAAAGACTGTGCTTCTTCCTTGAAATCACGGTAGAAAGCAAATAAAATCCTAAGGGTTCCCCTGTCTCATCGTGGGATAACCCTATCGTAACACTATGAAAAAGGGAAATGAGGTTTATTTAACATTAGTTCTCACTGTCCCCACTACTTGGTGCTCACAAGTAGTGCTCACAAATTATCTGAAGAATATAGAATCTAGAACCTTGTCAGGGAGACTAATACCAAAGTCATTGGTGAATAGTTTTAAAAATCACTTTTTAAAACTTCTTGAAAGTAAGAATGGTGTTTGCCTATCTCTGGTACTTTTCTTATTTTCTAAAATTTCTCAGAGTTTGTCTACCATGGTTCCCAAACCATATCTCCAGTTTCCTTCAGTATCCTGTGGATGGATTGCATGCAAATCTGGGGTCTTGAACATTTTAATTGAGTTAGTGTTCTCATATCATTATTCTTCACTTTTGGGGCTTCAATTTCCTCTGAACCACAACCTTAAACCATTTTAAAATCTTCAGCATCATTTTCTTTATAGAAGGCAAACTAAATGAAAGTTGAGAGGTTCTGCTTTCTCTTGGTCATCTGTTAATATTACACCATCTACCTTAAGCAATGGGCCCATTTCTTCCTTCTTCTTCTTCTTCTTGCTCCAAATATAGCTTTAAAAGCCCTTTTTGTTGTCTATAGCATGTTTCACAGTCTCAGCCATCCTGATAATATTCTTATAGGGTTGTTTTTTTTTGCTGTACGCGGGCCTCTCACTGTTGTGGCCTCTCCCGCCACAGAGCACAGGCTCCGGACGCGCAGGCCCAGCGGCCATGGCTCGCAGGCCCAGCTACTCCGCGGCATGTGGGATCCTCCCCGACCAGGGCACGAACCCGCGTCCCCTGCATCGGCTGGCGGACTCTCAACCACTGCGCCACCAGGGAAGCCCTCTTATAGGTTTATACCAGTCTTGTGTGTTTATCCCTGAGTAGGTAGCTCTTCCATATTCTCTTGTAGAATTTCCTGTGCAGTCAATTTAGTTCCTTTAAATGTTCTCCTATTGCATCATCATCAGGATCTAAAAGGGATGAAGGAATGACTTG
The DNA here is from genome assembly GCF_025265405.1 of Mesoplodon densirostris. Lineage (NCBI taxonomy): Eukaryota > Metazoa > Chordata > Mammalia > Artiodactyla > Ziphiidae > Mesoplodon > Mesoplodon densirostris. Next base: position 45,235,780 of record NC_082676.1, read on the forward strand.
TTTTTCTTTGTTTGCTTTTGGTTGGATGTTCTTGAAGTGATAATTAAAATTACACATATTAGTTTAGTATTGGAACATAAAGAGAAAATTATTTAGTATGTGCAATGAAATAATTGTTCATTAATTTAGCACCCAAGCACCCAATGATTAACTTATGCATCAATTTAGCACCCAATGATTAATTCAGCATTGTAATGGTTGTAGGCATTGTCTTCTTCATGCTGAGTACATTAATACATAATTACTTGTCACTATTGCCCTTAGCTTTTGTTTCATTTATTACTCTGTAACACACCATTCCAATATTTAGTGGTATAAAACATTTTTTTAAAATGCTCACTGACTCTGTGGGTCAGTAATTTGGAAAAGTCATACACTATACTCAGTTTCATGATGTCTGAGTCTTAGCTTGGATGACCTGAACAGCTGGGAGTGACTCTGCTGGGGTTGGAACAGCTGGGACTGGGGGATCCACTTCCAAGATGGTTTCTTCACTCACATGACTGTGGCCTGGGCTGGGATGGCTGAAGGACAGGCTCAACCATAGTGCCTATGGGTGTCCTTACTAGCATGACTGTGGCAGGGTAACTGGACTTCTTCCCTGGGAGTTCCAGACTCCAGGAACAAGTGTTCCAGTGAGCAAGGTGAAAACTGCATGACCCATCCTTGGAAGTCACCCACCATCATTTCCACCACACTTTTTATTGAAGCAGTCACAGACAGCCTTAATTAAGGGAAGGGGACATAGATCCCACCTCTTTTTTTTTGGCCGTGCGGCACGGCTTGCAGGATCTCAGTTCCTTGACCAGGGATTGAACCCGGGCCACGGCAGTGAAAGCCTGGAATTGTAACCACTAGGCCACCAGAGAACTCCCCCAGACCCCACCTCTTGATGGGAGGAGGGTCAAAGAGTTTATGGCTCAGAAGAACTGTTCAACCAACCCACAGAATTGTAAGCTCAATAAAATAGATATTGCTTTAAGCCATTAAAAAAAAAGATTTTTTGGCCATATTTTAAAACTGCCTCAGTTTTACAAATAATTATTTACATTTATAAAGGTGAAGTATATGTCCCTGGCTGAAAGGTTGTCAAACCAGTAACCAGAAATACTTTTCAACCAGTTTCTTCTTTTGATCCATTAAAACATCTTTTCATAAAAAATAAATATATGCTTCTTATAAAAATGCAGACATAGGGGCTTCCCTGGTGGCGCAGTGGTTAAGAATCTGCCTGCCAATTCAGGGGACACGGGTTCAATCTCTGGTCCGGGAAGATCCCACATGCCGTGGAGCAACTAAGCCCGTGCACCACAACTACTGAGCCTGCGTTCTAGAACCGGCGAGCCACAACTACTGAGCCCAAGTACCACAACTACTGAAGCCCGTGTGCCTAGAGCCCATGCTCTACAACAAGAGAAACCACCCAATGAGAAGCCCGCGCACCGCAACTGAAGAGTAGACCCCGCTCACTGCAACTAGAGAAAAGCCCATGTGCATCAACAAAGACCCAATGCAGCCAAAAATTAAAAAACAAAAAGGATCCCGCATGCCACAACAAAGATCCCATGTGCCACAACTAATATCTGATGCAGCCAAATAAATAAATAATATTTTTAAAAATCACCTTTAAAAATATGTATATGTGTATAACTGAATCACTTTGCTGTATACCAGAAACTAACACAACACTGTAAATCAACTATATTTCAAAAAAAAACCCAATAAAATTTGTGTTCCTATGGTCTTCTCTCATTCTCATTGTTCTTGTGGTTTTGGGGTATTAGAAAAATCTTCTCACTGTCATTTTATTATAGTTCTGGCAGGAAGAGGGGTAAATACATGTGTTTAATCTACCATCTTTAACCTGAAGTGCTCCATTTTTTTTTTTGGCTGTGTTGGGTCTTTGTTGCTGCGCACGGGCTTTCTCTAGTTGTGGCAAGTGGGCGCTACTCTTTGTTGTGGTGTGTGGGCTTCTCATTGCGGAGCACGGGCTTTAGGCGCGCGGGTTTCAGTAGTTGTGGCATGTGGGCTCAGTAGTTGTGGTGCGTGGGCTCAGTAGTTGTGCTGCACGGGCTTGGTTGCTCCACAGTATGTGGGATCTTCCCGGACCAGGGCTCGAACCTGTGTCCCCTGCATTGGCAGATGGATTCTTAACCACTGTGCCACCAGGGAAGCCCTGAAGTGCTCCAATTTTTAAAAGTAAACCTTTTCAAGGGAAGACTGCCTCCATGTCATGCCCGCTATCTGCCGTACATGGTGGGGTGTCACTCCACCTTGTTTCAGACATGTAAGATTCCCCCATCCATTAAACCATTGATGTCTCTGAAAGAAAAAAAAAGTAAGGGAATTCCCTGGCGGTCCAGTGGTTAGAACTCCATGCTTTCACTGCTGTGGCCTGGGTTCAATCCCTGGTCAGGGAACTAAGATCCCACAAGCTGTGCAGTGTAGCCAAAAGAAAAGTAAACCTTTTCTTGAAGTATAAGATGCAGACATCCAGTTTGTTCGTGACTGAATTGTTTTGATTCCTAATAAATTATTTAGAAATTCAGAAAAAAAATAACTTCATGGAAAAAAATGGAACTTCAGGGAAATGGGCTGGGTTTGGGTAGGTAAAAGGGAGTGATGATAAATACCAGATGAATTTACCTGAAGTAAAGAGGTCAAGAATAAAAGTTGTGTGGAGAGGAATATGAGAGGCAGATTACAAAGAAACTCTGAGGACTAGGATCAGAAGGTTGGATTTTCTGCTAGAAGAGAGCATTTTATCACGTTACTCAGCTTCAGAGGGTTGCAAATAAAACATTTACACATCTCAATGTTGATGAAGATATTTACAAATATAGATAAGGTGTGATAATTTGTACTGTTTCCCAGGTTGGTGTTAGTGATGTCATTTGATTACACCAGTTGCAACATGGGTGAAAAAGTAGAGGTTCAGGATGTCAGGATTAGACCTGATGTTTGAGCATCCTAAGTGGATTTTAAGGAAAAGGAAGATGTTGTCAAGGGCTCAGCAATGCTGGAGACATGAATATGAAACTCATTTACCAACACATGCAGTCACTTTTAGGTTACGTGATAGATTTGAGGCAGAACATATCAGGTACTCATTTATGAAAGGAGGGAACCAGTGAGAGAAAGTATAGAAAACTATATACTTGTCAGTTCAGGGGTCACCATTCTCAACAATCTTTGGAAATTAATGGTGAACATTTTGAGCATTTGCCTCTAAATATGTGTGCTATAATATTACAACATAATTTTAATTTCAAGTCCAAAGACACAATTTTCTCTTCTTATTCAACTCGTACACCTTTATAGGAAAAGCCTAGCTGTACCCAAGAAAAAGCATGTGCCAACTCTGCTTGAACCAACAGATGGAATTAATGGTTGTGTGCAATCCTTTTAGCATTACTAGGCATCAGCATTATCCCTTAATCTTTGGTGTGTTTCCTGGGTTTGTGCTTGGTTTTGAGGTGTTTTTCAAACATTGTTAACCCTGCTATGCCTCATCAGTGTTTAATATCCTAGTTAGAGGGCTGCCCTGGTGGTGTAGTGGTTAAGAATCCGCTTGCCAATGCAGGGGACATGGGTTCCAGCCCTGCTCCGGGAAGATTCCACATGCCGCGGAACAACTAAGCCCGTGTGCCTAAATTACTAAGCCTGCGCTCTAGAGCCAGTGAGCCACAACTACTGAGCCTGTGTGCCACAACTACTGAAGCCCGCGTGCCTAGAGCCTGTGCTCCGCAACAAGAGAAGCCACCGCAATGAGAAGCCCGCACACAGCAACGAAGAGTAGCCCCCGCTCGCCATAGCTAGAGAAAGCTTGTGCGCAGCAACAAAGACCCAATGCAGCCAAAATAAATAAGTTAATTAATTAAAAAAAGACAAAATGGCAGTGACATTTAAAAAAAATCCTAGTTAGAAAATGTGGTAGTAGCAATAAATAGGTCATTAAAAAATGGTGAATGATCTTGCATACATGGGATGAATTTTTCCCCAAGAGAAATCCCTTCTGAAGAACAAAGATCCAAATATGCAAAGTGCAAAAATGTGTCATTGACATTTATCATCAAGAGAAGAGGAAAAGTGATTGGCAAATGCCTCTAAGACCTATTAGCTTGTTATTCACTAGGAAAACAGGCAAAGCTTGGTGAAGGTACTGTGCGGAAACTTTAGTCACCTGACTCTGGTAGTTTCATACGTCAAGGCCCTTCCGACATAGTCAACATCCAAGTGAGTAACCAGGTGGCAAGTGTGGACATGTGTAGCTGCGAGGATTTCCCACTAACACCGAAATATCAAGGAAGGAGGTTTCCTTCTGCCACGGATGTCAACAATAGTATCTATAAAACATTAGCTGCGAGGAGGATCAAGGAGCTTGTTCTAAAGTTTGAGGTCTGATACACAGTCCTGTTTCATGGAAATAAACTAGGGAACACAGCCGAACTCCCACTTACTTCCTTACAAATGAATGGACATGGGAACAGCCTTCATGATCTAACCTCCTTGTAGATTAATGAACTTCTTTATTAGTTACCAAAGTTTTTTCTTCCAAATGGGACATGTAGGGACCTTCCTGGTGGTCCAGTGGTTAAGACTCCGTGCTCCCAAAGCAAGGGGCCCAGGTTCAATCCCTGGTCGGGAAACTAGATCCCGCATGCCGCAACTGAAGATCCCGCATGCGGCAACAAAGATCCCACGTGCCGCAGGTAAGACCCAGCACAGCCAAATAAATAAATAAATATTGTAAAAAAAATGGGACATGTAAATAATATTTATGGAGCATCCACCGTAGAGGGCACCCGGGAAGCAAAGATGAATAAGATTTGATCCTGCCCTGGAGGAAGTTACAGCCTAAGCGGGGATCCATGCAGTAAATGGTTCATTGTAATACTTTGTAAGTATGTCATTATTATTATTATTATATTGTATTATAATGAAGGAACCATTCAGCAAGTGCTATGGAACACAGATTGGAGAGTCTTCCTAGAATAGGTGATGTCTAGGTTTACTCCAAGAGAATGAGAAGGTCATACTACGGAGAGGAAGGGAGGTGAGAGGTAGCCAGGTGTGTGTGTGCAGGTGGGAGAATAGCCTCCAGCTAATGAGTGAGTCAGGGTGGGGTGGGGGTCAGGTCATGGAGGGCCACACATTCTGCATTAAGGAGTCTAGACTTTATTTGGTTTTAGGCAACAAAAAGTCATTAAAAGGTTTGAAGTGGGGTCTGACATCTGATTTATAATTTCGGTATTGTATTAGTTTTCTATTGCTACCCTAACAAATGACCGCAAACTTACAGACTTAAGACAACCCACATCTCCAGCCTCACAGTTCTGTAGTGCAGAAGTCCAGGTCGGCCCAAGTGGTTTCTCTGCTCTGGGATCTATGGGCTGAAGTCAAGGTGCTGGCTGGCTGGATGCCAGCAGGGAGGTGCTGGGAAGAATCCACTTATTCAGGCTGTTGGCGGAATCTAGTTGCTTGTGGTTGTAGGTGGGACTGGGGTCCCCACTTCCTTGCTGCTTCACATGGGGGCCACCCTGGCCTCCTAGGGGCCTCACTAGTGCGCGTGCGCAGAGCCCGGTCATCCCAGAGCCAGCAGTGGCTGGCGAATCTCCGCCTTCTTCTGCAGCATCCCTATTGCTTCCAGCTGGAGATAGTTCACTGCTTTTAAGGAATCAGGTGATTCGATTGGGTTCACCTGAATAATCCAGGTTACTCTCCCTATTTTAAGGTCTGTAAACTTAATCACACCCGCAAAGTCCTTTTATCTATGTCAGGGAACATATCACAGGTTCCAGGGGTTAGCTGTGGACATCCTTGCAGGGGTGTTATTCTGCCTGCCATGGGTGTCTAGGTAGGTTCTAAAGGGCAGAGACCTCTGCTCACAGAGAAAACCAGACCCTGGTTTTCTTCCTATCTTCCTGGCTATTTAAAAAACAAGACAACAACTAAACGGCAGCCAAAACAAAACAAAACAAAAAACAAAAAACCATCCCAGCTTTATTGAGGTATAATTTACATTCACCCATTTTATGTGCACAATTTAATGACTTTTAGTAAATTTATGGAATTGTGCAGTTTCATTACCACAAACTAGCGTTAGAACGTTTTCATCACCCCCCAAAGATTTCTCAGGCCCGTTTGCAGTCCACTGACTGTTCCTTTTAATTCTCTTTTCTAGGTTCCTTTGCATGCTTATGTTATCCAAGACTTTCTTTGGCTCTCTGGGAAATAGCCACACTTAGCATATTCTTTGCCAGGTGTGCAGGAAAACACATCAAACTGTTGACATAGTTTACCTGAGGGCAATGGGAATGGAGGGTTAGTGTTGAAATGACTTTTTCTTTATGTATCTTTTGGGATTTAATATACAATTAGCATGTATTACTACTGAGATTAAAATGCTTAATTATGAAAACATTAAATATGTAATTCTTTAATATTCTGTGGCTGAACATTAAAAGAGGTGCTTCAAATGCCAAGGAGCAGGATTACCACCTGAATGTTTTGTGATGGACCCTTCAGACTCAGGTAGATGCCAAGGCCCCACTTCTCATACTCCTTGTCATTGTCTGACCCTGAGGGGGAGGTGAGCTGATGTTAGTCCACATCCAGGTCCTCAGATGGTCGAGGCCAGACTCAGGGAACACACTCTGTTTTCTTAGTTGAGTCTTTGAGATAGAAACTTCAGGAGAAAACCAGTTTTAGGAATGTTGGCAAGGCCAATACAAAATAGTACCATGCAGTAGTTGTGAAATATTAGCAAAGTTCTAAGATATGTTTAGGTCTAGAAAATGTCATAGGTACTGTTTTTGTTGTTTTAATTAAACTTGTTTTTTTTTAACTTCTGCAGAAGGAAGATAGAAAATTGTGTTGACTATCTCAAAAACTAAAAGCTGTATCAGCTTTTTACAGTTTGAAGGAACAAAAGAAATTTTGAATGGGAAATCTCACAAATGTCATGGTAAATCAGGATCATCTGAAATGATGAAGGAGTAAAATTAATGAAATATCATTAAACTCCTACACTAACTGTGATTAATAATTTCTCATAATTATTAAAATATATTTCACAATTCTTGTTTAAAAAAAGGTTTATATTTTAGAAGGACAATAAAATAAGTTATTTTTTTGCCCAGCAAAAAGCCCTTATCTCTTTTCATTGAATGGAAGAAAAATACAGCATTTAATTCCTTAACTTTAGGAAAATTAGAGTAAGACCACATATAATCTTTTTTAAAAAAACAGCATTCTTGAAATATACTATATATTATATAAAGTTTACCTTTTTAAAGTATGCATTTCAGTGGTTTTAGTCCTTAGTATATTCACAAAGTTGTGCATCAATCACCACTAATTCCAGAACATTTTCATCTCCAAGAAAAAAAAAAATCTATACTCATAAGGAGTTACTCTCCATCCCCTGCCCAGACCCCATGTCCCTGGCAACCATTAATCCAATTTTTGTTCTATGGATTTGCCTTTTCTGGACAAGCCACATGTAAAGTTTTTCTTAACCCGATTAGTTAATTTCTGGATTCAATTTTTTGCAGGTAGCTTTTCTTGTCAGCAAAATGAAAGAGACTTAAAACATAGTATCTGACCCCCTCAAAAGTTATTTTAGGTTCAAATGATTTATTTCAGCTTCCATTTAATTGAAGCCAATTTCTCATTAGATACCTTAGGGGACATTACTACCAACTACATAAATAAAAAGGATTATAAAGGAATACTATGAACAATTATATGCCAATAAATTAGATAGCTTAGATGGAATGGACAAGTCCTAGAAAGACAAAAACTACCATCAAGAAAGTGAAAAACAGGGGCTTCCCTGGTGGCCCAGTGGTTGAGAGTCCACCTACCGATGCAGGGGACACGGGTTCGTGCCCCGGTCCGGGAAGATCCCACATGCCGCGGAGCGGCTGGGCCCATGAGCCATGGCCGCTGAGCTTGCGCATCCGGAGCCTGTGCTCCGCAATGGGAGAGGCCACAACAGTGAGAGGCCCGCGTACCGCAAAAAAAAAAAAAAAAAAAAAAAAAAAAAAAGATGGCTGCAAATTCTTTGTAACTCTCTGCATCAAAAGGAGGAGTTAATTTTCCCTCTCCTGGGATCTGGGCTGGTCCTATAACTGCTTAACTAATAGAATGTGGTGGAAGTAACCCTATGCAAATCACAGGCCTATCCTCTTGGAGCATTCTCTCGGGACACTCCCTTTCCAAACCCTAAAATAATGAGAGCTAATAAAGCAGTTGTCATTTTAAGTTGCAAAGTTTTGGAATGGTTTACTCCGTACAGTTAAATGGAACACCCACCTCCACTCCTTCCCTTGTAGACATCTGAGGGCCCAGCCTCTGGACCAGAGGAATGAGGGAGCATGTTGAGCTTGGGTGATGATGAACAGCAAGGCCAGAAGGGTGGATGGGGGAAGATCATGAAGGGCTTTTGATGCCATGCTGAGGAAGTTTCAGTTTTTTCCCAGAAATGTTCAGGAGCTGGTAGCGTTTTGTAAGGTAGGCATAGTATGACTGGGGAGGTGACTCTAGTGATGCTATTGAACAGGGGTCCCCAACCCCTGGGCCACGGACTGGTACCAGTCCATAGCCTGTTAGGAACCGGGCCTCACAGCAGGAGGTGAGCGGAGGGCAAGCGAGTGAAGCTTCATCTGTATTTACAGCCGCTCCCCATCGCTCACATTACTGCCTAAGCTCCGCCTCCTGTCAGCATTATGGTGAGTTGTATAATTATTTTATTATGTATTACAATAATTAAAATAATAGAAATAAAGTGCACAATAAATGTAATGTGCTTGAATCATCCCGAAACCATCCCTTCCTGCCCCGGTCCGTGGAAAAATTGTCTTCCACGAAACCAGTCCCTGGTAGAAGATGAATCAGAAGAAGGCGATTGGTCGGGGAGCTAGCACAACGGTCCAAGCAGCACAGCTCAGGCGGTGGTGGTGGGCATGGAGAGAAAGGGAGAGATTCAAGGTCAAGACTTTCTCCTCTTGTGAGGCTCTCCCTGAGGTCCTAATGGGACATGCCGGTCGAGCCATGGAGTTGGTAGTCAGAACTAGGGAGCATAGGCAGTAGGACTGAGCCACAGAGACAGACTGGGGACTGTCAAAGTTTGAACTTGCGGATGTGGAAGAGATGGTGTAGGGAGATTGGGTGCATTGGAAGAGGTGGTGTCCTGGGGAGCATCATACAGACAGTGTGTTAAGCAAAGGGAGAGACACCCTGCAGGGGACTGAGAGAAAACTGCAGAGCAAAGAAGGGAACCAGGAGATGGTGGGGCCCAGACACAAAAGAAAGGAAAGATTCTAGAGGAAGGGAGTGGTAGGTAGCATCAGATGATCACCAGAACGTGCTCATTTGATGTAATGATCAGGAGATCACTGGTGGCTGAGGCAAGGGCACGTCTGTGCAGAAAGGTGGGAACAGAAGGCAGACTCATGAGACTAAGTAGGAAATGAGGAAGTGAAGACAATAAGTGTAAACAACTCTTTCAAGAAACTTGATTGTGAACGGTAAGACAGAGATAGGGAAGTGGTTTGAGGTTGCCAAGTTGAGAGAGGTTCCCCCAAAGACACAGGGGACCTCAGCTTGTTTTTAGATACTGAAGAGAGAGGGTCTGTGGAGAGGAGAACTTGGTAGTACAGGAGAAAGGGGTTAAACGATGGAGTGAGGTCACTGAGGAAGTGGGAAGGAATGTGGCCCAAGAGGGAGGCATCAGCCTTGGGCCCTAGGAGGACACCTCCTCTGTAACAACAGTCTATGGTTGTTTCTAGGAGTTGGAGATTTTGTTGCTGTTGGGAGTAAAGGGGTTGAAAGAATTCTTGCCTCTTTTCTCCATAAAATAGGAGCAGTGATCATCTCATAAAGGTAAGGAAGGCAGCCTGAGTAGGTGGCTGGCGAGAAGTGGCCAGCAAGGTTGGCTTAGACCTGAGCCTGTGGACAAGGCATGTTTATGTGCCTCCTGCTTAAGGCCGGGATGGTTCCTGAATGTGGGTCAGGGCGGAGCCTGAAGGTGGATGGAGGACCACAACTGTGAGAAGGCCTGGGGGCCACAGGGGCAGGGTCCCAGCTGTCAGAGTAACTTCTTGCAAATGAGACCCTGTCACTTCTTTTTTTTTTTTTTTTTTTGCGTTACATGGGCCTCCCACTGTTGTGGCCTCCCCCGCTGTGGAGCACAGGCTCCGGACGCACAGGCTCAACGGCCATGGCTCACGGGCCCAGCCGCCCCGCGGCATGCGGGATCCTCCCAGACCGGGGCACGAACCCGTGTCCCCTGCACCGGCAGGCGGACTCCCAACCACTGCGCCACCAGGGAAGCCCTGTCACTTCTTTACTTAGAGACTTGCATAAGCAGCAAACTCCTTGAGAAGACACAGCTTGAGGTTCCTCATGAGCTGCCTCCTGGGGATTTTCCCAGCTTCACCACTTTCCCCTTCATCCCAAGCACCTGAGCTCCAGCCATGGTGAAGAGCTCACCATTCCCTTAAAACGTCATTGTCCCTTCCTTGCTTTTTCTTCCTCTCTCTTCTCTGCTTGGCAAACTCTTATTCAAGACCCAGTATAAGTGTAATTTCATTCACCCATTCCACCACCATCTACAGACCATGCTTCAATCCTGGTTCGCCCTCCAGATCCCACTGCTCTTGGCTTTTGTGCCCTCCTCTGCTTCGAGAGGTCGACAAGTGTTGGGAAAATTAATAAAGTAGTCTTGTTCAGGCTTCAGAGGCAGAAGCAGGCCTCTGACCGACCTGTGACCCTGCCTGGATTGAGGGCCTGCTTGCACATGCAACAATTGCTGCTAGCAAGTCAAGCAACGCTTACGATAAGAAAGGGAGTGGGTCTTGGAATTTCTTGAGCCCTGGGGACCTGGCCAGTCCCCCAGGGTCTGGAAAATCTTGTGACCCACATGGTGAAACCAACAGCATTATTTATTTATTTATTTATTTATTTTGCGGTACGTGGGCCTCTCACTGTTGTGGCTTCTCCCGTTGCGGAGCACAGGCTCCGGACGCGCAGGCCCAGCGGCCATGGCTCACGGGCCCAGCCGCTCCGTGGCATGTGGGATCTTCCCGGACCGGGGCACAAACCCGTGTCCCCTGCATTGGCAGGCGGACTCTCAACCACTGCACCACCAGGGAAGCCCAGCCAACAGCATTATTAAAGTAAACTCAGAGCTGCATTTTTGCACACAAACTGATCATATCAGTTTGCGGCCTGGAATTATAAACGGAAGCCCCCAGAACTCCAATCTGAAGTCTCACCCGTGGGGTGTACGAACCGCCCAGGACCCTTCCCAACTAGGGCTCCAGACTGCTGTTATTTGGATCTGGAAGTCGGTGTCGGCCCAATTTGGTGATGTATATACCCTATTATGTTTCTCTAATATTCTTGTTCCTTTCCTTCTAAAGATTGTATATTAAAATTAAGTTAAATTACCTTTCATTAAAGAATTGATTAAAGCTGTTTATTTGTGTGAAACGAGTGGTTATTTTGTCAACAAATCCAACGAACCTTAAAACCGAAAGCAGGCTTTCGGCAAAACAACTGGAAACCTTGAACGGACTCATGGGTTTCAAGGGTCAGGCAGACTTGTATTTGGATCCCAGTTTGTGTGACTGTGCGTAGGTCATTTACTGCCTGTGAGCCTCATTTTGGTCATCTGTAAAAGAAGGACAATAAAACATCTCACAGAGCTCTTGAGACTCTTCAGTGATGGAATGTTGGTGCAGCACCAAGGACCTAGTGCTGCTTGGAGCATTCAGGACTCTTGGTTTTAAGTGACAGAACCTAATTTTTAAAAATATACTTTTAGTGACTTCCCTGGTGGCACAGTGGTTAAGAATCCACCTGCCAATGCAGGGGACATGGGTTTGAGCCCTGGTCCAGGAAGATCCCACATGCCACAGAGCAACTAAGCCCATGTGCCACAACTACTGAGCCTGAGCTCTAGAGCTGGCAAGCCACAACTACTGAGCCCACGTGCCACAACTACTGAAGTCTGTGCACCTACAGCTCCTGCTCTGCAACAAAAGAAGCCACCACAATGAGAAGCCTGAGCACTGCGACAAAGAATAGCCCCCGCTCGCTGCAACTAGAGAAAGCCCACGCGCAGCAACGAAGACCCAATGCAACCAAAAATAAATAAATAAATAAATAAACAAACCAGGGTCTCCCTGCTTTAAAACTCATGCTTAAAAAACAAAAACAAAAAAAATCTCCTTTTACAGTTGATTTGTTTGAATCAGGATCCAAAGAAAGTTCACATGTTACAGTTAGTTGATATGTTTCTTAAGACTCTTTTAATATATTTCCCCTCCTTTTAATGCCATTCATTTGTTGAAGCCAGATCATTTATCCTATAAAATTTTCTACATTATAGGTTTAGGTAATTGCTTCCTCCTGGTGTTGTTTAACCTGGTCTTCTATCCTTTTTATTTCCTATAAACTAATAGCTAGATCTAGAGGCTCCATTAGATTCTGGCTGGTGATGATGATGATGATGATGGTGATGATTTTGGCAAGAATACTGCAAAGGTGACACTACATAATTATTATATCATTTTATGGGAGGCACGTAATATCTGGGTGTCCTACTTTTGGTGATGTTAAGAGTCACTTCTGGGTTCTTTTTTTCTTTTTCTTTTCTTTCTTTAGGTAATCATGGAGATTTGAACATAAATTGGGAATTAGATGATGTTAAGAAATTATTGCTAGGGACTTCCCTGGTGGTCCAGTGGTTAAGAATCCGCCCTCCAGTGCAGGGAACGTGGGTTCGTTACCTAGGTGGGGAACTAGATCCCACATGTCACAGGGTAACTAAGCCCACACACCGCAAATACTGAGCACGCACACCGCAACTAGAGAGAAGCCCGCGCACCGCAACGAAAGATCCCGCATGCCGCAAGGAAGATCCCGCGTGCCGCAACTAAGACCCAACGCAGCCAAAAATAAAATAAATAAATAAATATTTTTTAAAAAATGAGAGAGCTTCCCTGTTGGCGCAGTGGCTGGGAATCCGCCTGCCAATGCAGGGGACACGGGTTTGAGCCCTGGTCGGGGAAGATCCCACATAATGCGAAGCAACTGGGCCCATGCGCCACAACTACTGAAGCCCCCACGCCTGGAGCCCGTGCTCTGCAACAAGAGAAGCCACCACTGTGAGAAGCCCGCGCACCACAACGAAGAGTGGCCCCTGCTCGCCGCAACTAGAGGAGGCCCCCGTGCAGCAACAAAGACACAATGCAGCCAAAAAAATAAATAAATAAATTTTAAAAAATTAAAAAAAAAGAAATTATTGCTAAACATTTTAGATATAATTATGTATTACATAGTGGTATTGTGCTTGGGTAAAATAAAAATCCTTATCTGACATACAATAACATGGATTAATTTCAAAACGTTATGCTGAATGAAAAAAGACAGACCCATACTGTATGATTTCATTTGTATGGAACATTCTAGAGCAGGCAAAACTAATCTATACTGACAGAAAGCAGATCAGTGGTTGCTGGGGTCTGAGGGTGGAAATTGATTGTAGAAGGGTGTGAACTTTTAGGAGTGATGGAAATATTTTATATCTTTACTATGGTGGTAATTACTTGGGTATATACATTTGTCAAAACTAATTGAACCATGCACTTAAACTGAGTGTGTTATATTGTATGGGAATAAAGATGTATTTTATTGTATGTAAATAAAGTTGATTTTTGAAAGGAAATAAAATAAGGTTACAACTAGAATGAGAAGAATCCATTCAAAATAGCCACAAAACTATAATACACCTGTTGGGGGGAGAAATTTAATGACATACTCGACCTTTATAGAGAAAATTATAAAATAATATTAAGGGACATAAAAGAAGACATAAATATATGGAGAAATACACTATAATCATGGATGGAAGTCTTAATATCCTTCTCAAATTAATCTATAAAGTTAATGCAATTTTATTAAAAACTCTAAGAGTTTAAAAGTCTTTATCTGTTGGAAATAAATGCAGAAGTATTTAAGTTGAAATGCTATGATGTCTTGGATTTTTTTTAATAGATGCCAAGAAAATAATGTGGAAGAAGGAATGAACGAGTATTGGCCATGTGTTGGTACTTGTTGAAGCTGGGTGACGGGTACACACTCTAGTGTAAGTGAGCAGTGCTGTGCACCTTTACAGGTGAGGAAACATCACTGCACTGGGGCAGCAGGAGAACCATGAAGGAAAGGTTCTCTGGGGCTGACTCCATCATGCTCTACAGACCTTTAGGGCAGGACAGACCAGAGGAGGTCTTGTGAGCCTTGCTAAGGAGTTTGAACTTTATCCCGTGCTCAGCATTTCAGTCCCTCTTTACTGTGTGTATCTGACACCTTGGAAGGGCCTCCGGTCCTGTCTCCCTCCATGGTGGGTGTACCAGTCAGAACCCTTTCAACTGTAAATGCCAGAAATCCAACTAAAACGTACTGACTTATGTGGAAAAAGGAACTTATGAAAGGTTAAGGGACTCAGGCACAGCTTGATCCAGATACTCAAAAGATGTCAAGAATATGTCTGTCTTCATATCTTGTGTCTGCAGTCCTCTGTGTGGGCTCATTCTGGCTGGCTTTTCCTACATGGTGTCAAGATGGTCACTAGTAGTCCTGGGCTTACAGCCTTTTAGCTTACTAACCCCCAGTGGAAAGAGGGCTCTTTTTCCTAGCAGCTCCAGTGAATCTGCTTCTGCATGCATAGACTTGATTTAAGTGTCCACCCCTGAACCAATCATAAAAGGTAGCTGTGACTGGGGAAATGTGGACCGTGTGCCTACCCTGGACACCCTCTCAAACTTCAAGGATTGCCAGTGCCTAAAGGTTGGTTTCTTCAAGGAAAACCCAGATGCAGCCTCCAGTAAAGAGGGGATGGTAAGATGCTGGTCCAGTGGCATCTGGCAGGAACACCCTCCCAACACCCCTCACAGGAAGGACCAGCCTCATCTTAATCACCTGAAGAGCCTTCAGCACCCACTACTGAACTAACGCTCACTCTCGTTTTGCCGGGACAGCTGCTGCCTCACAACCTCCGCTACCAGCCTCGCGTCTGTGCCCCCCGCCCCACAGCAGACCAGCTGGAATGAGAAAGCAGCCTTTGCGCATCCCCACCTTTCCCTCTCCATGCCTGTCAGGCTCTGCCTCAGGGGGCATGGTTTTCAGGCCCCTCACAACGTGCTTGTCCTCTGCCTGGAAATGAGATGTCCCAGGACTGAAGGTCATGGGTGCCTCAGTTTCCTCTCTTTACATTGGAGGTGGTACCTGCTCCCTGGGTGTGTTGTGAGGATTAAGTGAGTGCAGCGTATTTATAGTGTTAGAGCAGTGCCCAGCACACAGTAGGCGCTCAGTAAATCCCAGCCGTTATTCTCATCATTTCCGCTGGAGACTATACAACACAATCCCTGCCCATCCTCGTCCAGTCCAGTCCAGTAGCAGGCTCTCAGGTGAAATACAACACAGAGGTTCTTACAGCTGAATGCTTGAGTGGAATAAAAGTGTGGAGGACACTTTTATAACCACTCGAGCCTCGTAACTGTGAGCTGGACAGGACAAATCATATTTAGCCTCCATTTACAGATGAAGAAACTGAGGTTTAAACCTCTTGCCTAAGATCACGCAGCCAAGCCGTGGTGGAGGCAGGATTTGAACCAGGGGCTGAAGGATCACATCGCTGGGACTTTGCTCAGGCTGTCCCTCTGCTGACAAGACCTCCTCCGGTCATGCCTGTTGGCCCCTTCTCATCCTTTCAGGTTCAGTCCCAATACTCTAAACAGTAACAGTGGTGAGAGGTAACATTTATTAAGTGCTTGCTACACTTTGGATGAGGTGCAGAAGGCTTTCCGTTCCAATAAAGTCAGGAGGTAGGTATGACGCTGTTACAGAAAGAGAAACTGAGGCAGACAGAGGTTAAGGAACCTGCCCAACGTCACTCAGTAGGTGTGACGGCTGGGAGTCAAGCTCATAAAGCAGTCTGATTCTAGAGCGGACCTTTCCACATTGCTACCTCCGAGACTCTGATGCCAAGGATGGGAACGAACTCCTTCCTCTTGAGTCTGAAGTCTGGGCTTCGGCCTCTACTTAGCTCTTGGAGCTGTTATTTGTGCCTCTCCTTTCAGTAGACTGAGAGCTCTTTGGGGCAGGAACTCGACTCTGACTTTTTCATTTCCGTAGCCCCTGCGCAAACAGGCTCTCCATAACACCAAATTATTTCATTCGCCCCTGTGAGGCAGGCAGAGGTGCTCCTAGGTGAGGACAGACCCAGAGAAGTTAAGTGACTCTCCCAAGGCCACCTGCTTGTAAATGTAGGAGCCTGGAGAGGCCCCAGGCTTCCTGGGCGCAGGTGGGTGCAGGGTTCTCCCTCCTCCTTGTTCCCCCGCCTTCCTGTTCCCTGAGCGTCGTCGGTGGGGGAAGAGATGGCAGCATAGCCTTAGCTGGGGCGGGGAGGGGGGCGGGGGGGCTGTACCAAGGCCCGCTGGGAGGACTGATGGGCCCTTTTATGAATGCCAGGCGAAGGATGGCGAGTAGGCTGGGGGTGGGCTGAAGGAGGGAGGAAGGAACGGGTATTTTTTACATTTTGACATTAAAAAGTGCAGATCAGATTGTCAGCGACTGGCCAGCAGCATCTGTTTTGGTTTGGAATTGGCAGCTAAGGCGCTGAGCTTCTCCGCGGAGGGAGGGGAGGGGAGGGGAGGCTGCGGGCTGGTGGGGCGAGGCGGCGCCTCTGCGGAGGGAAGGGCTCTCCGCTTTAAGAGCTCCGCCCAAAGGGGCGCTGCCACCCCTAAGGAGGCGGGCGCCGCCGCTTCTCATTCATTGTCTTGACAAGAGCATCCTCAGCCGGCAGTCGCAGGCTCCTCCAGCTGCTTCCTCCTCCTCCTCCTCCTCCTCTCCTTCCTCCGTCTGGGGGGTCACTCATCTCTCAGCAGCAGGTAAGGCTGGAGCCCGGGGACGGGACTCGGCATCGCTGCCCTGGGCCACCTGTGGGGCAGGCGGGAGCCTGGCAGAAGCCCTCTGCGGGGGCCGACAGACTGTCAGAGCGAGCTGGCTCGGAGGCGGGGACAGAGCCCGTTGACGCCCCGCGTGGCAGGACTCGCCTGGGGTGTGGGTGCGCGGAGGAGGGTCCGTCTGCGTGTCTGAGAGCTCCGGGAGCGGGCGAGGGTGAGGGACCACCGCAGCCAAGATGGAGGTGGGGAAGCCCGGGGGGTCAGGACACGCGCCGACCGGACTCTCCCCAGAATGGGAGTCTTTGGGGTGGCAGTCGGGGGCAGGGTGGGGTGAGCCCAGCAGCTGCCCTGAGCTTGGAGGCAGGAAGGGGTTGAGAGCAAAACAAGAAAAGACCAAGTTCCCCTTTCCGTGGTTTCCGGGCCTGGTACCTGCGGTGGGGAAGGAGGTGGGGTGGGACGATGGCTTCCTGTCTCTCAACCTCCGATTTGCGGCTCCCCTCTCCCCAGACCCAGGCTTCCCACCTGGGATGGATCCCCTGCCCCCAGACTGCTTCTCCTCACGCAAGCTCCTCACGTGCTTTCCGGGCGGGTGGACCCCAGAGCCTCCTGGAGAGTCATGGGATGGGCGAGGCTGGCTGGAGCCCCCAGTGAGAAGGGCTAGGCCTGAAGGGGGGGCAAAAGGGTGAAGCTGGGGCCGTGGAGGAGAGGCCCTGGGGGGGCCCCCACGGTGAGCTGGAAGGCGATGCTGTTGGGTGCCAGGATGGCGGCCTGGAGCCTGGGGAGACAGAGGCAGGCCCCTTGGCTTCGCTGTCACCCAGCCTGGGGGGAAAACCATCCTAGCTGGATCTCCAAGAAGTGAGCGCTGGCCTCTGCCTTCCTGTGGACAGCTCCAATGGGGCTGGAGAAGGCACTAAAGAGCACCTGCTTAAGCAGAGGTGCATGGAGGAGGAGATGCTGGGACCCTAGCCATCCGCTTGTTTCTGGTGCCCAGAGACCTGCTGGGGAAGCCCTCCTGCCACTGAGGTTTGCCCTCCCAGGCAAACCCACACGCCTCTTCCCTCAGCATGTCCAGCCCTGGGCCTGGAGGCAGGGAGGGCCCCTGCCTTTAGGCAGCTTCTTATGTGGGTGTGAGGGTGTGAGGTCTGGACACGGAGGCTGAGAGAACCCACCCTCCAAGCTGTTGCACTGAGGCCCCGGAGTGTGACCTGTCAGAGAGGAAGGTCTCTGTGTCCATCAGCCATTCTGTGGTCAAATCGGCACTAGGTGCTACCCCACATCAGGCTCTGCTGGGGAGGCTGAGGGTACAGAAGCTAGGCCTGGGGAGAGTTGAGAAGGTGGGCCTTGCAGGTTAGCCAGGGGTGAGGAGGTGTGGGCAAGGCGAGTGTGAGCGTAGCAGGATGTCAGTTACAGAGGAGAGCGTCAAGGGGCCGGGGAGACATGCTGGGGAAGTTAGCTGAGACCATGACTGCCAGGCTGAGGAGTGTCCTGGGGGAGATGGGGGCCACTGTAAGGTCAGAGTTGACCTGAAGGGAGAAAAGCCCTCCACCTGTGTGCCTTCCAGGATGAGCCGGCAGGTGGTCCGTTCCAGCAAGTTCCGCCACGTGTTTGGACAGCCGGCCAAGGCTGACCAGTGCTATGAGGACGTGCGCGTCTCACAGAACACCTGGGACAGTGGCTTCTGCTCTGTCAACCCCAAGTTCGTGGCCCTGATCTGTGAGGCCAGTGGGGGAGGGGCCTTCCTGGTGCTGCCCCTGGGCAAGGTGAGCCCCTGGAGCCCTGGGGGGGCCTCTGGTCATCTAGTGGCCCCCTGGGGTTCCTGATGAGGTGATTGACTATCCCCAAGCCTTCCCGGGCCGCAGTGTTGTCGTCTGTAAAATTGAGCTGAGCCAGATGAACCTTATGCTTCCTTCAGCTCCTACATGCAGTGGTCGCATGGAAGCTAAAGCTCAGGGGGGATGACATGGGAAGGGACGTACAGTGAGTCCTGCAGACCCAGGGCCAGGCCTCCCAATTCTCAGCCTGGACCTTTCTCCCCTCGGGAGCATGAAGAGGGCTGGGATGGAGTCTGGGCAAGCCCAGCAGTGCTCTTAGGGTTTGGAGGGACCTTTCGGAGCCCTTGGGAACACAGCAAGCTCTGGCTCCCAGCTCACAGGCAGGGGTGATGTAAGAGACCCTCTCCGCTCCCCCAACCTGGGCCCCGTCAGATCTCGCCTCCCCAGCCCTGTTGTCTGCTGACCCCACCCCCAGCACACTCCTGTGCTCTTGGGTGGTGAGACAGGAAGGGGAGACAGGCCCTCAGTTGTTACCTTAAAAGGGCCGATGGAAACAAGAGAAGAGGAAGTGGTTGTCGGGGTGAGAGCTGGGCCTGCTCTTCACACAGGAAGCCCTGCTGCAGCAGCTGTCCCCGGAAGAGCCCATTTCCAAACCTCTGCTCCTGCTGGGGGTCCGGTTATGGCAGACTTCCCCATCCCTGTCCTTTTGGAAGGACCCATCCCTACAGCCCCATCATTCACACACACTTCCCTGGGGAACTCCAGCCCCAGTATAACTAGCCCCCGCCAGCCCGTCCCATGCCCAGGGCCCTGGCCTGTCTTCCCATGGGGGCCTCACCTGGGGAAGCTGGGGTGGGAGTACCAGGCCACGGGGCATGGATGAGAAACTGAGCTAGAGATGGCAGGAACTTGGCAAGGCTCTGACAGCAAGGCAGGACCAGCCCCGTGCGCCCATCCTGTGCTACTGAGTTGCCCAGACAACTGTGGGGCTGGGGCAGAGGCCCAAACCCTCCCACCCCAGGCCCCACTCTGCCTCCCAGGGACCTCACAGCTTTTCTCTCTGTGCCTCGTGGAGGGGAGTGGGGAGGTTGGATTGGGTTTGGAGGGCAAAAGCACCTCCCTCAGAGGCCCCGCTGTGTCCTCTAGACTGGACGTGTGGACAAGAACGTGCCTATGGTCTGTGGCCACACGGCCCCGGTGCTGGACATCGCCTGGTGCCCGCACAATGATAACGTCATTGCCAGTGGCTCCGAGGACTGCACAGTCATGGTGAGTGTGGGGACACACGGGCCAGGAGGGGGCTCCAGCACTGGAGCTGACGTTTGGAGCCCCCAAGACTCACTCACCGCTTCTCTGCAGGTGTGGGAGATCCCTGATGGGGGCCTAATGCTGCCCCTGCGGGAGCCTGTCGTCACCCTGGAGGGCCACACCAAGCGCGTGGGCATTGTGGCCTGGCACCCCACAGCCCAGAATGTGCTGCTCAGTGCAGGTGCCCGTGCGGGGGAGAAGCAGGGAGGGCTGGTCCCCTGACAGCGAGGGTGGGAGGCTCATGGCTTCTGACACTGGGGGCATCGCCCAGGTTGCGACAACGTGATCCTGGTGTGGGACGTGGGCACGGGGGCGGCCATGCTGACGCTGGGCTCGGACGTGCACCCGGACACAATCTACAGCGTGGACTGGAGCCGAGATGGCGCTCTCATCTGTACCTCCTGCCGCGACAAGCGATTCCGCATCATTGAGCCCCGCAAAGGCACCATTGTAGCTGTGAGTTGCCTTGACCCTTGACCCTGAGAGCTTTGCCCCTCCTACCCACCACCAACCAGGCCCCTAGATGCTACCCACTCCCAGCTGAGGCCTGGCCCTTAGGGGGTGCGTGCGGATGGCTGACCGGTCCCCTCCCTTTCCTTCCAGGAGAAGGAACGTCCCCACGAGGGGACCCGGCCTGTGCGTGCCGTGTTTGTGTCAGATGGAAAGATCCTGACCACAGGTTTCAGCCGCATGAGTGAGCGGCAGGTGGCGCTGTGGGACACGGTGAGTGCCCGGTGGGGAACAGGCTTAGTCCCAGCCCTGCCAAGTGTCTGGCTGGAAGGCCATGGCCTCAGTTTACCCACGGCGAGATGGGGTTTTCCGCTGGTCTATGAGCCCCCCACCCCACTCCTCCATCACTGGACCACACCTGGGCCTGACGTGGCCCAGCTCATTATAACCCCCTGCCCGTCTCTACAGAAGCACCTGGAGGAGCCGCTGTCCCTGCAGGAACTGGACACGAGCAGCGGTGTCCTGCTGCCCTTCTTTGACCCTGACACCAACATTGTCTACCTCTGTGGCAAGGTGGCCCAGTTGGGCAGGGGGTCGGGGGAGCGAGGTGGGCAGGGGGACTGGGAAAGGACCACAGCTGGAGGCATCTGCCAGTGCTGATCCTCCCTTGCATCCACCACCTGCAGGGTGATAGCTCTATCCGGTACTTTGAGATCACTTCCGAGGCCCCATTCCTGCACTATCTCTCCATGTTCAGTTCCAAGGAGTCCCAGCGTGGCATGGGCTACATGCCCAAACGTGGTCTGGAGGTGAACAAGTGTGAGATTGCCAGGTAACCGCCCCTGCCCCTGACCTGAGTATGCACCTTGGGCAGTGCCGACCGCACAACGAGCTTCAGTCCCAGCCCAGCCATGCTGTGGGTGCTGATCGCCTTCCTGTTTCCACAGATTCTACAAGCTGCACGAGCGGAGGTGTGAGCCCATCGCCATGACGGTGCCTAGAAAGGTGATGCTCCCGTGTCCCTCCCCGGGCCCTCGGAGTGGCGGGTGGTGGTGTGGCCCAAGCACTTTCTTAACCAGCCTTGGCCTTGCCCCACAGTCGGACCTGTTCCAGGAGGACCTGTACCCGCCCACTGCAGGGCCTGATGCTGCCCTCACAGCTGAGGAGTGGCTAGGGGGTCGGGATGCCGGGCCCCTCCTCATTTCCCTCAAGGATGGCTACGTGCCTCCAAAGAGCCGGGAGCTGAGGATCAACCGGGGCCTGGACACTGGGCGCAAGAGGATGGCACCTGAGGCCAGTGGCGCTCCCAGTTCGGTGAGAGGCAGATGGGAGCCCAGGAATCAGGACAGGAAGATGGGGTAGGGCAGGGGCTGCTACTGATGTGGTCATTGACCCAAGTGGAAAGAGGCTGGCATTTGGGGCAGCCCAAACTCACAATGTTGGGGATCCTGTGGGGGCTGGGAGTGGATAATCCTGAGGCCTCAGAAAACAGGTTTCAGGCTTATAGGCCTGCAGCTCTCTGGCTGAGAGACAGAAGGGCCCAAGCCCTGGGGCTCTTGGGAGGAGGCCTAGTGGCCAGGGAGGAGCTGGGCCTGATGCAGCCCTGGATCCCCCAGGATGCTGTATCCCGGTTGGAGGAAGAGATGAAGAAGCTCCAGGCTACGGTACAGGAGCTACAGAAGCGCCTGGATAGGCTGGAGGAGACAGTCCAGGCCAAGTAGAGGACCACCGGCTGAGGCCAATGGCATGGCCTCCCTCCCTTCCACTCCCACTCCCCAGGCCACAATGGCAGATAAGAAAATACTAATAAAATGGCTTTATTTTCTGGTACCTCTCAGACTCCAGTGACTGGTCACCAGATGCTGGGTCTGCTGAACTGACCTGCGCTTGAGCTTCCCTCTCCATAGCCTTGATGAGCTTGACCCATGGCAGGGGCGGGCTGGGGAGATGCCTCTGAATGCCCTAGACCACAGACAGGAAGAGGCCTTTGCGGGTGGGAGCCATCCTGTGCTGATGTTGGTTGGGAGCCTGCTCTGTTTTCCAGCTGGTAGGTCGAAGCTGCTCAGGGCTCTAGCCTGGAGCCTCGGTCATTCTGTTTACCCCAAATCTGCCTTTGCTGGTCAACCACACCACCAGCTTGTACGCACCTGTCCTGACACTGCTGCTTGCTTGTGGGGAAAATGAAGCAACCAGCACTTACATGACATCTTTCAAACTGTAAGCCCAAGGGATCAAAATAAGGGGTCCTTTTGTAAGAAGAAAGCTTAGAATCAAAGCAATAGGCCCTGACCCTAGTTTACAAGCGAGGAAACAGGCTGAGAGCAGGAGCTGGGCTTGCTGAGGGACAGATCCCGAGTCAAGATGCAAGTCCCCCCCTTCTAACTCAGAGCCTTCCCTGCACGGCATGGCCGCCTCTTGAACCCTGTCTGTGGCTTCCACCTGGGTCTGGCCTCGATCTGTCAAGCCCTATCAAGGGGGGACTTGGAAATGGGTTCCCGATGGCCAACTTAGCAGGTGATCCCCCCCTGAGCTGGGACACAGGACTATTGGGGATGGGTGTCCTGGCCACAACAGGGCTTTGTTCATCCACATAGGGACCACAGCAAGGACTAAATGTCCCCTTTGAACCCCCATTCCCCTTTGGCATGCCGTACAAATGTCCCTGTCTGCCCATTTGGGTCTCAATCTCTATGCAAACCATGTGCCCCTGGGCAAGTCACTTCTCTCCAGGCCTCAGTTGCTCATCTATAGAATGGGGAGGGATTCCACCACAGCTCTGCGAACCTAGGGGGTGGATCCAATCAGGGGTGTGGTACAGAGAGAAGGAGACCATCTGAAGCCTGGGCCTCAGGCTCCCACACAAAGGGATGATGGGCCCTCCTAGTGAAGCAGACTGGTGGGTAGTCACTAGTTCTCCTGGCCCAGGGAAACGGAAAGAAGTTCAGGGAAGGATCCCTGGAACTCAGAAGGGTTAGCCCCTACTCACCATGATTTCCAGCTTCCTCTGAGAGAAACAAGAGAGGGAGATGGGGGTGGGGGGTGGCGGTAATTTAGGGGCCAAGAAACCGGCCTTGAAAACAGGAGAACAGGGTGGGTGGGATGGTTGAAATCTGCAATTTCTCACCCCCAAAGAGCTCCGTCCCCAATTAGCACACTTTCTATTCCTCCTGGGTCTCAGGGCCCTCATCTATGCAAGGCCTAATCAACCCTGGCACCTGTGTCGACTCTAGGGCCTCACATGCCCCAATTTTGTGGCTCTGGTTGGCCTTACTTTACTGCTGTAACCCAGCCCTATGCCCATCCCACCCCTCCGTTCCTGAAAAACCTCACCAGCTCTCCAGGGTCAGCTGTGGCCACATCAAGCCCAGGGCCAAAGGGTCACTGGACCTTCTCCAGGGGCCAGAAAACACCAGCATTCCAGGTGTTGGGAAGCCCCTGCTGGGGTACCAGGTCCCTGAGGCTGTGAAGGGCTTGGGGAACCAACAGGGGAAGTGTGGAATCTTCTATAATGCCTCTGACATTGGGATGATATTAGGGAGAGGGAGAGGTTTGTTAAATTGCCCAGGGCCCTAAAACCCTGAGCACTTCTCATCTATGCATCTTGAAGGACAGAGCAGGAACCCCCAGCAATGGTCAATGAATAGGTGGGTCGGGTGGGTAGTGGCCGTACCCCTAGGGGGTCCACCAAGGATTACAAAGAAGACCTGTAAGGCCCACCCTGGAAGGGACTTTAAGAACTGAACTTTCACTTTCTAAGTGGGGACACAAAGGCCTGTGTGTGGAGAGGGACAAGCCCAAAGTAAAACAATGGAGAGTGGAGGGCAGGGAGAAGCCAGGCCCTAGACCCGGCCTCTGCACACCTCCCACCCTCCTACACACAACACACACTGACACAGAAGCTGGGCCTGACTCATAATTTAATAGATGTGCAGGTCTGGGTCCCTTATTTCTGCTGCTCACGGGTCCACTGCTCTGGAGTCAGGGTTTTCTGCTCAAAGGCATGGATGTGCAGGAGCTCTTCTGCTAGGCAAGTGTTCACAAGCCTGAGAGAGAGATGGGGTTAGAAAACGGCAGGCTGGGGCCTGGGTCGCAGACCCCGAAGCTAGGGTGAGCCGCGAGACTGGAGGTGTCCCCCAGGTTGTAGTCCCCGGAACCTGGCAACAAGAGAGGTAGAAGGTTGAAGTCTCAATATTTGAAGCAGAGGCCATGAAGGCGGGATCGCTGAGGTCGTGGTCTGCGGTGCTGGGCCGCATTGGTGGGGGTAAGTTAGGTTTCGGGGAGCGGCCGGGGATGTGGTCCTGGAGCTGGGGCCGCGCTGAATGAGGTGTTCCTGGGGTCTCACCGGTGTCTCTGAAGCAGCGGCTTCCCCTCGAACTTGGCCGACACCACGAGGACTCGGAAGCTAGACGCGCAACGGTTGGGAGTCGTGTCCTCCACTTCCTATGGGGCAGAATGGGGTGGATGGTGCCAAGCCCGCCCCTCAGGAGCCCTGTTCCCCTCGCTGGGCGAGTGTCCACGCCGCTCAACTCACCACGTGTTCCGCCTCCAGGTCCCGCTGCAGCTTCTCCCGGAGGTACTCGGCGCTGAGTTCCATTGTGGCAGCACAACGGGGGCGACGGCCCAGCGGGGAGAGAACCCCTGCTCGGACCCCTGCCACACTGCTTCCGCCCTTACTAGGGCCACTTCCGTTGAGGTCTCTACTTCCGCCCTTACTAAGGCGTCAGTAAACACAGCACTTCCGCCCTCTTGCAAGCCCAGTTTTCCAACAGTCTCCGGTTTCTGCACCTACCATCAGTCAGCCAATCAGAGTCTGCATAAGGCCCCTGCGGACGCTAATTGGTACCCGCCGCCTGCACAGCAGCCCGGGTTCTGTGCCCCGGTTTGGACACCCTAGCTCCAGCTGGGAGAGGGTGCACGAGCCTGCATTGCTGTGGCCTCTAGGGTACCTCGGGATTGCCCCCAAGCGCTTTTTCCGAGACAAGCATCTTGCGGCCCTGGCAACCCAGCTCTCCCCGGGGTCACAGGCCAGAGCAATCAACCCCCAAATTCCGATGGGCCCCACAGGGGGCGCGGCGAGGCCTGGGCGCTTCTTCGGCGTCTACCTGCTCTACTGCCTGAACCCTCGGCACCGGGGCCGCGTCTACGTAGGGTTCACGGTCAACCCTGCTCGTCGGGTGCAGCAGCACAACGGGGGCCGCAAAAAAGGCGGGGCCTGGCGGACCAGTGGACGCGGGCCCTGGTAAGAGGCAGCGGATCACTGTCAGGAGGAGGGCTTCTAGGAGAAGGCCGGAGCCGGCGGAGGGGAGGCCCGCTGAGAGGGGCGCGGCCGGCGTGGGGGCTGAAAAACAGGGCTGCGGGCGGGGTCCTAGTGACGAGGGTGGGACTATCGCGGGGGAGAAGGGGTAGTGGGGAGGCGGAGCCCTCTGAGTCTGGGATGTGGGCCTCAGAGGAGGGGGTTGGGTGGGAAGGGGACTGATGATCTAGGTTTGGTCCAGCGACAGGGGGCTTGGTGAACAAGGCTGGGCTGGAATAGAGAAAGCCTGGAAGGGAGAGGAACTGAGGAGGGCTGTTAAATACCTGTGACTGGAGGCGGGGCCTGAGGTTAGCAGGTGCGAGGGGACATACCTCCATGAAGGGGGCAGAGCCTCGTGGGCTAGGCTTGAAGCCAGGTGTGACTCCCCTCTCGGGTAGGACCGGAGACGCATCATGGCGAGGGGATTCGGTTTGACACGGGAAGGGGCGAGGGGCTCACAGGCCGTGCCCCTCATTCTCTTCCCCAGGGAGATGGTGCTCATCGTACACGGCTTCCCCTCCGCAGTGGCCGCCCTTCGGGTAAGAAAAAAGACGGGGGTGCCGGGAGGACGGGGGCTAGGGCTTAGGGCCTTCCCCGGGCGGCCCTGAAGCTCAGTATTCCCCGTCTGCAGTTCGAGTGGGCCTGGCAGCACCCGCAGGCCTCGCGCCGCTTGGCGCACGTGGGTCCGCGCCTGCGCGGTGAGGCCACCTTCGCCTTCCACCTGCGCGTGCTGGCGCACATGCTGCGCGCGCCGCCCTGGGCGCGCCTCCCACTCACCTTGCGCTGGCTGCGCGCCGACTTCCGCCAGGATCTCTGCCCGCCGCCGCCGCCTCATGTGCCGCTGGCCTTCGGGCCTCCGCTGCCCCGGGCCTCAGCCCCGAGACGCCGCGCAGCTGACACCGAGTCCGAGCTGGAGCACGACGCCGAGACCCGCTGCACCTTGTGCGCGCGCGTGCTCCAGGTAAGACTCTCCACCTGGTCTCCGGGTCAGGGCAGTCTAGGGTTCAGAGGACTCAAGATCAAGCTGTTTCTTGAGGGACTGGGCAGCCCATTGACACCCTTTGGCCAGTCTGCCCCCATCTCTAAAACGGGGATCATAGTGCTTGCGGCCATTCCTCGACGGCAGTATCCTCCTTTCAGGGCCTTTGCCCTTTCCCTTTGACTGGAAGGTTCTTCCCTAGACCTTAACGTCTTGATAAAATGCCACCTTTCCTCCGTGAGGTCTTCCTTGGCTCTCCATCTGAAATTGCCACTCTTTCTTGTACACTTCCCTGGCTTCCTTTAACACTTATTATTGTCTGACATACTGTATATTTTATTTACCTTATTATCAGTTTCTACCCCCACCCCGTTCTAAACTCCGCTGGGGCATTTAGTTCCTTTTCACTACTGTAGAACAGGGTCTAGTGCAGAGCAGATGGCCAATGAATATTTAATAAATTAATTGAGATGATGAGTCTGGCTTCTACTGAGCCCTCAGTAAATGTAAGTTGAGCTCTTGCCATTCAGAGATTAAGTGACCTGCCTGAGATTGCTCAGCTTTTAAGGAACTCTACGTCTGGCTGCCCTGCCGTGGTGTTACATAATCGCTGCTAACACTCAGAGAAAACTGGCCAGCTTAGTCCCTGTGGGCCAGTATTTTAATGTCTCCGTGCCTCAGTTTCCTCATCTATAAAATACAAATAATAGTATCAATAGCGCATGTCTCATAAGATGGTTTTATGTAAGTCTTGGAACAGCGTCTGGTCCATAGAAATTCTTCACCATTGCTAGCTACATCATTACTCCCCATTTTCTCTCTTACCTGCCTGCCACCTCTGACAGGATGAAGAAGACCCCCTGTGTTGCCCCCACCCTGGCTGCTCCCTGAGGGCCCATGTGATCTGCCTGGCAGAAGAGTTCCTGCAGGAGGAGCCAGGGCAGCTTCTGCCCCTAGAGGGCCAATGCCCTGGGTGAGTCCAGCACCCCTACTCCAGCCTGGTTTAGCTCTGGGAAGACGGTGCCCAGTTGTCCAAGTCCAGGCCTGGGGTAGTCCTCATCTTAGCACCCAGGTCCTGGCCTGGAGGAGGCTTGTGATCCTGATTCTATCTCCTACCAACCACACCCCTGGTAGCTGTAAGAACTCACTGCTGTGGGGAGACCTGATCTGGCTGTGCCGGATGGGCACCGAGGAGGAAGAGGAGGACTTGGAATTAGAAGAGGTGAGAGGTGCCTTGGGCCCCAGCCTCACGACCCCACCCCATCTCCTGGGCTGCCTTTCACCAACTCTCTTGTCTCCACAGGAACACTGGACCGACATGCTGGAGATCTGATCCTCAGCATCCCCAACCTCTGCCCACTCCTTTTCTGTGCCACCCTCTGTGGGTCTGGGCAGTTTTTACTTGAGTACAATAAAAAGTCTGAGTTAAGGTACCTTCTGGTGTGTGCTGGGGGGTGGGAGAGTGGGGTAGGAGGCAGAGGCCCTGCCAGTCACTGGGGCCTGAGGAGGACAGAATGGGGAACGGGCACTGGCCCCAGCACGGACCAGCCTCTGAAGTCACATGGTCCTTTGAAGGCTTGGGAGACTCATACCCTGCACACAGAGCCCACCCACCTCTGGTGCCCAGCTTGACTCTGGACTTTAATCCAAACAGTAAGGACAAAGGCCGAGGAGGAGAGGGGGGATGCTGTCCCCCCAAGGGATCCTGTGGCTCTCTAAGCCCCAACTCCTTCTCATCTCTGTCTGCAGAGCCTTGTTCAAACCCACAGAAAGAAAAGCACCTTCTGGGGGCTGTTGTTTTACCAACCATGAGTGAGGCTCCGTGCTGTCCCACGGGAACCGCCTTCACACGGGAGCCATGGAGCTGGGGCTCACTCCCAGGGTTATTCGACTTAAGCATTCTGGCTCTTCCCTATCTTTTGCTGCCTCAAAAAGAGCCTGCCCTGCTCGGCTCCGCCCCGAACTCCATGACCCGGCCCACGCACATCCCTCTGGACTGGCCTCGTGGTCAGAGCCAGAAGTTCCTGGAACAATGTTTGGGCTGCTGGGGGCCTGTGGGCTGCCTTCCACCTGAACCCTTGGCCTCTTCAAGACGGGCCGGGAGCCAGCAGGAGGGTGAGTGTCCCACGTTTACCCTCCACTCCTCTGCCCTTTCTAGACTGGGTCCGTTAGGTAAAGCTGTCTTTTGGCCCCCTTTTCAGGGGTGGAGTTTAGAGGGCAGGTCAGGAGCCAGGATTACAGCTCGAAACACCAAAAAACAAAACTATTGCACCCTTATGTCTAGTTTCAGCCTTCTATTTTCTACACACTAAACCCACATCTTAGGTTTTCAGGCCCATCTAAGCTTGATTCGAGCTGGGCACTGAGCAGGGTAGCACAGAGGGGCCCTCCCACCCCGAACTGCACCCTTTCCTTCCTGGACAACAGCCAAGTCCCAGTGCTGGCTCCAGATCCCTCCCACTTTGGACCTAAAAGACCTTCAGCTCATAGAGCAGTTCTGCCTTCACCATACCACACCCGCTCTAAGCCGCAGCACGCAGCACGCAGCAGCACGCAGAACGCAGACATCAGGAGGCCAAGATCCAGAGAAGTCAGGTGAGAGTGAGGTGGTGGGCTGGCTGGGCTGGATCTCCCTCAGCTTGGGCTGCTGGCTCTTATCCTGTCGGTTGATCTTTCTGGTCCAGCTTCTCACACCCTGCCCTTTCCCCATGGATTGCCCATCTCAGTCTACAGCCTGGCCTGAATAATCCCCCTCCTCCTCCTTCGCCTCCCACTTCACTGCTCCCTCCCCTCCCCCTCCTCCAGTGAGTCATCAGTTTTGCCCATTCACATACCAGATTCTGGCTTCCCAAACAGTTGCTCAATTGGCTGTGTTTTTCTCCAAGCTGGGGAGGGTAGCTGGGCAAGTGGGGTCTCAGGACCAACTGGCCTTTTTGGAGTTTTCCAACATACGTGAGGGGCCAGGAGGGGAGCTGAAGGAGGGGACGTCAGGGAGGAGCCCACCAGGATTAGGCCCAGAGGCAAAGCAGGAAGAGAAAGCAAGCTGGGGGCTGGCAGGAAGTTCAGAGAGGCAGGACCTAGAGTGGGTTTTCTCAAGTGCACAATGGAATCCCCTGGAGAGCGTCCAAAAAACTGCTATCTGGGTCCCATCCCCAGAGAGTGTTTTAATTGGTTTGGGATTTTAAAAGCTCTGCAGGCAAATAAAAATGAGCCTGGGTGTGACCCACTGCGTGAGCACTGGATCCGGCTTTGAATCCCAGCCCCACCACTCACTAGCTCTGTGAGCGTGGGCAAGTGGCTCCCTCAGCCTCAGTTTCCTTACCTTAAAGCAAGAATTCAACAGCTGGCACCACTGTGATATTGTTAAGGGAAGGAAGCTACACTCTGGCCCCTAACGTGGCAGCATGGAGCTGGTCCAGGACACCTCCCGCCTGCCACTGGAGTACATGAAGGGGATCCCTCTCATCAAGTACTTTGCAGAGGGGCTGGGGCCGCTGCAGAGCTTCCAAGCCTGGCCCAGTGACCTGCTCATCAGCACCTACCCCAAATCCGGTAGGTGATGAGGGCACCAATGCCTCTCCTGGGCTGCAGTCCCCACCTTGGGCCGGGAAGGGCGTGCCCTCAGCCCTGCTCATCTCCCATTTCCCTCTCTCTCCAGGCACCACCTGGGTAAGCGAGATCCTGGACCTGATCTACCAGGGTGGCGACCTGGAGAAGTGTCAAAGAGCCCCCATCTTCGTCCGGGTGCCCTTCCTTGAGTTCAGGGTCCCTGGGGTTCCCACAGGTATGTGGCGGGGTGCTGGGGGCAAGCATAGCGGAGGGAGGTAGGACTCGGGCTCCAGCTCAGCCGACTTTTCCCTACCTGCGGCTTAGGTGCTGAGCTTCTGGAAGATGCACCAGCCCCACGGCTGATCAAGACACACTTGCCCCTGGCTCTGCTTCCACCATCCCTGCTGGATCAGAAGGTCAAGGTGAATGGCAGAGGAAGCCAGGGAAGGAAGCTGCTGGGGCCATCCCAGCTTTGGCCCTACCTTCTGGGAAGGTCTCCTCACCTCCTCCAGCCTGGTCTCATCTTAAGGGAGGCGGGGGGCATCTGCCTGATGGCTCTAGTGGGGTCAGATAATCTGGTGAAAAGGAGACTCCTCTGTGCAGAGTCGGGCTCACAGGCCCGTGGAAGAGGGGCTGGTGGGAATCCAGCATGCCTTGTTCCAAATTCAGGCAGATTGGCATTGAGGGGATTAGATTAGTATAAAATATGGTTTCAGGGACCAGCCCAGGGTTCAGCATCAGAGCAGGGTTCAAGCCCCAGCTCAGTCTCACCCACACCATGGGACTGCAAGTGAGGCAGCCTCTAGACCCGTTTCTCCCTCAGCCAAACCGAGAGGACCTCCCTGGCAAGGATGCTGTGAAGGGTGGGACACCTAGTGCCCGGTATGCTGTGTGGTGATGGTGCTGGGGTTGGGGGGGGTCATCTGCCCCTCCAGGTGGTCTACGTTGCCCGCAATGCAAAGGATGTGGCTGTCTCCTATTACCACTTCTACCGCATGGCCACGGTGCACCCTGACCCTGGCACCTGGGACAGCTTCCTGGAGAAGTTCATGGCTGGGGAAGGTGGGGCCGACTCTGGAGGAAGGAAAGGGGTGGGGTGGAGCTGAGGGGCATCAGCTACAACTTATGCCAACCTCTGTGTCCGTGCCCCCTGCCCTTTTCCCCAGTGTCCTACGGGTCCTGGTACCAGCACGTGCAGGAGTGGTGGGAGCTGAGTCACACCCACCCTGTTCTCTACCTCTTCTATGAGGACATAAAGCAGGTAAGACCACCTGCTTCTGCCTCCCTCCATGTCACACGCAGAGAGGCAGGAACCTCACAGAGACCTGCCAGGGCCCTCTCAGCCCCGCTCCCCTATGACAGCCCACAGCCCAGTCCTCCTGGATCCCCTCCGCAGGACTGAGCAGCAGTGCCCCCTTGCAGCAGCGCCCTGTATAGCTCTTATCTCCTAGCACTCGAGTCAGCAACACGTGCACTCATCCATCAGCTAGTGACTGCTGTTGCTTCTCCTGAGGCTACGGTTATGAAAGAGGACTGTCCCTCCTCTCACCCAACAGGAACCAGACATCTGTAATAAAGGACCACAGGGCAGAAGGCAATCAAACCTGCCCTAGGGAAAGAGGACCAGAGAGTCAAGGAACAGGGTCTGAGGTCTCTAAGCAGAAGTGGCCAGATCCCCACAGGGTTAGAAAGGGGCCTCCCTTCTGTTTGCTCAGCAAGCAATCCAAACCTCCACTGAGGAGCCCCTCTGCTGCTCCAGAACCCCAAAAGGGAGATTCAGAAGATCCTGGAGTTTGTGGGGCGCTCTCTGCCAGAGGAGACCGTGGATCACATCGTCCAGCACACGTCTTTCAAGGAGATGAAGAAGAACCCCATGACCAACTACAGCACCATACCCACCAAAGTCATGGACCACAGCATCTCTGCCTTCATGAGGAAAGGTGAGGGCTGCCCCAGGGAGCGGGCACGGGCATCTGGGGAGAGAGTGGGGGAGCAGCAGCTAGAGCCGCCGTTCAGCCACTTAGGGCCTCCTCTGCGACGGGGACCTCTCTCCTTTCGTCTCCCAGGAATCACTGGGGACTGGAAATCCACCTTCACTGTGGCCCAGAATGAGCGCTTTGAAGCCGACTATGCTGCGAAGATGGCAGGCTGCAACCTCCACTTCCACTGGGAGCTGAGTGGTGCTCATCAGGATGAGCGTGAAACAGGCCTCAACAATAAAATCTGATGTGTGTTAAACAGAGCCTCTGCTGGAAGCAAAGGACAAACCTGAGCTGAAAGGGTAAATGCCCACTGGGACCAAATGAGGCCATCTTCCCTGGTGGCCTCTAGCTTGCCCTAGTGGGGAGGGAAGGAAGGGTCTGGAGAAGTAAAACCCAGGAGACATGGGCAAGGGAGGAGGAATATTTATTTGATCACAAAATCTTGTGTTGCATCCCCCTTCGAGGGTGTCAGGAGATTGCGAGTCTGCTAGGCTGCTTCACTTTTTCTTGGGCTCCTTACAAGCCACCACGTACCGCTGGGCCACATTGAGGGGAGGGGAGTAACCATCTGCATAGGAGGTGTCTTCAAACAGGACCGAATAGTCATCCTGGGGCTGCAGTAGGGGGCAGACAGGAGTGACTGGTCAGAGACCTCCAGGCGAGGCCCCCCCAAGCCTAGATAGACAGGAACCTCTGGCTCGTGGGCCCCCAGCCTCTCCTGTCCTCATAGTCACTCAGGAAGTCTAGACGTTTGAACCTAGTCCCTGTTACTACAGAGCTCTTTCCTCAGCAACAAAGGGACAAGGGTAAGGGATGAAGAGCAGGGAGAAGGGAGACTTGCCACCTACGTGGATGGGCCATAACTGGAGGGTCTGGTACCAGGGAGCCCGTGTTAAAGGGATCAAGGACAGCCTAGAGGGGGACTCCCCTGGTGAAGGAGTGGTTAGGAATCCGCCTGCCAGTGCAGGGGACACGGGTTCGATCCCTGGTTCCAGAAGATCCCACATGCCTCGGAGCAAGCAAGCCCGTGTGCCACAACTACTGAAGCCCGTGTGCCTAGAACCCATGCTCCGCAACAAGAGAAGCCACCGCAATGAGAAGCCCACGCACTGCAACGAAGAGTAGCCCCCGCTTGCTGCAACTAGAGAAAGCCCGCACGCAGCAATGAAGACTCAACGCAGCAAAAAAAAAAAAAAAAAAAAAAAAGACAGCCTAGAGGGCAGCAGGCAGGTATCCTGGAGGAAGAGGGGAGAACAGCCTTTAAACTACCATCAGGTGATGGGTGACCAGGGCGTCGGCAATGTCAGGAGCTCGAAAGAAAGCAGCTCAGCCACGGAAAGGGCAGTGGTGCAGGAGTCAAGGGTTCCAAAACAGGCCCTGGGCATTGAACCTTACATCTCAGTGCAAAAGCGAGGTTAGACTAGAGTATGCTTCGGGTCCATTCCGCTCAGGGCTTGCTAAGGCTCTGAAGCTTGGAAAGAGGAGGGTTGGCTGGTGCTGCCCTAGAGGGCAGGGCTGTAGGGCAGACTAAGCAGAAGACAAAGGCCGATTTGCAGGGCCCTCCTATCTCACAGAGGCTGTAAGATGAGGAAAAGGGGACGGAAAGTGGGAAGATGTTCCATGACCCAGCTGGTCTTTGTAGCGGGGCCAGTGTCTCTCCCGTGAAGGCTGGCTTACCCGTTGTGGGGGCGTGTGGATCAGGGCACGGTAGAAGCAGGTGGTCTGGGGATACAGGGCCAGCACGAGCTGCTCCTTCTGGAATAAGGCTTCGGGGTCCGTCTCCGGGTTGGCCTTCCACTGGGGCAGTGGGATGATCCGCCGGCGGCTCAGGGTGTGTCTCCTGGTGGGGGCGAGGGGGAGCTAAGGTCAACCCATGGCCAGGTGGGGGCCCCATCCCAGCAGCTTAGCTGCCCCCAGGCTTCCATGGCCCCCCCACGAGCACACTCACTCTTTGCCTTCTTCGTCAATGTCATCTACCTCATACCTGTGGGTAAACAAAAGGAAAGCGGTGGATGCAGGGAGGTGCATAGTCTTAAGTCAGGGAGCCCCGAGGAAGCGGGGGAGGAGGGCGGGGAAGGGAAGTAGCCCCCGGAGCCCACTGCTTCACACACCATCCCCACCGGCACCCAGGGGAAGCCGCTTTTCTCCCATCTTGCGCACGGGTGAGAGTCGCAGCCCAAGTGGGTGTGGTGACAGAAGAGCCCACAGGGCTGGGCGTCCACTCACTTGTTGGTGGCATGGCTGTAACTGACCACCTCGGCCAGGATCCACTGCTCATCCCCATCCACAGCCTTCACCCGGGCAGCCACCTTGTCTCCAGGTTTGGCCACGTAGTCCCCAGAAGCTGGAATGGCCCCACAGAGGGGTGGGGGCCTGAGGGTGGAATAAAATGTCACTTCTAGTCCCTTCCTTGCCAGCGCCCCCAGCCCTGGGCCCGCCCTCACTTGTCACCAGGCTTCCCGATCCACAGGGGCAGGGTCATGGCTGACTGCTGCAGCAGGGTCATCAGCACCCCCCTGCGCATGGTCTTCCGAGGGGGCTCCGAGTCATTGTACAGGCCCGCGATCTTGGCCGCTGTGGGAAAGAAGTGAGCCCTTGAGACACCAGGGACAGGGTGCCCGCCCCCAGGCCCACCCTAGCCTGCCTGCATCGGGCTGTCAGAGCTCAGCCTGCAGCCCCACCGCCCAAGTTAGCGCCAAGGGCCCAGGTGCCATCCTGCCCCTTCCACCAGATGCCCACAGTCAGACCGCCCAGATGGTGAGACACCAGGAGGGTGGATACCCTAGGGAGAGGGAACTAGAAAGGGCAAAAGCTGGGATTCTGGGGTGCTGGTCACGTTCTATTTCTTGATCTGGGTACTGGTTACATCCGTTTTGTTCAGTTAGTGAAAGTTTCGGTGAACTGTATGTCCACTTACGTGTACTTTTCTATGAATATATGTTGTAATTCAACAAAAAGTTTAAAAAACAAACTCTCAAATGTGGACAGACCCCTGACCTCCTCAGGCATGGTTCAACACACCCAGCCACTTCATACAAACCCAGCTGGCAGTGTGACAGCATTTTTGATGGGTGAGGAGTTGCACACGGGGGGTTCACTGGGGCAAGAGAGGTGGGAAAGCCACAGCAGCCTGAGGGATCTGGAAGCCAGCGCCTCGTGTAGGTAAACTCCATGTGGAAGGCTGGCTTCAAGACACCCAGGGTGCAGCTCTGGTTCTCCTCACAGCAAGAAATGGGAGGGGGCGGCAGTAGGAAGGAGGGAGGTGACTGACCCAGACAGAGGGAGCAGGGGAATCAGCGTGGTCTGCAGGGAGCTCTGGGGATGACCCCCATTCCCTTCCCAACCCCAGGCTGCCCAGGTGCTTCTCTGTCAGAAGCCCCCGGGAACAATCCCACCGGACTGAGGTCACAGGCTCCCCTACAGGGAGACCTGACTGCTGCCCTCACTCCGCCTGGTCCAGGAATGCAGGCCTGGTCGTCTCCAACTCACCAATCCGCCTCTCTTCCAACAGAGACTTGATTT
This sequence comes from Mesoplodon densirostris, assembly GCF_025265405.1. Taxonomy (NCBI): domain Eukaryota; kingdom Metazoa; phylum Chordata; class Mammalia; order Artiodactyla; family Ziphiidae; genus Mesoplodon; species Mesoplodon densirostris. Next base: position 45,271,611 of record NC_082676.1, read on the forward strand.
CCGCAATCTTATCTAGGGCTTTCCGGAGGATGCTGAGGGCAGGGAGAAGGGAGAGAAGAGGTCTGGATGAAGCACAAAGCGCAGACTTCCTTTTCTCATTACGGCAGGCTGGCTAGCTCAGACCAACCCTGATGCTGGAAACTATAAACCCTAAGCACGTGTTTTTTAATCTTAAAAGCATAAAAGAACTGATGAGGCAAGAGGAAGTGGCAGGCCAAAAAACCTAAGAGGGTCCTGGAGAGGTAAGCAAAGCAGAGATCTGCCTTGGCCGGAGTGCATCCGACAAATCCTGAAGAAGTGTTGCTGGGTGCCAGCAGACTCTAACAACCTCTTGTGATTCAGAGGACAGAAGTTAAAACTTGGGGTCTGCCCTAGTGGCACCTGTAAAAGAGACACTCCAGAGGACTGTGGGGAGTTGTCTCGGCTCAGAGCAGGGCTGGGGGTGGAGGAAACTCATCCCTGAAAGACTGCAGCCCCAGGAAACCTCTGGAGTTCGATTACGGGGGTTCCAGTGTGGCTGGGACCCAAGCAACCTGGCAGAAGTGCACACAAATCCTTGCGGGAAGAAGGCGGCTTTATCCTAGACCTTCGGGAACCTCCCCCAAAGAATATCTCAACAACAATAAGCAGCAGAGAAGCCACTTCAGGTCATTTATTCTCTAGCACATTCCTCTAGCAAACCTTTAGTAAATGACCACGTGTTTCTGAAGGCCTTGGTTCAGACCCATAAGAACACAGCACAATAGTGTCACAGGAGGTGTCCCAGAGGGTGTGACTCTTGTGGACTCATCAGGCAAAGAAAGGCCAGAAGATCGGGCAAGGGGCAGCCTTGGCAGAGGGAACTGTGCAAACCAAAGCAGGGAGGGATGAACACCATGCTGACAGGCTTGAAGCACTGAAGCTCAGAGTGGCTGGTGTCGGACGCCAGGATGACTCAGCCAGAGCCACCTCGGGCTTGTGAGTGAGCACTGGGACACGGGGCAATCAGGCTTCCAGGAAAGCAGAGGAGGAGTAAAAGCCAGCAGGCCAAAGGGAACTTGCAAAGTCTGATCATTGGTGCTGGGCCTGTTTGGAGGACATCCTTTTACATAGTATGTCTAAGCTGTATTCTGTGAGATATTAATGGAGTGGTTCTCAACCCTAGATGGACATCAGAACGCCCTGGGGAGCTTTTTAAAAAGAATCCCAATTGCTTTAAGTAAGAGTCATCAACAGATGCCAAAACTAGTGGGTCTGATGTGAAACGGGATATGTACATAGTCTCCAGGTATCTCTCATAAGATACTTATTAATCACACAATGGAAAACAGCAATAACTTGACACAGGAGAAACCTGGAAGAGCCCACCCTAACCAGTGGGAGTCTTTCTGCCTTCTAATATGATGACGGAGGACAATATCAGTTCCATGCTATTACTTCCAAAAGCGTAAAACCTGAACCTAATCATGGGGAAACATCAGACAAACCCAACTGAGGGACATTCCACACTGGCCTATAATCTTCAAAATGTCAAGGTCAGGAAAAGCAAAGACAGCCTGGGAACTGTTCCAGATTGGAAGAGACCAGAGAGACATGAAAACTAAACACAGTGCTGACCTGCACTATAAAAATGTTCTGTTCTTTTGCTATAAAGGTCATCAGTGGACAGTGATGAGATCTGTAGATCAGTTAATAGTTTTATACCTGTAATTTCCTGATTTTGAGAAATGTACCGTGATTGTTTAGGTTTTTAGGTTTTTAGGAAATGCTGACTGATGTATTTAGAGGTCAAGAGGCATCATGCATCATGTCTGCAACATAAATGATTCAGAAAAAAAAAGATTCTAAATACATATATATAAAGAGAGAGTGATAAAGCAAATGTGGTAAAAATACATTTCTGTAAGTCTGAAATTATGTAGAAAGTTAACACCAATGCATGAACTCCACCCCAGTTAAAGCAGAACCTCTGGGCGCAGCCAGACTTGAGAACCAGTGTGTAAATGTATTCCACTGTCAAGTAAGTCTGTGAAATACTGAGTTAAAGAAATTGCTGTTGCAGAACTTGGCAGAACCTTCAATACTTTAATACTGCAGTACTTTAATACTTCAGTACTTTAATTTGCATTGTGAACCTCTAAGGAGAGGAATGTAATATTCCATTTCCTGAAGTTACTGAAGTTCCACTGTAGAGATCTGAGGAAACAATGTTTTAAGATCATTTACTATTTAAAGAGCAGTTTTCTGGAGCTGAAACTTCTCCATCTCAGAACCATAGAGGCTTCAGGTCAACTAGGATGACCACCCAGCAAAGCGTGGGTCCCTACCTTCTGGGAGGCAGCCTGCCAGCCCATCAGCAACCCTCAGGGATGGTGCCATCCCAAGAGCCCCACTTCACCTGGGACAGCAGAGGAAACGCCTTTTGCTGGCTGACCTTCCTTTGAAGGGTCCTCAGCCAAGAACCCTGAGCCTTAACCTCCCTCCCCCGCCAAACCCAGCACCCCTCCCCAACCATTCGTAAGGGACTAAATGGCGTGGGCTCTTTAAAGTAATCCAATACTGCTGCATACCAATACACAGTAATTATTTGATTAGGGTGAAAAATAATTCCTTGTGGGCCTTCTCTCCTGTGCCCTCACAGAGCCGCACCTGGAGAAGTGCCTTCTGAACCAATGTTAGAAAATATCTTGTTCCCACCCAGAATGGCTACCCGTCTCCACTGGAACACGGAAAGTGACATCTTTGATCTGTTTCCCTTTGACTCCTGCTGCTAAAAGAGATGACTGTTAAATGAAGATACAGGGGTTCCTTTCTGTTTTCTGCAAAAGCGGGAGGAGGAAAACCAGCCAGGACTGGATAGAAGGAACAGCGAAGCATCACAGGCTTGGACTAGCTCATGAAGCAGGCTCTTGGCGCCTCTTCATTTTCCCAAGAGGTTTAATGCAAATATTTAGAAGATGAGCTGATAGGTGCTGCAGCACCTGGGTCAGTGCCACAGGCACACACAGTACCATGTTTTCCCCACCCAGACGCGGAGCTCCCTGCGGGTAGGGGTGGCATCTTATCTGTCTCACCCACTCTCCTGTTCCCAGCATGGTATCTGGAGGTGAGGACACCTTATTTGTTGTTTAGTGAATGAATGTATGAAGGTCTGAGAGTCTGAAAAAGTGAAATGACAGCAGAACTGCAAGGGACCTGCACTTACGAAACAAGCTTTAAGTGTTAAACTCTGGTTAAGTCAATGCCAGAGAAGAGCTCACACCAGCTGGTTGCAGAAGCAGCCGCCTCACTCTGCCGGCAGTTAAGCTGGGAAGGGAAAGTCTGCCTTTCACTTTCAAATGAGCGTTGAGTCACTCTGACTTATACAAGCCAAACTCCAGACCCACTAATGGGAAAGGGCCCAACTATGGCTACCCGATGAATCTGCAAATCAGGGAGAAGATGGGGGTGGGGAAGGCTGGGCTGGAAAGCCAAGCAAGCAACACCTCCAACCAGAATTCACCGTGTCCCCTTCCCTCCAGTCGGCCCCACCCTTTTGTTCTCTTCCCACCCTGGCAAAGGGAGCCCCATCAAACCCCTTTGTTCAAGCTAAAAACCTTGGAAATCTTCTCTCCCAACTCGTCCTCCAGTTTGATCTCAGAACCCACCCTTGTTTCTCTATCCCCACTGCCATTGTCTCAGCTCAACTCCGTCACAATCTCTTGCCTGGTCTCCAAACTAGCCTTGAATCTCACCCAGTCTGCTCTCCGTGCAGCAGCCAGGGGTTTCTCTCCTGCTCTTACATCGTCTTTGGCTCGGTATGGCCTCCAAGATAACGTCCAGGTATTGGAGGTCTTCCACATCCTGCCCTCCCCTCCCCCAGCCATGCAAGGACTAGTTCTCATTCCCCAAATGCGCTCCTCCATGGCCCTGGCACACTCTGTCCTCCGCTTGGGCTCTCTGACTTGTCTGCCTACCCATCCCCAGCTCAAGTTTCTCCTCCTCCCTGAGAGGGTCTCAGATCCCCAGGCACAGTGAACACCATCTCGGCTGGCCCACCAACTACACTGTCCTGTAACTTTTTTAGGGTGTCTCTCTTTCTGGACTGCTTGCCCTTGAAGGCAGGATCTCACTATCCTTGTGTCTCTCTATGGAGACTGCCCAACACCAGGCATAACCATGGGTTATGGTCAAAAGAGTTTGAAAAATACTGGTATTAGGCACTTTATGTGCATTATCCCATTTTATGCTGACAATTCTACAGGTAGTTATTATCTCTGTTTTAATGACGGAGTAACTGAGTCTCAGCTGAAATGACTGCCCAAGGTCAAGTGACTAGAAAAAGGCATCACTGGGATTTGATCCACACCTTTCTGCCATCTATAAAAGAGCAGGGCCAGGGAATAGAGGCCAGAGTGGGCTCTAGGGAAAGTGGGCCCTAAAGGAGAAGCTGGGGAGTCAGAATCTGCTTATCGTGGGAGGAGAGGCAGGCTGGGGCTATGGTCCACAGGCTCCTACAGCCCAGCACCTGGATGAGGAGGGGAGGCGACGGCAGGGCAGTAGGACGGTACTCACTTGCACTCAGCCTCTGCATCGGCCTTGGCGGTTGTATAGAGGCCACGCAGCTTTGTCCGGTAATAGGGAGAGACTGCAGAATAAACAAAGGGAGAAAGATGCATGGGTGAGGGGCAGCCGGCAGCAATGTGGCACTGCTTCTAGTCCGCCGGAATCAGGCTCTGGGAGGCACTGAGGGGCCATGGGCTGAGGGATGAGCTTTACTAGCTCAGAAGTGCCCCCCGAGGCTGATACCTCCATGTTCACATTTTCATATGGTACAGATGCCATCACAACATCTAGGAGAGGACTCTCTAACCTATGCCAGAGTGTGACGCACGCAAACAGAAAACAATTCTCCAAGCTCCTCAGAGCTGGAAAGCACCAGTCCAGGAGACTGACCTCAGGGCATGTGCAGGGCACACAAGTAGGGAAGCTCTAGAAAATGCCGGCTAACTGGGGGGTCCTGTGCACTGTAAGGGGGTTCCCGAGATGCAGCGTCATTTCCTGACTTCCCAGTCCTCAGAGTTGGGGGATTTTAAGGTCCCTTAGTGGCTAGGCAGTCTGTCATCTGTCTCCTGGGTCATCTTAGGTCACCCAGCCTAAGGGAAAACTGTCCCTCAGGGCTAGGGAGCAAGCAGTTCATTTTGGATTAGGCAGATACATGCAAAAGTCCCTTTCGAAAATGATGACCGCCATGTTCCCAGTCTTGGCCCACTCCTTTCTCTCCCGAGCCCAGCTACTCACTCTTGTTCTCTGTCTGCATCCGCTCGTGGGTCTTTTGGATGTTCACTAAGTTGTGTTCGCTCCTCGAACGCTCTTCCTGCAGGACGAGGTCAACAGGACATGAGGGGAGGCCCTTTATCCTGCTGTGGCAACTACCCTGCAGCCCAGGCCAGAGGCCCCATAAATATGACCCTCATTTTGTAAATCCAACTTCCAAATCCGTAAGTTTAAAAGCATTTTTCCCCCTGACTAATGCAAAAGCAATACAAAAGGCATTAAAGTTAACTTACAAGTTATACATTTAATGACTCTCCTTTATCAAAAAGACAAACTGATCTACAGATTCAAAGCAATCCCCATCAAAATTCCAGCTGACTTCCCTGCAGAAATTGACAAGCTGATCCTCAAGTTTATATGGAAATTCAAGTGACCCAGAATAGTCAAAACAATCTTAAAAAAAAAAAAAAAAAACACTGGAGGACTCATGTTTCCCAATTTCGAAATTTCCTACAAAGCTGCAGTAGTCAAATGGTGTGATACTGCCATATAGGTCAATGGAACAGAATTGAGAGTCTAGAAATTAACACATGTATCTACGATCAATTCATCTGGGGAAGCGGGGTAGGTAAGGATGCTGATACAATTCTTCCCCACATCAGTGGTCCTGGGACCAGGGCTGCAAATGAAGATGCCGGAAGCAGGGATGATTCCTAAGGAAGAAATTGGAACTATACCTTTTAACCTTTATGTCAGAATTTCTAAGTGCCTGAGGGGGTAGGTACTTTCACCCCACCTGGCAAAATGGAGTTAACAGTGAACGCAGCTATAATGCCTAGTGGTGAAAACAGCCCACTAGTTCCATACCTAAGTAACCCTACCTTACATGAATGGGAATGGACGGGGGCCGGGGTGGGGATAGGGGGAGAGTCGGAGGAAGGTGAGGCACTTGCTAGACTAGTGTTGTTGCTGGCAATCAGGACCAGCACAGTGGCCGAGCCTAATGTCCTTCGAAGGTAGAAAAATCTGGGTAAAAATCAATGACAAATGCAGAGAAGGAGAAAGAGTAACCGAGGGTAAAAGAATGAATAAATGGGTTATGCAATAATGGAAATTCAGTATTACATTAATACCTGAGAGAGGCAGAGAGCAAGAGAATAACATTGACTCTTAACTCAGTCATACCAGATGCCCTGAAGATGATGCCATGTGTCTGCCAAGACCACCTCCGCTTTTAGACCCTGACAAAGTCAAATGGAAGCCTGAAAACCTTCTGAGAGACATTTTGGTTATACAGTATGATGATAAACTACACAAACTGTTGACGACTGACTGGAATTCTAGTAATGTGCCAGTATCTTTTTTTCTTTATCTTCAAAATTTTATTAATAAACTATTTTTAGAGCAGTTTTAGGTTTACAGAAAAATCACGCAGGTAGAAGACAGAGTTCCCATATACCTGCTTTCCCCTGCACAGCTTCACCTATTATTAACATCTTGCATTAGTGTGGAACATTTGTTACAATTACTGAACCAATATTGATAGTTATTATTAACTAAAGTCCATAGATCACATTAAGATTCACTTTTTGTGTTTTACATTCTATGGGTTTTGACAAATGCAAAATGTAACGTGTCCACCGTTACGGTATCATACAGAATAGTTTCACCTCCCTTAAAAATCCCCTGTGCTCCCCCTATTCAGCCCTCCCTCCCTCTAAGCCCTGCACAATCACTGATCTTTTTATTCTCTCTATAGATTTGCCTTTTCCATATTGTCATATAGTTGGAATCATACAGTATAGAAAACCTTTCAGACTGGGTTTTCACTTAGCAATATGTGTGCCAGAATCTTCTGACTCTTATTTTTCAGGTCACATTCCACTACAAAGGATACCATTTGGAAAGGAATCTCTGGAAACTGCTCCCATTGGGTTGTATGGCGGCTCCCAGCAGACTGATCATTGTGTCACTACAAGCCTGGATGATGGGATGCTTAGAAAGGTCCCTGGTTATAATGGACACGATATGCCACAGCATGCTTGCACAAATACATATCATCCTTATCTTTGTGAATGAAAAGCAAGTAAAAACAACAGGGGAAAAGTGGGTTTCTGACAGGATTAGAGCAGTAGGCACATGATGGGTCCAAATTCCCCTGGGGAACAGCCCCATCCCCCACTCCCCTAGACGAGGAAGGTTTTGAGAGGCCTAAGAGGCCATATGATATACTTAGGCTAAATTACATCTAGGTGTGACTACCGCTCATCTAACCCTAGTATGGGGCACCCAACATTTTTGGGTACAAAATATGTATCCTAACTGCAGTACCCAGGCCATTGGTACACAATGGCAACAAAATGCATGGTGGAGTAGGCAACATTGGCCCATAGACAGAAAAAGGCTTTAGGGGACATAGGTACTGTTGTGTTCATTGTGGGGCAAGCTGAACTCATTTTCAATGAGAAGCAGCAATCAGGGGGAAAAGACTGTTGATTAGAATAAACGAACAGAAGTGAGTTCTCTCCTAGGAGGAAGGCAAGGGATGGGAGTCAGCCTGGAAAGATGATGAGGCTTTAGTGAAGTGGTTCAGGCCAACCCAACAGGTAATGTGGATAGTTCTAGGACCCACCTGTTGCTGGGAACGGGCTTGCACCTTGACCCACCAGGGTTTCTTGACTATTTTAAAATGGATAATACTTTAATAAGTAGCCATGAGCAGCGGCCCTCCATCCTAGCTGCTGAGCCCCAAGGGGCACACTTATGGGAATTTTGTGGACCTCTAAACCTATGGAAGCCCTCAAGGGGCATGTGCAATTTACATCAATGCACCATGACTACCCTTGACCTAAGAATAGATCAAAATAAGACATATCCTGAAGTCCAGTCAGCAGAGGTAGGACTTGTACTCTGAATACTACCTGTGTCCTCCCCATAGGAGGGAGGTGGACTCTGCTATACAACAGTATGCAATGGAAACCAATCTCAATATGAGCCTGAGCTGAGACAGAGTGACTGGCTTTATCCCCAGCTGACTTGGAACCCAGAAATAACTGAATCATGGCCAACTGTAATAAAGCCTGTCCGTAATAAAATCTGGTAAATGGGCAGGGCCAATTCTGTTGCAAAGGCCTAACAAATAGCTCTGTAATTCTTACTGATTTGTTCCGTAATGAAACTGAATTTTACCATGAACACACTTCAATATGGTGGAACACACTGGCACTGTTGGTAAGATTCAACTACCTTATGTAAGTCAGTCATAGGATAATACTGATATTGATGACCAAATGTATTGGGAGATTGAGTCAAAGTCTTCTGAGAATGTAATGCTGATGGAAAATGACTGACCTGAGGAAGAACTGGATTTAACTCACCATCAGCTAATTTCTATGCTAAACAGTTTCACACAAATTTATCATAAGGTACAGATGGTGGTAGATGAAGGAGAAAAACAGGTAATCAAATTAGTACAAAAATATGAAAGTGTATGTAATGGCTCTATAGGACAGAGTAGTTGTTTCTTTAAGTCTATCCCTACCCTATAAGGATTCCTGCAAACGTTAGGCATATTTATCCTGATACTATTGCTGTATCTGTTATATAAATGCTATACTAAAGGTAAATGCTCAAATGACTGTTTTGCTGTAACAGAGCCTAGGCCAAGGGCCAGGGGGGTGGCAGGTGCAGTTAAAGATCAATTCAGCAGGCCTGGGTTTTCAAATACTACACATTCCAAAAAAAGGGTTGGCCCTTGACCAGCTCTTAGTAGATAACCTCTAAACATGCTTGGAATATCTTGCCTGATAAGAGTATCTCTATTTACCTGAGGTGGAGGCACAAGGAGAATGACTGCTATTGGGTACAGGGCATTTTTGTCAGGTGATGAAAATGTTCTGAAATCGATCATGGTGATGGTTGCACAACTCTGAATACTGATTCAAATTGGACTGTACACCTTAAATGGGTGAATTGTATGGTATGTGAATTATACCTCTCAATATAGCTGTTACTAAACAAAATGAATCATGATATCCTGCACATGACAGAAAATCCAATAGGAATGGAAGTCATACCCTACATTCTCCTTCTCCTCCCACCTTCATTACATCACTGTGGTTCCTGCATGTCCAATCTCTTTGAACACAACCAGCCCCGCCCCCTCCACAGCTCAGCATCACAGCCCACGTTCCCCTCTAGGAGTAGAGGGCTGTGGATTTTTACCTGAGTTTGCTTGATCAGCTGATGGAGCTCTGTGAGCAGTTCTGCAATGCGGGAATCAGCAGACACGAGGGCCATGGTGTGGTATACGGGGGCGCCTGGGGTAGAGGCGGAGCAGAAGAGAGCCTTGTTAGTGGCTGTTGTGGGTTAAACCATTCTCCTGAAAGATGTGCTGAAGTCCTAACCTCTGGTACCTCTTACTTGGAAACAGGGTCTTCGCAGATGTAATTAAGATATATGTTAAGATGAAGTCACACTGGAGTAGGGTGGGCCTTAATCCAACATGACTGGTGTCCTCATAAGAGAAGAAACAGAGACACACATACAGAGAATGCCAGGTGGAGAGACAGACACACACAGAGGGAAGACAGCCATGTGACAGACGCAGAGAGAGAGTGCAGTTATGCAGCTGCAAGCCAAGGAATATCAAGGATTGCTGACAACCACTAGAAGCTGGGAGAGAGGCACGGAACATACTCTCCTTCTGGGCACCCAAGAAGGAACCCACCCTTGATTCTGGAACTAATACAACCCCTTGATTTTGGAATTCTAGCCTTCAGAACTGTGAGAATACATTTCTTTTAAGTCACCCAGTTTATGGTCGTTTGTTACGGCAGCCCTAGGAAACTGATACAGCGGCAAGTTGTCTTGGATTTCCTCCCTAATCCAACGATGCTCGTATTCGATATGTTCAACCAAGTCAGGAGTACTTATTAAGTATCTTCAAAAGCAGTATGTCCTAGCCCCAGCTCTGCTGCTACTATCCTGACAAATGATTCAAGCATTCTGGTTTCCCTTTTTTTTTAATGTGTAAAATGAGGATTCAAATAAGATTTTATATGAAGACACTTTCTAAGTCATAAAGCATTATTACTTTTTTTACTGTAGAGGGAAGAGAAATTAACTACTAAAAATATCTGACTTAAGGTAAGATAAATGTATTGTGATGAAAATAAAATACAACAGTAGGTAATTAGAAAAAGAATAAGAGACAATAAAAGGTAATTTTAAAAGTAAGCTATTGTACAGCCAATACATGGAAACAACCTAAATGTCCACTGACAGATGAATGGATAAACAAGATGTGGGGGGCTTCCCTGGTGGTGCAGTGGTTGAGAGTCCGCCTGCTGATGCAGGGGACACGGGTTCGTGCCCCGGTCCGGGAAGATCCCACATGCCGCGGAGCGGCTAGGCCCGTGAGCCATGGCCACTGAGCCTGCGCATGCAGAGCCTGTGCTCTGCAATGGGAGAGGCCACAACAGTGAGAGGCCCACATACCACACACACAAAAAAAAAACCAAGATGTGGTACATACACACAATGGAATACTACTCAGCCATAAAAAAGAACAAAATAATACCATTTGCAGCAACGTGAATGCAACTGGAGTTTATCCTACTAAGTGAAGTAAGTCAGAAAGAGAAAGACAAATATATGATATCACTTATATGTGGAATTTAAAATATGACACAAATGAACCTATCTATGAAACAGAAACAGACTCATGGACCTAGAGAACAGACTGGTGGTTGCTAAGGGAACCTATCTATGAAACAGAAACAGATTCGTGGACATAGAGAACAGACTGGTGGTTGCCAAGGGAACCTATCTATGGAACAGAAACAGACTCATGGACATAGAGAACAGACTGGTGGTTGCCAAGGGGGAGGGAGTTGGGGGAGGGATGGAGTGGGAGGTTGGGGTTAGCAGATGTAAGCTTTTATATAGAGGATGGATAAACAAGGTCCTGCTGTATAGCACAGGGAACTATATTCAATATCCTATGATAAACCATAATGGAAAAGAATATTAAAAAAAAGAATGTATATATATATATATGTGTAACTGAATCACTTTGCTGTACAGCAGTAATTAACAGAACATTGTAAATCAACTATACTTCAATAAAAAATTTTTTAAAAAAAGTAAGCTACTGGGCTTCCCTGGTGGCGCAGTGGTTGAGAGTCCGCCTGCCGATGCAGGGGACACGGGTTCGTGCCCCAGTCCGGGAGGATCCCATATGCCGCGGAGCGGCTTGGCCCGTGAGCCATGGCCGCTGAGTCTGCGCGTCTGGAGCCTGTGCTCCGCAACGGGAGAGGCCACAACAGTGAGAGGCCTGTGAACCGCAAAAAAAAAAAAAAAAAAAAAAAAAAGTAAGCTACTGTAACTAGGTGAAACTGGTCATATGCCTAAAGATAAAAGTAGACTGGCGGCCTCCCTGGTGGCGCAAGTGGTTGAGAGTCCGCCTGCCGATGCAGGGGATACGGGTTCGTGCCCCGGTCCGGGAGGATCCCATATGCCGCGGAGCGGCTGGGCCCGTGAGCCATGGCCGCTGAGCCTGCGCGTCCGGAGCCTGTGCTCCGCAACGGGGGAGGCCACAACAGTGAGAGGCCCGCATACCGCAAAAAAAAAAAAAAAAAAAAAAAGTAGACTGGAAAAAAAGAACTTTTTTTTAGGATGCTGAAATTTTTACTTTATACCCTACCTTCTTATAAAGGTCATTCAATTAGTACATCTCCATCTCCACAAAGATCAGATTCACACTGCATGTCCCCCACCCCCGGTAATGAACTGTGAACTCTATGTATTTAAATATGCATATCTTCTTAAAATCTCTGCTTTTGTTTATTAAAAGAGTAATATACAAACCAGGAATAGAGGGGAATTTCCTCAACCTGATCAAGGGCATCAATGAAAACCCACAGATAACATCGTACTTATTGGTGAAAGACTGAAAGCTATCCCCCCTAAGATCAGCAATAAGTCAACATTGTTCTGGAGGTTCAAACTAAGGCAATAAAATGAAATAAAAGAATCAAGATTGGAAAGAAAGAAGTAAAACTATCTTCATCTGCAGATGACATGACCTTGTATATACAAAATCCTGAGAAACCCACTAAACAACTATTAGAACTAATAAAGAAGGTTAAAGGACAGAAGATCAACAGGCAAAAATCAATTTCTATACAGTTGCAATGAACAACCCAAAAATGAAACTAAGAAAACAATTCAATTTACAATAGCATCCAAAAGAATAAAATACTTAGGAATAAATTTAATAAGTCTACAATTCTTATACTGAAAACTACAAAACATTGTTTTAAAAAATTAAGATCTACATAAATAGACATCCCATGTTCATGGATCAGCAGACTTAATATTGTTAAAATAGCACTACTCCCCAAATTGATCTATGGTTTCAACGAAAGCCCTATCAAAATCCCAGGTGGCTTCTTTGCAGAAATTAACAAGCTCATCCTAAAATTAATATGAAAATTCAAGGGATCCAGAATAGCCAAAATAATCTTGAAAAAGTTTTGCCAATTACAAAACGTACTATAAAGCTATAGTAATCAAGATGTTGTGGTACTGGCATAAGGGTAGACATAAAGATGAATAGAACAGAATCAAGAGACCATAAATAAACCCTTATATCCATGGTCAACTGATTTTCCACAAGGTTGCCAAGACAACTTAATGGGGAAAGAATAGTCTTTTTTGATAAATGGTGCAAGGACAACTGGATGTCCACATGTAAAAGAGTGAATTTGGGGCCCTACCTCAGACCATATATAAAAATGATCTGAATAGACAGTTCTCCAAAGAAGATATACAAATGGCCAACAAGCACATGAAAAGATGCTTGATATCATTAGCCATCAAGGAAATGCAAATCAAAACCACAGGAGATACCATTTCACACTCAATAGGATGGCTATAATGAAAATGAGACATAATAACAAGTGTTGGTGAGGATGTGGAGAAACTATATGAATGGGTAAACTGTGGTATTATCCATACAATAGACTATATTATTACACTAAAAAGGAATGAAGTACTGACACATGCTACACATAGATGAACTCTGAAAACATTATGCTAAATGAAAGAAGCCAGACAAAACAAACCTCATATTGTATGATTCCATTTATATTAAATATCCAGAATAGGCAAGTCTATAGAAAGCTGTTGGGGGGGCGGGGGGGTTTGAGGGAGGAAGGGGAGTGACTGTTAATGAGAATCGGGCTTTTTGGCCAGGCGGTGAAAATGTTCTAAAATTGATTGTGGTGATGGCTGCGTAACTCTGAATATACTAAAAACCACTGAATTGTATGCTTTAAATACATGTACATCTCCATCCCTTCCAGCCCCAGGCAAACACTAATCTACTTTCTGTGTCTATAGATTTGCCTATTTTGCACTTCATTTCTTTTTATTGTTGAATAATATTTCATGTTTGCATATACCACATTTTGTATATCCATTCATCAACTGATAGACATTTGGGTTGTGTTCACTTTTTGGCTGTTATGAACATTGCTGCTATGTATACTTGTGGACATGTTTTCATTTCCTGGGTATACACCTAGGAGTGCAAATGTTGGATCATATGGTAACTCTATGTTTAACCTTTTGAGAACAACTAGACTGTTTCCAAAGTGGGTGTACCATTTTATATTCCCATCAGCAACGTATGAGGGTTCCGATATCTCTGCATGTGCACCAACATGCGATATTGTCTGTCTTTTTGATTATAGCCATCCTACTGGGTGTGAAATGGTAACCAGTGGTTTTGATTTGCATTTCCTTGATGGCTAATGATGTTGAACATCTCTTCATGTGTTTATTGGCCTTTGTGTATCTTCTCTGGAGAACTGCCCTTTGCCATTTTTAATTGGTTTTTTAAAAAATGATTACTGAATTGTCTTTTGAAGCAATGTTTTTAATTTTTATGAAGTCCAAGTTATTTTTATTTGACTGCTTGTGACATATCTTTTTTCCTCACACGTGCAACACTATTTTTACCACCACAAGCTTTATATAATGCATTCTAATATAGAGAAGAACATGTCCCTTAAGAAAAAAAAGTCTGGTTGCATTAATTAGAACCACACAAAATCAGGGATCTAGAGTTTAAGAGATTCAAAGTGGATAAATTTGAGAATGATCAGTATAAAGGTCGTTGCTAAAGTCTTGGGAATTGATGATGCTAGGGATGATCTGCTGAGTGAGCAAAGAGGAAGAGGTAAAGAGCCCGCCCCACTGAACCATACCAAGGTGAAGGTGTGGACCAAAGAAGAGTCCAGTGGGAAGATCCCTGGAAGGAACGGATCAGCATGGAAAAGGGCTGTTCTCTCCTGCCACATAAAGCAGAATCCTGGTCAGAACCACCTGCCTTTTACATGCCTACACCTGTGCACATTAAAACTGGGGGAATGGGGCTTCTGTGGTGGCGCAGTGGTTAAGAATCCGCCTGCCAATGCAGGGGACACGGGTTTGAGCCCTGGTCCTGGAAGATCCCACATGCCACAGAGCAACTAAGCCCGTGTGCCACAACTACTGAGCCCATGCTCTAGAGCCCGCGAGCCACAACTACTGAGCCTGCGTGCCGCAACTACTGAAGCCCACGCGCCTAGAACCCGTGCTCCACAACAAGAGAAGGCACAGCAATAAGCCGGCGCACCACAATGAAAAGTAGCCCCCACTCGCTGCAACTAGAGAAAAGCCCGCGTGCATCAACGAAGACCCAATGCAGCCAAAAATAAATAAAAGTAAATTAAAAAAAAAAAAGAACTGGGGAAGCCCCCCCAGCCGGACAGTGGGTTTTAGTTTATACAAGCATTGATAGCAAGCACTCCCACTCTGCTGCCAGGTAAATCAGTTACCTTCCCTGAGAATTCTGACACTTCAAACTTCTCCCTCCTCAATATCTTTGCTCCTGCCCTCAGACCCACCACCATGCAGGAGGGGTGTGGTAGCAAATAAAGATAACAATTTCCTGCTAGCAGGGTTGTGATGCAGAGACAGGGGTGGAGCCTTGAAGGGGAGGCCAAGCAGAAGGAGGAGGGTTTACAGGTGGAGGAAATGTGAGCCTGTTGGCTGAGGGGCGCGAGCACACTGAGAACAAGTCCAAGGATGAGAGAATGGGGCTGCATCTGAAGAGGCTGGAGGGTGAGGGGTGGGATCCAGCCCTGAGACATATCCAGTGTCATCTGTCATTATTTGCTGACATTTCTTCTGGTCTGTCTTATCTACACATACTCAAACGCAGATGTCCTGTCCCATCCCACCCCACCCTCCAAAGAGGCTGAAAGGGTGTACCATCTACACCCTCTCCCTCTCTGCCAAGGATACAAACATTACACTTGTTTCAACAACCAGATCAAAACTGGTCTTGTCTGACCATCCCTAAATAAGCCTAACTTTTCTCTTGACTTTTCCTGGAACCTACCTAGACCTATAAACTGGCTTTCCAGCCAGTGGATGTAGGTAGATCTTTTCTTCCCCAACTAGCCTGGAAGCTCCTCAGGCAAGAACAGTCATCTCTGCTGTTATCAACAACCCCCTTTCACCAATAACCCCACTGGTAAGTAGTGTTGGGAAATCGACAGGAACTTCATATTTTTACTCCTTCACACACCACCTCTCTCCTGCCCTGACCCCCCTCCCCGAAGTTAGGTCCATTTTGAAATTCCCGTAACAACGATTCGTGTTGGCTGCACATCTCCACCAGAGGAGACCCCAAATCACTCTGCCCAGCACAGACACTCCTTATGTGATTCTACTTCTGTATGTTAGAAATGTTCCATAATAAAAAAAATTTTGTTAAATCAATGTACCCAGAAAATATTCTAAAATAAGATGATGATAATGGTTGCACAACTCTGAATATACTTTAAAAAATGCAATAAAGGGCTTCCCTGGTGGCGCAGTGGTTGAGAGTCTGCCTGCTAATGCAGGGGACACGGGTTCGAGCCCTGGCCTGGGAGGATCCCACATGCCGCGGAGCGGCTAGGCCCATGAGCCACAGCTACTGAGGCTGCGCGTCTGGAGCCTGTGCTCCGCAACAAGAGAGGCCACGATAGTGAGAGGCCCACGCAGCGCGATGAAGAGTGGCCCCCGCTTGCCACAACTAGAGAAAGCCCTCACACAGAAACGAAGATGCAACACAGCAAAAAATAAATTAATTAATATACTCTTACCCCCAACATCTTCTTAAAAAAAAAAGAAATATTCAAGCTCCATGCTTAATACCTGGGGTTAATTTTTAAAAACGCAATAAATTATACATTTTAAATGGGTGAGTTGTATGGTAGGTGAATTATATCTCAGTAAAACTGTTCAAAAAAAAAATCAGTATGTCCAAAAGCAAGCTCATCCCTTCCCTACTCACCGCACCCCCAAACCCCTACGTGGTAGCACACTCCTCCTAACCCATTCAGCCACCTATGTTGGAACCTGAGTTATTTTCAACTCCCCCTTCTCCCTCAGTCCTCATGTCCAACCAATCACCACTCTGGCTGATTTACTGCCCCAGTATTTCAGGACTCCATCCACTCCTCTTTCGTCCTTCACTCGTTGGTTCAGGCTGTATCAGGTCCGTCTCACCGTAACTTATACGGCAGCCTCCTAGCTGGGCTTCCTCCCTGCTTTCTCGTCTCCCTCAAATGCACCCTCTGCAGAGCTCCAGGACTATCCAGCTAAAAGACAAGTGTGGCCATATCATTTCCCTACCAAAAACTTTCAATCCCCTCCCACGTCCCCGCCCCCAGGAGAAGTCAAGCCCTTAATACAGGACACAAGGTCTCCACAAAGAGGTTTCCATCTTCATGTCTCCCCCACTCCAACATCTCTCAGCCCTGTCTGCCTCACATTTTATATTCCAGTAATACTGAACTGTTCCGCTTTTGACTGGGCGCCATGTAACTTCTTATGCCTGTGCCCTTTGTTTGTGCGGCTCCCTCTATCTGGGATGTTCTTCCTGCAGGCAGATTACCCCTAATCCTCTGCCTGATTTAACTGTTCTCTAAGACCTGGATTACTACCAAGTCACCCCCTCCTCTAATCATAGAAATCCCCAGTCTCCTCAGCTGGGTGAAGTTACCTTTCTCTGTGTCCCCATTATACCCTGTGCATCTCTCCACCACTGTACCCATCAAATCGTATTACAATTCTGTGTGTGTGTGTGTATTTGTCCCCTCCCCCAGCGTGTCCAGTCTCTGAAAGCAGGGATCACTTTATCCTCTGTACCTAGCACAGGTCTGGCACGGTACCCACCATCCTCACTTGTACTCCCATTTAATCTTTAACCATTGCAGTCCGGCTCTCCCTGAGTGCCTATGATCTCCTGCCAGCTCCTGGAACTTTCTGCTGCACTGAATACCTGACCACACGCTGCTCCTCAAAGCTCTGTTCTCTGGGTTTCCAGGCCTCCAGTCTCCCCTATTTTTCTGTTGCCCTCCTCCTCCACCTCAGTGGAAGGTCACCCTGGATCCTCTTATTCTCTAAGCACTCCCTGAACACTGTCACCAGCTTCAAGCACCCATATTCTGAAACTTCCACATCAGTATCATCAGCCCTGACTTCTCTCCAAGGCTCCCAGCTCAGACCTGCAGCTGCTGCCTGAACGTCCCAACCATGATGCCCCTCAGACACCTCACACTTCCTGCCCTGCACGGCTCTGCCTTCCAGACGTGGGTTAGTGGTGCCCATCACTGGTCAGCCAGCTTCCCAAGCTGGAAATCCTGGGGTCTTCTCCTTGCTCATCTCCAAACCCCATGCCCTTGATCAATCCCCATTCAAATTCTATTGATTTTGTCTGAGAAATTTCTCTTAAATCCAGACCCTTCTCTTCCATCACACCTGTCACTGCCTTAGTTTAGGCTCTCATCACATTACTGCAATATCATTTGTCTCTTTGTCTCACTGTGGTTAGATACAAAGTCTGTTCCACTTAAGGGGGAAAAAAAAAAGAAAACCTTTAACTACTAGATAATATATGCACACAGTAAAAAAAATTCAAACGATTAAAAGAAACACAATGAAATCTCCCACCCCTTGAGGCAACCCCTGTTGTTTTTTGGGTATTTCTCCAGAGATCCCATGTATATACAAGAAGAAAAAGTATGTTATCTCATAAAACCTTTTGCAATTAGTAGATGCAGAGACAGACAATGAAATTGACGTTGAAACTTTCAGCCAACCAAAGTGAAAAAGTTGACCCACTTGGTCTGGAGGGGAAGGAGTAGGTCAAATACCAAGCCAGGCAGGGCCTAATCCTGCAATCAGAAGGCAGAGGTGGGAAAGGAGGGCCCTGTTTTTGACAAGACACCTGTCGGGATGCCCTCACATAAAAACACTGACTTGTGACTTTTAAAATGCTCTCTTCTCACCTCATTTCTGTTCAGTGTGAAGTACTGGGTTGGCCAAAAAGATCTGATGGAAAAACCCTAACGAACTTTGTGGCCAACCCAATAATTCTGAAGTAATGAGATGAGTGCCAGGATTCTGGAGGCTCACTTTGCCCACTGGGTAGTGTGCCCTGCCTAGGAGAACCTCATTTTATGATTTTATCATACAATGAACTACTGCTCTCTCTGGAAGCAGTCGGTATTGAGCTCTCTGAAAGGACCATCAAACTGTTTCCACTACCTTGATGCCCCTCCCCTGGGAATTGACTGACAAATGGCAGCGAGTTCCTACTCCAGTGCCCTCTCTTCTCTGGGGTACTCCTTAACCAGCGAGGCAGTCAGAAACTCCCCTGGCTCCCCAAAGTACTCTGGTCACAACTCTATTTCCATTTTTTCCTAACTTAGGTGAAAAAAAAAAAGTCAACAACATCAAAGAATATCTTAAAGCAAATCCCAGCAACCTACAATGATTTTCATTTTGTATGATACCTTCTGTATATGTAATACACAGATCATCCTTGACTTACCATGGAGTTATGTTCCGATCAACCCACTATAAGTTGAAAATATCATAAGTTGAGAATGCACTTGATACACCTAACCTACTAAACATCATAGCTTAGCTTTGCCTACCTTAGATGTGCTCAGAACACTTAACAGTATTAGCCTACAGCTGGGCAAAACCGTCTAACCCAAAGTCTATTTACAGTAAAGTGACTATCTCATGTAATTTATTTATTTTTAAAAATTTTTTTAATTTTTAATTTCTTTTTTTTTTCCACACTGCACGGCATGTGGGATCTTAGTTCTCCAACCAGGGATTGAACCCACATCCCCTGCATTGGAAGCATGGAGTCTTAACTACTGGACCGCCGGGGAAGCCCCCTCATGTAATTTATTGAATACTGCACTGAAAGTGAAAAACAGAATGGCTGCCTAGGTACAGAATGGTTTTAAGTGTGTTGGTTGTGTCCCCTCGTGATTGCCTGCAATAGAGCCATCAGGGTAATGAACTGACAGGCATATTTTAGGAGTGTTCCAAGGAGAGGAATGGGGACAGAACAGCTATAAAGTTCTCACCCTGAGAAAGTTCTCTAACCTTTCTGAGTCTCTATAAAAACCAGAGCACCCACGTGAGGACTAACCACACAAGTAAGGTGATAGACAGTGCCTGGCACAGAGCGTGCACTTAGTAGATACAAGCTGCCTCCTCATCTGTAGATGTGGGTCAGGGGACTACCAGGAAAAAAGACAGGGACTGTGTTAAGTTGAGCAAAGCAGTCAAAGGCACAAGGAACAGAAAACGCTGATGCATCCCAAGCCTGGGGAAGCAATCACTGCCCCCACCATTTAAGGGCCCTCTCCTGCTTAAGCTTTGCTTACTGGGTGCGCCCTGCCTGGGAAAACCAACTCATTTTATGATTTTCCAATAAACTACTGCTATCTCTGGATCCAGTCAGCTGTGAACTTGAATTTCCCCAGAACACACATTCTCAGCAGAGGCAAAGGTTTCTGTGGTTCTCCACTCTGAGGACACTAAGCCTGGTGGTGCAAAGCCGGAATGCAGACTCAGGACCACATCTAACTGAAAGTTCAGGCAGCTCTCAGCTGGGAGGAAACTGAATGTTCAGCCCAAGCTGCCCATTATCTGAGTCCAAGGGTCCCAGTTGATCTCAGCATTAGTCTCAAACCAAGAAGAGGTTACACAATTCCTGTAAGTTTCAGAATTCTTATGAATTTTGAAGCAAGGCCCAGTACCCTAAACCTTCTGGGTCCTAGAACCCTCTTTTTTCCACTTAGATGGCCACACTTTCTATTTCTACCCACAAGGGGAACCACTGTTCTGATATTTTCCACTACAGACTAGTTATGCCTATTCCAGAATTTCATAGAAACATAATCATGCCATCCATATTCTTTAGTGTCTGGATTCTTTCACTTAATGTATTTTGAGATTCATCTGTGTTGCTGTGTGTATCAGGAGTTTGCTTCTTTCTATTGCTGAGTTGCACCTATTGTATGAACAAACTGGTTTGTTTAACCTGTTCTCTCTGAATAGCATCTATTTCCACTTTTGGTCATTATGAATAAAACTGCTATGAGCAGCCATATGTGATTCTTTTTAAACACACATATTCATTTTTCTTAAGTAAATATTTAGGTCTGGTAATAGCACTCTTAATTTCCCTTTGGGAAACCACCCCTCACCTTGGCTCCAAGGCTGGGTATACCACCTGGGCCCGTGAAAATATTATATTCTCCCTGACCACCATGACTGGTTCAGGAAGAGATATGTGACACAAATCTGGCCAAAATCAATTTCAGATCTTTTGCTAGAGCTATCTGCAAAAAGATAACCTCCTTCTGTTGGTTAAGAGTAGCATGGAATATGACCCAGCAACCCCACTACTGGGCATATACCCTGAGAAAAACCATAATTCAAAAAGAGTCGTGTACCACAATGTTCATTGCAGCTCTATTTACAATAGCCAGGACATGGAAGCAACCTAAGTGTCCATCAACAGATGAATAGATAAAGAAGATGTGGCACATATATACAATGGAATATTACCCAGCCATAAAAAGAAACGAAATTGAGTTATTTGTAGTGAGGTGGATGGACCTAGAGCCTGTCATACAGAGTGAAGTCAGAAAGAGAAAAACAAACACCGTATGCTAACACATATGTATGGAAGCTAAAAAAAAAAATGGTTCTGAAGAACCTAGGGGCAGGACAGGAATAAAGACGCAGATGTAAAGAATGGACTTGAGGACATGGGGAGGGGGAAGGGGAAGCTGGGACAAAGCGAGAGAGTGGCATGGACATATATACACTACCAAATGTAAAATAGATAGCTAGTGGGAAGCAGCTGCATAGCACAGGGAGATCAGCTCGGTGCTTTGTGACCACCTAGAGGGGTGGGATAAGGAGGGTGGGAGGGAGCCACAAGAGGAAGGAGATATGGGGATATATGTACACATATAGCTGATTCACTTTGTTATACAGCAGAAACTAACACACCATTGTAAAACAATCATACTCCAATAAAGATGTTTAAAAAAAAAAAAGCAATTATACTCCAATAAAGATGTTTTAAAAAAAGAGTAGCATGGAAGCCTGGAACTGATGGAGGCTTTTACCTGCCTGAGGGAGAAATCAACATGGACAAAAGCAGAGCTGAGAAGACACAGAAAATACTGGTGACATAATTTAGGCTTCTGGACACAGCCATGCCTGAAGCAGATACAGTCAGTAGATACTCCTTTTCTGCTTAGACTAGTTTGGGTTACCTTTTTGTTACCTGCAACTGGGAAGTTTGACTAAAAAGAGGTAATTCTTGGGGACAAAGGCTTCAGGTGGAAAGCACATATCAGCTGCTAAACACCCAGCTTAAAACTGTTCTCTGACTCTCTACTAGCAGCCAAGGCCTCATACAAACAAATGCAAACATCCTATACTTAAAACACTCTAAAAAGAATCCCACAGGACTCAAGACAATAAAAGCTTTGTTATGAGTCAAAGGGAAGCAAAGCATCTAAGACTCTACACTCAGATCTCATACCCTCAATTTAGCCACCATCAGTAAGAAGCTACATTAATCAATCAGTTTCTTTAAAAAAATTAATAAGACGTTGATTTCCACTTACCCCCCCACCCCCGCCCAGTACCTACCATGCTTCTGTACTGAAGCTTACACAGGTGATTCTCCTTTAAACCTACATCAATGCTACAAGCCCACCTTCTTTACAGCTGGGGAAACTGAAGTTCAGACAGGTTAAGTTATGCTGGTAACTCAGGAAATACAAGTAGTTGAGCTGGGATTGCAAGTCTGCAAACTATAAAATCTATGCTCTTCCTCCCAATTCTAAGTTTTGTCACAACTTCAGCATATTCAATAGCAAAAGAGATCATGGAAGTAGAAGCAATTTGTCTACTGTAAACTGCCAGTCAACTGTTACGTTATTATGATTACACTGAAAGTACCACCAGTAAGACAGTGATTCATTGTGCCATCTGAAAAAAAAAAAGAGGTAGGAAAATAAAGGTAACAATGACAGCTATTCCTGATTACCTACCATGTGCTAAGCACTCTTGCATGGATTATCCTATTTAACAATCCTGCAAAGTACTGTTCATAGTACTGAGGAAACTTGAGTCTTGGAGAAATAAATGACTTTACCAAGAAAACACAAATAATAAGTGGAAGAGGTGGGATTCAAATTCAGATTTGTCTGACTCTGCAACCTAAGCCTTAAGGGCTCAAACAACTTAGAATCAACATCCAACTCCCACTGGTTCAGTGTTCACCATTCTACCTTCCTCTCCACAGATACAGTGACCACAAATCCTGAAGTGACATAAATTGGGTATTTTTTCCAAGGCAGATGACTCATCAAAATTCCAAGTGAGATTCATTTTTAAAACCTTTGTAAGAATCTTTGTATATAAGTTTAGAAATCAGAAAAAAAGGACTTTGACTTAACATCCCTGCTTCTAGCTCCAGAAAATTGGTCTCTAAACCTATGGACTCTAATTGGACCTACCCACTGAGAAAAGGGTGCCTCGTGGTGGGCCAGGTATTTATAAAATGAACACTCTGGTTTACCAAACACTTCCAAGGCACTGCTTCAGATCCTGGAGGGCACCTCTCAACTGACCTACAATATCCACGCCGAAAAATCCCAGCGCCCCAGCCTCAAACAAGCACAGACTTTTATGCTTCTGTTA
Organism: Mesoplodon densirostris; assembly: GCF_025265405.1. NCBI lineage: Eukaryota > Metazoa > Chordata > Mammalia > Artiodactyla > Ziphiidae > Mesoplodon > Mesoplodon densirostris. Next base: position 45,294,987 of record NC_082676.1, read on the forward strand.
TGCCTGCCTGAAATGTCTTTGATCCTTCCCCCTCTTCCCCTCTGGATCTCTCAAATTTACTCGTTTTTCAGGGTCCAAATCAAATGGCAGCAAAATTAACACTTTTACAGCAGTATTTGCCAACCTTTTTCACACCATGGCACTCAGAGAACACAATATTTGTATGGCATACTAGGATAGAAGGACAAAGCTGCTTATAGCCAGAAACAACTGGCAGGGAGATCTGGCTGTCCCAGGCCCCTCTCATCTGCCCTGCTGCCAAGGGCAACCAAAACTTCCAGAAACTTCCAAAACACGGTACACCAACTTCCGTTCTGGCACCTGTCACACATACACCCGGAGACTAATTGTTTCACTTGTCTCTCCTGTCACACCTCTTAGACGAGAGGGATGCAATTTTATTTATCTTTATATTCCCAGCAACTAGCACAGGGCCTGGCACCTACCAAGTCCTCAAAATAGACTGCAGAACTGAACTGAATCCTGGAAACCTCTTAGAAACACTGCAACAATTCTGAAGCTGGGCTGTTCAATATCTTCTCCTCCCTGACCACAGAAAACAAATTAGTTGTAACCAATATCCTCTTAAGAGGAATTGTCTACTTACCACCTATGGAGAAAAGGTACTTTCCCTTTGTAAATTCATTCATTCATTCATTCATTAACATTTATCAAGCACCTACTCTGTGCCAGGCATGAGGGGTATACAGCAGTGAATGAGACAAACAGTCCCTGCCTTGACCTTAGGAAACTTACAGTCCAGAGGAACACAGATATTAAACAGTTTGGTATACTCAATTGTAGGTGAAATAAACACTCTAAAAGGGATGGATCAGAATACATAAATGGCTAAATCTGAATAAATGACAGAGAACACCAAAAATGAAAACAGAAATTTTCAGGCAGAAAGGACTGACCAAATACCAAACATACCTACAACTGGACACCCAGGAGTGAAACTTCAAAGCTTCAAGGATAAATATGTGCTGACTGATGGAGGAGGAGAGAGAGGAAGCAAAAGACACCTACAATAACTCAAGGTGCTTGGCCTAAGCAACTGGAAGAAAGAGAAAACTGAGCAAGGCGAAAGGTAAAACTCAAAATTTCAGGAAGAGCAATGACTTGAAGACAGAAATTTGAGAGTTAAGCACAGTAGACGGTATTTATATTTAAAGCCCAGGAAATGAACACTGAACAGAGATCTAGGATGACGCTTTGGGGCAGTACAACCATTAAACGTAAGGAAGAGCAAGAATCAGCAGAGAAGTCAGAGAGAGCTGAAGCTAAAGACGAGAATGTTCCACAAGGCAAACAAAAAACGCGTTTCCATTAAAGGCAGTGACTAACTGCATCAAATACTGCTAGGGGTCTCAGAACTAACTTAACACTGAATTTGGCGACCTAGAGATGATTGGTGGCTTTGACAAGGCGCTGTTTCAGTGGAGGGGTGGGGGCCAAGGCCTGAATGGAGTGGGTTTGGAGGAGAAAAGGTGCTGGTGAATACAGGTTGAAATTTTGGCTGCAAACGGGCAGAGAGATGAGCCACCGGGAGGAATGTGAAGGAAGAATCAGGTTGTTTGGTTAAGATGGTCACATCTTGAGCAAATAACAGAAGCTGCCAAGGTTCGGGGCCCATCCTCTGCCCTCGTCTTCTCGCACCTGGGCTGGGTACCCCACCTCTCCCGGCCACCAAGCCAAGCTCCACGTGTGGCTGCTTCCCACCTTCGCAGGGCGGGCGGGCGCAAGCGCAGACCTTCTGTAAGGTCTGCGCCAGCCCTCCCTCCCTCCCTGCGCCCTGCCTCTCCCTGCCCAGGGCGCGTGCGCACCGCCCCTCAAGAGCCGCCTCAGCAAGGCCCGGGAATGGGGACCGTCAGCCCTCCACTCCCGCCATTCTCCGGGCGGGGTGGGCGAAGGCGGGGCGTGGGGGTGTCCCAGACCGCGACCCATACCCACCTACCGAGCCACGGATGGAACAAGCACGTCGCGCTGGAAACTGCGACGGCGGGAGCAGGCGCGCGGTCCCTCGAATGCTTTTCAAAGTCTGCGGATAACAACGCGCTTGCGTTCGAAGATTCGCGGCAGGGAGAAAACCACACACGCTTTTTGCCTTTTATGAGCTTGGTCGCAGCGCGGAGGACCCCTCTACGCATGCGCCGTCTTCCTCCGTGACATGCCGCGCTGCCCCTTGGGAAATGTAGTTTTCACTTTACACAGTTCCCGACTCAACTGAACCTTATTTTACCAAACCAGGGTCCTTGTGTGTTTTCAGTATCCTCTCCCATTCCCCAATAAATGCCTCTATAAAACAATAATACTTTTTTTAAACGAGCAGATTGTTGATTGAAGTGGGAGCAGTGGGCATATGAGAATTCTCTGTACTTTCTGCCTCAATTTTGCTGGAAACGTAAAACTACTCCAAAAAATAAAGTTTATTTTTAAATTATTTAAAAACAAATAGAAACAAGCAGATCTGTAGACCCAGAAATCATGCTTTTAGGGAATCTTCCCAGGAATGTACTACAGTTGGGTGAGCAAGTATTTAACTACAATGGTCTACATCCTAGCATCTTGTAATTTCTTACATAACCCCTACCAAATTTATAATTATATATTTTTCCGATTATTTGATACACTTGCCAGCTCAATAAAGTCAGGATCATCTGTTTTAGTCACCTATGTGTTCCAGCTACCTAGCATAGTGCCTGGTACATAATAGGCCTTCAATATTTTTTTATTCATTAGAAGAATCTCAGACATCAACACAAACTGTTTCAGCCCAAAACTTAATGCATCAATTTCTTCCTGCAAGCTTGCTTTTCTTTCTGTGGTCTCTCAATAAATGGCATGACCATCTACCCAGTCTCAGCTTTATATCCTGCATTTTATGAGGCTTATGCTAGCAAGGACTTCACATTTTCGTGTTTGTAGGAGTCTCAGAAGCTATTTCTCCTGAATGTCAAATACCAACTTCAGATTCTCCTCAGGGGAGATTTGGCACTCACAACTTTTTGTTTGTTTGACTTTAATTTCTTATGTTTCCTACAATAAACATGTATCACTTAAAATGTATCACTTGATTAAATTTTAAAAGTGTTTTAGAGTGTTGCCCATATTGTAAGAGGTAGCTCTGTCTTCCCCTCCACATGCAGATTTCTCAAAAGAATCATCTGTCCTCAGTTTTCATTTTCTTACCTTCCCCTTGGCAACAATGGCCCAAGCCGGCAGCTGGGAGTTACCCTTGATATCACGTTTTCCCTCCCAGCCCATATTCAATCCATCACTAAGTGTCTGCAGTATAAAAATAATAACAGCTCACATTTGTTGGGTACTTACTATGTATCAGGTACTGTCATATAGGAGAAAGTTAGAACTGTGGAATTGACCAGAACACTCCCTTTGTCTGGGCAGCATAGTTCCTTCCTGTGAGAAAGCTACAGCATGGCAAAGAAATCTGGGCCTTCTTCATTTATCCGTTAAGTCTCATCACTTCAGAGCAACACATCTGAAATGCTTTTCCAAAGAGCCTTGAAAAGTCACAGCACCCTTCACTGACGGTCTCTTGAGGGCATGTGGAGAGAGTTACATAGCATACTTTCCTAACAATCCCTTTACAAATTCCTCCCTTGACACAGAGTTCCACTGCTGTGGGCCATGCTCACATCCTTCTCTGCTCTTTGGTTTCTCCCCCTTCAGGATTGGCTTTTTACATGGTTGCTTCAGGCACCTTCTGTGTAAAGCCAGCCTCCAATCTCTCAGATTGTCCCTGTTCATGCTCACCCATCACCCACTTAAGCAAAACAAAAAGCTCTCTCTTCAACCTGACCTCATGTGGCAGGTAGGTGGGAGATATTATAACTACTATACTCACATGTAATGGTGGTTTTCCTTGACACACAAAAAAAACATATCATGACCAGAAGGTGGCATAGTATGCATGGAACCCAATGGAGGAAAGGGATGAAATAAACTGACTCTTAAAAATTTCCTTTCGGAATTCCCTCGTGGTGCAGTGGTTAAGAATCCACCTGCCAATGCAGGGGACACGGGTTCGAGCCCTGGTCCGGGAAGATCCCATATGCCGCGGAGCAGCTGGGCCTGTGAGCCATGGCCGCTGAGCCTGTGCGTCCGGAGCCTGTGTCCCGCAACAGGAGAGGCCACAACAGTGAGAGGCCCGCGTACCGCAAAAAAAAAAAAAAAAAAAAAAAAGAAGTGGGCTCAGGATCTCACAGCTGGTAACCCAGAGTCCTGGTGGCAGAAGTGAATGAGCGAAAGACCATCCCCTAGAGGTAGCTCGGGAATTTGTAGGTGTGTTCTCTGCAGTCACAATGACCTCAGGTCGGAGCAGGACAGTCGGTCGTACACGGAATTGTCCCACATCCCATATGACATCTGACTGTCCTGCTAGACATTCACGAAGCTATTAAAAAAAAAAACAACTTATTTCAATGACCCGACCCCACGCCATCTCATGTCATGCTAGAAGGAATGATTTTGCTACTACACTTAGTGATAAAGCCCACTGCTTTGCAAGAACTCCGTATTTCTTAATTTCTCCACGTTAAATTGCCTTGGTCTGTTTGTGTTTTGGGGTTTTTTGTTTGTTTGTTTGTTTTTTGTTTTTCTTTCTTGCTGCACCGGGTCTTAGTTGCAGTATGCAGACTCTTAGCTTCGGCATGCGGGACCTAGTTCCCTGACCAGGGATCGTGAACCCAGGGCTCCGGCATTGAGATCCTGGAGTCTTACTCACTGGACCACCAGGGAAGTTCCAGTGTGTTTGTTATTTTTGTTTAAGTTATGGTTATTTTCCTCTTTCTCTTATCATCTGGTTTGTTATTATTATCCCCACTCTGTTTTTATTCAAGCGTCCTCTTGTGTTCACTTTCATTTCCTGGGTGTTAAAGAACTCACAAATCACCCAAATCTGGAAAACAGAAGCTAAATTTAATTCTGGCTCAGGCCAGGGAGAAGAGCAAGCCAAAGTGACGCTTCTTGTTCTTCAGAGGACGAGACCGGATTATTACTTGGTTATTATTCAGGGAAGAATGGAGTTTAGGTAACATTGAGATGAAACAGTGTTTCAGTGGGCTCACAGTAAAGTGGGAATGTGAGCAGGGAATTAACACCTGCCCTGGGCTGAGAAGGTCCTCTTGCACTGGAAACCACAGAGTTAAAAAAAAAAAAAAAAAAAGTGGAATGTTGTGCCTGCTTCCTTCCCTGCCCCTGGTGCTGAAGCCTCAGCTGAAGCATGAGTGGGCAGCCCAGGGTGTGGCCTCTCTGGGTCAACGTGACCCACACAGTCAGATCCTTCAGGCAAAAGAGGAAAATTCCACTTTTCCATGTTTCTTATCCAAACCCCTTCTTTTAATTCATATTAAATTAGCACAAACATCTGTTTACTTCACAATGTCTTCTACCTCTATGGTTTGAAATACATATTACTTTATTTTAAATTAATTTCTTCTATGTCTCCTTTACATTACAGGGAGGGCATTATATTGAATTGTTTGGAAACTATGTGATCAACTCATATATTGCAGCTTACACTGTAGCAGGCACTGTTGCAGGTGCCGTGCCATGGATTATCTCATTTGATCCTCTCCCCAAATCTATGAGGTAGATACAATTATTATCATCCTCAGTTTATAGAGGAGAAAACTGAGGCACAGAGAGGTAAAGTGACTTGTCCAGGGTCACACAGGATGTAATGGATCAAGGGTTTGAATATAGGGCATCTGGCTCCAGAATCAGCTTAACCACTCTGCTAGCCTCCCTCTCAGGAGTGGGAGATTACCTAGGGACCACCATTTCAGGATGTAAAGGGGGGGGTTCCGAGGTGTTTCTTATAGAAAAGTTGGGTTGGGGGGCTTCCCTGGTGGCGCAGTGGTTGAGAGTCCGCCAGCCGGTGCAGGGGATGCGGGTTCGTGCCCCGGTCCGTGAGGATCCCGCATGCCGCGGAGCGGCTGGGCCCATGAGCCGTGGCCGCTGAGCCTGCACGTCCGGAGCCTGTGCTCCACAACGGGAGAGACCACAACAGTGAAAGGCCCGCATACCGCAAAAAAAAAAAAAAAAAAGTTGGGTTGGGTGTGATCGGGGTGAGAACCAATGACATAGCACAGAGTGTGCTGTACCCTGTCCCAGCTCATTCTTCACTCCATGTTCTGCCACCACGGTCCTGAACCTGAGCCAGAAGTGGGTGGGGGTGAGGGTCAGCTGTGCGGCCATGACCCCCAGCCCAGGAGGGGCATGTGGCAGAGGGCAGGAGATGGATAGGAAGGAGTCAGCCAGGTGAGGCCCTCAGTTCCCTGTTGCCCTCCATCCCAAGGGCTGTTTATGCCCAGACCCTGCCTCTTACCTCCCCCCACCCCCCGAGGGGTGGGGATCTCCTCAGTGGAAAAATACCCAGCTGGGCGAGCCCCAGTGAGAGGGAGGGGGCAAGGGGGGCTGGGACTCACAGGACCGACTCTTTTCCCCTCTCGTGACTGATGTTTACTGGGCTGGGTTCTGGGAAAAGGCCAGATTGCATCAGACAGGGCGTGAGGGGCTGGAGCCAGACTGTGGGCTGAGGAGGAGACGTGGCCTTGTAAGTTGGGGCCAGTGAGTTGGGAGGTGTCAGCAAAGCAGACACAAACAAAGCTTTAGAAGACGAGAGAGAGAGACAGAGACAGACAGACATTATGGCCACCTTCCCGAGAGCAGCCAGCCCGTCCAGGCAGCCCCCAGGCCCAGAGGATGAAGACCCCAACCTGGATGAGTATGACCTCTACAGCCTGGCTCATTCTTTCCTGGGTAAGGCCTGGCCCTGCCACCTTCCTGGTCCTTCCATCTCCAATGCCCACCCTCACAAATGGCCTGACCACCTCCCTCCTCAAACTAGGATCCCTCCTTGGGCTCCTGCCCATACATCACCCTTCTCCAGCCTGTTCCCTTGACCCCTCAAGTCACCCGCTTCTAGCCCCTCATCCAGTGAGCTGTGTCCTACTCAGCCTTGGGACCACATGCACTCCTAGAATATTAGAGCAGCAACATCATTCCAAAGATGGGGAAACAGGGACAATGACTGCCCTAAAGCTACATGGTGATGCCCCCCAGCCTCCTGACTTTAACCCAAGCTCTTTCCCCACCTGCCCTCTGGACCCCCTGTGGCTCTGTCCACCTCACCACCGACTCTCACCTCGGTTCCCAGGAGTGGGAGGCCGGAAAGGTCGCACCAAGAGAGAAGCCGCCGCCAATACCAACCGTCACAGCCCTGGTGGGCACGAGAGGAAGCTGGTGACCAAGCTCCAGAACACGGAGCGGAAAAAGCGAGGGTCACGGCCCTGAGACAGAACTTGAGGTAAGGCGTCAGGGGGCCCCGTCTACAGCACCAGTAGAGGTCTCTCTGCCTGAAAAGGACAGGCCTGAATGGGCGAGGTTGGGTGGGAGGAGGGATCCAAGAATTGTTGTCTCAACATAGAATAAAATGAGAGAGACTTTTGAGTTTCCTAGTGACCAGAGCAAAGGGAAAAACAGACCCTTTCCAACTGGAGCAAAATTTGGTTTACAAAGAGGGAAACTGAGGCCCAGAGAGGGTAGGGTCCTTCTCTGGAGTCACGGAGCAAGTGAGCAGGAGAGGCAGAATTAGAACTCAGGCCTCTGTGCTTTCACCACCTGCTTTCCTTCCCCTAGATGAGGTCAGAGCACGGACACCCCACAGCGATGGAGACAGAACTGAGAGGAATCAGCCTCTGGGGGCGGGATCCAGGCCTGCTTGCCCCCACCCCCAGGACTTAGCCCACCTGACTGAGGTTCCGAAGGGCCACCAACGAAGCAGCCCCGGCCCCAGAAAAAAAACAAGATGGGGAACAAGAGGCAGAGAATAAAGAGAGGCAGAATCATGAAGGTACCCCTCAAAAAGAAAGAAGAAACCAGAGCTCCCCAGGGTGACAGCGACAATAAACAAAGTACAGCAGCTGCAGCCTGTGTGTGTGTTTTTGTCCTCTCTCTTTGTGTGGCTTTTTGGGTGCACATTTCTGCCTGCAAGTGTCTGCATTTGCATGAACCAGTGAGAGCATTTTGGTGAGTGTTTGTTTTTGGTTGTGTGTCTGGGAGGGGCGTTTCTAATTTTGTATGGGCGTAGAGGTGAGCATTTTTTTTTTTTTTTGTATACATGTGTTTTGGTGCATATGTTTCTGTGGTTTCTTATGAGGTGCAAGGGAATTTCCTCTGCTTCTTTGTAATGCTGCCCATGAAACAAGCCCCCTCCCCAGCTTCTCTCCATTTTTGGAATAACAATCTTGTTGTTTATGTTGTATTCATATAAAACCACCTTTTTAAGTGAATGTTATTTATTGATGCCATCTGCAAAATGGCAAAAACTTAGATTTAAAACATTAAGGGAGGGGCTTCCCTGGTGGCGCAGTGGTTAAGAATCCACCTGCCAATGCAAGGGACACGGGTTCGATCCCTGGTCCAGGAAGATCCCACATGCCGCAGAGCAACTAAGCCCTTGTGGCACAGCTACTGAGCCTGCGTGCCACAACTGCAGAAGCCCATGCGCCTAGAGCCCATGCTCTGCAACAAGAGAAGCCACCACAATGAGAAGCCTGAGCACTGCGACAAAGAGTAGCCCCCGCTCTCTGCAACTAGAGAAAGCCCACACACAGCAGCGAAGACCCAACGCAGCCAAAAATAAAAAATAAATATATTTATATAAAAAAATATCAGGTCTGTCTGATTTTCAAAGTTTGGGTTGCACCCTTTTTTGACTACATGCCTGAGAAGAACTATGTACTGACAATGAAGAATTCTAGATGCTAGTTAATTTCTAGTCAATTACTCCAGTGTGAGCCTCAGTTTCCCCACCTGTCAATTGCTGAGACTATTCTCTCTTCTGTCAACTTCAAAGGAGAGAACAGGCTGGGGAGCGTTGTGTCTCTAGCAGGACGTGGCCAGTCCCTGGGTAAGGGGTCCTTTGACACCTGCCAGGAGGCTCCACACATCACCCCTCACTCCTGGCCTCTGATTGGCCTTCCCTGGCTTGGCCTTCCCTGGCACAGCCTCTGCCTGGGAGGACTTTAAGTGGCTGTTCCAGGAACCAGACCATTCCTGGAATTACAGAACGTTCAGATCTGTAGAGCCCCACTCTTCTTTGCGGAAGGGGAAATCATGGCTCAGGGTGCAGGGGCCTGGGCCTGGCTTAAACTACATGAAGACTAGGGACCCCATCAGGATGAGAACCCTCCAGAACCTCCCTCTTCTGTTCCATTCTTTTCTTTGTCATTTCCTGGTTGTATGTAATACCTGTTTCCCCAATTTCTTGGGTTCCTGCTGAGAACTGGAGAGCTGATTGACCTCTCTTTCCCCCAAGGGGCTTGTGGAAATTTTCCATCAGGTTGCCACAGTCCAAAGGATTCCTGGCTCCTTTATGTGCTTTATGTACTTGTCCTCAACCGCCCACTCCTTTCTCAGAGGCCAGCTCTCAGATGTCTATTTTTTTAAATTTCAGAATCACCCAAAGTTGATTTTCAACCAGCACTTTTTATTTTTCTTTATTTTTTATTTTTATTTTTGCTTTATAACAAATTTAATCAGTTATACATATACATATGTTCCCATATCCCCTCCCTTTTGCGTCTCCCTCCCACCCTCCCTATCCCACCCCTCCAGGCGGTCACAAAGCACCGAGCTGATCTCCCTGTGCTATGCGGCTGCTTCCCACCAGCTATCTACCTTATGTTTGGTAGTGTATATATGTCCATGCCGCTCTTTCACTTTGTCACAGCTTACCCTTCCCCCTCCCCACATCCTCAAGTCCATTCTCTAGTAGGTCTGTGTCTTTATTCCTGTCTTACCCCTATGTTCTTCATGACATTTTTTTTTCTTAAATTCCATATATATGTGTCAGCATACAGTATTTGTCTTTCTCTTTCTGACTTATTTCACTCTGTATGACAGACTCTAGGTCCATCCACCTCATTACAAATAGCTCAATTTCGTTTCTTTTTATGGCTGAGTAATATTCCATTGTATATATGTGCCACATCTTCTTTACCCATTCAACCAGCACTTTTTAAAGGCGATACTAATAACAGTCATAGTCCTAGATACCATTATTGATTACCTGCCTCAGGGTTTTCCCAGCTTTACCATTCACACAGCACTTTTGTGATTTCTGCCCTATGTGCATTCAAGCTACATCATTTTTTTTTTTTTTTTCTTTTTGCGGTATGCGGGCCTCTCACTGCTGTGGCCTCTCCCGTTGCGGAGCACAGGCTCCGGATGCGCAGGCCCAGCGGCCATGGCTCACGGGCCCAGCCGCTCCGCGGCATATGGGATCCTCCCAGACCGGGGCACGAACCCGTATCCCCTGCATCGGCAGGCGGACTCTCAACCACTGCGCCACCAGGGAGGCCCCAAGCTACATCATTATTTACCTAACATTTTATTTATTTTTTTAAAGCTTAACTATTTATTTCTGGCTAAGGATTTTGATGACATCTCATATTCTGTTTTGAACAATTTGTATGTACATATACACACAAGGAGAGAATGTTAATTAAAGTTGTTATTTTTTCAACTTCTTTTTTAAAATTTTTTTGGCTCCGTTGGGTCTTCGTTGCTGAGTACGTGCTTTCTCTAGTTGTAGCGAGCAGGGGCCACTCCTTGTTGCGGTGCACGGGCTTCTCATTGCGGGGACTTCTCTTTGCAGAGCACAGGATCTAGGCACACAGCCTTCAGTAGTTGTGGCTCATGGGCTCTAGAGCACAGGCTCAGTAGTTGTGGCACACAGGCTTAGTTGCTCTGCCTGTGGGATCTTCCCGGACCAGGGCTCGAACCCGTGTTCCCTGCGTTGGCAGGAGGATTCTTAACCACTGTGCCACCAGGGAAGTCTCTATTTACTTAGCATTTAAAAAATTACCTTCTTACCTTTTGTACTTAAATGTATTTTAAAAGAAACTACATAACCACCAAAAATGGAAGCCCACAATCACATGTCATAATTAGAAAATAACTGTAAAAAGAAACACCTAACTAAAACTTTAAGTCCACCTGTGCACTATCTATGACAACTTTGTCTATTAAGAGTCATAGGTGTTTAGGCTTCCCTGGTGGTCCAGTGGTTAAGACTCCGCGCTTCCACTGCATGGGGCGCGGGTTAGATCCCTGGTTGGGGAAGTTCTGCATGCCTAAACATGCAGCCAAAAAAAAAAAAAGAGTCATAGGTGTTTACACTTGGGGAAAAAAAAAACAAAACAGTTGCTCATGAGCCAGTGCCAGGAGCTTTGCATACATGGGAGGCAGCCTCATTGTAATTACCCAGGAGTTAAAGAAAATATTGCTTCCTGGCTCCCTCTCCCTGATTCTGATTTCACTGGTCTGGGGTATAGCTTGGGCACTGGGACTTTGAAACATGATTTGAGCTTGCAGTGAAGTTTGAGAATTGCATTTATGAAAGATGGTCACAGCAAGAGTTCCCACCCCACATGCTCTCCTTACAGTATGCCCTTGAGCCCCCCTCCATCAAACGGGAGACACGGGACTATGTCTCTTCCTTCTGAACATGGGAGGACTTCTACGACCATGTCTTCTTGGCTGACAGAGGACAGCGGAAGTGGTGCTTTCATGAAACACCATGCGCTTCTACCTTGCTCCTGGCGGTTCTTGGACCCCAGCCACCCTGCTGTGAGGAAGTCCAAGATAGCCCACATGAAAGATGATAGAGAAAGGTAACATATTGTTGTTGTTCTTGTCTTCGGTCCAGCTGAAGTCCCAGCTGAAAGCCATCCCCAACCTCCAGACATATGAGTGAAGGGAGCCTGCAGATGGGTCCAGCCCCAGCCGTCAAGTCACCTCCAGCAACTGAATCTTCCCAGATGAGGCCTGAGACATTGTGCAGCAGAGACAAGCCACCTCCAATTCCCAACCTGCAGAAACTGGGAGCATAATTAAATGGTTGTTTCATACCATTATGTTTGGGGATGGTTTGTTACACAGCCATAGTGACTGGACCAGCCTTAGAGTCCCCCAGACCCATGTCCAGATCCGGCCTGCAAACTTGGCTGTGACCTGGGACAAGTAATTGTTTACCCTGCATCTTAATTTCCTCATCTGTAAACACTCACCTCCCAGAATAGTGTTTTATTGTTGTTGTTGCTGTTGTCTGTTTTTTGGGGTTTTTGCGGCTTGCAGGATCTTAGTTCCCTGACCAGGGATTGAACCTGGGCCCGGGCCCTCAGCAGTGAAAGCAGCAAAAGCCTGGAGTCCTAACCACTGGACCGCCAGGGAATTCCCACCTCCCGGAATGGTTTTGAGAATGCAAGGAAACTGTGTTTTTCGAGCACTTAGCAGGGTACCTGAAAAAAACTTAAAAGGGCGGCACAGTGGCAGCAGACAGCGTGGGCTCCGGGCCCAGACTCCATGGGTTCAAGTCCCAGCTCTCTTACCATCTCCGTCTGACCTTGGGCTAGTTACCTGACCTTTCTATGCAACCGTTTCCCCTGGTGTAAAATAGGAGTGCCAATAACATTCAGTATAGGATTGTTGCCGTGATTGGGTTAATGTTGTGAAATGCATAGGAAGCATCATGTGAGTGCGCTATTAAAACAAGGATACAGAAACATAGGCCAGGTGTGCAAGAAATGTGATCTGTCTGTTGTTTAATTGAATTGATATTTCCTGTTCCTTTTCTGCTGGCGGCAGGTGTTTGAAGGGGTCAGTTTGTGTTTTTATCTCTCCTCTTCCCAGGGCTCCCAGTAGCAGAGTTGAGAAGGGGCATGAATCCTCTTGGCCTTGACATCCTCTTGGTACATTGGCATCTGCCAAGACGTCCCCCCTTCTGCCTTCCTGTCCTTTCTGTCTGTTTTTTTTTTTTTTTTTTCTTGGCTACGTTGGGTTTTCATTGCTGCACGCGGGCTTTCTCTAGTTGTGGTGAGCGGGGGCTACTCTTCGTTGCGGTTCGTGGGCTTCTCATTGCGGTGGCTTCTCTTGTTGCTCGGGGCATGGGCTCTAGATCGCAGGCTCAGTAGTTGTGGCGCACGGGCTTAGTTGTTCCGCAGCATGTGGGATCTTCCCGGACTAGGGCTCGAACCTGTGTCCCCTGCATTGGCAGGAGGACTCTACCACTGAGCCACCAGGTAATCCCCCTTTCTGTCTGTTCTTTACTGTCAGCCCACACAGCTGCTCCTCTTGGTCTGTGTGCTCTGGGCCACCTCCCACAGCCTTTGTGTCACACTGGGGTGTAGAGGCACTGCTGGGGTCTGTCCACCTGGAAAACGGGGTACACAGTTCCTTCCGTCCTCAGATCTCACCAAACTCTTCAGGACAGGCAGGACACAGGCACCCTTTCTTAAGGACACATCTGTTCTAAGATTTCTCTGTGTCCTTTCCAAATTCCTCCTTCCTCCTTGACTTGGGGAGTATTTTAAAATTTGCCCACTCCCCACCCCATCCACCTTGCTCTTGTGTCCTCGTGATTCTCTGTGCCTTGAGTCCCCTAAGGCTGTTCAACTAAAAAGGAAACTTCAGTGACATGCTTTGTCAGTGTAGCCATGAATGTCCTCCCTCAGTAATGGGATGAGTGTAAAGGAAGAGGGGGAAAACTCCACCTTGGTTTGTAGATAAAAATATTATGCAGCCACATGACTTTTATTATCACACTGAATATTTACCAAAGCCCTGTGGAAGGGAAAAGACTTGGGTCATGGTTTCACCACCTGTCACAGGCTGAGCCAGGAGTAGACCAGGTGTGCTGACAACCACACCCAAGCTTCCTAGAGTTCTGTGGTCTTCAGGGAGTCTGGGGGGAGCAAGCAAAGAAGCAAGAGCACCTCACCACCAGCCCCCACCGATCCCCTGAGCAAGCAGCCAGCCTTGACAAAGGAGACCATTCCCCAGAGGCTGGACCCGGAACCCAGATCTCTGCAACTTCTTTTCTTTGTAAAACAAGTTCCCTTTGCTTTTCTGATTACAAAAGCAGCTGATGCTGTGGAACAGAAGATAACCCCTAACCTCTTGTTCCGTCCTCTTGACCAAACATGTTCTCCTTCCAACTTTGGCAAAACACTTAAGTTATAAAATTAATCACTTTGTGGAATGTTTGCACCAGCTCTGTGCAACCTTATCCTGTTCTCTCTTTTCTGGAGAATAGTTTGCAGAGTTGTCATTTTAACTGTTTAAGGAAAGAATCATATATTCATTCGACAAATATTTCTTGAGCCAGGGAATATTCTAAAAGCTACGGATACCCTGGTAAGTGAGCTCTTTTCTCATGAAATTTACATTGTAGTGGGGGCAGATAAATGATCACAAGTGAACAAACAAAAACAAGAATTTCGGCCGGCTTGTGCAATTTAAAACGCCTTGGTTGGGCTTCCCTGGTGGCGCAGTGGTTAAGAATCTGCCTGCCAATGCAGGGGACACGGGTTCGAGCCCTGGTCAAGGAAGATCCCACATGCCGCCTAGCAACTAAGCCCGTGCGCCACAATTACTGAGCCTGCGCTCTAGAGCCCACGAGCCACAACTACTGAAGCCTGTGTGCCTAGAGCCCGTGCTCTGCAACAAGAGAAGCCACTGCAATGAGAAGCCTGAGCACCGCAACAGAGAGTAGCCCCCGCTCGCCACAACTAGAGAAAGCCTGCACGCAGCAACAAAGACCCAATGCAGCCAAAAATAAATAAATAAAAAACAAACAAACAAACAAAACGCCTTGATTAAGGAAAGCCTCACCGAGAAGGTGGCATTGAAGCAAAGACCAGAAGGAAGTTAGGGAGTGATTCATGCTAAAATTCCTGTTTATTTCCTGAAGAGCACGTAGTACAATCTGACATACTGTATATTTATTGATTAATTTATTGTTTAGAGTTACGGGAGGGGAACACTGGCAGCTAAGAAACCTGAAGCCATGGAGAACAGACTTGTGATTGCCAAGCGGGGGGAGGGGGGAAGGAGAGGGATGGACTGGGAATCTGGGGTTGGTAGATTACATTTAGAATAGATAAACAGGGTCCTACGTATAGCACAGGGAACTATATTCAATATCCTGTGATAAACCATAATGGAAAAGAATGTATGTCTGTGTATAACTGAGTCACTTTGCTGTACAGCAGGGATTGGCACAGCATTGTCAATCAACTATCCTTCAATAAAAATAAATAAATAAATAAGAAACCAGAGGCAATGAGAAGGGCTGGAGGCTGAGTGACCACAAGCAGAGGGTGAGGGTTGGCAGGGCCCTAGGGGCCCGGCAGGTAGGCCTAAGTGTCTTTTCTGCTTGTGTCTCACCCACCCTCCCTGCAGTCAGGAGCTGCCGCCCCACTCCATGGAGGAGATACTCCATCTCCACCAGGAGTCTCTGTGGTCATTGTCGGAAGGCCTCTCTGTCACCATCCTTCTTACCATGGCTCCCAACTGCCCCTTTGACCCAGTCCATATTCTTGAGTGTGGCATTCCAGGACCTCCATCACCTACATGTGCCTTAGTGTAAGTGCCCTCTGGTTCCCCTGCTTCAGAGCTGGTACCTGGCACTAAGTCGGTGCACAATAAATATTCACGAATCAATGAGTCCGAAATAGTCTTGCTTAGCACAGGGAACTATATTCAATATCTCATAATAAACTATAATGGAAAATAATCTGAAAAGGTGGGACCTCAGGGCTGGGCCTCTTGCTGTCCCTCATTTCCGGGCCTGGTTTCTGTTTTCTGGTCCCTCATCATTCCTTTGTTTATTCATTATAGGTCATATGCACTAGGGGTTAAGAGTGTGGACTCTTGTAACTATAGTTGATTACACTGTATTGTATAATTGAAATTTGCTAAGAGAGTAGAACTTAAATGTCCGTCCCCCCCCAACACACAAAGATAAGTATGTGAGGTGATGGATGTGTTAATTAACTCAATGGGGGTAATCCTTTCACAATGTATATGAATATCAGATCCTCACATTGTATACTTTGTTATCTTTTTTCTTCCAATTTTATTGAGATACAACTGCATACAACACTGTGTAAGTTTAAGGTGTACAGCGTCATGATTTGACTTACATACATCATGAAATGATCGCCACAATAAGTTTAGTGAACATCCATCATCTTATATAGATACAAAATTAAAGAAATAGAAAAAAAATTTTTGTTGTGATGATTGTTGTACACTTTAACTAACTTATAATTTTATTTGTCAATTATAACTCAATAAAGCTGGAAGAAAAAAAAGAGTGTGTACTCTCAAGCCATACTGTTTTGGTTCAAATTTCAGTTCTGTTACTGTCATTTAACCTCAGTTTCATCCTCTGTGAAATGGATTGTTTTGAGGATTACATAATTTTATGCATGTTAAGCCATTAGAACAGTATCTGACATAGACAGAAGACTCAGTAAATGCTAACTGCTATACCAGGTAGTAGAGTATAGTGGTTAAGAAAGCCAGATAGGGGCTTCCCTGGTGGCACAGTGCTTAAGAATCCACCTGCCAATGCAGGGGACACAGGTTCAAGCCATGGTCCAGGAAGATACCACATGCCGCGGAGCAACTGAGCCTGTGCTCTAGAGCCGGCGAGCTGCAACTACTGAGCCCATGAGCCACAACTACTGAAGCCCGCGTGCCTAAAGCCCATGCTCTGCAACAAGAGAAGCCACCACAATGAGAAGCCCACACACAGCAATGAAGAGTAGCCCCCACTCACAACAACTAGAGAAAGCCTACGTGCAGCAACGAAGACCCAACGCAGCCAAAAATAAATAAATAAATATTTAAAAAAAAAGAAAAGAAAAGAAAGCATGGGGAATTTCCTGGTGGTCCAGTGGTTAAGACTCTGCGCTTTCACTGCTGGGGGGGGGGTGTTCAAGCCCTGGTCAGGTAACTAAGATCCCCACATGCCCCACGGTGCGGCCAAAAAAAAAAAAAGCTAGACATCCTGGGTTTAAGTCCCAGAGCTGCCATTTACTAGCTCTGTAACCTTGGGCACAAAATCTTAACCTCTCTGGGCCTCAGTTTCCTCTTCTGCATGAAATGAACACAAATAATAATACCTACAACACAGGGTTATTGTGAGAATTAAATGAGCCAATAGTTGAAAAGTGTCCGGCCTATATAAGCATTTGATTAAATTTTGATTACAAGTTTATTCCACTTAGTGTACGCTCCATGAAGCCAGAACTTTCAGTCGGCTTCATTCACTGCGTATCTCTAATGCCTAGAACAATGCCTGGGATATGCTGAGTTGCTCAGTAAATGTTGACCAAGCAGCTCCACTGTTTTCACGCTGTTCTTTCTCCCTGAAGTGCTCTCTCTCCACTGGATCTGACACAGTGCTCTTTCTACTACCTAATACTATTTGACTTCTAGTCTGTGATTTTTGACATTGGAAATCAACAGTGAAGGTAGACCCAGGCAGGAGAGGGGACATATGCTACGAGTGGCAGAAACACAATTCAAAATAGCTGAAGCAAAAAAAGAGGATTGGCTCGTGAAACTGAACATTTCAGAATTAATTGCTTCAGGAGTGTCTGGATCCAGGAGCTCAAAGTAAATCATCATCAAGATTGTTGGCTCCTTCTCCAGCTCTCAGCTCTACTTTCCCATGCATTGACTCCAGTCTGAGGCCGCAGCTTCCCTCATGGCAGATTCAGCTTCACAACCTTCCAGTTTAGTCATCTCCGCCAAGAGAAAGCCTCTTTCCTGACAGCAAGTCCAGCAAGTCCCTCTCAGTGTGTTGTGTACCCATCCTCGAATCCTTCATTGTAGTGAGAGGTGTGGGGCACCCTGACTGGCTGGGCCTGGGTCATGTGCCCACCACGAGGGTTAGGGTTGTCAGCCTCAGGGAGAGAGGATGGATAACTCCCCAAAGGAAAATCCAGATACTTTATTATATTTTTTAATTTAAAAAGAAAGAATAAAAAATAATTAAAAATTTTTTAAAAATAAAAGAATGGTGGGCAGGTGGAAATGACAGATGTCAAATGCATCCCGAGCAAGGCTTTTCTCTCCTTATCCTCTTACCCACTTGCCAGTTGACAATCTTTGCTTTATGAGCTCTCTCTCTCGCTCTCTCTCTCTCTCTCTCTCTCTCTCTCTCTCTCTATATATATATATATATATATATATATATATATATATATATTAGCCATGCAGCCTGTGTCACTTTAGTTCCCAGACCAGGGATTGAACCCATGTCCCAGCTGTGGAAGCGTGGAGTCCTAACCACTGGACCACCAGGGAAGTCCCAATGAGCTCTCAATGTTAATAGCACTTTCCAGTTTCAAGAGCACCAGAGCACATGTTCATGTGTCCTCTTTCTCTGGGAGAAAGGTATTTCTACGCCCACTCTCCAGGTGAAGCAATGAAGGCCAAAAAGTGGTTGCCAGTGTCTCCCAGTAAGTTACAAAGTGCTCTGCTTTGTCGTGTCCTCTCTGGTTTCACATCGGGTCAGTCTGCTGGGCTAGGCAGCTGCCTCTGTGGGCAAGGACCAGGGTTCCCACACCTTAACATTCAACCCTAATTCTGTCTTCCCCTCTCCTACCTTAAAAGCAGAAGTATGGAAGGAGTGGACATTGTTCAGACCAACACTGCCAACAGGACCCAGATGCCTGATAAGCTGGGTGGATGCTCAAGGTCTGGAGAATACTCTAGGAGTTTGGGAAGGGCCTGGAATATGTAGAATAATTGAAAGGCTAAGAGACTAACATCTATATCTTCGGGTTGTAACAGGGTCTTAGTGTAGGTGGGAATGAGATTGGACAGTACTCAGAGACATAGAATGAAGAAGGCATTTATGAGATGTTGAGACCTGAAGGAGGGACAAGGAGCCAATTATTTGAAGAGCTGAGGGAAAAGTATTCTAGGCAGAGGGAACAGCAGGTACAAAGGCCCTGAGGTAGACATGTGCCTGGTGTGTTTGTGGGGCAGCCAGGAGAACAGAAGAGGTCAATGGGAGGGATCACGAGGACACTGTAAGCCACTGGAAGGGCTTTTGCTTTCACTCAGGGTGAAATGAGGAGCCATGGGAATCAGTGAATCAGTTGTGCAGTTAGCCTGTTGGGGCCCAGGACCAAAACTGAGGTAGAAGGAAGAAAAGTGGGTGAGCAGAAACATATATGTTGTATACATTCTTTTGCTCAGATCAGATGGTACATAAAAATATAAGCTGTGAGTGTGTTCCATTCCTGGGGAGTGAACTGGGGGGCTCAAATGCAGGGTTCAGGATAAGTAAGGGACACAGCAGTCAGGGGTGGTTGAGACCCCAAAGTGGCTGCCAGGTGAGGGCCCCCGGATTGGGTGGGGCCCAATGTCAGCCTCAGAGCTTAGGGCTGCTGGAGGACCTGGTGTCTGCCCAGGGCCTGCCTGCCTCTCTCAGACACCTGGCAGGGCCTGGCCTGGGGCTCAGCCCGGAGTCTGTCTCCATTCCAAGTCCTCTGCATAGGGAGGCTTGATGAAGCCCCATCCAACTTAGGAAATGAGTCCCAACCAGTGGTCCTCAGAGCTGAGGCTGTCCACACTGTGGCCCAGGGCCTGATTGGCTGTCTCCCTGAGGCATCTGCTTCTGGCCGGAACTCTGCTCTGATGCATGTCTCTGGGTTACCAGGTGCCTTCTGCCTGGGGCCCCCCACCTGCACCCTGTACCTATTTGAACTTCCTAAGCTCTAACTGCAGCCTCTTCTTTACCCTCTTCCTCCAACTCTCCTTTGGCTTTTCTTTGCCCATTGATGACAACCATCCCAAGTATTTATTAATGACAACTAGCATTTCTTGAGAGCTTCCTTGTGGGTCAGGCCTTATACTAATACCAATAGCTAAAACCTATGGTCTTACCACGTGCCAGCCCCTGTTCCAAGCAGTTTATAAACAATAGCTCATTGAATCCTCTAAACAGTCTTATGAGTATGGATTATTTTTCTCATGTTATAGATGATGAACCTAGGCACAGAGAGGTTAATTAACTTGTGTAAGATCACACAGCTACTCAGTGGCAGTGCCAACCATTTATATGCATAATCGTCACAGCTGTCCTATCTGGCTGGTAGGAGTAGCATCCCCCGCCTGGTAGAGGAGCCAAGCACAGGGAGGTTTCCTGCCTTGACCAAGGTCACCCTGGGAAAGTGCTGGAGCTGTGAAAGGTCCGTCTGACTCCCCAGTGGGGTCCTGACCCTTGAAGCCCTGTACCTTCCCAATTTTGCCTTCACGTCTGGGCTGAGAGGTGGGCAGGGCTGGGATCGCGGGCTTCATTTTCCAGATGGGGAAACTGAAGCCCAGTGTGCTTGGGCAGAGCAGAGCCGGGACTTGCACCGGGACTTTTCACCCCCAGGCTGGTGTTTTTTTTTCTTTGCAGCCCTGCCTCAGGAACTCTCTTCCTGGCACTCAACAGACCTGGCTTCCCACCTTCTCCTCACACCCTGCATAGCTCAGTCTTCCTGTCCCTGCATTCCTGTGTCATTTACATAGAACACCCAGCGATGAACATCTAGTCCCTGGCAAGGTGCCCCCTGCACTCCCTTTCTCTCAGCCCTCCCCGCACCGCACTTGCCTGCCGTGGGTTTGAGAGTGCCGTGGAGGGGGTGGGGCGCGTAGGGAAAAAGAGGTGGGACCGAGCGTGAGAAATCCTTTTCCCCTTTCAGGCTCCTCCCACCCTGCCCCTGCAACCCCAGGGTCAGTAGTCCCATAAGAGACGCCGTATTTAGAGGCTGCCCCCAAGGTGGGTGGAAGGGGGTGGGGCACCCAAGCTGCCTTGCTGCGGCCCTGAGTGCACGCTGCAGAATAAACCCTAGGTGTGGTGTGCAGCAGGGCGCATGTGTACAATGAGTCCAGTGATTAGGGCTGGAATGCGGGGCTTTATTCACCTCTACTCTCCTAGGAGCGGGTGGGAGCTGGGCCTAGCCTCAGGGTCTCATCACTCGTGTTTGGGAGACTCAGAGGTGTGGCCCCAGCTCCAGCCTGGCCTCACCTCCCCCCAGCCTTCCCACCTTCCCTGAAGCCCATCTTAGTTTCACCGAGGGGTTAGATCTCAAAGCTGAGATCATGGGGCCCAGGGTTTCCCCTCGCCAGCCCAAGCTGAAAATGAGGGACTCGAGTTCCAGTCTTCATTCTGTCACTGATCTGCTGTGTGACCTTGAACAAGACTTCCCCTCCCTGATTCCATCCTGATGTCACATTTGAGGCTTCTAACTTCTGCTTCCTGAACTCAGGATTCCCATGCAAACCCATGGAGTGCCCCACACGGTCAGAGCTGTAACAGGGCTTGGAAAATAATCAGAAAAATTGGTGGATGGTTCCTTTCTCTCTCTTTTTTTTAATCATCTGGGTTTTAATTTCTCTATGTAATAATGGTGGCAGCATTTGAAAATTGTGATCACTTTTCAATGAGGAAACTGAGGTCCAGAGTAGGCTAGTGACTCACCTGAGGTCACCAGAAGGGTTAGCTGCACACCGGAGTCTACAGCCTTTTCCAGCAGTTCTCACCCCTCACCACATCCCTTCCATTTCCTGCTGGCTCCAACCCGAGCCTCAGCCTACCAGCCAAGATCCACTTGTGGAAACAGGCCCAGGGGAGCAGAGATGGGCCAGGCCCATCGTCTAAGGATATGGACAGAGGCTGGCACTGCCCTCACTGACCCTCTGGCTTTTTGCCAAGGAGCTAAGATCGTCAGCCCACAGCCATGCAAAGCAGCCCAGGTGCCTCCTTACCCCACTCAGCACCTGACTGAAGCCTTGGACAGACTGGGAGAAAGCTGACTGTGAGACTTCAGGGCTCTGGCTGCTCCCAGACCTGCTGTTCCATCCAGGCAATTTACAGCTCACCAGCCATGAGCAGAACCTGGATTAGACACTTGTGGCAGAAGACAGATTTGTTCAATGATTTATTGAGAACCTGCTGTTGTTAGCTACTGGGGATACATCAGTGCACAGAACAGGCAAAAATTCCCATCTTTGTGGAACGTGTATTCTAGTGCATGGAGACAGACCGAAAAAAAAAAAAAAAAAGAGAGAGAGAGAGAGAGAAAGAAAATGTTCAATATCTAAAAATGTTTGATATCTAAAATGCTATGTAGAAAAATAATGCAGGGAAGGGGATAGAGAGGTCCAGGGGCAGGGCTGCCCTTTTTCAGGGTAGTCAGTGAAGACCCCATTTATAAAGGAGATATTTGAGCAGAGTAGTAAGGAGAGAGTGAGCTTTGCAGATATGAAGAAGAGCGTCCTAGGCAGAAGAAACAGCAAGAGCAAAGGTCCTGAGGCAGGAGCATGACTGGAACGTTCTAGGAGCAAGGAGGAGGCCAGTATGGCTGGAGAGGTATGAGTGAGGATAGAGTGGGCAAGGTAAAGAAATGTGAAATGTCCATTGGAGACAAGATTTATGGCAGGAAGGGATTAAAGGGGGAGAAAGCCCATGCCAAGAAGTCTGGGCACAGAGAAGGCTGGGGAAAGAGAACTCTGGAGAAAGCAGTGAGGGCATTCTAGTCAGGGAGACCAGCTTGTGCAAAGGCAAAGAAGCAGTTGGTGGAGCAGGGAGGGGGACGAGGCTGGAGGAGTCAGCTGCAGCCAGACTGAGAAGTGCTGAGAAGCAGCAAGGGCTGGGAGGTCTCTGAGAAGGTTGGGAAGGCCAGGAGCTTGTAGTCAGAGAGTGGGAGATGGGGTTCAAAGTTTGAAAGGTAAAGCAGTTCTGGATGATGGCAAAGAGTCAAGAGCGGCTGTGATCGGAGGGGTGAGTGGGTGGCCATGCCTCGTGGACAATGGCAGGACTTGGGGATGTGAGGAAGACCAGCCAGGGCCTCTGCCTGTCCTCACCATCAGTCTGAGGATGGATGGGACCCCACAGTGAGGAGCACGAGCTGCATGACATGTGGGGGAACGGCCTGCCACCACTGGGGGGCACTGTAACGGAAACTGGTCTGGGCTAGGCAGGTGCCAGCCGCTCTTCCTTTTCCTTCTCCTCCTGCAGCCCGCTGGGATTGCTCCCCCACTGGTGCTGGTACTTCCCTGACAGTTGGTCCCAGGCGGCCCTGCTCAGGCACGGCTGAGGAGGTAGGGTATAGGAAGGGGAAGCCCCCTTGGTTTCTGTCTCACAGCAGGGACCCAGCAGGGAAACCCCATGGGTCCTAAAAGGAAAGTGGCAGCAGTGGGCTTGGGGGAAGACCAAGAAACCCCCATCTTCTCCCTGAAGATGGGAAATCCAGGGTGGGGCTGAGGGCGGGGCTGTGCTGGAAGGAAGATCTGTAACCAGCCCTGATGGCCCCTGACAGCCGTCTACAGAGCAGAAACACCAGAACTATCCTGGGACCTGGCTGAGCCCTGATCCTGACCTCAGAGAACCCCAACCTGGCCACAGACTGAGCCCTGACCCTGGTCATCAACTGAGCTCTTATCCCAGCCCAAGCCTGATTCCTGACCTGAGTCACAGGCTCAGTCGGAACCTTGGCTGCAGACTGAGGTCTGTGCCTCATTTGGACTGAGCTCTAAGCCCAATCCTAACTGGCCCCTTGCAGAGCCCCCAGGTCATTGATAGCTCTGACCCCAAACACAGGCAAAGGCAGGATGTTGGCCCCAGACAAAGCTCTGAGTCCAGCCCTAGACCAAATCCTGATCATAGTTATAGACTGAACGCTAATCCTAGATCTGCCTCTGGCTGAAGTCTGAGCTTGGCCCTGAATGAACGTGTTCTCATCCAGCCCTGACCCTGACTATAGACTGAACTCTGACTCTGCCCAGACTGAGACCCCACCGCCTCACACAAAACCCCATCCCAGCTACCCACTGAGCCCTGACTTCCCTGGCACTCCCTCCCTCAGCCATCTGGTAAACCAGAAGAGAGTAAGGATGACTCAAAACCCCAAGTCCCCTCTAATGGGCAATCCCCTTACCTGGCCATCCGTCTTTTGAAGGACAGTGAGCTGGTGATGGCACTAGGATGATGATGACAAAGAAGAGAAACAGGAGGGGGTTAGAGTCTCTGGGATCTACCAGCAAGCAGAGCGGGGTGGCTCACCCAAGAGTGGGGAAGTGAGGGCAGGGCTGGACCTGGTAGAGCAGCAGGGAGTCAGGAGCTGGGATTGACCGAAACTCCAGCTTCTCACCACCCTCACTGCACCTCCCACCCCCTCTGGGAAGGGAAATCACATTTCCCCATTTTAGCAAGGGGTGGTGAGAGGGAAGACTGAGTGAACACAAAGCCGAAAGTACAAGCAGGACGGAAAGTGAAACCGGGCGCAGCCCCCAGTATAAGACTCCCCCTGCCCGGGAGATGGCTGTCCAAAGAGGCTGGCCCCACCATGGGCCAGATGGCAGGCGACCTTGGCTGGCGTGAGTTTGAGGCCAGGGCTGGGGCAGAGGGGTGGGGGGCTTGGCTGAGAGTGGGCAGAGGATGGGTGAACTTGCCTGCTGTGGATGGGCGCCAAGGGCTGAGGTGCTATTATGTGGGCAAGACTAAGGATACAGGATACAGCTGACTGGAGGATGGGAGTGAGACAGGCATAAACTGGGGAGAGGGGCTGGGGCAGAGGGGTAGTGATCAAGCCAGGGCTGGGCAGAGGATGGGGCAGGGCAGGTTGGTTGGCATGAATGGGGGGACAGGGTTCTATAGAAGGGTGGAAGTTTGGTGAGGGCTGGGCTGAGGATGGGAAGACTTGACTGGCATGAATGGGGAGAGTTGGGCAGGTGCTTTGACCAGGATCAGGACCAGGCGCATAAATGAAGCATTTATTTGGGGTGAATGAGCAGGGGCCAATCAGCTTGGCTGAGAACTGGGGCTGGCTATAGGAAGAACAGCAGGAGCAGGGGGCTGGGGCCAAGGAGTCAGCAGCCTAACTGGGTCAAGGGTCTGGAGTTTGAAGCTTGGAAGGAGGTCCAAGCTACAGCTGGTGGCTGAAGAGCTCAGAGGCTGGAAAGAGCTCTGGACAGAGGAGCCGATGGTAGGGTCAGAGTAGGGACCAAGGGCTGAAAGACGGGGACAGAACCTTCAAAGGCCAGGCGAAAGCCCCAGGATTGGCTGCAGAGGGGAAGGAGAAACCAAGGGAAGGGTCTGGGGGCTCCAGAGCTCAGGCAGAAAGCAGGGGGTCAGTAGGAGACGGCACAGCTCAGTTCTGGGTGGGCAATATCCACCAGGGCCTGGGGGTGCCCACCCATAGAGCTAGGAAGAACCCCAGTCTGCCTTAAGTCTCCAGGGTCCCAGAGCAGCCCCCAAGCCAGGGAGCCTGAATGTTACAGATTGCAGGCATGACCCACCACCTGTGTTAAGTCCATGGGGGTAGTGGAAGCGCCCAGAATCTCCCCTTAGTCTTTACAGAGAGTACATTTCGAGGAGCAGAGCCCAGGGCTTAAAGGTCAAGGATGGATCGGAAAGAGGCATGGAGAGAAGGCGGAGCAGGAATAGACTTCAACTTAGTGACCAATTTTGGTTTGGGTTTCGAGGAGAATTGTGTAACTCCCTAGCGATTGCTAGATTTCCTCTCCCTGAAGAAGAAACTGCCCTCTTCCCAGAGCTCCAGCCCCACTGCCCCTCTTCCTTCTTTCCAGGAAATGCAGGGCAGGAAGCACTTTCAGAAATCAGCCAGTCTTACTCCCTCATTTTACAGATGGGAGCCTGAGGCACAGAGATAAGACGTGACTTGTTCAAGGGAAGAACCCAAATGAGAAACAGAGGTTCAGCCTCCCATTCCAGACCCTCCTCCCTCTCCTGGCACCCCGTGTTCCTCCCACCCTGCAGAGTGATCTACCTGCCTTGGGGGAGGCTGGACCAATCTGTCCTTCTGACTCCCTGGGATAGAGCCTCAGCATCATCAGCCCACCCCTGGGGCCCTGGTTCAGGCCATCAGAGCCGCCTGGCTGAGCCCGGGGAATCCTTGGCAGAACAGACTGTGCCCACGCCAGGGGAGGTGGCGGTCTCCTCTGAGTTCCCTGGGGGAAGCATGCAGGCTCTGCATTTGGGCAGATCTGGAATCCCGTCCTGGTCCCCTCACCCTCTGGCTATGTGCCCTTGGGCAAGTCAACCTCACTGAGCCTAACTTTCCCCATCTGCAAAATAGGGAGAATAATAGCACCCAGGCTGCCACATACCCTTGTGCAGTTTGTTCACTGAGAAAGACACTTGGCCAAGGGACATAGTGAGGTTCAAGATCCAGCCCGAGATCTGCTTGAAAAGGCGGGCACTCTGTGCAAGACTGTGTCTGCCTGGGGGAAGGGGCACTTTCCTTTCACTGTACAGAGATGCCATATGGTGTCTCAACAGCTTGTTAGTGGCTTTGAGGGGTCAGTGAGATGACACACAGAGCGTGCCTGTAGCACAGGCTCAGAAAAGGCACGGTCCTTTCCTTTTCCTGAGTTCTTCTCCAGCTCTTACCCTCATCTCGCCCACCCCCTCCTCATTGCTCCAGGGCTCAGCCTTTTGCTACTCTCCTTGCTCCTGGCTCGCGCTGGTGTCTGGGGATTCCCGAGGCCCCCAGGGAGGCCCCTCCGGAGCCTGCAGGAGTTGCAGAGGGAGTTCAAGGTCAGCCTGCATCTCTCCAGGAAGCTGCTCTCCGAGGTTCGGGTCCAGGCCCGTGACTTTGTGAGTCTCCCTAATGCAGCTGGCTCTGGGGATGGGAAGATCCCCAATCCCCTCGGGCCCCCACTAAAAGACCTTGCCCCATAGGCTGAATCTCACCTGCCAGGAGTGAACCTGGACCTTCTGCCCCTGGGAGAGCAGCTCCCCAACGTTTCCCTGACCTTCCAGGCCTGGCGTGGCCTCTCTGTGAGTGGCGGACTGGCGCGGTGGGACAGGCAAACTGGGAATAAGGCTGGGTTGCAGGGATGGAGATAAAGTTGGGGATTGAATTGAAGATGGATTTGGGGATAAACTGAGGGAGAGAATCTGGATGTGGCTGGGTAGGTCACTGAATATAAAGATGAGGCTGGAATAAAGAAATGGCATTAGGAAGAAGGTAAGAATGAAGCTGAGCAAGGAAAGATGTGGGGATGGGAAAAGAATGGGATTGGGGTTAGAGATTAGTATGGAGGAGGCGTGGAGTTGGTATTATGAGTGAGAATGGTAAGAGGTTAGGGATGGGAAGAAGGTTGGAGATGAGAGTGAAAATGAAGTGGGGGATAGAGAAAGCATGGGGATCGCTGGTGAGGATGGGATGGAATGGGGGTGGGTAGAGTTGGAAATGGGATGGAGAGATGGTGACATTGAGGCTGGACACAAGAAAGAGGGATGGAATTGGGATAAGAATGGGAACAAGGATGGGAAAGAAGTTGAAGACAGAATGAAAACAAGTGAGGAGATGGAGATGGGGCAGGGCAGTAGAGAAGGGAATGGAATGGGGTTGTGGGTAGAGAGTGACAGAAGGATGGAGATGGGGTTGGGGGTTGGAGATGAGCTCGAGTGTGACTGAAAATGAGGTTGGAAGAGGAGATAGGATAGAGATCAGAGACAGTGGAGATGGGAATGGTGATGAACATAGGAAGGGAGTAGGGATGGAGATGGGGTTAAGGATGAGAAAAGATATGGGGACGGAATGGGGATTGGAGTTCATGCTGGGAATGGGACCCAAATAGAGATGGGGTTGGGTTTGAAGTGGGTCATCCTTGGCCTGCAGGCCTTTCCTGATGCCTTCCTTCCCCTTCCACAGGACCCAGAAAGACTCCGCTTCCTCTCCATGGCACTTCACCCCTTCCATACCCTGTTGGGAGGGCTGGGGAGCCAGGGGTTCTGGACCAGTTCAGAGAGGTTGAAGCTGTGGGCCACGAGGCTGGATCTCCGAGATTTGCAGCAGCATCTCCGCTTCCAGGTAGAGTGCCCACCCACCCTCCTCGACCCCCAGAGACTAACACTCAAAACTGAGGCTCATTGGTTCCCTTTTAAAACACCCCCTGCCCAGAGGTAGGATAAGTCTGGAAGGAGATGCTCCAGATCCTCTGAGTGTGTGTGTGTGTGTGTGTGTGTGTGTGTGTAGGTGTACCAGGTCCTACCTCTGCCCCCTGAAACTCTGCCTTCTCTTGGGGTCTTGGTCTTAAATGAGAGAAGCCAGGACAGCATCTGGCATCAGCAGGCCCTACATCAAACAAAGTACGTTCCCTTCTCCCTCATCCTCTGACATCACCAGATTCTCCTGAACATTTCAAAGGGAAATAGGAATTTTACCCTTAATAAAAGAATAGAAAATGAAAACAGCATAAAAACTAACCATATCACCTTTCTGCCCATTTCTGATCTTAAGATGACGCTTAAGAGAGGAACTTCCAGTTCCCTGGTGGCCTAATGGTTAGGACTCCAGGCTTTTACTGCCAGGGACCGGGTTCTATCCGTGGTAGGGGAACATTCCGAAAGCCCCATGGCACAGCAAAAAAAAAAAAAAAGAGAGAGAAAGAGAGAGAGAGAAAGAGAGGAACTTCCAGAGCCCCCAATCCCCCGGGCAATCCTGGATGAGTGAGAGCCATCTCCATGAGTACCATCTTGCTCTGTGACTTCCATTTTTTTGAACCAAAAAAAAATCAGGCAGCTCACATGAAATGATGACATAATGGAAGATGCGAAGTAGGGGTTGTCCAGGGAAATCATGCCCCTGTGGTCTCTGATGTCATTCTGCACCACTGGGCACATAAAGAAGCAAGGATTCACTCAGGGTCTGAGGCGGGCCATTCTCTGACCCATGGGTCTCTCCCCACAGGTGCTGGCTGCAGGATTCAACCTCCCTGAGGAGGAGGAGAATGAGGAGGGGGAGGGGCTGCTCCCAGGGGCTCTGGGCGGCCCCTTGCAGATGTCAGCCCAGGTGTCCTGGCCCCAGCTCCTCTACACCTACCAGTCGCTACACTCCTTGGAAATTGTCTTGTCTCGGGCGGTGAGGGACCTGCTGCTGCTCTCCCAGGCCGGGAACCCAGCCCAGGCCTTGGGGTTCCCCACACCCAGCTCCCAGCCCTGATGGAGGGTGACTTCTTAGTCCCTTCCCTCCACCCATCAGGACTTGAGGGCTGGAGTCTGGGCCAGCAGACAGGCTCTGGCTCATCTGCCTTAGACAAGGCACGACTCCACTGGTCTCCCACCCCAGACCCTATCCAATAACTTAAGGCCCCTCCAGTCCTTGCCAGATATTTATTTCTTAGATATTTATTTATTGTTTAGAAAAACGGTTTATTTATTGTTTTGGGGACCTGCTAGTCATCCTCAGACTAGGCTGCCACGCTGGGTGCTTAATAAAGCACTCTCACCCTCTCTCTGCCTCGGCTTCTTTTCAGAGAAGGGGTGTCTGACATGCAAAGGGGCCCTGGAACAGAGTCTGCAGCTTCTGGTTACCCTGGACTCCCCTCTGACCTTACATTTTTGGGGTTCCTGGCCCACCTTCCCCAACTCTGGCTTGTTCAACTGGTGGCTGCCGTAGTAACCAGCAGAGTTCTGAGACTGAGCTCCCATGTTGGAAGCTCAAGGCAGCTGGTCTGCTTCTCTTTGATTGCAAATGGAGTGCCACTGGCCCTCCTGACCTCTTCCTCGAGACCGGCTTCAACC